>NC_069504.1:623103095-623738095 GCF_027579735.1 Bombina bombina
ACGCCCGCCTAAGCTCGTCTACCATCGCCGCCGCGGACCTGAAAAATTTTGCCTAAGTTATCAAATAAAGCTGTCAAAAAGCCGTGCACCAAGTACGGGGCGATGAGCAGCGGCCTGTGATAGTTATCACTCATCCGATCTCGCTGCTCTTCGGCTTTTTTACAGCTTTATTGCTAGCCTGTCACTAAGCACTCACACTAAACTGCACTGTTCTACCCCCTATACCGGCGCCCCCGGAGCCCCCTGCAACTAAATAAAGTTACTAACCCCTAAACCGCCGCTCCTAGACCCTGCAGCAACTCTGATAAATGTATTAACCCCTAAACCGCCACTCCCGGACACCGCTGCCACCTACATTATACCTAGTAACCCCTATCCTGCCCCCCCTATACCGTCGCCCTCTATAATAAAGTTATTAACCCCTATCCTGCTGATCCCGCACCTCGTCGCAACTAAATAAATAGTTTAACCCCTAAACCGCCGCTCCCTGACCCCGCCGCAACCTATATTAAATTTATTAACCCCTATCCTGCCCCCCTACACCGTCGCCACCTATAATACATTTATTAACCCCTATCCTGCCCCACACTACACCGCCACCACTGTAATAAAATTATTAACCCCTAAACCTAAGTCTAACACTAATCCTAACACCCCCCTAACTTAAATATTAATTAAATAAATCTAAATAATATTTATATTATGAACTAAATTAATCCTATTTAAAACTAAATATTACTTTTAAAATAAACCCTAATATAGCTACAATATAAATAATAATAATATTGTAGCTATCTAAGGATTTATTTTTATTTTACATGTAACTTTCAATTTATTTTAACTAGGTACAATAGCTATTAAATAGTTATTAACTATTTAATAGCTTACCTAGCTAAAATAAAGAGAAATTAACCTTTAAAATAAAATCTAACCTAAATTACAATTACACCTAACACTACACTATGCTTTAATAAAACTATACTTTAATAAAACTAAATACTTACCTGTAAAATAAACCCTAAGATAGCTACAATGTAATTAATAATTACATTGTAGCTATCTTAGGATTTATATTTATTTTACAGGTAACTTTGTATTTATTTTAGCTAGTTAGAATAGTTATTAAATAGTTATTAACTATTTAATAACTACCTAGCTAAAAGAAATACAAAATTACCTGTGAAATAAATCCTAACCTAAGTTACAATTAAACCTAACACTACACTATCTTTAAATGAATTAAATAAATTAAATACAAATAACTACAATTAAATACAATTACATAAACTAACTAAAGTACAAAAAAAGCTAAGTTACAAAAAATAAAAAAATAAGTTACAAACATTTTAAAAAATATTACAACAATTTTAAGCTACTTACACCTAATCTAAGCCCCCTAATAAAATAACAAAGCCCCCCAAAATAAAAAAAATGCCCTACCCTATTCTAAATTAAAAAAGTTCAAAGCTCTTTTACCTTACCAGCCCTTAAAAGGGCCTTTTGTGGGGGCATGCCCCAAAGAATTCAGCTCTTTTGCCTGTAAAAGAAAAATACAACCCCCCCAACATTAAAACCCACCACCCACATACCCCTAATCTAACCCAAACCCCCCTTAAAATAACCTAACACTAATCCCCTGAAGATCATCCTACCTTTAGTCGTCTTCACTTAGCCGAGCAGCAATGGAACTGAAGAGGAGACCTGGAGCGGCAGAAGTGATCCTCCAAGCGGCGCTGAAGAAATCTTCCATCCGATGAAGTGATCCTCCAAGCGGCGCTGAAGAACTCTTCCATCCGGGCGATGTCATCTTCCAAGCCGTCCCTTAAAGGAGCCTTCATTCGTCGGTAGTCCGTCGGTAAAGAAGGATGTTCCGCATCGGCGGGATGAAGATTGAAGATCCAGCGCCTCTTGGAAGATGACATCGCCCGGATGTCATCTTCAGCGCCGCTTGGAGGATCACTTCATCGGATGGAAGATTTCTTCAGCGCCACTTGGAGGATCACTTCTGCCGCTCCGGGTCTCCTCTTCAGTTCCATCACTGCTCGGCTGAGTGAAGACGACTAAAGGTAGGATGATCTTCAGGGGATTAGTGTTAGGTTATTTTAAGGGGGTTTGGGTTAGATTAGGGGTATGTGGGTGGTGGGTTTTAATGTTGAGGGGGGGTTGTATTTTTCTTTTACAGGCAAAAGAGCTGAATTCTTTGGGGCATGCCCCCACAAAAGGCCCGTTTAAGGGCTGGTAAGGTAAAAGAGCTTTGAACTTTTTTAATTTAGAATAGGGTAGGGCATTTTTTTTATTTTGGGGGGCTTTGTTATTTTATTAGGGGCTTAGATTAGGTGTAAGTAGCTTAAAATTGTTGTAATATTTTTAAAATGTTTGTAACTTATTTTTTTTATTTTTTGTAACTTAGCTTTTTTTTTGTACTTTAGTTAGTTTATGTAATTGTATTTAATTGTAGTTATTTGTATTTAATTTATTTAATTCATTTAAAGATAGTGTAGTGTTAGGTTTAATTGTAACTTAGGTTAGGATTTATTTTACAGGTAATTTTGTATTTCTTTTAGCTAGGTAGTTATTAAATAGTTAAGAACTATTTAATAACTATTCTAACTAGCTAAAATAAATACAAAGTTACCTGTAAAATAAATATAAATCCTAAGATAGCTACAATGTAATTATTATTTATATTGTAGCTATCTTAGGGTTTATTTTACAGGTAAGTATTTAGTTTTAAATAGGAATAATTTATTTAAGTATAGTGTAGTGTTAGGTGTAATTGTAACTTAGGTTAGTTTTTATTTTACAGGTAAATTTCCCTTTATTTTAGCTAGGTAAGCTATTAAATAGTTAATAACTATTTAATAGCTATTGTACCTAGTTAAAATAAATTGAAAGTTTCCTGTAAAATAAAAATAAATCCTAAGATAGCTACAATATAATAATTATTTATATTGTAGCTATATTAGGGTTTATTTTAAATGTAAGTATTTAGCTTTAAATAGGATTAATTTAGTTCATAATAGAAATATTATTTAGATTTATTTAATTAATATTTAAGTTAGGGGGGGTGTTAGGGTTAGTGTTAGACTTAGGTTTAGGGGTTAATAATTTTATTACAGTGGCGGTGGTGTAGTGGGGGGCAGGAAAGGGGTTAATAAATTTATCATAGGTGGCAACGGTGTAGGGGGGGGCACTAGGTATAATGTAGGTGGCGGTGGGCTCCGGGAGCGGCGGTTTAGGGGTTAATATGTATAGAGTAGCTTGCGGCGGGGTCAGGGAGCGGCGGTTTAGGGGTTAATATGTATAGAGTAGCTTGCGGTGGGCTCCGAGAGCGGCGGTTTAGGGGGTAATAACTTTATTTAGTTGCGGCGGTGTAGGGGGGACAGATTAGTGGTGTTTAGACTTGGGGTACATGTTAGGGTGTTAGGTGCAGACATCTCCCATAGGAATCAATGGGATGTCTGGCAGCAGCAAACTTGCACTTTCGCTATGGTCAGACTCCCATTGATTCCTATGGGATCCGCCGCCTCCAGGGTAGCGGATTGAAAACCAGGTACGCTGGGCGGGAAAAGTGCCGAGCGTACCTGCTAGTTTTTTGATAACTAGCAAAAGTAGTCTGATTGTGCCGCACTTCTGTGCGGAACATCTGTAGTGACGTAAGAATCGATCTGTGTCGGACTGAGTCCGGCAGATCGAAGTTTAAGTCACAAAATTCTACTTTTGCTGGTCTCTAGCCTTTGATAACTAAGGCGAATCAGCCTCGCCACAAATACGCTGTGGAATTCCAGCGTATTTGAGGTTGATGGCTTGATAACTAGGCCCCTTCGGGTGTTAGGAAAAGAAAAGGCAGGCAAAGTGCTTTAACATTAAGACACATACATATACATTGTTAAAGATGAATTTGTATGTAAATATATATATGTGTACATATATATTAAAGTATATATATATATATATATATATATATATATATATATATATATGAGTGTATATATGTACTGTATTTACAGTCATAAATACACATATAAAACATTATTACATTTGTACACATATATAAATATATATATATATATATATAAGTGCATTATATCCTTTTTCAATTAAGCAGACAGAAACATGATAAAACATATTTATGCAATATTCATATTTAATAAAGATTTTAACTATGTATTTACTGTAAATATTTCACATTTGTTAATGCGAATATGCTATGTTGTGTGCACGATGGGTGTTGACTTCTATGGGGAATGTGAAAAGGCTATGGAGTTTGCACGATATCTGGTTTCACTGCATTGATCTCTATGGTGGAATACATGCACACACGTGCAAAAACTTAAAGGGACAGTATAAACCAATTTTCATTTAACTGCATGTAATAGACACTTTTGGGCAAAATAAACATTTTATTTAAAATGCCAGCTTTTTTCCTTTCCTGATCGTTGTCTTTTTGTGAAATCACCTGCTGTTTTTGTGTGATATCACCTGTGGAGCTGTTTGTCTGATATCATTCTGTGAGTATACTGGCCTTATATATTAAGGTGCACAGACATACTATTTCAATGTGATATTCTTTGAACACAGATACAGACAGAACCCCTTTTTGGGAAAATTGTGAAATCACCTGTCGAGCCGCTTGTCTGATATTACTCTGTGAGTATACTGTACTTATATATTAAGGTGCACAGACATACTATGCCAATGTGATATTCTTTGAACACACATACAGACAGAATTCTTCTGGGAAAATTGTGAAACAGAGAGAAAAATCCTTTGGAGATCTCTTAGAACCAGCGCCTCTATCTGCCAATATACATAGTTTGTACAGCTTTGAGAGAGACTGTTTGGAAGGCAGCAGTTCTAACTAAAGAGAAGTAACTATCCTACTGTATATTCTTTTTTGTACTAATATAAAAATAATATGCTCAGACACTGATCTAAAAATCCAGCATAAAACCATTTAAAAACTTACTTAGAAGTTCCCAGTTTAGCTCTGTTGAAAAGGTTAGCTGGAAGACACACTGAAAGTGATTCTATAGCAAAAATAGCATAGCAGCCACTCACCCCCTTCCTCTGCATATGAAAAGACTCTTTACACAAACAGGAGCAAGCTGGAGTAGGTATACAACAGTATTCTTCGTACATTTTGGGGCTTGGTTAGGAGTCTGAAAATCAGTGCAATGTTATTTAAAAATAAGCAAAACTATACTTAAAAAAATGCTGTATAGGCTTTATAAATGGATCATCTACAAAACATTTATACATAGAAAAATTTAGTGTATAATGTCCCTTTAAAGGAACATAATACTTAATTTATCAGGGCTCAAAATTTCAAGTCCTAAGCTACTGGCCAGCCCAAAATCTAAGTCCCCACTTCTGATCCCACCACCAACCTGTACACTCCACACACACTACTCCCCCCCTTTCTTTGCATATGTTTAGCCATTGTGTAACACCTTATTGTGCAGTCATTTTTTAATATTGTTTTTATTTTATTTCATAAATTAAATAATGCTCCATACAGTAGTAAATTGACAAATTTAGTGCATAGCAATTGGCAACATCACCTAGGGTTCTGAGGAAGACAACAGCTGGATAGAAAAATTAAATTGTTGAACTGAAAGAAAGCAGAGAGTGCTGACATTAATGTGAGGTCATAGCAGACCTGGAAGTATTTTTTATAATTAATATCTCTCAACTATCTTTATCCACTGCCTCCTCTCTTCAATCTTTCTTTTACCCTCTCGCTCCTCTCTCAGGACATATCTTCTCTATAAACTCTTTCTTTCCCCTCTTTTAGATATCTTCACTCTTTCTTTTTTTTCTCCACTCTATCTAAACGCTAACTTTTACTCCACTTTCACTCTCCATCTCTCTCTGCTCCTGGTTACCCTCTCAGAAGTAACAGTCTAAGCACTAATGGGATCCCTATACCCCTAGAGGTATAACATATCCTTGCCCTTTCATGGATATATTATGGGCTCCATTTATCTTTGTTTTGAGAAATCCGACTTTCAGTTCTCCTATAAGTTCTCCGCAGCTCACCCTCTGCGAGGCGCACCTGTGCACCAATATTTATCAAAAAATGGGTCGTATTATCACGCTTTTTTCCAAAGTTAAGATGCGGCGTATTGATGACAAATGTCACCTGTATTATATATGTGCCTAATTTATCATTCCATCATTGTAAAAAAGTGCATATTTTTGTTGTTTTTTTATTACTGAAATTATATGTTATATGTCATATTTTATTCCATTTATTAATTATATAGTAATATAATGTAATTTCTTTATATTAACCATTATTTTAAACCATGTTTTCTAATACATGTTAAATAAATCTGTGAAAACATTTTTATGTTTAAAGTTATAGAAATTACAATCTGAATTTAACAAAGCTACACATGACAAAATCAATTTTTTGTTTATCTACTTTACACACCCTCTGCAGACCATTTGACTCCTATTCTATAGACTTGAACTTTTGACACATGTCTTACATTGAGCTCTAATTTTGTTAACTTTATTAAAGACAGTAATGAATTGGACTACAAATGGTTATATTTAAATCATATATTAATTTATTATAAATATAAAAGAAATAAAAAATATATGTTAATATCACATTCATAACGTTTTTAATAAGACACAAAACATTTTTTTTTAAATGTTTTCATATTTCAGTCTCATTTTCCTGTTTGTTGAGTAACTGCTGATGAGTCCAGTTTCTGCTTTAAGCAGGACTTCTAATAGTTTTCTTTTGCTGACCCAAATCTTATCATCATCTGGAACTATAAAAAAGAAAAAAAAAATCAATATATAAATTATAGATTTATATATTTTGAATTGCATTGCTAAAAGTAAACAGTAAACACATAGGTCTTCCTAGAATTAGCAACAGCATTACCAAAGATTCTAAAATGCTAATAAATCTATTTTTGATCACTTACTCCAGTCATAATATTGAGGGGAAGGAGAATCCTCATCTTGCACCTCTTCGTTGCTTCTAATTTCTTGCATTGCTGTAAATTTAAAAATTATTTTATAACCTTATATTGATTGTGTTTTAAGTATTGATTTTCTCTATCTCACAATCTTTCTCTCTCTCTCTCTCTCTCTCTCTCTCTCTCTCTGTGTTTCTCACTATCTCTCTATAATTTTCTCTCTCTATTTCTATAATTAAAATCTTGTTCTATAAAAACATTTTATATATATATATATATATATATATATTTATAATTTAATGTATATATATATATATATATATATACAAACATTGTAAAAGATCTTTGTATATATAAATATATAGATATAGATATATTATATATATTATTTAATTAAATCAAAATAAAATATATATATACATATAGATCAGTATAAATATAGATAACTTTTAATAACTATATTTACATATATACATATACAGGGAGTGCAGAATTATTAGGCAAGTTGTATTTTTGAGGATTAATGTTATTATTGAACAACAACCATGTTCTCAATGAACCCAAAAAACTCATTAATATCAAAGCTGAATATTTTTGGAAGTAGTTTTTAGTTTGTTTTTAGTTTTAGCTATTTTAGGGGGATATCTGTGTGTGCAGGTGACTATTACTGTGCATAATTATTAGGCAACTTAACAAAAAACAAATATATACCCATTTCAATTATTTATTTTTACCAGTGAAACCAATATAACATCTCAACATTCACAAATATACATTTCTGACATTCAAAAACAAAACAAAAACAAATCAGTGACCAATATAGCCACCTTTCTTTGCAAGGACACTCAAAAGCCTGCCATCCATGGATTCTGTCAGTGTTTTGATCTGTTCACCATCAACATTGCGTGCAGCAGCAACCACAGCCTCCCAGACACTGTTCAGAGAGGTGTACTGTTTTCCCTCCTTGTAAATCTCACATTTGATGATGGACTACAGGTTCTCAATGGGGTTCAGATCAGGTGAACAAGGAGGCCATGTCATTAGATTTTCTTCTTGTATACCCTTTCTTGCCAGCCACGCTGTGGAGTACTTGGACGCGTGTGATGGAGCATTGTCCTGCATGAAAATCATGTTTTTCTTGAAGGATGCAGACTTCTTCCTGTACCACTGCTTGAAGAAGGTGTCTTCCAGAAACTGGCAGTAGGACTGGGAGTTGAGCTTGACTCCATCCTCAACCCGAAAAGGCCCCACAAGCTCATCTTTGATGATACCAGCCCAAACCAGTACTCCACCTCCACCTTGCTGGCGTCTGAGTCGGACTGGAGCTCTCTGCCCTTTACCAATCCAGCCACGGGCCCATCCATCTGGCCTATCAAGACTCACTCTCATTTCATCAGTCCATAAAACCTTAGAAAAATCAGTCTTGAGATATTTCTTGGCCCAGTCTTGACGTTTCAGCTTGTGTGTCTTGTTCAGTGGTGGTCGTCTTTCAGCCTTTCTTACCTTGGCCATGTCTCTGAGTATTGTACACCTTGTGCTTTTGGGCACTCCAGTGATGTTGCAGCTCTGAAATATGGCCAAACTGGTGGCAAGTGGCATCTTGGCAGCTGCACGCTTGACTTTTATCAGTTCATGGGCAGTTATTTTGCGCCTTGGTTTTTCCACACGCTTCTTGCGACCCTGTTGACTATTTTGAATGAAACGCTTGATTGTTCGATGATCACGCTTCAGAAGCTTTGCAATTTTAAGAGTGCTGCATCCCTCTGCAAGATATCTCACTATTTTTGACTTTTCTGAGCCTGTCAAGTCCTTCTTTTGACCCATTTTGCCAAAGGAAAGGAAGTTGCCTAATAATTATGCACACCTGATATAGGGTGTTGATGTCATTAGACCACACCCCTTCTCATTACAGAGATGCACATCACCTAATATGCTTAATTGGTAGTAGGCTTTCGAACCTATACAGCTTGGAGTAAGACAACATGCATAAAGAGGATGATGTGGTCAAAATACTCATTTGCCTAATAATTTTGCACTCCCTGTATATATATATATATATATATATATATATATATATATATATATATATATATATATATATATATATATATATATATATATATATATATATATACACACACATATATATATATATATATATATATATATATATATATATATATATATATTAAAAGATATAGATACAAGAGAGAGTAAAATATAGAATGATATAGAAAATGAAATGCACAGAAAATTCATTATTAATTACTTTACTTATGTTGAAATCCTTACAAAAAACATGAAATATGTGATTGATTTTTATTTGTAATGATAGCTGATATTTTCAACAGTGTTTTACCTGATGTTCCTGGTTGAACCTTCTCTTCATTGTGCTCCTCCTCATCCACTTGCTCCAAATCTTCTTCCTCTTAAATCTCTTGTTGAATAACATTAATATTATGAACTTCAGCCTCATCTGACTCTTCCCAATTAATTTCATCATTGTAATAAAATTATTTGGAATAAAAATTTCAATTAATTTCAAATATAATATATAATTAAAAACAATTGAAATTATAATCCATATTTTAAATTACCTGGAATGTTGGGAGGAATTTCAGCTTCTTCGGATTCATTGATCCTCCTACTATTATTTTGCCTACAATTGTGTCTTCCTTTATTAAAAATGTAAAATATTTTAAAAATTAATACATTTATTTGAATTTATTTAGTTATGAGATTTACAGTTACTTCTTTCATACCTGTTCCATCAGTCCCATGAATACCATGGGCAGTGGATCTGATTCACGCACAGAAATTGAAGAAGTCGTCTCAATGGGGCAAAGGTACCTGGGCGCTCTTCTTGTTTTGACTTATTACATAATAGAGAATAGAAACTCAATTCAATTTTAAAATGTTATGATTTTTACTATTACAAAAATTATACAAAATGTATTTGAAAATGCATTAACTAAAAGACTTTGTCTGAAAATAGAGCAAATACTTTATTGATTCAATGAAAACTTTTCTTACAAGGCTAATCTGTTAATCCTATTATTGTCTAACTTTTTGTTCAGATTGAGACAATTACAAATAGATATATTGTTCAATGGATAATTTTTGAATAGTGAAGATAACAATTTTTAAACACAGACAGACTTAATTTTGTTTGTGATGTAAGGCATTTATTATTCAATAGTAAAGAATAAAATACCCACTTGAATATCGATAAAGCATCAATAACATTGATAAAAATATTGAAAAATTAAAAAAATATTTGCTGATATCTACAAGTATTCTATTATTAAACAACATTAATATTGTAACTCTTGATCAAAGTGCACAGTTTAGATTGCCTCCTGTACAAATCATTGTATCTTTTCAGGCACTGCTTTCTTGTCCGATTTTGGCCAGAGACTCTCCTCACTCGACGCACCATCTCACAAAGAATCCGATTTCTTCTGTCCTGCTCCAAAGTGAAAATACCCTTTCTTTTTTTCGGAAAATATTTCTCCATTGTATACGAAATTATTAGTAATTTTCCAATTGAGAACTTTTTTCAAAATATAGATCAATGATAAACTCTACTCACTCACAGAACTAATTTTGTTTATAAAATGCACAATTTTATGACATAATGCATATTTTTATATATAGCTATAAATATTTATTATGGTTTACAAATTATCTTTTAAATCAATATACATTGTATTATTCTTTTTTTTACATAACATGACATATCTTTATTTGTATAAATTGAAAATAAAATGAAACATTGGATAGAACTGCGCAACAAAAGGACTATTTTTTGGCAACAGTAACAAATGGAACATATGTAACTGTTACTAATGTCCAATAAAAATGTATATTTTTTTAAAATGTCATGATTTTAAAATTAAACATTGCTATTTATAATCCATAATGTTTCTTTACATGTTACATTTTTTTTAAATAAAAAATCACATGACCACAATAAAACTGAAATCCATGTATTCAATGAAATATAAAATGTGACCTAGGGCTCTTTCTAGAACAAAATTAAACAGTATATGCCCCTTTTCATCAACTACATACAGTGGGGGAAAAAAGTATTTAGTCAGCCACCAATTGTGCAAGTTCTCCCACATAAGAAGATGAGAGAGGCCTGTAATTTTCATCATAGGTATACCTCAACTATGAGAGACAAAATGTGGAAACAAATCCAGACAATCACATTGTCTGATTTGGAAAGAAGTTATTTGCAAATTATGGTGGAAAATAAGTATTTGGTCAATATCAAAAGTTCATCTCAATACTTTGTTATATATCCTTTGTTGGCAATGACAGAGGTCAAACATTTTCTATAAGTCTTCACAAGGTTGTCACACACTGTTGCTGGTATGTTGGCCCATTCCTGCATGCAGATCTCCTCTAGAGCAGTGATGTTTTGGGGCTGTCGCTAGGCAACACGGACTTTCAACTCCCTCCAAAGGTTTTCTATGGGGTTGAGATCTGGAGACTGGCTAGGCCACTCCAGGACCTTGAAATGCTTCTTACAAAGCCACTTCTTCGTTGCCCGGGCAGTGTGTTTGGGATCATTGTCATGCTGAAAGACCCAGCCATGTTTCATCTTCAATGCCCTTGCTGATGGAAGGAGGTTTGCACTCAAAATCTCACGATACATGGCCCCATTCATTCTTTCATGTACACGGATCAGTTGTCCTGTTCCCATTGCAGAGAAACAGCCCCAAAGCATGATGTTGCCACCCCCATGCATCACAGTAGGTATGGTGTTCCCTCTCCTCCAAACACGACATGTTGTGTTTCTACCAATCAGTTCTACTTTGGTTTCATTTGACCATATGACATTCTCCCAATCCTCTTCTGGATTATCCAAATGCTCTCTAGCATACTTCAGATTGGCCCGGACATGTACTGGTTTAAGCAGGGGGACACGTCTGGCACTGCAGGATCTGAGTCCCTGGCGGCGTAGTGTGTTACTGATGGTAACCTTTGTTATGTTGGTCCCAGCTCTCTGCAGCTCATTCACTAGGTCCCCCGTGTGGTTCTGGGATGTTTGCTCACCGTTCTTGTGATCATTTTGACCCCACGGGGTGAGATCTTGCGTGGAGCCCCAGATCGAGGGAGATTATCAGTGGTCTTGTATGTCTTCCATTTTCTAAGTATTGCTCCCACAGTTGATTTCTTCACATCAAGCTGCTTGCCTATTGCAGATTCAGTCTTCCCAGCCTGGTGCAGGTCTACAATTTTGTTTCTGGTGTCCTTCGACAGCTCTTTGGTCTTCAGAATAGTGGAGTTTGGAGTGTGACTGAGGTTGTGGACAGGTGTCTTTTATTATGATAACAAGTTCAAACAGGTGCCATTAATACAGCTAATGAGTGGAGGACAGAGGAGCCTCTTAAAGAAGAAGATACAGGTCTGTGAGAGACAGAAATCTTGCTTGTTTGTAGGTGACCAAATACTTATTTTCCACCATAATTTGCAAATAAATTCTTTCCAAATCAGACAATGTGATTGTCTGGATTTGTTTCCACATTTTGTCTCTCATAGTTGAGGTATACCTATGATGAAAATTATAGGCCTCTCTCATCTTCTTAAGTGGGAGAACTTGCACAATTGGTGGCTGACTAAATACTTTTTTTCCCCACTGTAGATACATTGTTTTGAAACAATTATAAAGCAAAGTTTATTTTGTATCCTAACTTTAGTTATTTTTTGCGCACTTTACTAGCTCAATTTTACAATGGCATCTGCCAAAGCTGGAAAGACCAAAAATGGGAGAAGTATAATGTTTACTCATCATCAAAATGTATTGTATGTATTTTGGTCGAATTGGTATCGAACATTATTGGGTACCAAGCAAGAACTGTAAACCCACAGAGAAAGAGAGCAATTTGGTCCCAAATCAGTCAATCGATTTCTGCAGAAGGAAGTTTTCTGAAGGATGTAAGGGCCTGTCGGAAGAGGGTAACCGATATTTGAAAAAACATTAAGAAAAAGGTTTGCAGAGAAAAGCAGTCTGCTAAAGGAACTGGTGGAGGCCCCGGATATAATGCAGAATTAACAGACTTTGAGCAGATGCTTTATGCAAGAATGGGTGATGTAATTGTGGTTGGCCTGGATGTTCCCTCAGACACTATGGATTTTAGAGGTAAGTTAATATTATTGTTATTTGTATTTGTAATTTTTTTTAAATATATTTAATTCAGTCATTTTAATACATGTATATTTATCTCATTAGAGCAACATGAAGAGGGACGTGAGGAAGAGGAGGTAAATGCACAGGAGGATCAACCTTTTGAAAACGAATACACCTCACAAGAGCCCCAAACATCCACCTCACATGATATAGCACAAAGAGAAGAAGGTGTCAGTAAGTGATTCTTAATTTTTTTTTAGTAATTTTTTATTATTTAAAAAATGAATTGAATGACTACTTTGAAATTAGGTTATTAATTATTATTATTAGAAAAAATATGAAAAAATTACTACATTGTAAATGGTAGAACATATTTAACATAATGAAATGGCTGTGTACTTTAAAAAATTCAAGATTTTTTGTTTTATAATATCGATTAAAAATATTCAAATTTTAATTATAACGATTAAAAATTAAAATGTTGGGGGGTGGAGCCAAGCTCTGATAAGAATGGCTGCCTAGCAGAGAAGCTTCATATATGGATGATCAAAATAAGCCTAAAGCATGTATTTACAGCACCTAAATAAGTTAAAAAGTTGAGTGGTGAACTACTAAACCCATCAACTACATGGCGGTGTCGACTTTGCAGATACAGAAGAGCAACACTCTTATACTTTGCATTCATCGGCCGAACATCGCAGGGACAAACCTAAACTCTGGTGATTTCTAACTGAATCGCAATATGGCCCAGCACTACTAGCCCAACAGCAAACAAAAATTGACTCGACTTGTATGCAAAAGAAGGGAACCTTCCGCTCTAACAGACCTAGCAGGGTATACCCACTTTGACTTCACCAACTTTTCAGGCATTGCTTTCTTGTCCGATTTTGGCTAGAGACTCTCCTCACTCGACGCACCATCTCACAAAGAATCCGATTTCTTCTGTCCTGCTCCAAAGCGAAAATACCCTTTCTTTTTTTCGGAAAATATTTCTCCATTGTATACAAAATGATCAGTAATTCTCCAATTGAGAACTTTTTTCAAAATATAGATCAATGATAAACTCTACTCACTCACAGAACTAATTTTGTTTATAAAATGCACAATTTTATGACATAATGCATATTTTTATATATAGCTATAAATATTTATTATGGTTTACAAATTATCTTTTAAATCAATATACATTGTATTATTCTTTTTTTTACATAACATGACGTATCTTTATTTGTATAAATTGAAAATAAAATGAAACATTGGATAGAACTGCACAACAAAAGGACTATTTTTTGGCAACAGTAACAAATGGAACATATGTAACTGTTACTAATGTCCAATAAAAATGTATATTTTTTTAAAATGTCATTATTTTAAAATTAAACATTGTTATTTATAATCCATAATGTTTCTTTACATGTTACATTTTTTTTAAATAAAAAATCACATGATCACAATAAAACTGAAATCCATGTATTCAATGACATATAAAATGTGACATAGGGCTCTTTCTAGAACAAAATTAAACAGTATATGCCCCTTTTCATCAACTACACAGATACATTGTTTTGAAACCATTATAAAGCAAAGTGTATTTTGTATCCTAACTTTAGTTATTTTTTGCGCACTTTACTAGCTCAATTTTACAATGGCATCTGCCCAAGCTGGAAAGAACAAAAATGGGAGAAGTATAATGTTCACTCATCGTCAAAATGTATTGTATGTATTTTGGTGAATTGGTTATCGAACATTATTGGGTACCAAGCAAGAACTGTAAACCCACAGAGAAAGAGAGCAATTTGGTCCCAAATCAGTCAATCGATTTCTGCAGAAGGAAGTTTTCCGAAGGATGTAAGGGCCTGTAGGAAGAGGGTAACCGATATTAGAAAAAACATTAAGAAAAAGGTTTGCAGAGAAAAGCAATCTGCTAAAGGAACCGGTGGAGGCCCCGGATATAGGGCAGAATTAACGGACTTTGAGCAGATGCTTTATGCAAGAATGGGTGATGCAATTGTGGTTGGCCTGGATGTTTCCTCAGACACTATGGATTTTAGAGGTAAGTTAATATTATTGTTACTTGTATTTGTAATTTTTTAAAAATATATTTAATTCATTCATTTTAATACATGTATATTTATCTCATTAGAGCAACATGAAGAGGGACGTGAGGAAGAGGAGGAAGATGCACAGGAGGATCAACCTTTTGAAAACGAATACACCTCTCAAGAGCCCCAAACATCCACCTCACATGATATAGCACAAAGAGAAGAAGGCGTCAGTAAGTGATTCTTCATTTTTTCGTTAGTATTTTTTTTTATTAAAAAAATGAATTGAATGACTACTTTGAAATTAGGTTATTAATTATTATTATTAGAAAAAATATGAAAAAATTACTACATTGTAAATGGTAGAACATATTTAGCATAATGAAATGGCTGTGTACTTTAAAAAAAATCAAGAATTTTTGTTTTATAATATCGATTAAAAATATTCAAATTTTAATTATAACAATTAAAAATTAAAATGTTGGGGGGCGGAGCCGCTATGTGCATTCACTGGAACTGCAGTGGGACCCTGGAGGATATGTATAACAGACGCTTTGAGATTACTATATCACCTTGTCTAGAATCTGGCATCGGTTGAGAGTTGTCTGTATTTGTGGACATTGATCACATAACTGACACCTCGTCTAATTTCAACAATTATATATAGATATTTTACCGTGGCACTCATACTTATGAAAACTTGCTTAGTGGCTTTTTGGCTGCTACCTGTCATGCCTAAAATAACACCTAAGGTCCAAATAATGAGATCCACAAGTGGTCTCCTCTCTTTCATATAACCTTTGGTCCATGTTATTACTCTACAAAGTATGAGGTCCAAGAGTGGCCTCCTGTTTAATATAGAAGGCTTAGGTAGATATTGGCATGTGCTTCTTTTCTTCCTATAGCAAACGTTGCAGAGCTTTATGTCATATAAATAGTAGACATCATTTACTGTATACAAACTTTTACTTTAAATTTTACATTTTGTTCTTTGATCTAGCAGATGGTGCTAATTTCATATGCCTTTTTAATATGTAACTCGTAAGTTATACCTTGCTATATGTCCTGAAGGAAAACGACTATGCAAGGCTATAGATTTATATGTGTACCCAAACTTGTATTTTAAAGTGTTTTCCTTTTCTTTTCCCTCTGCAGCGTTTGCTTCTTTTCAGAGCTTTATATCATATAGATAATAGACGTTGTCTGTTATATGTCAATGTCAACTCTGTAATCCACATCATGCTCTTTTGATATAGTGGATATTGTTAATTGCATATGCCTTATTAATATGTAATTTATATGATGTACCTTGTCATAAGTCCTTTTTTTTGGAATGCAATCTTGCAACGTTATGCAATGTTATTATATTCTCTATGTATGCCAAAACTTTGACCTCAATAAAAATTATATAAAAAAAAAAATCTTAATAAACAATATGGATTGCAATAGACATTTTCAATAAACATTGATGTAATTTTTGTAACATATACTAAATGAAAGTACAGAATGTAAATCAATGTTAATTCTATTTGTCTTGTAATCTCTATATTTTGTTAATACATTTTTAGATTTATATTTTAATATGTGAAATAGAACTTTCTTGTAATATAAATTAATTATTTTTAATATTTGATTCAATTTTATTTGAAAAAATAGCAAATAATAAGATATTGGAATGATATATGTATGAACTGAAGTTACAGGCCGAGAACATGTTTAAATTTTGTTTACAAACTATTTATGTCCATTAAACATGTACTTTAATAGACTAGATTATGTATATATTTTAAATATGTTAAATATTAAATTGAAATACTTTTTTATGTCCTTAAAATCCTGCAAAGCAGTGATGTTTATTTTTCAATCTTTCTTTGTTCATATATCAGACATCATTTAAAGAAAGAATAAAAAAGTATATGTTAGCCAAATTTAAGTTTTATGATTTTTTAAACTTCATTAAAGTTTAAAATATCCATGTTAGTATAGTATGCATGTTTCTGCAGTTCTATTACATATGTTGAATCACTTTAGCAACAATGTTATACCTTTGCAAGACAACAACATGTCATTACTATTTCCTTATTTCCTTGCATGTAGTGATTTTTGCATTTTCACGACACACATCTAACATATAACTGCAACAAAGTTTAATTTATGAGGAATTAAGCAATCATATTAAATTTCTAAAAAGAAAATGATAAAATTGGTGCATCTATATTTTTTTGGTTTTTAATACCTTTTTTTAAATATAAATTTGAATTTTAATTGTTAGTCTTAAAAAGACTATAAAAATGTGTAAGTATACACAAAAACATTTTTGTTTTTATCTAGATTGTATTTTGATTGAATGTTCCTTAATTCATATTCTAATGTTATACGTATTTTCAATGTTATAGGTGTTCGTGCATTACTACAGACTATGCAGGAGTATGCAGTTTGATGTGATTATTCAATGGTATGTAAAAATGTTATTGTAATGTTCAGTTTGTTAAAATATTAATGAATGTAACATATTAATAATACATATGTTACATGTATTGCACAGAAGATCAGGTCGAAATTACTTTGGGACCTCTGGTTGAGGATTCTGTATGTCCAGAAGATGAGGATGAGACACAGATAGATGGACACACACCAGAGAGACAAACTCCACCTAATTTTGAAACTCCACAAAATATAATGGTCTATGAATCAGAGGAAGATGAAAGACCAGAACAATTGAGAAACCTACAAGATGTACCAGGCATGGGAAATGAAATACAAAACCTTACAGACATGGCTTTGGCATTCAGGAATGAGCAAAGTGAATTTTTTTAAAGAAATGTTAAGATTGCAAGAAGAAAGAAATGCAATATTAAAAGCAGATTCAGAATTTAAGAGGGATTATTAGATTGAAACTTTGAATAAAAGATTTTCTAATCAATGATAAATAATTTTTATATTTTTATTTTTTGGCACTTTATATATTGTTGAAAAGAAAGTTTTAAAGGGTTTCTTTTTGAAAAGTTTGGCACTCATATTTATTGAATGCTGAAGTTTATATTGCAAAAAAGTTAAATGTTTGAAAATGTTGAATATAAGTAATTGTTATTTAAATAATAAAATAATTAATAAATTGTTTCAAAAAATACAATATGTAGATTTTTTCAAACTTTATTAATAGAATAGAATTTATTTTATTAACAATTAAACACAAAGGTTTTTTCTCACTCTGATTATATAACAGGAGTAAATAAGGATTTTGGAGGATTATTCATGTTCAATTTTAAACAATTCAGGTGTTATCCATGGTTTCTGTAATACAATAAAAAAATATAATTAATTTACAATGCTCAAAATTGATTAAAAATAACATTTAAAAATCCACACTTACATGAGAAATATCTTTCAATAATTTCAAAACGGTTTTGAACACCGGCCCTAGTAGTGTGCCTGTTTAATATGTCTTGGGGAAATAAATGTCATCTATAGGATCCTCTGGACACAATTCCTCTAGGTTTTCTTGAGATATGACAATGTTATGCAACATGCAGCAGGCAAGAATTATGTCATTGCACTCCGGTAAGTATTGCAAGTCTCCTCCTGACCGGTCCAACACCCTAAATCGCATCTTTAAGACAACGAAAGTTCTCTCTATAGCACTTCTTGTGCTACGGTGCGACTCATTGAATTTTATCTCTGCACGTGTATGAGGTGATGGTACTGGGGTCAAAAGCCATGGCCTACATGGATAACCACTGTCACCTACAAATAAATTAAAATATTACATGTAATTAAAGTTTAAAAAATGAATTGTGAAATCTATATGCACTTTTACAAATAGAAATTAAAAAAGAAAATAAATAAAAATAAAACAAAAAACATTTCAAAAAGAAAAATAATTTTCAATAATCAATATTAGCTTGTGTTTAAGGTATATACATTTAAAAATGTTCTTCAAATTTAAAAAAAATAAAAATAATAATGTTACAATAACACAAAAATAAAATAAAGTTATATTCACCCAATAGCCAACAATGTGGCATGTCTCCACGTCCAAACAATGTAAATAATGCAGATTGTTTGAGAATGTGGTAATCGTGGAAGGAACCAGGAAATACAGAACGCACAGCCCAAATTTTTAGGTTGGTATCACACATGGCCTGAACATTCAATGAATAGAAGCTTTTTCTATTCCTGTATTGCTCCTCCCTTAAAGATGGTGGTCTTAAAGCTATATGGGTGCAATCAATGGCACCAAGAACATTAGACATACCAGCTACTTGATAAAATGAGGCATTTATTGTGTGCCATTCTTGCACATTCCTGGGCACGAAAATAAACTTAAGATGTTTCAAAATTGATTTTAAAACAATTCTTAGATGTCTGCAAAATGAAGGCTGGCTCATGCCCACCACAGCACTAGAGACTGCCTGAAATGAACCGGTTGCCATGAAATGCAAAACAGCCAATATTTTTATTGCCCTTGTTCTTCTTGTCCTAGGGTCAATGTAATTTTCTATCAGGGAGTAAAGATTGGTTATACTCTCCCTATTAATTCGAAATCTTTGCTTAATATCCTTAACAGACAATACTTGTAGTCCACACCGGGGTAAAAAAACTCTTGGCACTCTTTGGCGTCTCCGTAAGGGCATATTACCATCAGAAAGATGATTTTCACAATCCCTTGCCAAAGACATAGCATCCAACAGTAAAAAATATTCCATCTTCTCTCGAAAAAAAACTGAAGTAAATGCAATGTTCTCCACAGTAGATATGGAGAACTTTGGAGGTTATAATTTTAGGAGAAGGTTAGATTCTCCTATGGCGCAAAATAATGATAAATAGGAAATTTGGTGATTAGTCAGTCGATTTGCTAAAAATACAACAGAAAAAGTTTTAAGCTTCATTTGGCGAGATCGAATAGAGTGGTCAGATTTTTAGGTCATAAATCAGTTTTTTTGGTCGTATTTCGGTTTCATAAATAGGAGATAATTTACAACCGCATATTAATAGGCGCAAAATGTAGGAGAATTGCAATGATAAATGGAGCCCTATATCCTTTTAGGCAATATTTGTAGCAGGTAGCCCAACATTCACTCACTAACTTTCACTTGCCACCATAGGATTTCCACTCGCCAATGGATAGTGGGCTAGTGGAAATTTTTAGCCCTGCTCATATGCTAAAACACTTGAAAGTGATGCAGCATAACTGTAAAAATCTGACAGGAAAATATCACCTGAACATCTCTATGTAATAAAGGAAGATATTTTACCTCAAAATTTCCTCAGCTCACCAGAATAAGCGCTGTTTAAAATGTTATCTTTCAGTTACTGCCCAGGTAAATAAAAAAAATAAAAAAAGGAAAGAAATGAACAGCAGCCAATCAGCAGTGCTGAGGTTATGAACTGTTTTACTCTGATCTCATGAGATTTCATAGTAATCTTCCTTAACCCCTTAACAACCAGCGCCATACCTTGGGCATAACCCTGTTGCAATCTTGCTAAAATTAGTGAGATTGCGCTATTTCTGCTTGTCCCACAAGTGTGGCAGTGCAAAAATAGTTTTGCAGAGGTACCGAAGCAGTGACGGACACTGTGTGTCCTTCTCTGCATTGGACAACGGTGGTGCAGTTCGTTGGTGGCATGGGAGGGTTAGGAGGAAGGCGGATGGTCAGCCCATCACTGAAGGGGGTGAGACCCCCACACTGCAGAAAATACAATGCTGAGAGGGATGAGGGATAGGGGATCCTAGAGTGAATGGGGGGATCAGAGGGTAGGGAAATGTTTTTGGAGGGAGAGATGGGTAAATGAGGGAGGAGGAAGGGAGTTGGGCAGCTGCACTACAGAAAACAATGGTTTGTGGGGGTTTTTTACAATTAAAATAAACAAGAATTTATAGAAAACTGGGTATTGGCAGACAGCTGCCAGTACCTAAGATGACAGGAATTAGTTAGCAGGAGGGTTAGAGAACATTTAAGAGGGATCAGGGGGTGATAAGGTAAGGGGGTAATCCTCCACTAAGGGAAATGATAACAATTTAAAAAAAAAAAAGGTGTAAAACTACATACTGGCAGACTGTCTGCCAGTATCTAAGATGGGGTGGCCATTGGGGGGTGTGGAAGGGAAGAGAGTTGTTTGAGAGAAATCAGGTAGGAATTGGGGTGGGAAGTGTTAGATGAGAGGGTAATCTCTACACTAAAGCTAAAATTAACCTTACAAGCTACCTGATTAACCCCTTCACTCCCGTGAATAATAAAAGTGTAGTGCACAGCTGCAAATATTACCTTATAACTACTAAAAAGCAATGGCAAAGCCATATATGTCTGCGATTTGTGAACAAAGGGGATCCTAGAGAATTTTACAAACTTTTGTGCCATTATTGCACAAGCTGTTTGTAAATAATTTCAGTGAGAAAACTAAAGTTTGTGAAAAAGTTAACATTTTTTTATTTGATCGCATTTGGCAGTGAAAAGGTGGCATGAAATATACCAAAATGGGCCTAGATCAATACCTCGGGTTGTCTACTAAAAAAATATATATAGTTTTGATAGATAAATAAAAAATACTAGGCTCTATTTCTGTTTAAATATAGTGATGGCAAAAATGCTAAAAATGCTCTGGTCTTTTGGGGAAGATTTAGGGGCCGATTTAACATTGTGCGTGCAGACATGATCTGCTGCAGCGGATCATGTCCGCCGCACATCGATAAATGCCGACAGCATATGCTATTGGCATTTATCATTGCACAAGCATTTCTCATGAAATACTTCTGCAATACCGCCTGTCATGAATACCTCATGGTTGAGATGCTAAGGGGTTAATTTTCCTTAGCCTGCATGCTAGAAAACATTTTTTTTTTAAGAAGAACTGTGTTGCTGTGTTTATGTGTGCGTGGGATTTCCCTTTGATATGCCAGGACCATCATAAATACTTTGTAAGATACACAGAAGAGAACTGTATTGTCTAAACGGTCATTTTATTACCCCAACCTTTCAGAACAGGGAATGATGGAACACAGAGACTATCATGGAACTACACTGGGGTCATTGATAGGACAGCCAAACTTGCAAATTAGTGTTTTTATAAGTTTTGATGCCTCAGAAACATAAATAATGTAATATATATGGTGTTTGGTATCAAAATTATCGTCACAACGTCACTAAGGGATTGCCTTTCTGTGTATATGGAATAGATGTACCTAACAGAAATTATAAGGTGTTCCATAATTTCAGGCAAAGACTCAGAAATGTTATTACCTGTCGTAAAAGAGAGGGGAGTGGATATTTCTGGCAAAAGAGAGGGGTTTCCTAGCCCTCTGGAAAGAGGGTGGGTCATATCATGGAAACATGTATAAGAATTTTGTGTTTAACAATTCAAGTGTTCATTCATGGGAGGCTGTATACTACAGAGTGAGTGAACAGTTTCGTGCCATCTTCCTGGCGCTGATACCTAAGCTAAGAAAGTATAAGGTTTTCTTTTATTTATCCATTATATTTTATTTTAAAACTGTTTGCTTGTGTACAATTCTATTTGTTAACATCTTTTTATTTATAATGCATTGTGCTAATTTTTCGCATAATAAACAAACATTAATTTATTAAGCTTTGACCTTTGTTTAATATCTGAACCACGTTACTAAAAGAGACTGGTAATATTAGTACTGTTATTTTAGGTTATTTTTTGCTAAATAGTACTCTGAGAGTTAATGTGTAAGTGTGGAGTTTTTCTTAGGATTCCCCATCAATAAATCTTAAGTGGCGACAGCTTATTTAGTTTAGTTTGGGTGGCAGTAAAGGGGAGTTTTGGGCATTTTTCTAAGTCTAGGAAAGACTAGAGAGCGTTGTTAACCCTTGCACCCACTGAACTAAGTCACTGGCTTTCCTGGAGTGGCTGGACTGTGACAGATTAGTGAAAGTGGAAATGGTCTGTTAACCCTTTCTGTGCCAAACAGGTGACTGGTGCAGGGTTGGTTAAACCTGGTCATCACAAATTGGTGGGCAGCGGTGTAGATATATATATATATATATATATATATATTAGATTTTAGTGCTTTGTGGATTTGCTAGTGAAAATCCCAGTACTAAAAGAAACTGTGACTCTCACAATTTCCAAAGGCTAAAACACAGTGCATCATATAGTTACACATTGCAAACAGTCCCCTTCCCTATTCTCTGTTTTTATTTTCTATTTAATTTTTTACTTTGGAGGCATACCAGCAGCAAACCAAGGAAATAATGGCACTGTTATGCCAGGAGAGAGAGATTACTTCCCGTGAAAAGACTAAGGAGGGATTGATACAAGCTCTTTTGGACTATAACAGCAACCAGGTTGCACAAGCTGCAGCCTCAGGAGAGGTATCTGCAGCTGTGGGCAGTGATTCATCAAGAACTGGAGATACCTTGGACTCTTATTTGCAAACTATTTAAAGTATATGGGCTCAGCGGATCCAAGTTTGCACATGGAGCTGATCTTCAAATTCCAAGAACAGCAAGCTTCTAGGGAAGAAGCTGAGAGACAGGCTGCTGAGCACCAGACTGAAAGAGACAAAGAGGATGCTGAGCACCAGGCTGAAAAAGACAGAGAGGCTGCTAGGGAAGCAGCTGAGATGGAGGCTCTGACAACAGAAAAACAGGCTGCTGAATGACAGGTTGAGAGAGAGTATCAATTACAACTTGCACGTTTACAGAGAGAGACACTATCTCACCTGTTAGTGAATCTAGAGACTCCTCTGTTCCCAGAGTGCGTGCAGAGAATTTTCCCACTCTGGAGAAAGATGGCTTTGAAAAAGTTTGCAGACAGTTCCAGCTGCCAAGGGAGCAGTGGACCAAGTATCTTACCCTGATCTGAAAGGTCCTGCACTGGAAGCTTTTGCTGAACTTGTTCCAGAGTTTCATCAGGACTATGATAAAATTAAAGCTGCACTGCAGAGGAGGTATAATATCACTCTTGAGGTGTACAGAAAGAAATTCTGTACTCTGCAAAGGGGTATATCAGTGAGCTATACTGCAGTTGTTGGAAGCCTGACCACAGAGTTTAAAACAGTGCACCAGAGGGCTAAAGATTACTACTATGGAGGAGCTGGAAGATCTAATGTGAAGAAGCAATGCATACAGCTATGCCCAGCAGAGGATCAAGGATCCTTGATCGGAGACCCAAAACAGCATTGGAGGTGGGTGAGCTGGCAGATTTTGCCACAGCCAACAGGTCACCAGCCAATGGGAAAAAAACCTTTGTTAAGGGGGCATCCTCCTGGAAAGGAGCTGCTTCACGACCCTCCTTCACAAAGCCTGTTGGGCCTTTAATGTGTCTGTTCCCTCTGGGAAAGGAGGGGCGAGTGCTGCACCTGGGCAGGGGGATAACCGTAGAAGTTTTGCTTGAAACAAAGTGGGCCACATCAGCTCCACTTGCGCAGAGAAGATTTAATTGGTAAAATCAGCTGGAGGGGGTAATCCCTCAGAAGTACCAGCATCTTTTTTGTTTGTTACATGACCAGAAGAAAGTAACAATGAGAACTTACAACCTGTGACTGTCGGAGCTAAGGTAACATTGGGGCCTTGGGACACAGGTTCAGCAGTGACTCTTGTGCGTCCAGGGCTGGTGAGCTCTAAGGACATTATTCCTGGCAGGACTATAGCAGTTAAAGGGATTGGGGGAATGCAACTGGCAGTGCCTATGGCACGTGTATACCTTGATTGGGGAGAGGTTTACTAAATGTGGGGGTATCTGAAAATATTCCTAATGATGTTTTACTGGGTACTGATCTGGGTAGATTGTTATCTCTGTGTGTGCCTGACAATGCTACATGTGACCTAGTGATATTAGCTGTAGACCCTGATGTGCAAAGGACTGTGTGTAACAGAGCTCATAGACATGCTGACCAGGGGGAGGACAGAGTGCATACATGTAAAGTGCTGTGACTGAACTTGGAGTGTCTGTGCTGAGATGTGAAACTGTAAGAGAAGAGACTGGCTGGGGAGAAAGAGGAATAGATGGTGTTGGTCTGTCTGTGCTTAGCTAAGTAGGATCGGGAGAACCAAATTTAACTGTACAGTGTGAGACTGACTGGGGAGAAAGGCAGATAGAATGTGCAGGTCTTTCTGTGTCTGAACCTATAGTATCTCTAGAACATAGTTTAGAGGTACAGGGAAAAAATGACTGAAAGGAAGCAGATGGGTGATGTGTGTCTGTCTGTGTTGAAACAGTGCGGTATAAAGAAGGGAGTGAGGATATGGGGGGAGAGAATGACTGGATGGGTGGTTGCTGAATGAGGTGTGCCAGGACAAGTTGAGCCCCCTGTGGAAAGAAAGGGACATAATATATCGGATAAATGGCAGAAGGAAGATATGTGCTTGTCTTTACCAGTATCAGAAGGATCCCAAATTCTGTGTGAGGATGTGAAGTGGCAGACTGACTGTGAAAGAGAGCAGGGGAAGAATGTAGCCCACTCTGTGCTAGAAGCAGTAACGCCCCAGAATCCAGAGTGTGTGAGGGGGGGAGGGTACAGGATACCCTTTGAGGGACCCCCAGAGTGAGTGCAAAGATTGTGGGTGACAGAAACCCCAGTAACCTCAGCTGTGGCCTTTAAGCAGACTGCACAGACTAGGGGACAGAGACTGACACAGACTGCAGATGCAGGGGGGAGGAGTACAGAGAAGTGTATTTACATGGCCCCACCATGCCATTCAGGAGAAACACTGACAGGTTTGCAGAGTCAGAGTCCCCAGCAGGCTCAGCAGATAGGGCCAACAGTGGAGAAAATTGCAGGAGTACAGGCATTCTGCTCAGGTGGAAGGGCAAAATCCATGGGTAGTTAATCAAAAGTAGACAAAACACAATACATTTAGAGGGTGTGAAAAGAAATTAGGCTTCCCAGACACCTCTGTAATAGGGTATGATGTACATTTTAGGGACAAGATGCAAGCCTTATTGGGGAGGTCCCTGCAAAACCCAGATTTGCCAATGTCATATTCCTACAAAAACAGTTGCAGGATTCTACTGCCAGAGAGGGAGTGTATAAATTGGGGCAAAATGTTCTTGTACTAGCACCCATGAGGCAGAACAAGCTACAGGCTGCATGGGAGGGTCCCTGCAATATATTGAATCAGCTGGGTAGAGTGAATTGTGTGTCATTTTAAAAAGGTGGGCATCATGATGGCAAAACTGCTATGTCCAATTTGTCTGGGAATGGCGTTATCGCATCAGGTGGAAGCTCCCATTGATACGCAGCTGGAGTGGCTTGTGGCCATTTACCTTTGCGTTTCTTATTTGGGGGAGGTGTCATGAATACATGAAGGATTGTGTTGCTGTGTTTTTGTGAGCGTGTGATTTCCCTTTGATATGTCAGGACCCTCAAATAGTTTGTTAGATACACAGAAGAGAACTTTATTGTCTAAATGGTCATTTTATTACCCCAACCTTACAGAACAGGGAATGATGGAACACAGAGAATATCCAGGAACTACACTGGGGTCATTGATAGGACAGCCAAACTTGCAAATTAGTGCTATTATAAGTAATAATGCCTCAGAAACATAAAAAATGCAATATATATATATATATATATATATATATATATATATATATATATGTATGCTTTTTGGTATCAAAATTCTCATCACAGCATCACTAAGAGATTGCCTTTCTGTGTATATGGAATAGACGTACCTAACAAAAATTATAAGGTGCTCCATAATTTCAGGCAGAGACTCAGGAATGTTATTACCTGTCGTAAAAGAGAGGGGAGTAGATATTTCTGGCAAAAGAGAGAGGTTTTCTTGCCCTTTGGAAAGATGGTGAGTCATATCATGGAAACATGTATAAGAATTTTGTGATTAACAATTCAAGTGTTTATTCTTCATGGGAGGCTGTATACTACAGAGTGGGTGACCAGTTTCCTGCCATCTCCCTGGCACAGTTACCTAAGCTAGGAAAGTATAGGGTTTTCTGTTATTTCTCCTTTTTATTTTTAAACTGTTTGCTTGTGTACAATTCTATTTGTTAACTTCTTTTTATTGATAATGCATTTTGCTAATTTTTTGCATAATAAACATTGATTTATTAAGCTTTGACCTTTGTGTAATATCTGAACCACATTACTGAAATAGACTGGTAATATTAGTACTGTGATTTTAGGTTATTTTTTGCCAAATTGTATTCTGAGAGTTAATGTGTAAGTCTGGGGTTTTCCTTAGGATTCCCCATCAATAAAACTTAAGTGTTGGCAGCTGTTTTGGGGATTTTTTCTAAGTTTAGGAAAGACTAGAAAGCGTTGTTAACCCTTGCACACAATGAACTAAGTCACCGGCTTGCCTGGAGTGGCTGGACTGTGACAGATTAGTGAAAGTGGAAAGGGTCTGTTAACCCTTTCTGTGCCAAACAGGTGACTGGCAGAGGGTTGGTTAACCCTGTTCGTCACACCGCCCCCAGCACATTTGCGGCCAATCGGCTGCTAGCAAGGGGTGTCAATCATCAGATGCGATTGGGATTATTGCTGTTTGCCATCTCAGAGGTGGCGGACGAGTTAAGGAACAGCAATCTTAAGACCGCTGCTTCTTAACTCTTGTTTCTGATGAGCCTGAAGGCTCGCGTGGAATCTGCAGCATACGGGGCATGATAAATTGGGCCCTTAGTTTGAAATGCCCGGTCCTTAAAGGGACACTGAACCCAAAAATTTGCTTTCGTGATTCAGATAGAGCATGTAACTTTAAGCAACTTTCTAATTTAGTACTATTATCAATTTTTCTTCGTTCTCTTGCTATCTTTATTTGAAAAATAAGGCAACTAAGCTATTTTTTTGGTTCAGTACTCCAGACAGCACTTGTTTATTGGTGGGTGAATTTATCTACCAATCAGCAAGAACAACCCAGGTTGTTTACCAAAAATGGGCCGGCATCAAAACTTACATTTTTGCTTTTCAAATAAAGATACCAAGAGAATGAAGAAAATGTGATAATAGGAGTCAATTAGAAAGTTGCTTAAAATTGCATGCTCTATCTGACTCATGAAAGAAAAAATTTGGGTTCAGTGTCCTTTTAAGGGGTTAAACTGAATAGAGAAATCATATGAGTGTGCATGAGGCATGCTTCTTTGCAAGTCCCGGGACAGGCATACTGATTTGCTGCTTAAAGGGACAGTCAACATAAAAATTGTTATTGTTTAAAAAGATAGATAATGCTTTAACTACCCATTCCCCAGATTTGCACAACCAACATGGTTATATTAATATACTTTATAACCTTTAAACTTCTAAATTACTGCCTGTTTCTAAGTCACTATAGACAGCCCTGTCATCGCATGCTTTTTTTATTAGCTTTTCACAACAGAGGAGTGCTAGTTCATGTGAGCCATATAGATAGCATTGTGCTCACATCCGTCGGTTCTAACAACACAGCACTAATTGACTTAAATGCAAATCAATAGATAATAGATAAAAAGTCATGTGATCAGGGGGCTGTCAGAAGATGCTTAGATACAAGGTAATTACAGAGAAAAAAAGTGTATTAATATAACCATGCTTTCAGTGCAAAGCTAGGGAATGGGTAGTAAAGGGATTATCTATCTTTTTAAACAATAAAATGTTTTGAGTTGACTGTCCCTTTAAAGTCCTTTACCATGAGGTGTGAATACTTAGGACATTTTGAGGTAAAATATCTTTCTTTTTTACATAGAGATGTTAAGGTGATATTTCCTAGTCAGCTTTGTACAGCTATGCTGAATCACTTTCATGTGCTTCAACATTTGGGTATCATGTCCCTTTAAGTTAGTTTTTTCGCAGTATTTGGGTTAAAGCTAGCGCAAAATATGTTTTTTTTTTAACTTGTAATACAAGCGTAACTGAATGGCGCAAAAAACCTATGCAAAAAAAAAAATACTGCACCACATGTAATCTAGCCCTAAAAAAGCCATGCAAATATATTCTATACTATATATATATATATATATATATATATATATATATATATATATAACAATCCTATACAGTTTGTTCAACATGATGCTAAACTGATTTTTCATTGGCCTAGCTCAAATAGTATGTTGCAAGCAAAAGTAATTGGTATGCAATGTGGTATTGCTCATTAGTAGTATTATATAAATCTTTACTCTCATTTTTATGCCATGTATACCATAAAACATTCCATCCAAAACATCACATAAAAATATCATAATCCAATATAAAATTCAAACATAAGTCGTCTTCTCATCAAAGAATTATTGAAACTCACTATCTCCATTTCCGATAAACATCAGATTAAACTAATTGACAAAATCCCTATCTCTGTTGCAGATAAACACCAGATCGTTTATATAACGACATAAAAGAAAAGTATAGTATGATATGAAATTATTTCCCCAAAGCAAGAAACAGCCGGCTGGCATTATCCTGGCACCAATTGCAGTCTATTAGTTCTTTTCTTACTTAGCAAAAATTAGTCATTTTTTTAAACTAGTTTTCAAATCCCTACTGGAGTTATAGCTCTAAGTCACCAAACACTTATTGACATTTTTATTTTTGAAATCAATACATTTATTTTGTTTCTTATAAGTACATCTTTAAAATAAGCAGTTATTTGGTTTAAAAATATCTGTGCTACTTGTAAGTTAAAGAGACACTGTCCTCAAAATTCATTTATACATTATAATGTGCAGTAAAAATCTGTTAATATAAGATGAACCAAATGGGGTCAATTTATCAAAAGTTTCATCTGTGAATACACTGTAATTTGGCATCAAATTAAGAGCAAAATTAATATGCCGAGGTTAACAATGCATCAATATAGTATAATGTAGGCTAATTCGCTGTAACATACACTCCGGCGACATTAGTTTGATGCAGATCGATGCTCACGTAATTTAAGCGTATGTTACCGGTCTCAAACATGAGAGGCAGTAACTGTAGAACAATGAGAAGCAAAAGCGGTTATTATTCTGGCGCTTTCGTTTCTTTATTTCCAATTCTGGCCAGAATGTCACTTCCCCCCTCATTACAGTATCATGCACCACCTACAGGCTGCTTACAGAGCACCTTTTATACAACTCAAAGAAACTTCAAACAAATATAAAAAAAAAAATCACAGTCTAATTTCCAGTCCATCACACGTACTATTGGTAATCCACCTTTACATACAACTTTATTCCACCAAATAAAAATGTATGAAACATTCAACTTGTGCGTTCGCGTCTCAATTGACGCAACAAACCTGATTTTCAATTCGCCACCTTTAAGCATGCGAATGCCATAGAAATCAAAGGGATGTTACTAGACTATAAAAGGGCATTCCCACCAACCCAGAAAGGATAAGTTATATGCTGTTTGTCATACAGTCATTAACAATGAACATGATTAATGTCTTTACATTTGCAATACTCCGTCAAGCAAAAAAATATATATACAAAAGGAAATTTATGTAAGGTTTATTGTTTGTACTTCTATAAAAAAAAGGTATTTTAAGGACACAGCAAGTTAACCAAATAAATATTACCTTAAACAACTGTTACGTACAGAGTTATGTATGAAAACATGAGTCACGAGATGGACGTGTGATGATGATCATGCACAATTCTGGGAAGATTACTTGATAAATAGTGAAATCTGCACCATCAATGCTTCATATTTATCAACAGTATGATGCTCTTAACATTATACTTGATGCACGTGAGTTTGACAGTTTTTGTGATAAATAATGATGTTGAATGGAGATTTGCATCAGCGATGTACAACAAGTTTATTTAACACAGCAAATGTGGTCAGCTCAACACATTGATAAACTGACCCCAATGTGTCAGTTGTGTACATTTTTGAATTATGCTCACATATTTCCTGCTAATGTCCATTGGCTGTTCTTCTTACATATGTTCCTTAAAAATTGATAGATTGAACATTTAAAGGGACAGTCAACACCAGAATTTTTGTTGTTTAAAAAGATAGATAATTCCTTTATTACCCAGTCCCCAGTTTTGCATAACCAACACTGATATATTAATACACTTTTTACTTCTGTGACTAACTTGTATCTAGGCATCTTCTGACCGCCCCTAATCGCATGACTTTTAGTTATTATTCATTGACTTTTCATTTTAGTAAATTAGTGCAGTGTCTGCCACTAGCCACGGGCGTGATCACAATGTTATCTATATGGCCTACATGAGCTTGCGCTCCCCTGCTGTGAAAAGCAAATAAAAAAGAGGCGGCCTTCAAGGGCTTAGAAATTATCATATGAGCCTTCCTAGGTTTGCTTTCAACTAGAATATAAAGAGAACAAAGCAAAATTGTTGATAAAAGTAAATTGGAAAGTTGTTTAAAATGACATGCCCTATTTGAAAAATGAAAGTATTTTTTGGACTTGGCTGTCCCTTTAAGTCAATGGGTTAGATTTATGGGGCACGATGTTCTAAAGATTGCGTGTCTGCTTCTGAAATGTTTATTTTTGTCTTGACTGTCTTACAAGACTCTCACTAGGTGAAATGTTCTAAACATTAGTCAGACCCTCACTGTACAGACGATTGTTGATGTGACTTCCACACACACAAAACAACAAAAACATAGAAATGTTAAAAATGGTTAATGTCAAGGTATATTCTTTATTTTCCAATGAAGTATTTTAAATCTGATCTCTATTTGATACCTTTAGGGTACCTGTCTGTAAGATGACTATCCAAAAATCTTCTTTTTCATTTAGTACTGGTAATCTATATCCTCCTGTGGGGCTTTTTGGAACACTGTCTATAGATTGGAAACTAAGAATCTCTCTCAGTGTAGTTTCATCATGCAAGACATTGTGAGTTGCAAAGTGTCTCGCAATTGGCGTTTTAGCTGTATAATGTACTATAGAGACAAGATGTTCTCTTATACAATATTTTAGACTCCTGGTAGTATGGCCAATCTATTGTTTCTGATATTTCTCAAATGTAATTAAATAAACAACATATGTGGAACATGTGAGATGATGATGAATGTTGAATGGTCTAGATGTGACTGTAGACCTGAACATATTTCCTTGTTTAGCATACTCACAGCTCTTACATGGTCTACCATTATATCTAGAGATGGTTGTAACCAAGTTGATTTATTTGAACGTGAAAAGTCTATATTTAAGATACTGCCAATGGTCTTAGATCTTCAAGAGACACCTGATGAAGTTACTTTCTGGCAGGAAATGTGTTGGCCAGTTTGTGTTGTTGGGCTTTTGCAGCCTGAATCCATTTTGCCTTGTTTTGAACTTGTAACGTATTACAATAAATTCTTCTTTTATACATGACTTTGAATTGCTTCCTGATATCCCTAGCTGGTAAGGATTGCTTTTGTCATTATTTTAATTTAGCTGTGGGATCGGTATCCATATCTCCAGCAGTGCCAGTAACCAGAAGTCTCCTAAGTGGTCTGCAACACAGTATAACTTTGGTGTCATACGACACACAGCTCTAGACTTCTTACGGGCCGATTGTGATACCGGAATATATGAAGATAGAAGCATTCATCGTGAAACTGTGAGCGACTTTTACTTTTTCACTTTAAACTAGACTTCTACTTCAAACACAGAATGTATAGTGAATGCTGATTGCAGCCCTCATGTGTGTCTTTCACTTAACCTCAATATACAGAGAGTTGTAACAAGTATAAGCTATGAAATACAATTGTATTATCATAGAGGATGCATTTATCTTATTGCTGTTAAGTATTCTTATAGACACATCTTCTAAATTGTTATATATTTTAAGGGTTGCCAAAGTTCCTATTATTGTACTAATCAGACAAATATTTTGATCAAGTGGCCATTAAAATCTAAACTTAAAAGTCCACGTTTTTAGGTTAAAGAGTTGCAATTACATCTGTATCCATATTATGATGCCAGAGAGAAATGACAATGTTCATGCCGTCATATTTGAAAAAAACTAAGGTTTAAGGAGTGTGTAAAAGGAAAGGGGGAAATAAAGAGAGCAGACAAAGAACTGCTTAATTACATAAAATCACTGGTTTGTCTATTGATTGCTAATATTGGTACACAATGGGTTATACAATTGGCTGTTGCACAATAGGGATTTAGTCACTGCTCTGTGTGTTACTGGTAAAGTTCCCTGACTTTGTTTAATACTGAAAGGCAGGGTAAAATAATTGCTGTGTGTTACTGACTGCCATGTAAGTCAAGTTACTGATCTTTATTTGTTACCAAAAGCCAAGGGAGGTAACTCATTATTTTACTAAATCAAGGCAGTTCAAACACCCAGATAGCTATAATCCATTCAACATAGTTTAGCCAGTAAGATAGGGAAGCATGCTGGTAATCCATAAAACAGCCCCTTAGAGTACATAAACATCCACATACCTCTTTCTCTTCGTGCATATAACGTATATATTAACCTCACCTCTTAAGAGCCTAACTGTGGACTTATCTTGAGGGTGGGATCTAATCCACTTACCCCTTGCCTCACCTAGGAATCCCACTCCGGTGATCGCTTGCAGTACTTCCACCGCCAAGGGAGAATCACTATGTTCTACGTAACATCACACTGTATTATATCTTGACACTGTGATTCGGTGTGCTCCAAGTAAGTATAAATAGAGAAGCCAATCGCAACGCTTCCCCTCTTCAGGTAACTCATTTAGGCAGCGGACCCATATACAAAGAAAAAAGATCCCTCACAGATCCTGGAAGATGTAAATCCGAAAAGAAGAAATCCAGGGAACAGCTTGTAGAATAAAACATCCAAGTTTATCAATACATGTTAAAAGTGCAATACCTCCATCTAGAAACCAATGTGAGAGCAGGTCTTATGCTTTTCGGTGTGAGCCTTATTCATAGACCGTAATGCACACACCTCTTTTTAAACACCCAAAGTGATTTCATTGGTTAAAGTGATAGGGCTTACATAAGTTAACTCTTTCATGTTGCAGTTCTTCTACAGTAAAGATTAGTGTCACAGATTTAAAGGGCCACTGTAAGTAAATATTTTCTATGCCTGTTACTAACTAACTACTCCAAATACGCTTTTTATCAATAGCATTTCATTAACATATCTCTACCGTATATCAGAAATCTTGTCTGCAAATTTAATTGTTTTCCAAACCCACTCCATGGTATCCTTTGCTCTGTACCAATCCGTTTACAATACCTAGGTTTCAAAATGGTGCTTTAAACAGAAAGTTATTGGCTTAAGTATTTTGAACATGCAGTGCTGAAAATAGTGGGCAGGATAACGTGACATCATCGGCGAATAAAAGATATAACTTTTAGAACGTTATGAAACTTCGTTTTGGAGAAAATATAGGTCAGTAGGTTTTAATTAATGTTTATTAACTTTAATATGTTAGTTGTTTAGCTTAAAAATTATAACAGAAAGTAATCCTTTAATTTTGCAATATAAAAATCTAATACGTTTTTAGAGACTTTTAAATTTCCACAACTCATTCTATATTGCAAGTAAACAAACAAATTAAAAATAAATCTATAAAAAAATAACAATAATAATTATAATACATAAAGGGTATATATATATATATATCGTTGACCAGATCAGCCATTGTAAAATACATGACATACTGTTATTGGATCATTCTCCAGTCGAACTGGTTGTAGGAGCAGTTGGCCCACGCATGAATAGAAACACACTCAGGTTCCCTACATATCTTATTAAGTCAGAAGCTTTTGTTAAGTTCCTACAACATTCATGGACAGACTACATGACAGACAATGCAGCACACATGGACAATACTCAACTCCTATGGGAAACGGCGAAAACAGTGTTAGCAGGGCACATAATCTCATACACTGCCAAGGTCAAACGCAATACGCAACACAGACAGAGAACACTGCAAAAGCAATTGGGACAGGCTTATCAATTGTATCTCCTAAATAAATCGAAACCCTCATATGACACTAACTTAGCCGCTAAAATGGAGCTAGAGGCATTTGCGAAACAGCAGGCCTCGGCAGGTTTGTTGAAATCTGCAGGTACATTTTATAGATACGGTGACAGAGCAGGTAGAATGTTGGCAACCCTGACAAAACCTCAGACGGTAAAAACAAAAATTGCGGCATTAAGATGGAAAAATAGGACTCATACTAACCCTGAAGATATTGCGCGGGGATTTGCCCAATATTATGCCCAATTGTATACACGACAGACCCAGACGCATAACGACACACAAGCCAAATTCTGGCGTGCAATAGAACTACTTCAAATTTCTACAGAACAACTGAGTAAACTAAACGCTTCTATCACCTCAGAGGAACTAGCGTACACTCTGCAGAGTCTACCTGCCGGCAAAGCTCCAGGCCCTGATGGCTTGCCTGTTGAATTTTATAGAGCTTTACAGCCACAGATCACTAATACACTCACTAGGCTGTACAACGCCTTCCTTATCACGGACACGACCCCCTCGGAGAGTTTCACATCAGCGCACATCACCCTTATCCCCAAGCCCGGCAAAGATCATTCCATGCCGGAGTCTTATAGACCTATATCGTTGTTAAACACCGATTACAAATTATTTACTAAGATTATGGCGAATAGGTTGAGATCGTTACTCCCAGATCTGCTGCACCCTGATCAAACAGGCTTTGTCTTCAAGCGCACCTCTGTGGTAAACCTGCGAAGAGTGCTTCAGGTCATTGATCATTATTGGTCTCTGGGTGGGGAGAGGAGCACACAGGACACGTCGGAGGCCTTCCTGCTCTCATTAGATGCGGAGAAGGCCTTCGACAGGGTGGAGTGGTCGCACCTACTAGACACCATGCAGAGGTTTGGCTTCGAGGGCCCCTTCTTGGAGGCTGTCAGTAAGATATACGTAAAGCCGATTGCAAAGGTTCTGACCGGTGGGCACTTCTCGGACGATTTTCGGCTACAGAGGGGGACCAGGCAAGGGTGCCCCCTTTCGCTGCTTTTATTCAACCTAGCGTTGGAACCGCTGGCGTTGAAACTCCGACAAATCTTTCCGGGTATTCTTATAGGGGATGTTCCCCTCCACTTGGCATTATACGCGGATGATATGCTGCTGTTTGTGGATTCCCCGCAAACACACATACCACATATACTTTGCACCATCACGGAGTTCGGCAGCTTCTCCGGTTACAAAATAAACACCGTTAAGTCAGAAATTATGTGGCTACACAGACACCGAAACCCCAGACACAATTATCCTTTCGTGGAGGCAAAGGGAGACCTCACATATTTAGGAATCCATCTCCATAGAGATCCCTCAAAAATTTACAAATTGAACATATCTGACAAATGTGCTCAGCTTTCCTCTCAGCTGTCGAGCTGGATTAATTTACCCTTGGGGCTGTCGGGTCGTATCAGTCTGGTGAAAATGACTATACTACCAAAATTAATTTATCCGCTACTCATGCTGCCGTTTCTTATGACTAAAGCAGATTTACAGATGCTCACGAGAGCTATATCCCATTTTGTGTGGAAAGGAGGCAAGCCGCGTATGGCGGCTGACAAACTACAGCCCCCTTATGCCGCAGGGGGACTGGGTCTCCCCAACCTCAAATTGTACAATTGGGCGGCATTGGCGAGACTGGTGACAGATTGGCAGCTGAACACAGGACATTTCTGTGACACAAAATTAGAGGAGACAGTAATAGCACCTTGTGTCTGGAGGGAGCGGGGCTTGAGCATGGTTGGGGACATATTAGATCCTTTATTGCATACAGTGAGGTCTTTTCAGGAGCTAAAGAATAGATTTCAAATTTCAAATAGGCACTTTTACGCCTACTTACAATTAAGACACTATGTCTCTACTCTACAGACTTCCAACACAAATTTCTGGGAGGGGTCACCTTTCGCGATATCTCAGACGATGTTTCGGGCAGGTGTATTTTCACTTTCCCAGTTTTACACGCGCCTTTTGAAACAGAAGGAAACCCCACTCCTTTCCAGCATATTGTCAAGGCTTAGTGATATCTGCCCAATAGATCTTACAGAGCAGGACATAAAAGATAGAACACACAAGACAGGACACTCTGGCGGTATATTATAGAGAGGCACAAGTGAGACTGTTACACACAGACTACATTACGACACATAGATTATCAAAATGGAACAGACAACTTCCCGACATATGTGTTAAGTGCAGTGCCGCAGCCCCATCACTTCAACATTATTTTTATGCATGCCCAAAGATTAGGAGATTTTGGGGACAATGCCAGTATTGACTGAGGATTACATTTGGCTTGGAGATTGAGCTCTCAGAGGCAGAGATTTTTTTGTTTAAATGGGACGATACACACAAACAATTTCATAGATTACTCACGCTTTGCATGCTACTCGCAAGACACTGTATTCTTAAGAGGTGGATCAATAGACAGGCTCCAACAATAGCACAATTCAGACACACACTACTCAGGCAACTTTTTGTAGAACAATACGACACAAGACTTGATACCATGCATAGATTGCGTCCTTTCCTGAGAAAATGGAAACCATTCATAGATAAATTGGATCCACCCATACAGAAGCAAATCTTAAAGCTTTTTGCCCATTTGGAGATTATGCTCCGATTAGGTTTGAATGCTGAATGGCAAAACATCATAGACATGACAAATGATCAAAATCCCAAACAAAATCAGGTGGAGTTGATGCTATTCTAGCGGAAAGCAACAACCATGGTAAAAAAAAAATTTTTTTTCGCTTTTCCCCCTTCCCCTCTCCATCCATTCAGGCTATCCCCCTCTCTTTTCCTAATTTTCTACCCCATCTCTCCCATGTTACCACCTTGCCAACCCCTAGATATAAACAGTTACGCATGGAAGCGTAGGAATTACTGAATTGTTTGTTCTACTATTGCCTTGTCTCTCCTGTTTTATAGTTATGTTGTTTAAATGTTTGTGTTTATGAAAAACAAAAGACTTGCGAGGAAATGGAATCTATAAGAATCTATGGACACTACAGATCCTATCTGTGCTTATTGACTCTTCACATGTCTGCCAACTTAAACACTGTGGATATGCGCAACATAGAGTGCCATTGCGCCATGAGCACACCAGAGAATGGACGATTATATTTTTGTCAATCACTTTCATGTTGCAATATGTATTGTCATAAAGATTTTGTTTCTTGCAATAAAAAGAGAATTTAAAAAAAAATCAATGAGCCACTCAATGCAGCTATATAAGCATACAGATTTCGGAAAATGCTTATTCCTGGGTAGAGGTTCATAAACTCAATGTAGATATGCAGATAGAAGAACAAACATACACCTATATACATATTGCACTATGTATAAAGGTGTATGTTTGCTCTACTATCTACATATCTACATTGAGTCTATGAACCTTTACCCAGGAATAAGCATTTTCCAAAATCTGTATGCTCATATATCTGCATTGAGTGGCTCATTGATTTGATTTAAATTATTAATTGTTTATTAATCTATTTTTGCATATATATATATATATATATATATATATATATATATATATATATATATATATTTATATATATACCCTTTGTGTATTATAATTCTTAGTTATTTTTTAATTGATTTATTTTTCATTTGTTTGTTTACTTGCAATATTGAATGAGTTGTGGAAATTTAAAAGTAACTAAATATTTATTAGATTTTTATATTGCAAAATGAAATCTGTGACACTAATCTTTATGGTAGGAGCACTGCAATATAAAAGAGTTAACTTATGTGAGCCCAATCATTTTAACCAATAAAATCACTTTGGGTGTTTTAAAAGAGGTGTGTGAACATCTGTGCAATATGGTCTATGAATAAGGCTCATGCCGAAACGCGTAAGACCTGCTCTCACATTGGTTTCTAGATGGAGGTATTGAACTTTAACATGTATTAATAAACTTGGATGTTTTAGTCTAAAAGACTGGTATGCTACAGGATATTTTTTCTCTGCGAAGGGGCATAGTGTGCTAAAAGAGTATGCACCCTGAGTGGCACCCTAAAATGAACAGGCACAGAAGTTTTTCTAGATTTGTTCTGTAGACACGCAATCTTTAGAACTTGGTGCCCCATAAATCTAACCCATTGACTTAAATTGAAGAATTAGCAATGTACATGGGTGAGCCAATCACATGAAGCATCTATGTGCATCCACCAATCAGCAGCTACTGAGCCTATCTAGATATGCTTTTCAGCAAAGAATATCAAGAGAATGAAGCAAATTAGATAATAGAAGTAAATTAGAAAGTTCTTTAAAATGGCATGCTCTTTCTAAATCATGAAAGAAAAAAATTGGGTTTCATGTCCCTTTAAGTCAGCGGTGAGCTGGTTGTACGTGCTCATGCACGATTTCCCCATAGACATCAATGGGGAGAGCCGGCTGAAAAAAAGTCTAACACCTGCAAAAAAGCAGTGTAAAGTTCCGTAACACAGCCCCATTGATTCCTATGGGGAAACAAAAGTTATGTTTACACCTAACACCCTAACATGAACCCTGAGTCTAAACACCCCTAATCTTACACTTATTAACCCCTAATCTGCCACCCCCGACATCTCCGACACCTACATTATATTTATTACCCCTAATCTGCCGCTCCGGACATCACTGACACCTACATTATACTTATTAACCCCTAATCTGTCGCCTCCAACGTCGCCCCAACAACCATATTAACCCCTAAACCGCCGACCCCCGCCTCGCAAACACTAGTTAAATATTATTAACCCCTAAACCTAAGTCTAACCCTAACCCTAACACCCCCTAACTTAAATATAATTAAAATAAATCTTAATAAAACCTACAATCAATAACTAAATAATTCCTATTTAAAAGTAAATACTCACCTGTAAAATAAACCCTAAGATAGCTACAATATAACTAATAGTTACATTGTATCTATCTTAGGGTTTATTTTTATTTCACAGACAAGTTTGTATTTATTTTAACTAGGTAGAATAGTTATTAAATAGTTATTAACTATTTAATAACTGCCTAGCTAAAATAAATACAAATTTACCTGTAAAATAAAACCTAACCTAAGTTACACTAACACCTAACACTACACTTCAATTAAATAAATTACCTAAATTAAATACAATTAACTAAATTAAATACAATTACCTAAATTACAAAAAAAACAAACACTAAATTACACAAAATAAAAAACAAATTACAAGATATTTAAACTAATTACACCTAATCTAATAGCCCTATCAAAATAAAAAAGCTCCCCCAAAATAAAAAAAAAACCCTAGCCTAAACTAAACTACCAATAGCCCTTAAAAGGGCCTTTTGCAGGGCATTGCCCCAAAGAAATCAGCTCTTTTACCTGAACAAAAAATACAAACAACCCCCCCCCAACAGTAAAACCCACCACCCGCACAACCAAACCCCCCAAATAAAACCCTAACTAAAAAAACCTAAGCTCTCCATTGCCCTGAAAAGGGCATTTGGATGGGCATTGCCCTTAAAAGGGCATTTAGCTCTATTGCAGCCCAAAACCCTAGCCTAAAAATAAACCCACCCAATAAACCCTTAAATAAACCTAACACTAACCCCTGAAGATCCACTTACAGTTTTGAAGATCCGACATCCATCCTCAATGAAGCTGGGAGAAGTCCTCATCAAAGCGGCAAGACGTCCTCAACAAAGCCGGGAGAAGACTTCATCCAAGCCGGGAGAAGTGGTCCTCCAGACGGTCAGAAGTCTTCAGACGGCATCTTCTATCTTCATCCATCAGACGCAGAGCGGGTCCATCTTCAAGACATCCGACACGGAGCATCCTCTTCTTTCCGACGACTAACAAAGAATGAAGTTTCCTTTAAATGACTTCATCCAAGATGGCATCCCTTAGATTCCAATTGGCTGATAGAATTCTATCAGCCAATCGGAATTAAGGTTGAAAAAATCCTATTGGCTGATGCAATCAGCCAATAGGATTGAACTTCAATCCTATTGGATGATCAAATCAGCCAATAGGATTGAGCGCACATTCTATTGGCTGATTAGAACAGGATGCTCCGTGTCGGATGTCTTGAAGATGGACCTGCTCCGAGCCGGATGGATGAAGATAGAAGATGCCATCTGGATGAAGGCGTCTGCCCGTCTGGAGGACCACTTCTCCCGGCTTGGATGAAGACTTCTCCTGTCTTCGTTGAGGACTGCTTGCCGCTTCGATGAGGACTTCTCACGGCTTTGTTGAGGATGGATGTCGGATCTTCAAAACTGTAAGTTGATCTTCAGTGGTTAGTATTAGGTTTTTTTAAGGGTTTATTGGGTGGGTTTTATTTTTAGGTTAGGGATTTGGGCGGCAATAGAGCTAAATGCCCTTTTAAGGGCAATGCCCATCCAAATGCCCTTTTCAGGGCAATGGGGAGCTTAAGTTTTTTTAGTTAGGGTTTTATTTGGGGGGTTTGGTTGTGTGGGTGGTGGGTTTTACTGTTTTATGGTTGTTTGTATTTTTTTTAACAGGTTAAAGAGCTGATTTCTTTGGGACAATGCCCCGCAAAAAGCCCTTTTAAGGGCTATTGGTAGTTTAGTTTAGGCTAGGTTTTTTTTTTATTTTGGGGGGCTTTTTTATTTTGATAGGGCTATTAGATTAGGTGTAATTAGTTTAAATATTTTGCAATTTGTTTTTTATTTTGCGTAATTTAGTTTTTTTTGTTTTTTTTGTAATTTAGGAAATTGTGTTTAATTTATTTAATTGTATTTAATTTAGGTAATTTATTTAATTGTAGTGTAGTGTTAGGTGTTAGTGTAACTTAGGTTAGGTTTTATTTTACAGGTAAATTTGTATTTATTTTAGCTAGGTAGTAAATAGTTAATAACTATTTAGAAACTATTCTACCTAATTAAAATAAATACAAACTTGCCTGTGAAATAAAAATAAAACTTAAGATAGATACAATATAACTTTATATATAATATTAGTTATATTGTAGCTAGCTTAGGGTTTATTTTACAGGTAAGTATTTAGTTTTAAATAGGAATTAATTAGGTAATGATAGTAGGTTTTATTTAGATTTATTTTAATTATATTTAAGTTAGGGGGTGTTAGGGTTAGACTTAGGCTTAGGGGTTAATAAATATAGTATAGTGGCAGCGACATTGGGGCAGCAGATTAGGGGTTAATAAATGTAGGTAGGTGGCAGCGATGTTAGGGACAGCAGATTAGGGGTTAATAATATTTAACTAATGTTTGCGAGGCGGGAGTGTGGTGGTTTAGGGGTTAATATGTTTATTATAGTGGCGGCGATGTCGGGAGCGGCAGATTAGGGATTAATAATTTTATTTTAGTGTTTGCGATGCGGGAGGGCCTCGTTTTAGGGGTTAATAGGTAGTTTATTCGTGTTAGCACTTTAGTTATGAGTTTTATGCTACAGCTCTGTAGTGTAAAACTCATAACTACTGACTTTAGAATGTGTTACGAATCTTGTGGGATAGGCTGTACCGCTCACTTTTTGGCAAAAAAAAAAAAAGCTTGTAATACCGGCGCTATGGAAGTCCCATTGAAAATAGACTATACGCAAATTGGGTAAGTTCATTTGCGGTAAGGCCAAAAAAGTGTGCGGGACAGCTGTACCTACAAGACCCGTAATAGCAGTGGAAGTAAAAAAGCAGTGTTATGAGCCTTAAAGGGACAGTCAACCATATAACTGTTATTGTTTTAAAAGATAGATAATCCCTTTATTACTCATTGCCCAATTTTGCATAACCAACACAGTTATATTAATGTTCTTTTTACCTTTGTGATTACCTTATATCTAGGAACCTTCTTCCAGCCCCCTGATCACATGACTGTGACTTAAATTTAGCATTGTTTTGTGCTAGATCTTAAATAACCCCCTGTGCTTGAACACAGTGTTATCTATATGGCCCACGTGTACTTTCTGTCTCTTTGTGTTGAAAAGAGATTTAAAAAGCATGTGATAAGAGGCAGCCCTCAAAGGCTTAGAAATTAGCATATGAGCCTACCTATGTTTAGTTTAAACTAAGAATACCAAGAGAAAAAAGCAAATTTGATGATAAAAGTAAATTGGAAAGTCAATTAAAATTAAAAGTCCTATCTGAATAATGAAAGTTTAATTTATACTTGACTGTCCCTTTAACGCTGCTTTTTTACTCATAACGCAAAACTCGTAATCTAGTCATATAGATTTATAATTTACAAGTGTGGTTTATAAATACCAACAAAACCAAGAGTGAACCCTCTTTAGATTATTTAAAATGCATTGGGGAGAAAAAAATGATAGTTGAGTGATGAATCAAGTACTAGACCACAAAACTAGAATTTAATAACAAAGATCTTCACAGACTTTATTAAGATCTTATTTGTTGCTCCATAATGTTTACAAGTAGAATGGGATCCAGGCTTTACCAATGTTGATAATCTGGTTTTGATGGTTTTGGAAAAAAAACTAAAGAAAAACATTTTATTATGAGTATGAATCACTGTAAACATTGTTGAGTGAATAGTCCAGGAAGAAAAGTTGTGCATATTTATATATTCTTTTTTGTGGATGTTATCCTTTTTCAATGAATAACTTTATTAACCTCTTTTACATGAAAAATAATTTATACTGACTATATATTCATATTTGTAAGTATTCAATTATACGCAAAGAACAGCAAGGTAAAGAGACTAAAAGTACTGGGATTGCCATGGCAACAGAAAAATAATTAATGGAACAGCCATTTTAAATCTGATTAATTTTATACAGTGTATACGAGATTCACCTGAGAAAGCAACACATATATTAGCAATAATGTATTGAGATTGTATTTTACTTACTGTCTATTTGTACATCATCTGTTTTACAAGTCACAGAAGGAAAAGAAGATATTGTTTAAGCATTGCAACTAAATATTATGGTTTACATAAGAAGAAGGAGAAAAAAAAGCAATGACAGTTTTGAAAAGAAAACATTTAAACAAAGAAGAAAAAAAAAGATAAAGTAGCTTGCAAAGATAATTATTTCAGAATAGTTTACAATAACAACTTGAGTTCACATCTCATTTACTATTATAATTCTTAATGTGTTTAGATTTAACAGTTTCTGAAGTAAATTTTTATAAAATTATATATATATATATATATATATATATATATATATATATATATATATATATATATATATATATATATATACACACACATATACAGGTAGCCCTCAATTTACGCCGGTGGTTAGGTTCCAGAAAGAATGGTTGTAAATAGAAACCATTGTAAATTGAAACCTAGTTTATAATATAAGTCAATGGGAAGTGAGGGAGTTAGGTTCCAGGCCCCTCTCAAAATTTACATAAGTAACACCTAATACATTATTTTTAAAGCTTTGAAATGAATACTATAAATGCTAAACAGCATTATAAACAGTATAAAATAATCACACAACTCAGCATGTATCATCAAACTAAGTTTAATGAACAAAAACATTTTTTTACTTGTATTTTTCTGGAAACAGGTCTCTGCATTGAGAGTAGCATAAACTACATTAGCTAATATGGGGTCTGCATCTTTTCTATGCATTGCACTCTGGACTGATTTATAGCCACCCTGACCTCCTAGTCTTCAAGCAGTCTTCAAGCAGCTGGGCAGGAAGTTGAAAGGGAATTTTCCCTTTATGATGGCTGCTAGATCTTGTTCCTTTGAAAGCTGCTGATAGTTCAGGTCTGTTTACACAGATTCATTTCAGCCTGCTAGACTAGTAATTCTTTGCTGCAATACAAGCAGACAGCTCCAGCTACTGGCCTGCCCTTATTTTAATCAATGCACTGCTACTCATTACTTTTCAATAGCAGTCACATGACTGAAAAAAGGGCATTGCCTAGGTATCTCTTTAACAAAGACTACCATGGGAACAAAGCAAATTTAATAATATAAAAAAAAAATTAAATTGTGTGCTCTGTCTGAATCACAAAATACATTTTTGGGTTTCTTATTCCTTTAATTATGAGGAAACCTTAGCATGTCTGCATAAATTCTGACAGGAATGATATCCCTGCTCTTGCCTTGTACCTCCTGTAATACATCTTACTTGGAGTATATCCTGGTTTCAAATTCATAGAAAAGTTATGAGGTAAAACATGAACCAAATAAAATGGTTGTAATAAAATGTAGCATAAAATATTCAATAGCATCATAATGTCTGTTTTACACTCTGAATGGTATTCTGTAGAACACTGGTTTTCAAACTTGTCCTCAGACCTCCCTAACAAACAAGATTTTGAAGATATCTGAACTGGAGCACAGGTGAAATAATCAGCTGATTAGTAAAACATGGTTATTTTACCTGCTCTCAAAGTAATTCTGAAACTCTGGCCTGTTGGGGAGGTCTGAGGATAGGTTTGAAAACCAGTGCTTTAGAACAATAAAAACCTGGCATACTGCAAGTCCTGTAAATATGACAAATACATCCACTCAGCGTGCACTCCAATAATAGGTGTATTATCCAAGTAGAGAGGCACTTGGCAGGGATTTACAAATCAACATTCTTTTAACTAATGCTAGCTAATATTAGCCAACAACTATTATAAGTCCATGGTAAATCAGTTTTACTAGATAAGGTTTAGCGTGGCCGACATCACTCTAGCGCACACATTACTTTCAATGGATATCACCACAGTGCTAAATAATGCTAATATTGAACGTTATGGGCTACACTCAAGCAATAGCCCAAGCAGTGCAAGAAGAATTAGTACCACCTGAGAGTAAAGTGTATTTTTTTTTATAACACTTCTAAAACATATTAAAATAAAGTATTACACTCACATATACATACTTTTAATAAAACTGTTTTACATGCATACATAAACGTATACACATACACACATATTGCCTTTTCAGGGCAATCTTTTTTTAGCATAGGTTTTTTTTTTGTTTTAGATAGCTTTTTTGGAGGGTAGGGGATTACTTTTATTGTTTAAAGGGGTTGTAGTATTTATTTGAAAAAGAGCTGTGTCATTATAGGGAAAATAAACAATAAAGAAGAAACAATCATAGGGTATATTACTATGTAACATAATGTTAACTGGGTTAATTATGGCTTTCAAGAATCTTTGTATAGTCAGGGAGGTCCACCATACATGGAATGGAGAGCCCTTCTCTCCACATGGTCTGGAGCACAGGTCTGTAGCTTCTGGGAATATGCGTTTCAGTCCCTGAGGTGTCAAGTACCACTTTATTAATAGCTTGTAATTAGTCTCAAGAATACTGGTGGATATGGAGGATTTAGTAGTATAGTAAAAGACTCTCATTGTTTCCCAGTGAACGTACGAGGGAATTCTTTGTGTCAAGAATTAACATAATTTTGAATTGAGGGTTTAGTAGCTTAAACCAAAGGGCCAAATAAATCATTACCTAAAGCTTTAATTGATATTTTCCCCTTAAATTTAGCATTGTCCATAACCACAAGAATAGGAATCAGAGTGAATATGACTTATTTCCTACTACTGAAATGAGAGGTCTGGAAGAAATTATGTATTGTGGATAAGTGGTGTCAATGGAAAGGGAATGTAGAGATAGTGGGACTCTCCTTGACGACTTCAGTCCATACCTTAAATGTTTCATGTATAATAGGATATTGAGTTGGTGTCATTTGGTGATTTAAGTTTACATCATGTTCAAGCTGGACCCATCTCTGATTTTTTTTTAATGTACCTATCAATAATTCTCTGTAGATAAGCAGCAATACAGTATCTCCTCAGATCAGGCATACCTAAGCCACACAATGTGGGGGGTAGATAAAGTGTAGTTTTTGCTACTCTTAGGGTTTCCCAGTCCAAACATATTTGTTCACAACATTTTGTAGCTTGAAAAGAAAATAATTTAGTAGTAGGATGGGTAATACCTGAAACAAATGTAATAGTTTTAGAAGAATTGTCATTTTTACAGAATGTATTCTACTAATCCACATATATAATCCACATATATGCTTATGCAACCATTTATTTATGATTTGTTGGAGGGTTTGTTGAAATGGTAGTAGTTTCATAGTTAGCCTTTAACAGGATTGACCTGTCTGGGGAAAAGGATATGTCTACATATTTTAGCTTGGTTGGATTTCATTTAAACATGATGTAATATTTGAGGGAGTTTATTTCATAATGCGTTATGTGGCTATGCAGGATTTCTGATTTGTCGAAGTTTGCTAACAAAAACTGAAACACAATTATACGTTCTTTCTGTACTTCAAAGGGAGAAAAAGGGGGTCAAGTCAAAATAAGAAGGATATCATCAGCAGAAAGGGCAATTCCATAGGAGTGTTTGATAATGAGGAAACCCTTCACCTCCCCATTGGATCTAAACTTGGAAGCTATGAATTTTATTGATGATGCAAGCTGTAGTGGGGAAAGAGCACAGCCTTGCCTAGTACCATTCTTTACTCTAACCCTTGCAGAAGGGCATGAGTAAAGGGAGAATATTCTAGATATCAAAAATTCAGAGAAGCCAAAAAGCTGTAGGGTGCCCTTTAAAAACATCCAATCCACTCAAATACTTTATCTGTGTCTGTTGAAAGAAATATGGATGATATTAGAAGCCTTCTTATTTACTAAGTGAAAGTGCATGTCTGGCAATTTAACTTGGATATTTTATCACAAAAAGAAAACCAGTGGTGCATTATGGTTAAGACATACATTGTCATACTTCCAAATGAAAGTGCATCTAGCAATCTCACAAAATAGAACCTAGGAATCATTTTCTATGTAACAAATATGTATTTGGCTTACAAAATAATTAAACAATCAAACTATTTGAAAGACTTAGGAGTCATTTATAATTTATGCCTAAGTGACCAATTTAACTCTTGGGTATCTAACTCAAATGAATGCAGACAAAAAGGGCTGATTCTCTAAAGATCACTGGCATGGAGTAAAATCAACATGCCAAACCTTGCATAGACAAATCTCTCTCAATTCTCTGCCTCCCATAGAAAGTAATAAAGCTAGCAATAGTGAATAATTTCTCAGGGGAATGTAACAGGAAGTACCTGGAACTAAAAGTAATATTTTTTTGAGCAAAAAATGTATCAAATTGTGCTGCTTTCAGTATATGTTTACTTGCATTGATTTCTAGTATCACATACATTTTATGGACAAATAATATGGACATCGCTACTAATTATTGAGTTTAGTTTCAGCTTCACCCATTTCTAACAGATGTATATAATCCAGCGCATAGTCATGCCATCTCCATAGACAAGCATTGGCAGTACAATGAGTTTGTACTGAAGATCTAATTGAAAACATCAGCACTGTGCATTAGGAACATCATGAAATGATTTTTCATGATCGAGCAGCTGTACACAAGCCTCACATCAATGCAGTGGTATAAAGTATGTTATCACTGGACACTGTAGCAGGGGAAACATGTTCATGAGTCACACATCATTATCTGGCATTCTGATAGAAGAATTTGTTTTCCTGCATAAAGTTGTAAGCCTGCAACGGCAAATAAATTAGAAGGGGTTATAATGCCGGTGCTCCTTATTCTCTCTGCCAGATAGAGGCTGGCAAAATAAAATCCCCCTGGACTATGCCACCCAACGCAATTTGAAACCCCTTCTTTTGCACGGTTGTTTGTTTGAGAGCAGAAGGTGGGGCTGCAGCAGTGTGTTCGCTTGCGCAGTGATAAATGCAGGCTGCCTTGCTACCCTAAATGGGGGACAAAGTGTGGATCAGTTTTGTGTCTTACAGCTATATGTTTACAATGATACAAACTGTATTTTGTAAAAAGCACTGTTCCTAATCATTCATATGGGAAGACATTACATCCCTGTCAATATAAATCAGTTCTGAGAAGGGCATATTAATATACAGTATATATATTGTAGCCATTTTCTTTGAAGTTACAGTTGTGATGCCATACTGGCAACCTAGCTGTGTATTTCTTCTATAAAGATTGAAAAATAACATGTCCTACTGACATAATAAATGACTCAAGGGTAAATTGTGTATTAACACAACATCTAAGTTGTATGTCAACAAGAGATGAATTGATCAGGGATTACATACAGTATAATCCAAACAGCAAGTTTCTGCTCTGTTGGAGCAGGGGAAACTGCAGGCATGAATTCTCTACTAATCTTTGTCTTAATAAATTCCTACATTACTTTCTGACATCAACACAAATGCCATTTGCTTTTCATTGTGTTCTTTTTTAAATGCAGTGCCCCAAGCAAACCATAACTTGGATCACATCTAGAAATACAATTAATGAGGGAAGGGGGAATTTAACAGCGGGATAACTTTTTATTTTCGTAGTTTAACATAAGAGCACAATAAAGACACAGATGGCTTGTGGTATAATGGACAAAACCTGCAGAAAGCAATTGTAATGGAAATATTAGGGATTATTATTGCTTCTTACATTAGGTATATTATATAAAGCAAATCATTTAGGACATTGATCATTTCACTCCATTAAACAAATATAACCTGTTGTTACCTGCTGCATGTGAAGCACAAGCTAGTCATTTGTAACTGGGATTAAAACAAATCAGAACACGAGACAGCTGAATGCATAAACCAGCTTATTACACTTAAAGGGGCATATACAGCTCAAATATTTTCTATGGTGAAATTGAAAAGCAGAAATTGAACACGTTAAAATAGTTTAAAAAAAAAAAAAGCAATTTAAACAGTATTGAAACTATAGAAAGTGCATTAATCTTCCCTAATGCCAGCTTGTTCAAAGGCTGATAAGGATGAATAAAACAGCTCTGTTAATAGACAGTCATAAAAACCATCCTCCATAATGGATATATAATGGTTGTAGTGAATCCAATATTTCCTGGAGGCCTTCTGTACTGTAAAGTCTACAATGAGTGATTAAGAATAGTGGGTGGGTACTGCTGGTGAAGCAATCACCGGAAGGAGCAAGATCACAGATATGCAGTGTGATGGGTTTATCTGGCTGTGAGTGCTTCCTGGAATGTGGGCTATTCAAAGTAAGGTCAAAGCTGTTGGTGGGCTGCTGCTAATTACCACATTGCCTGTGCTAATTACCACATCCTCAGAAAAGTATTGCAGAGATCAAAGGAAGCCAGAGGTGCAGGTAAATGATGAACAGAGCCAGGGTTACAAGCCAGGGTCGGTCTTGGGGATTCAGGAACAAAGACACCTAAACTAGAAACAGGAAACATGCAACAAAGAACTGATACGGAGCACAGGAAAAGGCAGGGTTATATAGCCAGATAATGAGCTGCTAATTGGTAGGAAGTCCCAGGTAAGCCTGACTGACAGGTTGTAAATGAGCACAGGTGATCCAGGCAAATAAATATCCAGAGTCCAGCCCCAGTGCAGGCAGGATAAGGAAACTTAATGAAAGGCTTACATACACACACAAATAGAGAGAAGCATCCGTGGCTTAGAGGCAAGAGAACAAGCCTAGGATAAGAGAGGTCCCAGGTACAAGTCCCTCGCTTGCCCCCAAAGGGGTGACCACGCCTGGCTGTCTGCTTGGAACAGTGGGCCAGATGTGTATTTAGTTGGATATATATATATATATATATATATATATATATATATATATATATATATATATAATTCAAAGGAGGCATTCGCCGTGATACAATCAAGTGTTTAATATAGACTGAAGGTTTTCAGGGTATAATCCCCGTCCTCAGACTCCTGAAAAAAATCAAACAGTGTAATATGTGCAGTGAGGTCAGAGGCTGGTGAGGCACTGCCTGTGATATGCTAGAGAAACACATATATGAACCCGACAAAGGCAGCTTAAATTTACGATTAAATAGTCTAATTTAATGCTATTATTAAATTTGCTTCATTCTCTTGGTATCCTTTGTAGAAGGATACGCAGCAATGCACTACTGGGTGCTAACTGAACACATTAAATGAGCCGATCACTAGATGCTACCAGTAGCGCATTTCTGCTCCTTAGCCTACCTAGGTATGCTTTTCAAATGATACCAAGAAAAGAAAGCAAAATAGATAACAGAAGTAAAAAATCTAAAGTTGTTAAAAACATTTTTTTTTTTACTTTCCTATACCTTTAAGTAACACATTATTCTCTATTAGTTGTTATCCTTCCTTACAAAGCAACTGCAATTGTATTTCTGAAAGGGACATTAAACCATACATTTTTCTTTCATGATTTAGGTAGAACATACAATTGTTTGAAACTACTTTCTAGTTTACTTCTTTTATGTAATCACCTTCATTCTCTTAGTATCATTTGTTGAAGGAGCAAGAATGCACTACAGGTTTCTAACTGAACACATGGGTGAGCCAATGACAATCGGTATATATATGCAGCCACCAATTAGCAGCTAGAACCTAGGTTATTTGCTGCTCCAGAGCTTTCCTAAATAAACATTTTAGCAAAGGATAACAAGAGAAGGAAGCAAATTAAATAATAGAAGTATATTGTAAATTTTCTAATTGTATACCTGATCTGAATCATGAACGAAAAATACACACTGACACCTCTAGGACTGAGGATACACACATACACTGACACCTCTAGGATTGAGGATACACACATACACTGACACCTCTAGGACTGAGGATACACACATACACTGACACCTCTAGGACTGAGGATACACACATACACTGACAACTCTAGGACTGAGGATACACACATACACTGACACCTCTAGGACTGAGGATACACACATACACTGACACCTCTAGGACTGAGGATAAACACATGCACTGACACCTCTAGGACTGAGGAAAAACCCATATGCTGACACCTCTAGGACTGAGGATACACACACTGACACCTCTAGGACTGAGGATACACACCAAAAACTGACACCTCTAGGACTGAGTATACACACCTACACTGACACCTCTAGGACTGAGGTTACACACCTACACTGACACCTCTAGGACTGAGGATACACACCTACACTGACACCTCTAGGACTGAGGATACACACATACACTGACACCTCTAGGACTGAGGAAACACACATACACTGACACCTCTAGGACTGAGGAAACACACATACACTTACACCTCTAGGATTGAGGATAAACACATATGCTGACACCTCTAGGACTGAGGATACACACCTACACTGACACCTCTAGGACTGAGGATACACACATACACTGACACCTCTAGGACTGAGGATACACACATACACTGACACCTCTAGGACTGAGGATACACACCTACACTGACACCTCTAGGACTGTGGATACACACATACACTGACACCTCTAGGACTGAGGATACACACCTACACTGACACCTCTAGGACTGAGGATACACACATACACTGACACATCTAGGACTGAGGATACACACATACTAAACTAAGCCAGTACACAAACATTTAATATGTACAAAGTGCAGCAATCCTGCCTGCAGAAGCTGCATAGAACCTTTTGTATGCTATATATACAGTATTTGTTTGTGGATGTGAGGTAGATGGCAGGGATGAGTTTCTATGCAACTTATGATACACAAAATGGAGCTGCCCATACTTATGTCCAAGGATGCCCAACTATTTAGAATAAGAATTTATTAAACATGCATATGTGAGAAAAAAAAAACAATACTCACATCTTATGCATTTAAAAACCAATTTGTTTAAAATGACAGGGACCCTTCAGTAAAATCTCCTACTCTGCAGTGACACATGCTGAGGCTCTTGAGAAATATCAGCAACATTCCAGTGGGGATTGTTTCAAGGAGGGACTAACAACCCAGGGGCTCTGAGTGTCAAGAAGTGAGTGAGAAACGACAGGCAGCATCAGTTTGCAAACACGCCAAGTAGGAAAGAAGTAATTAGTGCAGGGGCTCTGCAGAGTTCTGCTGCCTGTCGTTTCTCACTGACTCCCTGACAGACACCACACCACAACAACATAATGACAAGCTGGCATCTGCATTCCAATAGGGATCATTCCAAATAGGAATAATAATGCAGGGAGTGAGAAGTGGAAGGCAGCAGCAGTCTGCAGACACACACCAAGCTCAGTAATATTGCAACACGGTCACATACCTCAGGATGTGAAACAGAGAGAGCCACAACCACCTTCTTCTGCTGCATTACCCATGTGCTTAGTGCTGTAATGATCAGACTTCACTCTTCCTGGCCAGAATAACACACGCCTCCTCCAAGCTGACAGGCTCCACAAGAAGAGAAATGTCACTGAGACCTGATTGGCTAGAGGCTGCATTGGACAGCAGCCTCTATTAGGAGCAAACTGGGTGGGGCTAGCTATCGGCTCATACAATTAAATTAGCAAGATATCCATGTTGCGCAATGTGAGGGCAGCTGAACGGCTCACAGCCTCTCCATTGCACAACATGGATATGGATGAATTGCAGACAGGCAGCCTTGTATCGTGAACTTAGCTATACTGTATATATGTAAACTTAAAAAAAAAAAAATTATTAAACAAAATAAAAAAAGTGTAATACACACATAGGACAGGGGAGGCACTGCATCCCCTGCCTCCTATGACTGTACATCACTAATAGTTCTTACCATACAGTAGCTAAATAGCCTATGAGCCGTCCAAATGCCACCGCCCCCCTCGCTGCCGCACCGGATACAAATCAGAAGTGATGCCCAAGCGTCACTTCGTCATCACGCTGGCATCAGTAGCGCTGGAGCCGCCCCTGTGTGGCAAAGAACATAGTACATCATGAAACAGTGCAAAGGAAGTAAAACACAAAATTACTTAAGGGAATACGATGTGTAAGAATATTATTGTATGGGATTGATGTGCATTAGTGAATAAGTAAATATTAAGTATATCTAGAAAGTTAAATGAAACAGGTTGGTCTGTACATAATGGGAGGACCCACTGGGACAAGGAAAAGAGCATATATTATAGAAGACAATAGCTATATACAAAATATATACTATATAATATAGTTGTTAATTAAGGGGTGGGACAATATTGGGTGGCAATATGAACAGTCCCCTAATATTGATGCAGATATCAAATTGGTTATCACATATGAACTGAATTAACAGTACTAGAATTCAAATAGTACTTAAATCTGGGTCTATAGGGGTATAGTACTAAATTCTATATAAAACTGCTGACATAATAGATTATGAAATTATAGATAGCTGCGCCAGTCCAAATGGATATTTAGACCCTGTGGTGATAGAGTGTGCAATTCATAGGTCCACCTAGCCTCAAACTGCAGAAGTCTCCGTCCCCTATCTCCTCCTCTATGGGAGGGCGTGACATGGTCAATCAAAGTATATTTAAAATCCTTGACTGTATGTCCTGCTTGTGCAAAATGACAAGCTACGGGCTGCTCCGATGTTCCTTTGTCTATGGCTGTACGTATTGATGACCTGTGATTGGCCATTCTAGTGTGAAGGTCATCTGTGGTCTTCCCCACATAGAACAATCCACAAATACAGTGTGAGAGATTAACTACAATACAAAATTTGTTTTTTTAGCACACCTTACAAAAAGTTTAAATCAACATCTGGGAGTGCTGCCAATATGACCCAGTAATTACACAAACAAAAAGGTATCAGCGCACATCCATTTCCAAAAGCACAGCATATTTTTTTAACTGCTGCAAAAAATTGCCTGCAAATACATTGAGACAACTATTCTTTTAAAATAATATTGGGAACTTAGTCACACAATATGGCCATATTTTGCTTAGCCAGTCACCACTTACAAGGTGCCCCAATTCGACTGGTCCTAACACTACAGTCCTTTTGCCACAGAGGGCGGAATCATTCCTGCTTTTACTCTTAATAGAATGAGACTCCCTGGCTTTTTATTCACAACTCTATTACACTGTCAGGAGCACACCTGAACTTGGGTGGGGTGCTTAAACCAATGGGAGATGGTCATTCTCCCTGGTTATGTTAAATACAAATACAAAATTAGTTTTTTTAGCACACCTTACAAAAAGTTTAAATCAACATCTGGGAGTGCTGCCAATATGACCCAGTAATTACACAAACAAAAAGGTATCAGCGCACATCCATTTTCAAAAGCCAACATATTTTTTGAACTGCTGCAAAAAATTGCCTGCAAATACATCAAGAGACAACTATTCTTTTTAAATAATATTGGGAACTTAGTCACACAATATGGCCATATTTTGCTTAGCCAGTCACCACTTACAAGGTGCCCCAATTCGACTGGTCCTAACACTACAGTCCTTTTGCCACAGAGGGCTGAATCATTCCTGCTTTTACTCTTCATAATAGAATGAGACTCCCTGGCTTTTTATTCACAACTCTTTTACACTGTCATGAGCACACCTGAACTTGGGTGGGGTGCTTAAACCAATGGGAGATGGTCAGTCTCCCTGGTTATGTTAAATACAAATACAAAATTTGTTTTTTTAGCACACCTTATAAAAAGTTTAAATCAACATCTGGGAGTGCTGCCAATATGACCCAGTAATTACACAAACAAAAAGGTATCAGCGCACATCCATTTTCAAAAGCACAACATATTTTTTGAACTGCTGCAAAAAATTGCCTGCAAATACATCAAGAGACAACTATTCTAGATAGAGATAAACTACATATGTAGTAGTGCAGGTCATCCGGTGTCTGTGGATGTATTTTTTCTTCTTGTGAGGATGTGAAAAATAGGAACCTGTTATCAGTGCACTACAGATGGTACATCCTAGGCATCTGAAGCAACCCTTTTTCTTAGAATGGAGCCAAGTTTTCTGTTCATAATTATGAACTGGATCTGTTTGTATCAAGTGGTATCTTAAGGATTTGGCCCTTTGGTAGCCCACTCGAGGAGGGGCATGATGTTTAAATGGTAACATGGGGTCTGTTGTCAGAATCTCCCATTATTTCTCAAGACTGCTCACTAAACCCTGTTTGTCATGAGTATATGTGATAGTGAACGTCAATCAGGGATCTGTTAATCCTTTTGTGTTGCGTGTTTCAACCGCCCTCAGGTCCTGTTCCATCTTGTTCAGTTTTTCTTGCGGGTATCCTCTCTGGATGAATCTATCCTTCATCTCCTCAAGTTGTTTTTTGATGTTAGGTGCCTCTGTGTTGTTTCTAATGACTCTTTGTAGTTGAGACTTAGGTAGAGCTTTTTTAAGGGCAGGAGGGTGACATCTGGTATAATATAGTAATGAATTTCTGTCCGTTTCCTTCTTGAAGAGTGTAGATTGCAGTCTTCCTTCCCCTTTATATAGGTGTAGGTCCAAGAAGTCTATAGCTATATATGTGATAACCAATTTGATATCTGCATCAATATTAGGGGACTGTTCATATTGCCCCCCAATATTGTCCCACCCCTTAATTAACAACTATATTATATAGTATATAGCTATTGTCTCCTATAATATAGGCTCTTTTCCTTGTCCCAGTGGGTCCCCCCATTATGTACAGACCAACCTGTTTCTTTTAACTTTCTAGATATACTTCATATTCACTTATTCACTTATGTACATCAATCCCATACAATAATACTCTTAACCACACGGAATACACATCATATTCCCTTAAGTAATTTTGTATTTTACTTCCTTTGCACTGTTTCATGATGTACTATGTTCTTTGCACACAGGGTAGCTCCGGTGCTACTGACGCCAGCGTGATGACGTAGTGACGCTTGGGCATCACTTCTGGTTTGTATCCGGTGTGGGAGCAAGGGGGCCAGTGGTGTTGGGACGGCTCATAGGCTATTTAGCCACTGTATGGTAAGAACTATTATACACTGTTTGATTTTTTTCAGGAGTCTGAGGATGGGGATTATACCCCGAAAACGTTCACTCTATATTAAACACTTGATTGTATCACGGCGAGTGCCTCCTTTGGACTATTTCTACAGATACGTCTGAGTGCACCCCGACATTATCTTCAACTTAGAGAGTGATGGTATCTTTGATAGTCATATTATTCCTCATACTTCAGCACCCTAACAATTGGAAACTGCATGACAGGAACTAATTACATGGATTTGCAAAATCTTTGATTACAATTCAGGACACTTGAATTATGTACAGACCAACCTGTTTCTTTTAACTTTCTAGTTATACTTAATATTCACTTATTCACTTATGCACATCAATCCCATACAATAATACTCTTAACCACACGAAATACACATCATATTCCCTTAAGTAATTTTGTGTTTTACTTCCTTTGCACTGTTTCATGATGTACTATGTTTTTTTGCCACACAGAGGCGGCTCCGGCGCTACTTACGCCAGCGTGATGACGTAGTGACGCTTGGGCATCACTTCCGGTTTGTATCCGGTGCGGCAGCGAGGGGGCCAGTGGCATTGGGATGGCTCATAGGCTATTTAGCCACTGTATGGTAAGAACTATTATATACTGTTTGATTTTTTTTCAGGAGTCTGAGGACGGGGATTATACCCCGAAAACGTTAAACACTTGATTGTATCACGGCGAGTACCTTCTTTGGATTATTTCTACAGATACGTCTGAGTGCACCCCGGCATTATCTTCAATTTAGAGAGTGCTGGTATCTTTGATATATATATATATATAGAGGTTATTTACTGAAGCGTGGCAGTGCAGTTTCCTTCATCTACGAGTGCGACCAGCTTTCTTTTTGGGGTATACTTTTATGGCAGCAGCTTGAGACGTAACGTTCTCTAACAGTTCACAGCTTGTCATTTTCTCTGAGACACAGAACCCCATTTAAGACAGCGTTCACCTGGAGATTTTATTTACAAAACTCAATTGCTTTTATAGTTTATAGGTTTTTCTAAAGATAATGTGCTCCAATACAAGTAAAATATAATATTTCTTGTTTTACTCATTTTTTATTTTTTTATTTATTTAAATTTATTTATTTATTTATTTATTTAAATGTATTTATTTATTTAAATGTATTTATTTATATATATATATATATATATATATATATATATATATATATATATATATATATTATGCCTGTTTCACTGTGCCACAAGAACTGTTTGCATAGACTTTTCTGATACCGGCACCCAGACTTATATACCTGTGGATAAGGTTCTTCTATATTGGGGGAAACCAGCCATTATCTGTTTTACCTGCATTTCTATTGGGGAAAGCCAGCTACTCCCTGTTTTACCAGAAAATTTACTTATCTTCATACACCCACCCAGGGTGTATAAATATTTGTATATACTATTTTCTTACCTCATAACGGATTGAGGTAACCACATGTGAGTGCATTTCTTACCGTTGTATTTTTTTAATAAATTTATGTGTAAACAATATTACGCTATGTATTCTTTCTTTTCCTTTGCCTTACTCCTCTGAGGATTTCGGGTCTTGAGGACACGACAAGAAGTGCCATACTCTGGGAAAGACACCAAGGCAGTAACACCTTAAGTCCTGGAAGTTTCAGAACAGACCATTACCATACACAAGACCGGATATCTCTAACATCACAAACCATCCCTGTTGAAAACACACCACCGAGGAGGGAACAGAGATCTACTAGATGCTCATACATTACCTCATATAATTGAGGTAAACTCCGGTAAGGAGACATCTATTTTAAGGAACTGTTTTTGTATATATATTTCAAAAGGGGGGTACCGGACAAATGGTTGATATAAATACAAAATCTTACACTGATAAACTATTAATAGTATATATAATATTATAACAATAAACTATAAGAGAAGAAATAGAACATATAATTCAATGAACTATATGAAAGATAGGGAGTCAAGCACTCTTTTATAAGCAAATCAAAAGATTTAATATCTTAACAATGTAGTTTCATCTCTAATCCATATGTCATCAATAATCAAGACATGACATATGTATACCAACACATGACATCAATTTTGTCCCTGAAGGTGTGCACACCTAATCAAAATAGCATAAAATATGCTTAATGTTTATAAATATTCCAAATACACTACACCCTAGCTGCACATGATACCCAAAATAGTATAAGGGCTAATATCAGGCAGATAACAAATGGGATCCAAATGTGATGGAATATTAATAATGAACAGCTAGCACACAGTGGAAAGTAATATCAGTAGTCCCAACTAAAGGGCATAATATTAGAGCGTTATGCATATGATAATATGAATCATTCAGAAAGACCTCTAGCATACTACACCCTACTGTGCTCGGTACCCAAGAAAGTACAAGGGATATTTACCGGACAGAAACAATCTTGGGATCTAAGTATGATGAGGTGCCTTATGAGTGGCATACAAATGATCCTATCATAGCAAAAGTTGTAACAGCAGTTGCTTGCAGGTATATACAAACACATACATGTCAGAAAAGACAAAATTGTTAACAGTTCATACGTAGCATATCCAGTATAGTGCAAACAAGTTCAAACCAGGCTGACCCTTCACAAAAGGCGGTTATTGCAAAGTTCTGTTATTATCCAGATATAAGCAAATGTAGAAGTTGATAAACTTATCTGAATCCTGGATATGTAATTGTAATCCGCATGAACCGTCTGTACTCTTGCTACAGTATCCGCTCACAATGCTCGTTCAGTTACACCGGCTGCTGCTCAGTGCTGGTGGATTGACTACTCACGTGACTAACCCGGAAGTGATAATGCTGTTGGTTCATGCCTTGTAGATATCGGCGTGTTGAGCGCACTGAGCAGCAGCCGGTGTAACTGAACGAGCACTGTGAGCGGATACTGTAGCAAGAGTACAGACGGTTCATGCGGATGTATGGCACGGACAGAATGTCACTTCATGCGGAGGTATGGCACGGACAGGATGTCACTTCAAGTAGTCACGCCGGTGATGTCATTTCTGGCATGGCGGAGATAGAGCGGGCGGGCGGCGGGTCGGTTTGAATGGCGCAGGTGAGTGGGAGTCTCGGAATCCATGGTGGGTGTCAATGGGAGCAGGCAGGTGGTGGTAGAAGTTGATTCCTCAGCTCAGACGGCAAACTTCAGACAAGGGCAAAGGGGGAGCTCTGGTCAGGGTCCACAAGGGGTGTTCAGAGGTGGTGTGTATTTCATGAGAGAGGGTGCTTAACAGGGGTATTCTGGATCTGAGGAATTTGGACAACATGAAAGTGGGCATAAACCTCTGGGGAGAGGACAGCAGGCTGTAATGGGGGAAATATTTTAGCTGGCTTCTATGCTAGCTCAGGGGGCAGGGGTTTTGCCCCAAGAAAGTGGGCAGTTTAATCAAGCCGCATCTAGTAGCGGGTCATGGGGAATTCACATGCCGAATGTGGATTCCAGCCATGAAATGGTGCCATATGCACAGGAAAGTACGGATGTTGGGCAGCGGGGCACGGGCCACCTGTGAGTATGGCTGTGAGTGCGACTGGACAATTTTAGGCTCCTGGTCCTAGGTTGGGGGAGAGCGCTTGGCAGGGGATCCTAGCCAGGGCGGGGGGTTTGGCACCCATACTGTGGTCCTTGGTACTCCCAGCTCGTCTTTTTCATTGCAGGAAGGTGTCAGCTCGGGCAGCAGTTTGTCTGTGAGGCATGAGGAGGTTCTGGGACCATCAGGGCTTTAGGGACCTGGAGTGCATTCGGTGAGACAGGAGAGGCCGCACTTCCACTTTTGGCGGCTGGAGCAGGTGAGACATTTGTTAAGTTGGAGCAGGGGTTGGGTGAGGGGGTGACTCTGGCTCAGAGAGTGATGACTCATTGGTACCAGTGTCAAAACCTCCGAAACGGGTATTAAAATACTTACGTAGATTGGTGGCAAGCAAAGAGAGGCAAGATTCGAGGCTGGTACCTGGGGCACTTGCAATGAGTACAATTCAAGGGGAGAGTGGGAGTGTTGCTACTGTTGGACTGTTAGTATGGCTGTAGCAGAGAGGAACGTATCATTGCAGTGTCCACTTGCTGCATTCACATCTTAAGTCTAAGGTTGTAAAGAAGATTAGAGAAGGGAAGTATGTCAACATCTTTGAATTGTCCGTTGAGGCACATAGAGTGAAAGGACGGTGCTGGTCCAAAGACCTGAAACTATGGACGAGTGATGGAGTTGTTTTAGGGTATTGGCATCTTGCCTTATTGAAACAAAGTCAGAGCAGCATTTAGACGTGCTGAAATATATGGAAACTATCGAGTTTATCCATAAAACAAACAAAGATGGGGTATAGAGATCATATGATGCAGATTATAGGAGGAAGATGGTGGGGAACCCGTTGTTGTCCTATGGCACAATGGATGTTCATCTATCAAGCAGCAAAAGAAGCCAGCGAGCCTCAAGGCGTGTGAACAAATAAAAAGTATTTTATTGGAGAAATGTAAAACAGCATAAAAGCTTATGGCCCAAGCATCAGGGGTAGGATAATAGGTCCTACGCATTTCAGCAGTCCTATGCCTTATTCATGGACTTGCAAATTAACATAACAATGCTCTTTAAATACACCTGAGCCCCCAGGTAACGGAAACTCCATTGATGCAAATTTAAAGGGACATACCTGTATTATACAAAGAACATACAGTCAACAGTGATATATTGGTAGTCAGTAGTTATATATGAAGTACACCTTGAGGATAAACGATAATTGATTCCCCAAAGCTTCATAGAAATCATATAAAGTATATCAACACACATCAATATAATAGTTAATTTACATGGGTTCGTCACTGTGAAAAATAGAATCTGAAATGAGAATCAGCAGACGGATATAAGTAAAGGTATAAGCCTGATTGTAAACATTATAGTGTGGTAATGAGCAAACAGTTTAACCTAAGCGACATAACTACTACTTAATATAGTAAATATATCAAGTGAAACATAATATATTAACTGATATATATATATATATATATATATATATATATATATATATATATATATATATATATATATATATATATAAACTATAAGTGTATACTCATCAATAAAAAAACAGGGATACATATGTTAAAACATCCTGACTTAATCCTAGGGAGTATATACTCTAAATAATAATAAACCTAGTGATAGGTGTATATTACATCAGGCTCTGAATTTCATCATAAACAGAAAATATATGTCAAACTGATAAATATGTAACGATGAAAAATAGTGATATAACAATAGTGTTATAAGTAACTCACATAAATTCTCATACTTAGGTACATGATCATAATCTTCAATATAGTCCATGAATAAGGCAGAGGGCTGCCAAAATGCGTAAGACCTATTATCCTACCCCTGATGCTTGGGCCATAAGCTTTTATACTGTTTTACATTTCACACTCCTTGAGGCTCGCTGGCTTCTTTTGCTGCTTAATTACCTGTTTACTTTCCAGCTGAGCCTTGGCGTGATTGCGGACCTGCAGTTTGTCTGGATCAGTCAACGTCATGGCCTGATGCTAATCGAAGTGGAGTCTACTGTGCTGGCAGCTTGTGCTGTGATCGAGCGTCGGAAGCACGCTCACCCGGCTTGGAGCTTGAATTTCAGGTTAGTGCTTAGGAGGCTGGCGAAGAAAAGACCCTGGATGGAGTTGATATTTACTCCGGATTATTAGGAGATTAATCCGCAACCGCATAGTAGAGCCCCACATATGCAATAACCTTACAGCTTGCTGGGTGAGTCAGTCTATCTTCTATCTTCTACCTTGCACAATTGCCATTACAGCCTTGAGCTGCAGAGGGGGACTTAACTGTTTGGATGTTCATCTATGGCAACATTTGGGAGCAGAGAGATCACCTTCGGCCCCTCCAGGGAGGAAGGCAGGTTTGAACATACAACCTTGGGTTGTGAAGAGAAAAGGATGGGAGTGCTGGAAGTATAACGATGGGAAGTGCGATAGAGGGATGGACTGCTCCTTTCGTCACTCCTGCTTATACTGCAGGGTATCACATCCTGGGACAGAATGCTCAAGGAGAAAGGAAGGTGGGGGCAGAGGCGCAGGTAGAGGAGCAACTGGTGCAAAGGGCCCCAATGCTGCTGAGGTTGGGCGCTCTTGAGTCGTGATTCAGGGCTTACCCAAACAGGGATGTAGCAGAGTTACTGCTTTCAGGTTTATGCGAAGGTGTTCGCATACCCGTGTCAGGTACGGTAGTAGGGGCTCAACAGAAGCGGAACTTGAAGTCGGCATATGAGTACCCTCAGGTAGTCTGGGAAAAGTTGGACAAGGAGTTGGGGCGCATGACAGGCCTGTTTAGGGAACCTCCTTTGAAAGGCAGGTGGTCTCCCCTTTGGGAGTTGTGCCAAAGAAGGAACCGGGGAAACTCCAGTTGATTCAGCACTTATCATACCCGAAGGGTAAATTGGTGAATGATGCAATCAGCCTGGAAGTTAGTTTCGTCCATTACCAGTTGTTTGATCAGTCAATGGCTTTTGTGCAGCAGCCAGGGGTGGGGGCCCTCTTGGCTTAGCTGGACATTGAGTCAGCTTTCCATTTGTTGCCAATTCATCCAGCATCTTTTCGTCTGTTGGGGTGTTGGTTTAAGGGTGCCTACTTTGTAGATCGTTTGGATGCCCTTTTGCTGGTAGGTAGGGAAGGGTCATCGGTATGTGCAAGGCTCATGCTGGTGATGAGGAACTTACTCTCTTATTTTGGGGTTCTTTTGGTGGAAGACTAGACCCAGGGACCATGCACTTTCCTAACATTCCTGCTTATCGAAATCTATACCAAGGAAAAGCATTGCAGGATACCAGCAGACAAGGTGGTGCGCATACTAGCCACGGTTACAGCGGCCAAGTCAGCAGAATAGCTCCCATTAAGAGAGTTTCAGTCATTATTGGGTCAGTTGAATTTTGCATGTTAGGTAATTCCAATGGGGAGGGTGTTCAACAGGAGGTTGGAAGGCCCATTGAAGGGTGATAGCAGGGAGCACAGGCACTATAGGATATCCATAGAAATTAGGGAAGATTTGAAAGTCTGGAAGCTGTTCTTAGTGGACTTTAACGGAATATTGTTGTGGAGGCAGGGTTTCAACGGCAATTGGAGCACAGAGCCTTGGCCAAGGGAGTGGGCGGAGAAGTGCTTGACCAGGAATCTAACTCTGCTAGAGTTATTTCCCATTGTAGTAGTTATCAAGTTATGGGAGCGGCAGTTGGACAATAGAACTGTTATCTTTTGGTACGACAATATGAGTGTCGTGTTTGCTATCAACAATCTTTCAGTTTCTTTCCCAATTGTTGTGAGGTATTTAGGGTGGTTAGTGCTGAGGTGTTTACGGCACAATATTGACTTATCTGCACGGCACGTGCTGGTGGGTTAATAATGTAGAAGTGGGTGTGCTGTCTCGCTGTCAGTGGGATCTGTTTAGGAAGTTGGTTCTGGGAGCAGATGAAGTTGGTGCTTCTTTTCCTTCATTTCTTTGGCAGGTGGCCGAGGGTAGAGACGTGCTGAGTTCACTGGTGAGAGCATCATTGGCCCCTGCTACATGGCCTACATAAAAAACTGGGCAGAATGGGAAGCCTTCCAGACGGGTAAGGGTGTTTCTTTAGCAGCTGGCTCACCAGCATTGTTACTTGAATGGATGGTGAGTTTGAAGGAGTGTGGATGCAAAAAAAGGGGCAATGCAGGGGAAGCTATCAGCTTAGGCATTTTTCAGTAAATGGAGGGGTCTCCCAGAATGTACGGATACTTTCTTGGTCAGGCAAGTGATGAAAGGTTTGGGTAGAATTGAATTTCGGTCAGTTGACAGGCGTGAACTGATTACAGTGCAGAGGTTAAAGGCTTTGCTGGCAGTTTTGCCAAGTGTTTGTGTGGATGATTGCTAGGTCTGTTTAATTTGAGCAGTGTTTTCATTGGCATTCTTTGGGGCTCTTAGGATAGGTGAAATGGTGGCACAGTCTAGGGTATCAGTAGGAGCTGGAATAAAAATGCAGCATGTCAGGATCGATTTGCAAGCATTACTATTGTTTATCCCTAGATCTAAGACAGATCAAGAAAGTAAGTGCATATGGTTGTTGATGCAACAGCAGTCTAACCCAGAGTGTTGTCCAGTAAGGCTTGTGTCTGAGTACTCTATCAGACGTCAAGGGAATTCAGGGCATTTTTTTATTTACAGTGATGGCATTAATTTGTCTAAATTCCAGTTTAGAAAAGTTTTGAATTGGGCTGCAGAAAAGGCTGGTCTTAACCGTGATGTCATAGCTCCCCATTCGTTTCGCATTGGCTCGGTGACTTGTGCGGAAGCTGCTAGGGTACTGAAACAAAGTATACAGAGGTTGGGTAGGTGGAGATCAAAAAGGTACAAGCTGTACATTAGGCCATTAAGGGGAAACAACTAGTTAGTAGAATGCTGTTGGGTAAAGTTATAAGTGTTAGTACAGTTATTATTCAATTTCCTCTATTTTAGGCATAAGGACCCCTCCTTGTAGAGCGTGGATAGTCGGCCATTCGTACGTCCACTGGGCGGCAATCCACGTATTGAAGCGTCAAGGCAGCCAGCAGCTGGGGATTCGACCAGTCGTGGTTTCAATTAAATGGCTGGGGAGGAGCGGAATGCTTTTGAGAGATTTGTCGGGGTGTCTTGAAGAAGACTTTCTCCACTGGGGAAGGCCTTCGTTGATTGTGCTGCATCTGGGGTGAAATTATGTGGGTAGTGAGCCTTTGCTTGAATTAGCATCTATCATACAGTCGGATGTTCATTGGATGAAAGCACAATTCCCAGGAGTGAGAGTGGCCTTGTCGAAAGTCATTGCTCATTTGCAGTCGAGGCATGTGAGGGTGCATGGGCCATCTTATCGGATCAGGAAGAAGATGAATAGGGATGTAGGGAGGTTGATCGTGGAGGAAGGCGGGTTCGTGATCAGGCCCAAAAATATTTTGGGGGACTGCAAACGCCTATATCGACTTTATGGCGTGCACTTAACTTATGAATGCTTAGATTTATTTTTGGTAAATTTTAAAGAGGCGTTTAGATGTCAAATCCTATAGCTATGCCCTAGATTGGTTGTTGGTGGTGGCAAGAGCTCCAATTTTTTAAGGGGTATAGTATATATCTCTTGTGGCAGTGTCCAGGCCTAATCATTTTTCTGGCTTCCAGATGGGTGTGGTCAAGATAATGAGAGGGGCATGATGTTGCAAGTTGCAGCTTGTAACACCTCTCATTGCAGGCCTGCTGACTTAGAAATCCGTGTCTGATGATGCCAACCCCTGAAGGGCAATGCTCAGCAGGAGCATTGCAGCACTCGACTTTTGGCAGTTGACCTCAATATGCTTGTTGTAAATATTACGTTATTTATATATGTTAGGACCTCAGATGCGGTCACATAGAGTACAGCTTTAAGCTTTGAGAAAAAGTTTAGTCATTTTTGTGCCTGGTTGTTTAAATAAACACAACTTTGCAGTTTATCTGTATGTTCATTGGGGTAAGGTGGGAGTGAAGTTATGGCGATTTAACCCTTAGGCTAGTGTAGGGCATATTTGTGCTTAAAACGTCTTAAGGGTTATGCTGCCTGACTGAGACTTGAATCTGGTACTGTGTGTGAGTGTGCAACATTGTTGCCAATGTTGGGGCCGAGATTCCTTACCGTATATAAATGCATGGATAGCTTGATCACTCCCTCTTTTGTTGCTGACTATTCAAGAGAAGTTTTTTCCCACCCAATCCCTCCCTTTCTTTTAGCTGTGGTTAACGTTACTTTTGTTTACAGGTGGGGGCGGCACTGAAGAAGAGCCAACCATTAGGTTGGCTTTCGGACTTTGGCGGGAGTATATCTACTCAGGCTAGCTGATTTACCTAAACTTAAGGTTGTTTACCTAAGCCCATTATAATATTTTCTGGTCGTGCGGCCAGTCTGTCGTTACTCCTTCAGTGCATCGCGCATGTGCCACCCCTCACCGCAAGTGTGAACACAGGCTTGAGCTGCATAAAAGTGCGTCTGTGTTCATATGTGAACACCAGTGTTTGGGTGTTTCTTTATGTCTATTCCCCCTGATTATCCTGATTTGAGGAGATTGTAATTTCACGAGTTAAGAGGGTCCTGGTTTATCGCAGGTTATTTCCGATACAAAATCTTCACCAGGCATTGTGTTTAAAACAACTATAAACGTTATAAAACCTGCAACACAGGTAGTCATTATTTAGATTAGTGCTTGGATGAGAACATCTTAAAAGGTAATCTTTGATGGATAGGGTGCATGTTGTGGGTTTTGCGAATGCGCACAGAGAAAAAATTATTTGTGTATGTAATTAATTGTGCAAATGGTATTGGTCAGGGGGAGTACTGAGATAGTGCTGTTGTCCAGCATTTTTATCAGGGTGTTCTGGTATCATCGAGCACAGCATTTGCAAAATAAAGTATAAAGGTATAAAAAAAACTTTTACAACTACAATGATAAGATTTATTACTTTATATAGATTTTTCACATCATATAGCTGCTGCCAGGTAATCAACGGATTTTGAGTAAACTGGTCCTTTGAATTTCAAAAACCAGGTGAGCATATGCAGGTACAAGGTAAATATGCTTGGTCTCTAAAGCAAGGTGAGCATACACAGTTATCAGGTAAGTATGCTTGGTCTCTGAAACAAGGTGAGCATACACAGGTATCAGGTAAGTATGCTTGGTCTCTGGAACAAGGTGAGCATACACAGGTATCAGGTAAGTATGCTTGGTCTCTGGAACAAGGTGAGCATACACAGTTATCAGGTAAGTATGCCTGGTCTTTGGAGCCATTAACAAGGTAGGTAAAGCAAGGTAGTGAGCTTTTATAGGAACTCCCACAACAAGTAAGAGTTTCTGTGATTAGCACATAACCCCTTTAAATTCCAGCAGTGTGCAGCCGTGCGTACCTAAGAGACTTGCTAGTGGGAGCAGGAAAACCGGAAGCAACTCCTCTTCCGTTTGCTGAGACCAGAGGGGCCAGATCGGGAGCTCCCTGTGAGTTCCTTACACATATAGATATATAGGTAAGGATATATATATATTTAAAAAATGAATCATATATACCACCAATAAGCAGCTACTGAGCCTATTTAGATATGATTTTTTAACAAAGGATATCAAGAGAATTAAGCAAATAAGATAATAGAAGTACATTTTAAAGTTTTTTTTTAAAATTGAATGCTCTTTCTAAATCATGAAAGAAAAACAAGGGTTTTATGTCGCTTTAACTTAAGTATTCAGCAATGTATACATTATCACTATCTTCACCATTTGTAATAGAATTAACATCATATTCTGCAGTGCAGTAGAACGTGAACATGATTTCCTGAGGGAGAGAAAATAAGGTGTTGGTGATTTGTCCCTATATAGTTATAGTATTCTCTGTGGACAATATAACCTAGTTCTCATTCTGAAGTAAAAAATATTGTCACAATGATTAATAGCATTTAAGCTGACTTGTTTGTTTTAGTTAGCTCTTTTTTAAATAGTGTTAAGAACTAAGAAGACTATATTTAAGCCATGGGACAAAATTTAGGCAGTGCCTCTTAACCTACAGTGCTTTTAGTGTATCTGAACTTCTGTAATTGCACAGAGACATTGATAAGCACGGTAGCCCAAAAACAAAACACAAAAACACTGGTGTTTCATATAAAGTGGTAGCAATTGCTTTAAAATGTTATTTACATTATAAATGGCTTTTACAACACTTTAACAACAGACTTTATAATAAACAGATTTTTTTTTATTCACTGGCTATTTCACACTTAAAGGGACAGTCTACACCAGAAATGTTATTATTTAAAAACATACAGCTAGATTAAGAGTTTGGCGTTATGAGTGAAAAATCATCGTTATGCTTCATAACGATGCTTCTTCCCTAACGCTGCTATTACAAATCTTCTAGATATATGTGTACCACACACCTTTTTTGGCCGTCACGCAACGTCAGTACCGCACTTTTTAAAAAAGTCCTTTTTCAATGGGACTTTCATAGCGCTGGTATTACGAGTTTTGCCTGGGAGGCCAAAAAGTGAGCGGTACACTCTATAACCACAAGATCCGTACCGCCATCTAAAGTCAGTAGTTATGAGTTTTACGTTACAAATGTGCAGCATAGAGCTCATAACTAAAGTGTTAAAAGGTACACTAACACCCATAAACTACCTATTAACCCCAAAACCGAGGCCCTCCCGCATAGCAAACACTATATTTAAAATGTTAACCCCTAATCTGCCGCTTCAGACATCGCCACCACTTAAAAAATGTATTAACCCCTATTCCGCCGCTCCCCGATATCGTCGCCACTATAATAAACTTATTAAACCCTAAACCGCTGCCCTCCCACATCGAAAACACTATTTAAAGATTATTAACCCCTAATCTGCCGTCCACCCACACCGCCACTATAATATTAATATTAATATAACCTATTAACCACTAAACCGCAAGCCCCCCACAATGAAATATACTAAAATAAACTATTAACCCCTAAACCTCTGGCCTCCCACATCACTAACTCTACATAAATATATTAACCGCTAAACCTAACCCTAACGTAACCCTAACTCTAAGTATAACCTTAACACCCCCTAACTTAAATATAATTAAAATAAATATAAATTAAATTTACAATTATTACCTAAATAATTCCTATTTAAAACTAATTACTTACCTGTAAAAAAACCTAAGCTAGCTACAAAATAACTAATAGTTACATTGTAGCTATCTAAGGTTTTATTTTTATTTCACAGTTAAGTTTGCATTTATTTTAACTAGGTAGACTAGTTAGTGAATAGTTATTAACTATTTACTAACTACCTAGTTAAAATAAATACAAATTTACCTGTAAAATAAAACCTAACCTGCCTTACAATAAAACCTAACATTACAATAAAATAAATTAAATTAAATAAATACAATTATCTAAATTACAAAAAAATGAACACTAAATTACACAAAATAAAAAGCAAAATTATCAAAAATTAAAATGAATTACACCAAATCTAATTGCCCTATCAAAATAAAAAAGGCCACCCAAAATAAAAAAAAAACCTAGCCTACACTAAATTCCAATGGCCCTTAAAAGGACCTTTTGCAGGGCATTGCCCCAAAGAAATCAGCTCTTTTACCTGTAAAAAAAAAATACAAACAACTCCGAACAGTAAAACCCACCACCCACAAAACCAAACCCCCCAAATTAACCTAAGCTAAACATTGCCCTAAAAAGGGCATTTGGATGGGCATTGCCCTTAAACGGGCATTTAGCTCTTTTACATTATCCAAAACCCTAATCTAAAAATAAAACCCACCCAATAAACCCTTAAAAAAACCTAATACTAACCCCGACTATTCACTTACAGTTTTCGAAGACCGGACATCTATCCTCATCCAGGCGGCAGAAGTCCTCCTCGAAGCCGGCAGAAATCTTCATCCAGACGGCATCTTCTATCTCCATCCATCCGGCATGGAGTGAGTCCATTTTCCAGACATCCGGCATGGAGCATCCTCTTCTTACGAAATCCACTGGAAAATGAAGTTTCCCTTTAAGTGACGTCATCCAAGATGGCGTCCCTTACATTCCGAATGACTGATAGAAATCAGTCAATAGGAATTAAAGGGGAAAAAATCCTACTGGCTGTTGCAATCAGCCAATAGGATTGAGCTTTCATCCTATTGGCTGATCCAATCAGCCAATAGAATGAAAGCTCAATCCTATTTATTTGGGGAGTTTGGTTTGTGGGTTTTACTGTTGGGGGGTTGTTTGTATTTCTTTTTTACAGATAAAAGAGCTGATTTATTTGGGGCAATGCCCCGAAAAAGGCCCTTTTAAGGGCCTTTTGCAGTTTAGTGTAGGCTAGGGTTTTTTTTTATTTTAGGGGAGCTTTTTTATTTTGATAGGGCTATTAGATTAGGTGAAATTCGTTTTTATTTTTGATAATTTTGTTTTTTATTTTGTGTACTTTTTTTTTATTTAGATTTAATTAATTGAATTTATTTTATTGTAATGTTAGGTTTTATTATAAGGCAGGTTAGATTTTATTTTACAGGCAAATTTGTATTTATTTTAACTAGGTAGTTAGTAAATAGTTAATAACTATTTACTAACTAGTCTACCTAGTTCAAATAGGTAGACTAGTTAGTAAATAGGGGGAGGCGGCAGAATAAAGCTTAATAACTAATGTTGTTTTAATGGTGTTTAGACGTGGTTTTTATGTTAGGGTGTTAGGTTTAAACATAACTTTTTCTTTCCCCATAGACATCAATGGGGCTGCATTACAGAGCTTTTGTTTACGCGATCGCAGGTGTTAGGCTTTTTTTTAGCCAACTCTCCCTATTGATGTCTATGGGGAAATCGTGCACGAGCACGTCAAAGCTCAAACGCCACCATATCGCCACCATATCGCCCGCATAAGCCTGCTTTTTTAAAACCTGTAATAGCAGCGCTATAGGGAGGTGAAATAATGACGCTTTTGTGGTGCTCGTTAATTTCCCTATAGTGCTCAAAACTCATTCCCCATTTTTGCATATCCTACACAGTTATATTAATATATGTTTACCTCTGTGATTACCTTGTATCTCTGTAGACTGCCCCCTTATCTCAGTGCTTTTGACAAACATTCAGTTTAGCCAATCAGTGCAGACTCCTAAATAACTCCATGGGAGTGGGCACAATGTTATCTATATGACACACATGAACTATTACTGTCTAACTGTGAAAAACTTTTAAAATGCTCTGAAGGCAAGAGGCGGTTTTCAACGGTTTAGAAATCAGTTTGAGCCTAATAGGTTTAGCTTTTCAAAAATACTACCAAGGGATCAAAGCAAATTTGATGATAAAAGTCATTTGGAAAGTTGTTTAAAAATTGCATGCCCTATTTGAATCATGAAGTTTATTTTTGACTATGCTAACATCTCCCTATAGACTTTAATATAAAGTGCAGAAGAAAATAAAACACTTATGGCATGTGCGCTAACCGGACAGGAGTTGTTGTTATTTCACATTCCAATGTTCTTCACATAAGAGACATTTTATTTTTTGTTTAAATAGATATTTCTATGTAGATCTTTATATACCTATACGTGTACCTTGCAAAATGGAGTGTGAAGAACTTTGGAATGTAAAATATGCATAATGCACTTCAAGTTGCTTGCTGTAGGTCTAACGCGGTGTCAGGTTAGGGCATATGAAGAATTAGTCCTCTTAAGATGCGTTAAGTAAATATTAAATATATAATTATGTTAATAACCTGGAGCAGCACCAAAAGTACTGTATACTATGAGGGTGTCTAAAAGTGCTTCTATTACCCCTTCTTTGTGCTAGATGGACTAGTGATCACTCATTTAAAAGAGAAACTCTCCTCTTTAAATTGAGGGGTCACGTGTTCCCCTAGGACACAGCTGATCCTGTTATAAATGGTGGTCATCTGTCCCACTAGAAACCAAGTGATTTCTAGTGCAGGCGTGGGGGGCAGGGATAGGCAAAGTGTCCGTACACGGACACTGGTGTCCCTGATTAGCCCTTGCAGTGTCTGCCGCAACCTTAGTATATCTTTCCTTTCTGATTAAATAATAGGAATTAAAAAAATATGTAGTTTGAATAAAGTTAGTGGCTTGTCAAGAGACTGCTAGCGATACTGAGTGATAAGTTATGGAATAAATAAAGCCTGAGTGAAATACTGGGTGTTTATCTGCATCTGTATAATAATACCCAGATCTATACAAAGACACAGTAGTGATACTGGCACATGCGTATAGCCAGACAAGGGCTGGTTATAGGATCAGTGGTATCTGCATCAGTATAATAACACCCAGCACTATATAATGACACAGTAGTGACACTGTCACATGCGTATAGCCAGACACGGGCTGGTTATAGAGTCAGTGGTATCTGTATAATAACACCCAGCACTATATAATGACACAGTAGTGACACTGGCACATGCGTATAGCCAGACAAAGGCTGGTTATAGGATCAGTGATATCTGCATCAGTATAATAACACCCAGCACTATATAATGACACAGTAGTGACACTGGCACATGGGCATAGCCAGACAAGGGCTGGTTATAGGATCAGTGGTATCTGTATCAGTATAATAACACCCAGCACTATATAATGACACAGTAGGGACACTGGCACATGTGTATAGCCAGAGAAGGGCTGGTAATAGGGTCAGTGGTATATGCATCTGTATAATAACATCCAGCATTATACAAAGACACAGTAGTGACACTGGCACATGTGTATAGCCAGAGGAGGGCTGGTAATAGGGTCAGTCGTATCTGCATCTGTATAATAACACCCGGCGCTATATAATGACACAGTAGTGACACTGGCACATGTGTATAGCCAGAGGAGGGCTGGTTATAGGATCAGTGGTATCTGCATCAGTATAATAACACCCAGCAGTATATAATGACTCAGTAGTGACACTGGCTCCTGGGTATAGCCAGAGGAGGGCTGGTTATAAGATCAGTGGTATCTGTATCTGTATAATAACACCCAGCACTATACAAAGACACAGTAGTGACACTGGCACATGGGTATAGCCAGAGGAGGGCTGGTTATAGGATCAGTGGAATCTGCATCAGTATAATAACCCCAAGCACTATATAATGACACAGTAGTGACACCTGCACATGGGTATAGCCAGAGGAGAGCTGGTTATAGGATCAGTGGAATCTGCATCAGTATAATAACACTAAGCACTATACAAAGACACAGTAGTGACGCTAGCTCATGGGTATAGCCAGAGGAGGGCTGGTTATAGGATCAGTGGTATCTGCATCAGTATAATAACACCAAGCACTATATAATGACACAGTAGTGACACTGGCACATGTGTATAGCCAGAGGAGGGCTGGTTATAGGGTCAGTGGTATCTGCATCTGTATAATAACACCCAGCGCTATATAATGACACAATAGTGACACGGGCATGTGTGTATAGCCAGAGGAGGGCTGGTTATAGGGTCAGTGGTATCTGTATCTGTATAATAACACCCAGCAGTATATAATGACACAGTAGTGACACTGGCTCCTGGGTATAGCCAGAGGAGGGCTGGTTATAGGATCAGTGGTATCTGCATCAGTATAATAACACCCAGCACTATACAATGACACAGTAGGGACACTGGCACATGGGTATAGCCAGACAAGGGTTGGTTATAGGATCAGTGGTATCTGCATCAGTATAATAACACCCAGCACTATACAATGACACAGTAGTGACACTGGCACATGGGTATAGCCAGAGCAGGGCTGGTTATAGGGTCAGTGGTATCTGCATCAGTATAATAACACCAAGCACTATACAATAATGTTTTTAATTTCAAATGTACCTTGGTGTCCTTCACTAAGGTCTGTACTTTGGAAAATGTCTGACACAGCCTTTGTCTGTGCCTATTTCTGGTGGGGGGGGGCAACTAAAGAGCCTATATTCCCCGTTTTGATACAGTTAGAGGGGTATGAGACCGTTCATGTAAAGGAGTGAATTCCCCTCCTTAAAAAGAGGGGTCACACCCTCCCTAACCTGCTCAAGTTCACACCCATACAGTGTTTGACTGGGGAGAGAGGGTTCTTTTAGAGTCCCTGTTTTGCCCCACAAAAACACAGTGGTAAGATATCCCAATTTGGAAAAAGAAGAGACCCTTTTTTTAAGCGGGTTCTCATTTACACTTTATACTATACATCTAAATTCATTGTTTTATTGCAAAATATTATATCCTACACATTGCTAAATGATAAAAAAAATCAATAAAATTAGATATCCCCACTCAAAATTAAAACCATTTAAAAGATGCAAAATCATCCTGATAAAATGCACTATTCATTCTATTTAAGATGCAGTTCAATTATTTTTATGAAAATATTTCAAATGTCCCAAAAAGTTACTAATTTTAAATTATTATTTTTTTGACAAATTCATCTAGCATTATAGCTTATCTGAAGTTAAACTTAATTAAATGAAAGTATAAATCATAATTTGAATTTATTTAATAATAAATGTAATTTGTAAATTAAAAAATGATCACACGACCAAAATGCTAGATACTTTCCAACTATACTTAAAACAGCATAAACACATGTTTTAATAAAGATGCCAGTATCTGAACTGCATTAACTCTTTAAATGTGAATGATAACACACAGATCTGAAAAGTGCAGGGGCGGGCACTTTCAGAGCTGACAACCTGTACATGCTGCCATTCAGCTAGATTACAAGTTTGGCGTTATGAGTGAAAAAGCAGCATTATGCTTCTTAACAATGCTTTTTCCCTAACACTGCTATTACAACTCTTTCTGGTATAGGTGTACCGCACACCTTTTGGGCCGTCACGCAACGCCAGTACCGCACTTTTAAAAAAGTCCTTTTTCAATGGGACTCCCATAGCGACAGTTTTACAAGTTTGCCTGGGAGGCCAAAAAGTGAGCGGTACACCCTATAACCACAAGATTTGTACCGCCATCTAAAGTCAGTAGTTATGAGTTTTACGTTACAAAGCTGTACCATAAAACCCATAACTAAAGTGTTAAAAAGTACACTAACACCCATAAACCACCTATTAACCCCTAAAACGAGGCCCTCCTGCATCATAAACACTATAATAAATTAATTAACCTCTAATCTGCCGCTCCGGACATCGCTGCCACTATAATACATTTATTAACCCCTAAACCGGCACCCTCCCACATCGCAAACACTATTTAAATATTATTAACCCCTAATCTGCCGTCCGCCCACACTGCCACAATAATAAACCTATTAATCCCTAAACCACCGTCCTCCAGCATCACTACATAAATATATTAACCCCTAAACTTAATCCTAACACCCCCTAACTTAAATATAATAAAAATAAATCTAAATAAATCTTACAATTATTACCTAAATAATTCCTATTTAAAACTAAATACTTACCTATAAAATAAAACCTAAGCTAGCTACAATATAACTAATAGTTATATTGTAGCTAGCTTAGGTTTTATTTTTATTTCACAGTTAAGTTTGTATTTATTTTAACTAGGTAGACTAGTTAGTAAATAGTTATTAACTATTTACTAACTACCTAGTTAAAATAAATACAAATTTACCTGTAAAATAAAACCTTACCAGCCTTACACTAAAACCTAACATTAAAATAAAATAAAATAAATTAAAATAATAAAATACCATTATCTAAATTACAAAAAAATATAAACACTAAATTACACAAATTAAAAAACAAAATTATCAAAAATAAAAAAGAATTACTCCTATTCTAATAGCCCTATCAAAATAAAAAAGCCCACCCAAAATAAAAAAAACCCTAGGCTACACTAAACTGCCAATGGCCCTTAAAAGGGCCTTTTGCGGGGTATTGCCCCAAAGAAATCAGCTTTTTTACCTGTAAAAAAAATACAAACAACCCCCAACAGTAAAACCCACCCAACCAAACCCCCAAATAAAAACCTAAATAAACCTAAGCTAACCATTGCCCTGAAAAGGGCATTTGGATGGGCATTGCCCTTAAAAGGGCCTTTAGCTCTTTTGCCATGCCCTGAAAAGGGCAATCAGCTCTTTTACGAAGTGCCCAAACCCCAAGCTAAAAATAAAACCCATCTAAAAAAACCTTAAAAAAAAAACCTAACACTAACCTATGAAGATCCACTTACAGTTTTCGAAGTCCGGACATCCATCCTCATCCAGCCATCGAGGTCCTCATCGAAGTGGGCAGATGTCCTCTTCAAAGTGGCTAGAAGTCTCCATCCATCCAGCGTGGAGCGAGTCCATCTTCAAGACATCTGGCGCGGAGCGCCATCCTCTACTTCCAATGTTCGCTGAAGAATGAAGTTTCCCTTTAAGTGACGTCATCTAAGATGCCGTCCCTTACATTCCGATTGGCTGATAGAATTCTATCAGCCAATAGGATTTAAAGGTGAGAAAATCATATTGGCTGTTTCAATCAGCCAATAGGATTGAGCTCACATTCTATTGGCTATTCCAATCAGCCAATAGAATGTGAGCTCAATCCTATTGGCTGATTGGATCAGCCAATAGGATAAAAGCTCAATCCTATTGGCTGATTGCAACAGCCAATAGGATTTTTTCACCTTTAATTCCTATTGGTTGATAGAATTCTATCAGCCAATTGGAATGTAAGGGATGCCATCTTGGATGACATCACTTAAAGGGAAACTTTATTCTTCAGTGACCATCGGAAGAAGAGGATGCTACGCGCCTGGTGTCTTGAAGATGGACCCACTCCATGCTGGATGGATGAAGATAGAAGATGCCGTCTGGATGAAGACTTCTAGACGCTTCGATAAAGACTTCTGCCCGCTTCGATGAGGACTTTGCCGGCTGGATGAGGATGGATGACCCAACTTTGAAAACTGTAAGTGGATCTTCTGAGGTTAGTGTTAGGTTTTTTAATTTTTTTTTAGTGGGTTTTATTTTTAGCTTAGGGTTTGGGCACTTCATAAAAGAGCTGATTGCCCTTTTCAGGGCATGGCAAAAGAGCTAAATGTCCTTTTAAGGGCAATGCCCATCCAAATGCCCTTTTCAGGGCAATGGTTAGCTTAGGTTTATTTAGATAGGTTTTTATTTGGGGGGTTTGGTTGGGTGGGTGGTGGAATGTGGGGTTGTTTGTATTTGTTTTTTACAGGTAAAAGAGCTGATTTCTTTGGGGCAATAGCCCGCAAAAGGCTCTTTTAAGGGCCATTGGTAGTTTAGTGTAGGCTAGGGTTTTTTTTTATATTGGGTGGGTAATTTAGATAATTGTATTTTATTATTTTAATTTATTTTATTTTATTGTAATGTTAGGTTTTTAGTGTAAGGCAGGTTAGGTTTTATTTTACAGGTAAGTTTGTATTTATTTTAACTAGGTAGTTAGTAAATAGTTAATAACTATTTACTAACTAGTCTACCTAGTTAAAATAAATACAAACTTAACTGTGAAATAAATTTGTAGCTAGCTTAGGTTTTATTTTATAGGTAAGTATTTAGTTTTAAATAGGAATTATTAAGGTAATAATTGTAAGTTTTATTTAGATTTATTTTAATTATATTTAAGTTAGGGGGGTTAGGGTTAGGCTTAGGCTTAGGGTTACGTTAGGGTTAGGTTTAGGGGCTAATATATTTATTTAGTGTTAGTGATGTGGGAGGCCAGAGGTTTATGGGTTAATAACTTTAGTACAGTGGCGGCCACATTGGGGGGCAGCAGATTAGGGGTTAATAACTGTAATGTAGGTGGTGGCGATATCGGGAGCGGCAGATTAGGGGTTAATAGTTTTATTTAGGTAGCAGCGATGTTAGGGGCAGCAAGCCGAGTTTTACAAAACCTGTAATAGCAGCGCTATAGGGAGGTTAAATACTGCTGCTTTTGTGGCGGTCATTAATTTCCCTATAGTGCTCAAAACTCGTAATCTAGCTGATTATGAGTTTGATAAGCAGTTTAGCATTGCCAAGGGAATCAAGGGATTCCATTGACATCACCACCCATGTGCCTGGTAATGTCACCAAGTTCTGGAACTCCAGAAGTGCTGTGGACTGCTTCACAGTGAAGAAGGAAGCTTGATGAGGGGAGTATTAAAAACCCTCAATCTCAGCTTTCTTATGGCTCAGAAACCCCCAAAAATGCCATTGCTTTCAAATGATGTGTGTCTTGGGGTAAAGTGTTGTAAATAAATACATACATAAATACATACATAAAATAAAAAACACACACTTTTTGCATGTTGGGTTCTCTAGGCATAGAGACCACTAAGTCCCCTATATTAAAGTCTAGAAGCCTTTCTTTAAAATAAAGCTCTTTATATTTTAGAAGAAATAAATGTAATTGTATTTGAGTAGAGGCTCATAGAGACCCTATGTGTAGATCAAAGTTATATAATGACACCCAAACGACACCCAAAGGCCATTATTTAAACAAGGAAATGTTATACTTCTTTAACAATAGAGTTTTAAAAACCCACACATAATTTTTTACAACTTCACGTCATTAAAATTTTTATAAAAATGTGCATTTTTGTTTTCAATTTCTCACATCATGATATATACATAACATAATGGTATATTTCTACTAAGTCTGCTGAAGAAAAAAATAGATGGTTTGTGTGGTTTTCTCACAAAAAAAAATACTTCAAGTAGTATGTAATTGTCAGCAGCATCTAAAAGCTACAAAACAGTTTAACACTCAGAATAAGAAATGAATTAGCAGCTTAGGAGTTAACGCTATACCACACAAGTCATTTTCAAACTTTCCTTAGAACAGTATTCATGTCACATACCATGACAGTGAACCACACATATTAATTAACAAACTCAATCGAAAAGAATACCTTATGGATCTCATAAATCAAGTCTAAAATTAAACAAAACATCTTGACAGAAAATAATTAAGACCCAAATTAAGTCGAATTACAATTCAATGGAACAATCACAACAATATGTAGATAGAAAAGGTTATTAATAAAAAAATATGTTAGCACAATTTCTGACAAACATGAATTCATTTTTAGGAAGGACAAGAATATAAAAAGTTTGCATTACCCTTGTAGATCAACAAAACTAAAATTGATCAAAACTGTGACATCAGGAAATAATTCTGGACTTTTCTTATTCAACATCCCATTTTGTCCTTCTTAAAAAAAAGTTTTTCTATGTTAAAATGTCTGTGCATGCTCATATCACATGTTAAGTAATGAATACAAATAAAGTTGTTCATTATTTAGATTTAGAAAATACTATACACCCACTACTTTCGGGCTTGAATCTGCAGACAACAAGGCTAGTCGTAACATTTGCTTAAAGTGCGTTGCTTTGAAGTTTGTTTCTGTTGTCTGTTAAAGACAATTAAGGAAAGATTAACCAAGATATATATATATAATGTGGTCTCTCAAATAACCCAATCAAAATAATTTGTAATCCATTGATCTACAGTCCATATGACAAAATCATCTTCTTACTCTGCGTACAACATTGGCAGCTCCTTGTCAAAGTGTTGGTCCACCTATATGGATATAAAATCTGTAGAAAAACAACACAAGGGCAGCAAATGGCCTAGCACAGTCACAACAGATGAGTCACATATAACAATAGGATGAAAACCTACACTATTGTGAATATAAACTAATTCTAAAACAATGTCATATGACCTACAATTCTGACAATGTCAACAAAACCTAAAGATAGAAGCAGAATAGAATCAATAAAAATCTTTTATTTAATTCTAAAAACGATATCCACATCATCCAATCTAAAATTCCTCCTGAATGAATCCATATATAGCAAAATTTATCCTATGCTAATATAATAATAATATACATAGCATAAGGTGCCCTACAAATAAAATAATATACACTTAACAAAACTAATCCTATTCAAATGTATAGTGATAGTATCCAAAAAGTGCAAATTGCAAAATATCCTACATGCTCTACGACACAATACATATACAATGCATATACAAATATAAATAAATAATACCACTATAAGAAATTATACAATCAACAATACAATCCCATTCTAGTGGGATATTCCACACTTGGTGACATCAAAAATATCCAATGCATAAGAGATTTTTCCCATACTACATCTATCTCTAACAACAACCAGTAGGAGTGATCACTGTTCAGACAAAAAGTGTTATAAATAAAAAAAAATAGATATGGTGTGCAAACTATGGGGCATATTTAACAATGTGTGAGTGGACATGATACAAAGTAGCGTATCATGTCCGCTGCACATTGCTGCCCATCGCTAAATACCGACAGCATACGCTATCGGCATTTATCATTGCACCAGCAATGCCGCCCCCTGCAGATTCATGGCCAATCGGCCGCTAGCAGGGGTTGTCAATCAACCCGATTGAATTTGATCGGGTTGCTTTCTGTCCACTGCCTCATAGCAGGCAGACAAGTTATGGAGCAGCGGTCTTTAGACCGCTGCTTCATAACTTCATGATAACTTCTGGCTCGCCGGAAACAAAGGGCCTCAAGCTCCATACGGCGCTTGATAATATGCCCCTATATATTTTAAAAATTATATATAATAATATAGAAAAAAAATAACTATTAGTCACGGAACAGCAGCAAAATGAGTCCATATAAAACTAAACAATAAAACACAACCAATGTATATTTTTAAATACAGGCAGCGATATCTAGATTTTCATTGAGACCTTCTGAATGTATGTGTGTGGTTTAGATATCCAAAATGTCTCTATGTCTAAGTCTCAAAAAAGCATTCAAGATGCTCTGGAAATCTGCTTAATAGGGCTAATTTGAATTGATTTATTATTCATATTATGGAAATATAAACAATGTTTAGGGACACTGTGTGATTTTGATTTTTTCTTAATGTTACTATAATGTTCTCCAAATCTTTACCTGTTGATGTGGTGTGGCCAGAACCTGTGGGTGTGCCCGATTGGTGAGTGAATACTTTCTCTTCTATACCTATCTACTGTGACTGTGCTGGGTCACTTGGTGCCCTTGTGTTGGTTTTTCTACAAATTTGGGATATTTAACATGGATAATATTGAGAAGTCAGAGGGCTGCATTTCCAACTTTGAGAATGAGAAAATCCCCACTTTTTAGAGCTAAATTACATGAAAATGGTGCAAATAAAAAATTAAAATATATTGCAAAGTTGTGTTGCTGTACAACTAAACATTTTATTTTAAAACCATTATTAAAAGTGCTCTATTTATGAAGCTGGGGAGGGGATGCAGTTTAGGAGCCCGAGCAATGCAGACTCAATCGAATGATATTGCAATGCTAGTTAAGTAGCAGTGTCCTAGAGACCTATGCTACTTAACCTCTTAAATCATTTTAGTCTGATTTAACCACGATTATTAAGCACTGTTCTCGCGGAACATGAGCGAGGGACACAGCTGCACAAGCCGGGAACCTAGTCCATCCAAACTTTAATAAATGGGCCCCAAAGTGTTTACCATCCCAAATTAAATAGATATGGACATCAGAACATCCAAACATGCATTTATTACTATAGCAGGTCATGATCTTTTACAAAAGTTTTTCTAATGTCTTTTTCTATAAAATTCATCATTAAAGTGATGGTAAACTCATGTATTTGACAATTACATGTTTACATAAGTATATATACAAAATAATCAACCGCATTATCATTTTTTTTATTTATATGTATTTGAATGTAAATTTTAATACATTTATAAAACCTTGTTGCGCCGCATCTCTCCGCCTCGCTCCGCCCCTCTTAGATTTTGCACTGAAAATTGTCTGCTTTGTCCTGTCTTCACCCTCTCTACAAGTCAGAGGGTTCGCTCGCTCCCGACATTATAATTATTCACGCATGCACATTGGTTAGCATGACGTATACCAAGTAAACATTGAATCGCGAGATTCAATGTTTACTTGGTTCAGTGTGATCGCAAACTTTTTGTGGATCGAGTGTGCGAGCGATATATATCAATATATATTTCGTGTGGATCAAGTGTGTGAATTGAGTGTGCAAGCAAAATATTTCAAATATTTTTACATAATAAATATAGTAAATGCATATCAGATATCTAACTTTTTTTATAATTGGAACGATGTAGGAAAAATGTGTTGGTATTAAAAGAATTTAACATGTATAATTCAGCTATGTAATTACTGGCACTGTTCAAAGTAAACTATGAATTGTATAGTAATAGAATACGATACAGTGCTTACTTTAGCGTGCCGTGTGGAAAGTAAGAAGACACGCATGCGTCACATATAACATGCACGTGCAAAATCGTCTTCGGATTTAGAAGCTGTTAATTGGATGTTAGGATTACTAGGATTGCTCGTTAATGCGCATGCGCAAATAAATTGCATTGAATGAAGCCTGTCTGCCGACAGGATTGATCATTGGACAAAAAAAGAAAAATGGATGTGACGTCACGGGGGGCTGGCGATTTCACGGAACAGGGATATTCTTTATTATTCCATTGTAAGCAAATGGCTATATAATGTTTAAATGGAAAATTCGTGTGCACATTGAAGAAGACTGTACAATATTGATAATATATTCGGCCAATACTGAGTTTACCATCCCTTTAAAGTCTATAGGGATTTTGTAGATAGATCATTTGATAAGCCTTTCTAAAGTATTCTGATGGACTCCATTGTTTGTTTTGCCCACTTCATTGAAGGTCTATGAAACTAGCTGTCATGTTAGCTGTGTTCTATCTTGAGACTTTAATGTAAGTGAGAACTTTACTTTTTTTTGTAACTTCTTTTGTAAGAACTCTGTTAATTTGAAAATGAAGACTGTTAAATGTACATTTAATATTACCCTTATGTCATATCCACTCTAAATACTTGCTTTACTTAGCCATAAAAATAAATCTTGCAGAATAAAAAATAAAATACAGATACAAATTTGTTTAGCTGAACTCTGAAAAAATACCCATTTTTTTTTTGTTCTAGCAGCATTTTTCATCAAGCATCTTTTTTTCCCCCTACTTTTTCTTCCATGCATTTGATCTCCTTTTGTGACAAACATCTGTTATTTTCCTATTATCTTTTCATATCTGTCATAATGTGTTGCTTCTTTTCCCTCTTATTAGTTTATAATCATTTCTACTAATTGGATGGTTGCCTTTATTTCAATTTTTATTTTTATTGTGAATATGTTGTTGTCATTTTTTTAAAAAAATATTTATTTTTAAAGAACCATGCTAGTTTGATATCTCAACTACTGTAAAAAAAAAAAAAAATCCTTTCGCTCAGAATATATTATTTATTATAAAGCTAGTTCCCAAAGATATAAATTTTACAGAAAATTTTTCTACAGCCAGAGTCTTAAAGTGACAGTTCAACCAAAAAAATTCTACCATTTAAAATTGTTCCCAATGATCCATTTTACCTGCTGGAGTGTATTAAATTGCTTACCCCTATTTTGGCCTTTGAAATAGCTGATTTTGCTTGTGGTATCCCAACCTATACTTAAAGTTTGTATACTGGAATCTCAGCTATTGAATAGCCTAAGTAAACAGCTAGCAGAAGAAATGACACTCCCAGTGGGGTGCAAGATAGTTAAGTAATAACATGATAATTTTCCATTGTTCTCTCTATGAGGCATATTTATCAAAGTTTCAACTGAAAATATGCTTGAATTCCGCATGGTTTATGTCGCAAGATTGATCCGCCGTAGTTATCAAAGCGGCAAGATCGTCAAATGTTGAATTTGTGACGTAATATATGATCCTGCGATCTCAATCCAACAAAGATCGATGCTTGCGTCATTACAGATGTTTCAAATTCAGATTCGACTCTATTTGACCCTTTTCCCAATTTATCAAACATTTAATAGGTACGCTTGCGTGTAATCTGACGCAGCAAACCTAGTTTTCAATCCGCCACCCTTGAGGTCGCGGATGCCATAGAACTCAATGGGAGTCTGAAAACACAGAAAGCTTATGTTCAATGCTGCAAGAGAATTAAGTATATTACATAATAAAAGTAAATTAGAAACTTTATTAAAATTGTATATTGCTCCACATTTGGTGCACTAGTAGATATAGGGATACAATTTAAACATAAATTACTACTTATGGATTATGTTACAACTTTGTCTCTCATTACAAAGCAAGGGGACAATATTTCTCCAAATTTGCTGCAAAGTTTTGCCCCAAACTCGTTGCACTAATAGATATAGAGATAAAAATGAAATACACAACATAATATAGCTAACTTGCTTTTTATTTTTTTGAAAAATCTATGTGCACCATGTTTAAGCCATATAATACAAGTCACACTCAACACTTTGCGCCAAATTTGACTCAGCACTTTAGGCACCACACACTACTCACACTAGTGAATTTTTCAACCAATTTTGATTGGAATATGCATAACTACATGATTTATGACAACAGTCAATCTGATTTAAATGCACATTACAAACTATCACTAACGAATCAAATAGCTTAATACTTGTGTCATTGATCATTCATCAGAACTTGTAAGTGCCATTTGTTACATTGTGTATTACACTTTGAAAGTATGTATATGTGAAATTAGTATTAAAGATAAACATTGATGCTGACATTAGGACACACAGTGAATATTTTAGACAATGATTTTAAAATTCGAATTGATGTTTGATTCAATATAATCTTAAACTGGTAGCTCAAAGGGATAGCCCACCTAACATTAAACTATCATTATTCAGATACAGCAAAAATTAAAATCACCTCTTTACTGTCATTCTATTTTCAGTGTATTTCTTCCTTCTCTTGAATTTCTTTTTTCAGTAAGAAATGTCATCTTATATGTCAGCCCATTTTATAACACCTGTGTAGGGGTGCTTTTTAAAACTAGATTGCAATCAGGAGGGGTTACACAGATACAGAGACAAAACTGGCCCATCTCTTAAAATATCCCTTGATTGTAAATAAATACATATGATACCCTGATTACATGTGATGTTTTCTAGACGCAAAGACAAATGTTACCAACACAACAGGCCAGATTACGAGTTTTGCGTTAGAGGCTGCGCGGTGCTAACGAGCAGTTTTCTCTCACCACTCACTTACCTACTGCGCTGGTATTATGGGTTTTTACAAACCCGGCGTTAAAAGGCAAGAAGTGAGCATTGAGCAAAATTTTGCTCCTTAACACACTTCAATACCAGCGCTGTTTAAGTCAGCGGTGAGCTAGTCGTACGTGCACGATTTCCCCATAGGAATCAACGGAGAGAGCCGGCTGAGAAAAAGTCTAACACCTGCAAAAAAGCAGCGTAAAACTCAGTAACGCAGTCCCATTAATTCCTATGGGAAAATAAAATTTATGTCTACACCTAACACCCTAACATGAACCCAGAGTCTAAACACCCCTAATCTTACACTTACTAACCCCTAATCTGCTGCCCCCAACATTGTCGCCACCTACATTATATTTTTTAACCCCTAATCTGCCGCTCCAGACACCGCCGCCACCTACATGGGGCCCCATCCGATATGCAGTGTCACCCGCAAAAGCCGGCGACGCCTATTTTTGTGCGGGTTTGGTATCCTATATACAGCGCCACATATAAATGCGGCATGTATATTTCACCCGTCAGACGTAGTTTTTTCACCCATAGACTAACATAGAACAGCCGCACAATTTGGTATCCAATATCCAGCGCAAGGCCTTACGTGGTGAAAATGGAGAAATCTTACTCCATTTTCACCTCGCCATAAAAAAGCAGCCGTAGCAGGCCTTGCGCTGAGTATGGGAGCACCATAACTCCCTAAAATGCCTGCAAAAAAAACTAACACCTAACGCATGCGCAATGTCTATCTACAATGTCTATCTACCTGTCAATCCCCCACCACAATACCTAATAAAGTGTATTAACCCCTAAACCGCCACTCCCGGAGCCCACCGCCACCTACATTATATGTATTAACCCCTAAACTGCCACTCCCGGACCCCGCCGCACCTACATTATATGTATTAACCCCTAAACCGCCGCATCCGGAGTCCGCCGCCACCTACATTAAATATATTAAACTCTAATCTGACCGCCCTACAACGCCGCCACCACCTACATTAAATATATTAACCCCTAATCTGACCCCCTACACCGCCGCCACATACATTAAATTTATTAACCCCTAATCTGACCCCCCTACACCGCCGCCACCTACATTAAATTTATTAACCCCTAATCAGACCCACATACACCGCCGCCACCTACATTAAATGTATTACCCCTAAACCTAAGTCTAACCCTAACACCCCCCTAATTTACGGATAGATTTAGAGTTGGGTGGTAGCCGTCAAAAACAGCGTTAGAGGCTCCTAACGCTGGTTTTTACCGCCCTCTGGTATTTGGAGTCAGTCAGGAAAGGGTCTAACGCTCACTTTGCAGCCGTGACTTTTCCATACCGCAGATCCCCCTATGCCATTTGCGTATCCTATCTTTTCAATGGGATCTATCTAATGCTGGTATTTAGAGTCATGGCTGAAGTGAGTGTTAGAAATCTAACGACAAAACTCCAGCCGCAGAACAAAAAACAGGAGTTAAGAGCTTTCTGGGCTAACGCCGGTTTATAAAGCTCTTAACTACTGTGCTCTAAAGTACACTAACACCCATAAACTACCTATGTACCCCTAAACCGAGGCCCCCCCACACCACCGCCACTCTATTAAATTTTTTTAACCCCTAATCTGCCGCTCCGTACACCGCCGCCAGCTACATTATCCCTATGTACCCCTAATCTGCTTCCCCTAACATCGCCGACACCTACATAATATTTATTAACCCCAAATCTGCCCCCCCAAACATCGCCGCTACCTTACCTACACTTATTAACCCCTAATCTGCCGACCGAAACGCACCGCTACTATAATAAATGTATTAACCCCTAATCCACCTCACTCCCGCCTCAATAACCGTATAATAAATAGTATTAACCCCTAATCTGCCCTCCCTAACATCGCCGACACCTAACTTCAAACATTAACCCCTAATCTGCTGACCGGAGCTCACCGCTATTCTAATAAATGTATTAACTCCTAAAGCTAAGTGTAACCCTAACACTAACACCCCCCTAAGTTAAATATATTTTTTATCTAACTAAATAAATTAACTATTATTAAATAAATTAATCCTATTTAAAACTAAGTACTTACCTGTAAAATAAACCCTAATATAGCTACAATATAAATTATAATTATATTGTAGCTATTTTAGGATTAATATTTATTTTACAGGCAACTTTGTAATTATTTTAAACAGGTACAATAGCTATTAAATAGTTAAAAACTATTTAATAGCTAAAATAGTTAAAATAATTACAAAATTACCTGTAAAATAAATCCTAACCTAAGTTACAATTAAACCTAACACTACACTATCAATAAATTAATTAAATAAAATACCTACAAGTATCTACAATTAAACCTAACACTACACTATCAATAAATTAATTAAATACAATACCTACAAATAACTACAATTAAATAAACTAACTAAAGTACAAAAAATAAAAAGAACTAAGTTACAAAAAATAAAAAAATATTTACAAACATTAGAAAAATATTACAACAATTTTAAACTAATTACACCTACTCTAAGCCCCCTAATAAAATAACAAAGACCCCCAAAATAAAAAAATGCCCTACCCTATTCTAAATTAAAAAAGTTCAAAGCTCTTTTACCTTACCAGCCCTGAAAAGGGCCCTTTGCGGGGCATGCCCCAAATAATTCAGCTCTTTTGCCTGTAAAAAAAACATACAATACCCCCCCAACATTACAACCCACCACCCACATACCCCTAATCTAACCCAAAACCCCCTTAAATAAACCTAACACTAAGCCCCTGAAGATCTTCCTACTTTATCTTCACCATGCCAGGTTCACCGATCCGTCCTCCGAAGTCTTGATCCAAGCCTCCGAAGTCTTCATCCAAGCCCAAGCTGGGGCTGGCGATCCATAATCTGGCTGAAATCTTCTATCAAGCAGCGGCTGAAGAGGTCCAGAAGAGGCTCCAAAGTCTTCATCCTATCCGGGAAGAAGAGGCGATCCGGACCGGCAACCATCTTGATCCAAGCGGCATCTTCTATCTTCATCCGATGAGGAACGGCTCCATCTTGAAGACCTCCAGCGCAGATCAATCTTCTTCTTCCGACGTCCAACTGAAGAATGACGGTTCGTTTAAGGGACATCATCCAAGATGGCGTCCCTCGAATTCCGATTGGCTGATAGGATTCTATCAGCCAATCGGAATTAAGGTAGGAATATTCTGATTGGCTGATGGAAAAAGCCAATCAGATTCAAGTTCAATCCGATTGGCTGATTGGATCAGCCAATCGGATTGAACTTGAATCTGATTGGCTGATTCCATCAGCCAATCAGAATATTCCTACCTTAATTCCGATTGGCTGATAGAATCCTATCAGCCAATCGGAATTCGAGGGACGCCATCTTGGATGACGTCATTTAAAGGAACCGTCATTCGGCGAGTAGGCGTCGTTTGAAGAGGTTGGATCCGCGTCGGCTGGGAAGAAGATGGCTCTGCTCCGCTCCAAAAGAAAGAAGATTGAAGATGCGGCTTGATAGAAGACTTCATCCTGATGATGGACTTCCGACTTCAGCCCAATGATGGAGTTCTCCAGCCGCCGCTTGGATCAAGACTTCGGACCCTCTTCTGGACCGATCGCTGAACCCGGTGAGGTGAAGACAAGGTAGGGAGATCTTCAGGGGCTTAGTGTTAGGTTTATTTAAGGGGGGTTTGGGTTAGATTAGGGGTATGTGGGTGGTGGGTTGTAATGTTGGGGGGGTATTGTATGTTTTTTTTTTTACAGGCAAAAGAGCTGAATTCTTTGGGGCATGCCCCGCAAAGGGCCCTTTTCAGGGCTGGTAAGGTAAAAGAGCTTTGAACTTTTTTAATTTAGAATAGGGTAGGGCATTTTTTTATTTTGGGGGGCTTTGTTATTTTATTAGGGGGCTTAGAGTAGGTGTAATTAGTTTAAAATTGTTGTAATATTTTTCTAATGTTTGTAAATATTTTTTTATTTTTTTAACTTAGTTCTTTTTTATTTTTTGTACTTTAGTTAGTTTATTTAATTGTAGTTATTTGTAGGTATTTTAATTAATTAATTTATTGATAGTGTAGTGTTAGGTTTAATTGTAGGTAATTGTAGGTAGTTTATTTAATTAATTTATTGATAGTGTAGTGTTAGGTTTAATTGTAACTTAGGTTAGGATTTATTTTACAGGTAATTTTGTAATTATTTTAACTATTTTAGCTATTAAATAGTTATTAACTATTTAATAGCTATTGTACCTGTTTAAAATAATTACAAAGTTGCCTGTAAAATAAATATTAATCCTAAAATAGCTACAATATAATTATAATTTATATTGTAGCTATATTAGGGTTTATTTTACAGGTAAGTATTTAGCTTTAGATAGGAATAAGTTATTTAATAAGAGTTAATTTATTTAGTTAGATTTAAATTATATTTAACTTAGGGGGGTGTTAGTGTTAGGGTTAGACTTAGCTTTAGGGGTTAATCCATTTATTAGACTAGCGGTGAGATCCGATCGGCAGATTAGGGGTTATTTATTGTAGGTAGCTGGCGGCGACGTTTTGGGGGGCAGATTAGGGGTTAATAAATATAATATAGGGGTCGGCGGTGTTAGGGGCAGCAGATTAGGGGTACATAGGTATAATGTAGGTGTCGGCGGTATACGGAGCGGCAGATTAGGGGTTAAAAAAAATGTGCAGGTGTCAGCGATAGCGGGGGCGGCAGATTAGGGGTTAATAAGTGTAAGGTTAGGGGTGTTTAGACTCGGGGTACATGTTAGGGTGTTAGGTGCAGACATAGGAAGTGTTTCCCCATAGTAAACAATGGGGCTGCTTTAGGAGCTGAACGCTGCTTTTTTGCAGGTGTTAGTTTTTTTTTCAACTCAAACGGCCCCATTGTTTTCTATGGGGGAATCGTGCACGAGCACGTTTTTGAAGCTGGCCGCGTCCGTAAGCAACGCTGGTATTTAGAGTTGCAGTGGCAGTAAATATGCTCTACGCTCCTTTTTTGGAGCCTAACGCAGCCATTCTGTGAACTCTAAATACCAGCGGTATTTAAAAGGTGCAGGGGGAAAAAAGCACGAGTAGCTAACGCACCCCTTTGGCCGCAGAACTCTAAATCTAGCCGTATATTTTTATTTAAATAAATATAAATAATATTACTATTATTAACTCAATTATTCCTATTTAAAACTAAATACTTACCTATAAAATAAACCCTAAGATAGCTACAATATAATTAATAATTACATTATAGTTATTATAGGATTTATATTTATTTTACAGGTAACTTTGTATTTATTTTAACTAGGTACAATAGCTATTAAATAGTTAATAACTATTTAATAACTACCTAGCTAAAATAATTATGAAATTACCTGTAAAATAAATCTTAACCTAAGTTACAAATGCACCTAACACTACACTATCAAAAAATTAATTAAATAAATTAACTACAATTAAAATCAAAAGAGAGAGAACAGCACTCCATGAGATAGAAGCTGGAATAACTTCCATGCATGTTCATTTTTATTAAATTCCTCAGGGTGCCAGTTCTTTTTGCACACTATGCCCCTTCACAGAGAAAAAATATCCTGAAGCATATCAGTCTGACCCTGCCCAATGACAGTCCAGCGCCGAAATACCAGGCAATTCTTCTCTGAACAAGGGAAGCAACAACCCCAGAAGATCGTTTCGGCCTCCTATGGGCCTCGTCAGTGAGGTGCAGTTGTATCTCTCTAAGGGCAAGTGTGCATGGAGTCCACGTCTGGTTTCCCCATTACTCTTAGGGTGACCCAAGAATAATTTGCATAAAAATCAAAAGAGAGAGAACAGCACTCCATGAGATAGAACAGAAGCTGGAATAACTTCCATGCATGTTCATTTTTATTAAATTCCTCAGGGTGCCAGTTCTGTTTGCACACTATGCCCCTTTACAGAGAAAAAATATCCTGGAGCATATCAGTCTGACCCTGCCCAATGACAGCCCAGCGCCAAAATACCAGGCAATTCTTCTCTGAACAAGGGAAGCAACAACCCCAGACGATCGTTTCGGCCTCCTATGGGCCTTGTCAGTGAGGTGCAGTTGAATCTCTCTAAGGGCAAGTGTGCATGGAGTCTACGTCTGGTTTCCCCATTACTCTTAGGGTGACCCAAGAATAATTTGCATAAAAATCAAAAGAGAGAGAACAGCACTCCATGAGATAGAACAGAAGCTGGAATAACTTCCATGCATGTTCATTTTTATTAAATTCCTCAGGGTGCCAGTTCTTTTTGCACACTATGCCCCTTCCCCATTACTCTTAGGGTGACCCAAGAATAATTTTAAATTAACTACAATTAACTAAAATAAAATACAATTAAATAAACTAAACTATATTACAAAAACAAACACTAAATTACAAAAAATAAAAAAATATTGGATCAGCCAATAGAATTGACCTTGCATTCTATTGGCTGATCCAATCAGCCAATCGGATTGAACTTCAATCCGATTGGCTGATTAAATCAACCAATCTGATTTTTCCTACCTTAATTCCGATTGGCTGATAGAATCCTATCAGCCAATCGGAATTCGAGGGATGCCATCTTGAATGACGTCATTTAAAGGACCTAGAAGAATGTTCCGTACCGGAGGTCTTCAAGATGAAGCCGTTCCTCGTCGGATGGATGAAGATAGAAGATGCCGCTTGGATGAAGATGTCTGCTGGTCTGGATGTCCTCTTCTGCCCGGATAGGATGAAGACTTCTGCCGGTCCGGATGTCCTCTTCTGCCCCATCGGATGACCACTGGTGCCCGGCTGGGTGAAGACGGCTCAAGGTAGGGTGATCTTCAATGGGGTAGTGTTAAGTTTTTTTAAGGGGGGATTGGGTGGGTTTTAGAGAAGGGGTGTGTGGGTAGTGGGTTTTAATGTTGGGGGGGATCGTTCTTTTTTTACAGGTAAAAGAGCTGATTACTTTGGGGCAATGCCCCGCAAAAGGCCCTTTTAAGGGCTATTTGTAATTTAGTATAGGGTAGGGCATTTTATTATTTTGGAGGGCTTTTTTATTTTATTAGGGGGCTTAGATTAGGTGTAATTAGATTAAACTTCTTGTAATATTTTTTTATTTTTTGTAATTTAGTATTTTTTTTATTTATTTTTTTTATTTTATTTAATTGTATTTTATTTTAGATAATTGTAGTTAATTTATTTAATTAATTTATTGACAGTGTAGTGTTAGGTGTATTTGTAACTTAGGTTAGGATTTATTTTATAGGTAATTTTGTAATTATTTTAGCTAGGTAGTTATTAAATAGTTATTAACTATTTAATAGCTATTGTACCTAGTTAAAATATATACAAAGTTACCTGTAAAATAAATATAAATCTTAAAATAGCTACAATGTAATTATTAATTATATTGTAGCTATCTTAGGGTTTATTTTATAGGTAAGTATTTAGTTTTAAATAGGAATAATTGAGTTAATAATAGTAATATTATTTATATTTATTTAAATAATAATTAAGTTAGGGGGCGTTAGGGTTAGACTTAGGTTTAGGGGGTAATACATTTAATGTAGGTGGCGGCGGTGTAGGGGGTCAGATTAGGGGTTAATAAATTTAATGTAGGTGGCGGCGATGTAGCGGGGTCAGATTAGGGGTTAATAAATTTAATGTAGGTGGCGGCGGTGTAGGGGGGTCAGATTAGGGGTTAATAAATTTAATGTAGGTGGCAGCGGTGTAGGGGGGATCAGATTAGGGGTTAATAAATTAAATGTAGGTGGTGCCGGGGTCCGGAAGCAGTGGTTTAGGGGTTAAACACTTTATTTAGGTGTGGCGGGGTCCGGGAGCGGTGGTTTAGGGGTTAATACATATAATGTAGGTGGTGGTGGGCTCCGGAAGCGGCGGTTTAGGGGTTAATACTAGGATAGGTTTATTGTGGTGTGGGCTATGGTGGTTTAGTGGTTAATAATTAGGCTTATTGCGTTGTGGGGGGTTGTCGGTCTAGGGGTTAATACATTTATTATTAGGAGTGAGAGGGGGATTGAGGATATAGAGGTATACATGTCGGGCTGATTTTTGGGAGGCAGGTTAGACAGTTACGGGAGATTTAATATTTTAGTTAGTTTTTTTAGGCGCAGGCAGTTTCTAAAGTGCCGTAAGTCACTGGCGACTCCAGAAATTTGTAGTTATGCTCATTTCTGGACATCGCTAGTTGTCCGATTTACGGCACTTTAGCAACTGCCGGCCGGGTATATGTAATACCCCGATTATGCAAGGTGAAACTACGGGCGCCGCCGTATATCGGATCGCACCCATTATACTTATGAACCCCTAATCTGCTGACCCCAACATCGCCGACACCTACATTATATTTATTAACCCCTAATCTGCCACCCCAATGTCACCCCATCCTACCTACACTTATTAACCCCTATTCTGCTGCCCCCAATGTCGCCACCACTATAATAAACATATTAACCCCCTAAACCGCCGCACTCCCGCCTCGCAAACATTAGTTAAATAGTAACCCCTAATCTGCCATCCCTAACAACGCCGCCACCTACCTACATTTATTAACCCCTAATCTGCCGCCCCCAATGTCGCCGCCACTATACTAAATGTATTAAACCCTAAACCTAAGTCTAACCCTAACCCTAACACCCCCTAACTTAAATATAATTACAATAAATCTAACTAAAAATTCCTATCATTAACTAAATAATTCCTATTTAAAACTAAATACTTACCTATAAAATAAACACTAAGCTAGCTACAATATAACTAATAGTTACATTGTAACTAGCTTAGGGTTTATTTTTATTTTACAGGCAAGTTTGTATTTATTTAACTAGGTAGAATAGTTATTAAATAGTTATTAACTATTTAATAACTACCTAGATAAAATAAATACAAATGTACCTTTAAAATAAAACCTTACCTAAGTTACAATAACACCTAACACTACACTGTAATTAAATAAATTAACTAAATTAACAACAATTAAATAAATTAAATTATCTAAAGTACAAAACCCTCCCACTAAATTACAGAAAATAATAAACAAATTACAAGATATTTAAACTAATTACACCTAATCTAATAGCCCTATAAAAATAAAAAAGCCCCCCCCCTCAAAATAAAAAAAAAACCCTAGCCTAAACTAAACTATCAATAGCCCTTAAATGGGCCTTTTGCGGGGCATTGCCCCAAAGTAATCAGCTCTATTAGCTGTAAAAAAATACAAACAGCCCCACCAACTGTAAAACCCACCACCCACACAACCAACCCCCCAAATCAAATACTATGTAAAAAAAACCTAAACTCTCCATTGCCCTGAAAAGGGCATTTGGATGGGAATTGCCCTTAAAAGGGCAGTTAGCTCTTTTGCGGCCCAAACCCTAATCTAAAAAAGTAAAACCCACCCAATACAACCTTAAAAAACCTAACACTAACCCCCTAAAGATCAACTTACAGTTCTGAAGACTGGACATCCATCCTCAAGGAAGCGGCAGAAGTCTTCATCCAACCGGGCCGAAGACCTCAACGGAGCCGGGAGAAGTCTTCACCCAAACCAGGCGAAGATTTTCTGTGTTTGGATGGCAGCGTCGTGGAGGCTTAAAAGATCAGTGATTATGGTGTTTTCGGAAAACCATATTACCACTGTTTTCAGTCTCTTGCTATCCTTTGTGTGAAGTAGAATGCCATTTTAAAGTAATTTCAATGTATTTTGCATGCCACTGCTTTCAGTCTCTTGGTATCCTTTGTGTGAAGTAGAATGCCATTTTAAAGTAATTTCAATGTATTTTGCATCCCACTGTTTTCAGTCTCTTGCTATCCTTTATGTGAAGTACAATGCCATTTTAAAGGAGAGAGAGAGAAAATATATTCAAATAAAGATAGCTAGAGAACAAATATAAATTGCTAATATTCGAAAAGTATATATTTTCTTACTATTGCATGCTCTATCTGAGTATTAAAATTGTTTTTTGGTGTTCAGTGTCCTTAATGTAAAAGCAATATATATTTAAAATAAGTAAACATGAGAATGAATACATTTACACAATCTAATTAAATTTCAAATTATTTTACTATCACATGCTATTTATGACTTCTGAAATTAAAATTATTGATTCATGTAACTTTTAATATAAGTGAGTAGTTTATGACAAAGTTGTGACTATATAATGAATGTATTTTTTAAAAAAAATTTTTAAAAAAATGGTGTAGATTGACCCTTTAATAAGCAGAGAAAAGTATATCTTACCCATGCATTGAATTTGATCAACAAAAATTTGTAACATTTGTATTATGTGAATAAAATAATAACAAACACCTAGATTACAATTTTTGCGTTTGTGTTTTAACGCTGACAAGATGGTTATTTCAGCATTAAAACAGCACTGCAGCAATTCCAAGCCTTGTCGGTATAGCTGTACCGCAAGCCTTTTAGTCTGAACCGCAATGTCAGTCCTGCACACGTAAAAATGACGTTTTTTCATGGGACTTCCATAGCGCTAAAATTATGAGTTTTGCGGGGAGGCTAAAAAGCTTGCGTTGCAGCCTATACCGACAAGATCCGTTCCGCATACAGTACCTTTCACTAACCCTTCTACATACAGTACCTGGCCCTAACCCTACTACAAACAGTATCTGTCACTAACCTTGTTACATACAATATCTGTCACTAACCCTGCTACATACAGTACCTGTCACTATTTCTTTTACATACAGTACCTGTCACTAACCCTGCTATATACAGTATCTGTCACTAACCCTGTTACATACAGTATCTGTCACAAACCTTGTTACATACAGTATCTGTCACTAACCCTGTTACATACAGTATCTGTCACTAACCCTGCTACATACAGTATCTGTCACTAATCCTGCAACATACAGTATCTGTCACTAGCCGTACTACATACAGTACTAGATACTGTATGTAACAGGGTTAGTGACAGATACTGTATGTTGCAGGGTTAGTGACAGATACTGTATGTAGCAGGGCTAGTGACAGGTACTGTATGTAGCAAGGATAGTGACAGATACTGTATGTAACATAGTAACATAGTAGATGAGGTTGAAAAAAGACCGAAGTCCATCGAGTTCAACCTATACTAATCTAAAATATATACAAAAAGCTCCAGTTAAACTTAAATAATCCCACTAAAAGGTGACCCATTTAATACTAGCAATCATATCCATGAATTTTGTTTATAGACAGAATTGACATTCACTACCTCCTTTGTTAATGAGTTCCACAATTTTATTGCTGTTACAGTGAAAAAACATTTCCGTTGTACGATATTAAATCTCCTTTCCTCCAATCTTAAATTGCGACCTCTGGTCACAAACAATTTTCTTGGAATAAACAGAGATTCTGCCATCTCTGTATATGGGCCTTGAATATATTTATATAAAGTAATCATGTCACCTCTTAAGCGCCTTTTTTTCTAAAGAAAACAGACCCAGTTTGGCTAGCCTCTCCTCATAGGTTAAATTTTCCAATCCCCTTATTAGCTTTGTGGCCCTTCTCTGAACTTCTTCTAGTTCTGCAATATTTTTGTTTGCGATTGGTCCCCAGAACTGCACTCCATACTCGAGGTGAGGTCTTACCAGCATTTTATATAGTGACAGAATTATGCTTTCCTCCCTTGAGCCAATGCCTCTTTTAATACATGCTGGTATCTTATTAGCCTTTGAAGCTGCTGCCCTGCATTGTGCACCCATCTTTAGCTTGTTATCTATTACTACCCCCAAATCCCTTTCCTCCTGTGTTTGGCTAAATCTTATCCCATTTAAATAATATGCTGCCTGCTTATTTTTAATTCCAAAATGTAGAACCTTGCATTTTCCCGTATTAAATCTCATTTTCCATTTACCTGCCCATACTTCTAATTTTTGCACGTCCCTTTGTAATGAAAGTTCATCCTGCTCTCACCTAATGACCTTACTTAACTTAGTATCATCTGCAAAAATAGAGATGTCGCTATTTAATCCTAGCTCCAAGTCATTTATAAAAATATTAAAAAGAATAGGGCACCGCACTGATCCCTGGGGTTTCCTTTGTCCAATCTGAGTATGATCCATTTACTACTACTACTCGTTGCTCCCTATCTTTTATCCAGTTATTTATCCACAAACTAACATTTTCAGCTATTCCCAGTCCCTTAATTTTGTGCATTAATCTCTCATGTAGCACTGTATCAAACACCTTTACAAAATCTAAGTATATCACATCAACTGATTCCCCTTTATCTATATTTTTACTTACTTCCTCATAGAATCTAATTAGATTAGTTTGACATGATCTATTTCTCATAAAACCATGCTGATTAGAATTCATAATCTTGTTTACACTAATATGCTCATCAATATAATCCCTTATATATCCCTTCAAATATCTTCCCCACTATTGATGTCAGACTAACTGGTCTATAGCTTCCTGGATTATCCCTACTTCCCTTTTTGAAGAGTGGCACCACATCAGCTTTACACCAATCCTTGGGTACCATGCCTGAGTGACAGATACTGTATGTTGCAGGGTTAGTGACAGATACTGTATGTCACTTACCTAACATTTTCCTCATCTAACTCTGTAGTAACATCTTTCTCAATCTTGCAGTCCTCACCTCCTGTTTCTCAACCTCCTACCCTTCTAGATTTTAAGTTCCCACAGGAATAGGGCCCTCAATCCCTCCTGTATGTGTTTGTAAATTTTGTCCTGTATCTTACAAGTCTTACAAAGCAGAGAAAAAGGGTGCCTCCTAGTGTAGCCAATAGATCACAAGTAGTGTATTAAAGATACAAACATACTCACAATGTAGAAAGGCAGAGATAATGCCTAGGCAAACAGTCTGGGAACTTCACAGTGTCCCAGCGAACTGTGCACTGTACTATGGCTGCTCCTCCCAAAATCAGAATGGAAATCTGTAGTCTGGAAAAATGTGAAAAAGAAGAGGGCGACCCCTAGTGCAAATCAATTGGGGAGATAAAATGGATATCGTCTTATGATGACAAAGGAATACTCACAAATTCAATTGCACACTGTAGTGCAAATGAAGCGTACTAGGTATATTATGGTGACCTAGTGCACATATAAACCCAGGTTATGCTGCTGCAATTGTAGATGGGCTCCAGGTGAAATGATGATGAACGTCAAAAAAGAAGAAGACTCCAGTATGTATAAAAGTAGTATAATATTTTATTAAAAATAGTAAAAAAAGTACACAGATCTGAGAATAAACCTGTGATAAAATGCTACGCGTTTCTAAGCACTAACCGCGCTTTTTCCTCAGGCAAATGATACTGACTGAACTGGAGTCTCCTATATATATACCCATACACACTGAATGTTTACCAGCTGAATTTCATTGCACAGGTGCTGCACCAATTAATTGCGTGAGTCACTGACAATGTGTCAGAGAGATGCAAAATACAATATTTTCAATTCTAATAGACAATCCCAAATACAATATAATAGTAAGCAATTGTACTATGATGATACAGAGAGTGGGTACAATAAATCGAAATACATATACTAATCATAAATATTGTGAACCATCTAACTCATGTCCATATAAAATCCGCTAATGCTGATATATGATATCCGTTACAATACTAAAGGATACATATAGAATACACCTATATACTGAGCTAACATATTTTTGATGTAGTAGTACTCAATGTGTAAACTAATAAAAAAAAAAAATCTGTCTCGATTTTATGGCTAAACAGATCGCAGCTAAATACAAGGGGGTGTGTGCAACTTGACCAATAGAGACACTCTGGTTCAACCCTCCAGGATTAGTATGTTAGCAATTTCTATGTTAAAGAACGAAATTACTCACCCGATTTTAAACTTACCTGAATAGGTCCCATCAGAGTGTGCACACATTGAACGCTTACACTATCTCAGTGCATCAACATTTGCAAAAAATCTGCAATTGAACTAAATATAACAATCTTTAAAGTCCCTCATCTTTATCAATAATGTAATAGTAACTACGGTTCTAATAGTATATTAACTAAATTAAACTTATATCTTTTGATGCTTTGTATCTTGTCCCGGTAACTAGGAAACTGTGTATGACAGGTCTCTACGTTTAGTAACTAAGTGTGTCTAGTATGCGGTGTATACTCCCTACGTGTATCTGATAGGGGGGGTGTGCCTAGTGACGTAAGAACTCCATATATTAACTAGTGAATGTGCATGTGTGAAATCTCGGCGCATGTACTTCATTGTTAGTAAAGTTGTTTCAAAAATAAAACTAAATCTAACATAATGCAAAATAAGAATGTGTGGTAAACTAGAGTATTTGATGGTAGTGAATAAACCTAAACTTAATGTGACTGATGTGAATGTGTGTACATCTAAATTATATGTGATAATGACTAATAACAGAAAATATATTTATATCCATAATCATAATCCATATATATAAAATAACTATATAGTGATATGAGTGATGTGTACTACGTGACTGAATGTATGTGATGATGCAAAAAAAATAGTAGTATGTGTATGTAGGCTAACATGCCTAAATGAATATGTACTTATTGGTATGTGAAAATAAAAATGAAAAAAAAATTAAAAAAATATTTTTTTCAATGAATAACTAGGTTAGTAAATACTCTAAAATAATACTTAGTTAATAGTGATTGTTAAGTGTTTCTAAAACGGAACATGGAGTACTAAAACAAGATATTGATAAGTAATGTAGGAAATCCCTAAAGGTATCTGGGTACCTTACTGTATGTTGAGTAATGTGCCATGAAGTTAAATGAACTAAACAATGAATATGATGAAGAGCTGGGAAAATATATTAGTGGAGTGATAGAATATAAAAAGTGAAGACATGTATCTATGACGTGTATGCTACATGTATATAAAGTGGGGTGAATCAAAAGGCAGCAGTGTCTATAACTTCATTAAGACCCTCAGGGTACAAAGATCTAAATTTGTATATCCAAAAGGTTTCCCTCTGGCGTAACTTAGTCATTCTATTTTGAAAACTAACAGCAGGGATAATTTCAAGCGGGGTAATGGTCATGACACATTTGTTCTTGCCATGCGTGGAGAAATGGTGTCTAGAAGTACTGTATTTGTCAGATCCTCTTAAGATACATCTCAAGTGTTCTGACCATCTCTGTCTGATTTTCCTACAGGTGCGGCCTATATATTGTAGGCCACACAAGCATGTTATGCAATAAACTACATAATTGGAATTACATGTTATTCTTTGAGTGATAGCAAAAGATTCCCCTGTGCTGTTGAATATGATGTTTTTAGAACCATTAGTGATATACCTGCACATGTGACATCTACTTTTGTTGCATCTAAAAGTTCCTATATTAGACATCATTGAAGTTGAAGAACTGTTATTAGAGGTTTTGCACACACGTTTACACATTACCACCTTACTGGGTGCCAACTTCTCCTTAATTGTGGGTGCTCTTTTAAAAGTACATCTAGGTTTGTCGTGTAGAAATGATTTGAATATGGGGTCTCGTTTGAGTAATGGCCAATGTTTTGACAAAATTTTCTTAATTTCTCTGTGATTGTTATTATATCTAGTGATAAATGAAGATTCATAGTTTGAATCCTCCTTTATTGCCTTGTTTTTGACTTTGGATTTTAATAGATCCCCTCTGTTGAGAGAACGTGCTTTTTGAAAACCTAATTCTATTAATTCATCTGGGTAATGTTTTTCCTTGAATTTATTCTTGAGGATTAGACTTTGTGAGTCATAAGTTTTAATATCGGTGCAATTGCGCCGGATCCTCCTAAACTGGCTGTATGGAATATTTGTTTTCCAACTTGTGTAGTGATTGCTATAATAATCTAAAAAATTATTACTGTCTACTTTTTTAAAAAAAAGTACACGACTGAATGCAATTGTCATTGCCCCACATTAGGGTGACATCTAAAAAATCAATTCTATCCCTTTGAATATTCCAAGTAAATTGGATGCCCATATTATTATTAAGTTCGTTTTGGAAAGTGGTGAGTGACTGTAGTGATCCCCGCCATAGAAGACCAGATTTTGCTCCCACTTCGCATTGTAGATGTACTTGGATTCGAAAGTTCCCATAAATAGATTTGCAAAGCTGGGAGCAAATCTGGTCCCCATGGCAGTTCCCTTAGTCTGAAGAAAAAAATTATCTAAAAACTTAAAATAGTTATGAGTTAATATGAAGTGTATGAGTTCAAGCAGATAATTTTTTTGTATATCAGGCATATATGGATCATCACTAAGATAACTATCTATGGAATTTATACCTATATTATGTTTTATATTTGAATATAGTGAGCTTACGTCACAAGATACCCAAAAGAGCTGTTGTTCTTTCTTAATACTAGATAATTTGAGTAAAAGATCAGTGGTGTCCTTAATATAGGATTTTAATTGAATTACATACCTTTGAAGAAAAAAATCAATATATAATGAAAGATTGTCAGTTAAACTATTCATTCCTGCAATTATTGGTCTGCCGGGTGGGTTCTGAATCTGCTTATGAATTTTTGGTAAATGGTAGTAATATGGAATGTTGGGATTTGTGGGAATTAGAAATTTTGTTTCCTTATAAATTAGAAATGAGAAATATAGGAATTTTTAGATGAAACAAAAGTAGATGTCACATGTGCAGGTATATCACTAATGGTTCTAAAAACATCATATCCAACAGCACAGGGGAATCTTTTGCTATCACTCAAAGAATAACATGTAATTCCAATTATGTAGTTTATTGCATAACATGCTTGTGTGGCCTACAATATATAGGCCGCACCTGTAGGAAAATCAGACAGAGATGGTCAGAACACTTGAGATGTATCTTAAGAGGATCTGACAAATACAGTACTTCTAGACACCATTTCTCCACGCATGGCAAGAACAAATGTGTCATGACCATTACCCCGCTTGAAATTATCCCTGCTGTTAATTTTCAAAATAGAATGACTAAGTTACGCCAGAGGGAAACCTTTTCAATATACACATTTAGATCTTTGTACCCTGAGGGTCTTAATGAAGTTATAGACACTGCTGCCTTTTGATTCACCCCACTTTATATACATGTAGCATACAGGTCATAGATACATGTCTTCACTTTTTATATTCTATCACTCCACTAATATATTTTCCCAGCTCTTCATCATATTCATTGTTTAGTTTATTTAACTTCATGGCACATTACTCAACATACAGTAAGGTACCCAGTTAACTTTAGGGATTTCCTACATTACTTATCAATATCTTGTTTTAGTACTCCATGTTCCGTAGCTTTCTATCTGCATTTTTTGAAACACTTAACAATCACTATTAACTAAGTATTATTTTAGAGTATTTACTAACCTAGTTATTCATTGAAAAAAATATTTTTAAAAAAAATGTTTTCATTTTTATTTTCACATACCAATAAGTACATATTTATTTAGGCATGTTAGCCTACATACACATACTACTATTTTTTTGCATCATCACATACATTCAGTCACGTAGTACACATTACTCATAACACTATATAGTTATTTTATATATATGGATTATGATTATGCCATATAAATATATTTTCTGTTATTAGTCATTATCACATATAATTTAAATGTACACACATTCACATCAGTCACGTTAAGTTTAGGTTTATTCACTACCATCAAATACTCTAGTTTACCACACATTCTTATTTTGCATTATGTTAGATTTAGTTTTATTTTTGAAACAACTTTACTAACAATGAAGTACATGCGCCGAGATTTCACACATGCACATTCACTAGTTAATATACAGAGTTCTTACGTCACTAGGCACACACCCCCTATCAGATACACGTAGGGAGTATACACCGCATACTAGACACACTTAGTTACTACACGTAGAGACCTGTCATACACAGTTTCCTAGTTACCGGGACAAGATACAAAGCATCCAAAGATATAAGTTTAATTTAGTTAATATACTATTAGAACCGTAGTTACTATTACATTATTGATAAAGATAAAGGACTTTAAAGATCGTTATATTTAGTTCAATTGCAGATTTTTTGCAAATGTTGATGCACTGAGATAGTGTAAACATTCAATGTGTGCACACTCTGATGGAACCTATTTAGGTAAGTTTAAAATCGGGCGAGTAATTTCGTTCTTTAATATAGAAATTGCTAACATACTAATCCTGGAGGGTTGAACCAGAGTGTCTCTATTGGTCAAGTTGCACACACCCCCGTGTATTTAGCTGCGATCTGTTTAGCCATAAAATCAAGACAGATTTTTTATTTTTATTAGTTTACACATTGAGTACTACTACATCAAAAATATGTTAGCTCACTATATAGGTGTATTCTATATGTATCCTTTAGTATTGTAACGGACATCATATATCAGCATTAGCGGATTTTATATGGACATGAGTTAGATAGTTCACAATATTTATGATTAGTATATGTATTTCGATTTATTGTACCCACTCTCTGTATCATCATAGTACAATTGCTTACTATTATATTGTATTTGGGATTGTCTATTAGAATTGAAAAAATTGTATTTTGCATCTCTCTGACACATTATCAGTGACTCACGCAATTAATTGGTGCAGCACCTGTGCAATGAAATTCAGCTGGTAAACATTCAGTGTGTATGGGTATATATATAGGAGACTCCAGTTCAGTCAGTATCATTTGCCTGAGGAAAAAGCGCGGTTAGCGCTTAGAAACGTGTAGCATTTTATCACAGGTTTATTGTCAGATCTGTGTTCTTTTTTTTACTATTTTTAATAAAATATTATACTACTTTTATACATACTGGAGTCTTCTTCTTTTTTGACGTTCATCATCATTTCACCTGGAGCCCATCTACAATTGCAGCAGCATAACCTGGGTTTATATGTGCACTAGGTCACCATAATATACCTAGTACGCTCCATTTGCACTACAGTGTGCAATTGAATTTTTGAGTATTCCTTTGTCATCATAAGTCGATATCCATTTTATCTCCCCAATTGATTTGCACTAGGGGTCGCCCTCTTCTTTTTCACATTTTTCCATCTTACAAGTCTTGTATTGTTTTATTTAAATGAATTGTATCCATGGAGAGTGCTGCGGAATATGTTGGCGCTTAATAAATAAAGTATAATAATAATAATAGTGACAGATACTGTATGTTGCAGGGTTAGTGACAGATACGGTATGTAACAGGGTTAGTGACAGATACTTCATCCCCAGCGAAGGCGGTGCGGAGCGAGATGCAGAGCAGTGTTTCCAGAAGTGGTGATGGTCCTTGGCGGCGATGGTCCTTGGCGGTGGTTCACGGCGGTATTTTTTTTGGCGGGCACTTTGTAAAATAGCCAAGTGCCCTTTTCAGGACAATGGGTAGTTTAGTTTTTTTTTAGTGTTAGGTTTTTTATTTTGGGGGGGTTGGGGGGTGGGGGGATTTTACTGTTAGGGGGGACTTTGTGTATTTAGATGTTTTGGGCACTTTGTAAAAGAGTCAAATGCCCTTTTCAGGGCAATGGGTAGTTTAGGTTTTTTTAGTATTAGGTTTTTTATTTTGGGGGGGGGTTGGTGGGTGGGGGGATTTTACTGTTAGGGGGGACTTTGTGTATTTTAGATGTAAAAGAGCAGATTATCTTGGGGCAATGCCCTGCAAAAAGCCATTTTAAGGGCTACTGGTAGTTTATTCTTAGATTAGGGGGTGTTTTTATTTTGGTGGGCTTTTTATTTTCATAGGGATTAGGTTTAATTTTTTAAACTTGGTAATTTGATTTTTTATTTTCTGTAATGTTAGACTTTTTTATTTTTTGTAATCGTAGCTTTTTTATTTTTTGTAAATTTAGTATTTTTTTTGTTTAGGTAATGTGTGTTAATTTAGGGGGCGTTAGGTTAAGGGGTGTTAGGTTAGGGGGCTTAGTAATTTAATTAGTTATTTGCATTGTGGGTGTTGGCGGTTTAAGGGGTTAATAGGTTATTTAGGTTTATTGCGATGTGGGGTTTTTACGGTTTTGGGGTTAATAGGGTAAATAGGTTTATTGCGATGTGGGGTTTTTGCGGTTTAGGTGTTAATTGGGTAAATAGGAGTATTGCAATGTGGGGGTTTTGCGGTTTAGGGGTTAATAGGGTAAATAAGTTTATTGCGAACTGAGTGAGGGTTGGCGGCTTATAGTTTAATTGTTTAAATTACAAATTTGCGTTGTGGGTTACTTGCGTTTTAAAATTTAATAATTAAATTAGTTTATTTATATTTTATTTTAAAGGCGATAAGTAGATAATTTTTAATTAGATATTGCGATCAGTGTATTTGGCGGTTTAGTGGTTAATGCGTGTATTAGGTAAATTGCGATGGGGGGGTTCTCCGATTAGGGGTTATTAATTTTATTTTAAATTTGCGATATTTTTGGGATAGCGTGTTAGATTTATTATTGGAGGGCGGTTCAGACTACACATTATTTATACAGTTACAAAGTTACCGTATAAAAAATGTAGACACTGACACTATAATAATAAGCATTTGTAATCTATATATAATGTACATACTGAAGTGTATGTGTAAGTGTCAGTTTGTACATGATTGATATAAATGCTAATTGTGTCAGTGTCTTCATTATTGATACAACAACAGTAACTCTGCATTGTTACGTTATAAATTAAGTGTGTGCGGAGTTACAGAAATTGCCCATCGCAACTTCTGAAAATATTTAACGAGTATAGGAATTAACATATAAGTCAGTGACAATCAAACACTGCACGTTTGTGGAAAGCCACGCTTCTCGCTCATGGCAAATCGCGTGTGTCGCTCGTGACTAACCACGCCCCTTCCTCGCGCCGGTTAGTCAATTTAAATAATAAGTTTAAGCATCATCTGACGCAGTTAAGAAAAAGCAGTCTGTGAGAAGAGTTGCTGTAGAGAGAGATCAGTTAGTTTAATAGCGGATGATCGTATTTAGTTTAATTTTTTAGCATTATTAGTTATTCCAACCAAAAAGCTTTTTTGAAAGCTAAAGATAAGCCTGTTTTTTACTTTTAACAGCTTTTTTCAAAGTTTTAGTGGTGACAAAAAAACAAAATGATAGGACATTTGACATCATCAGCTTTTTAGAAAGCTAAAGAAAAGGAAAATAATTAATGTTATAAAGCTTTTTTAAAAGCTATAGTATTAATAACAAATACAAATCTAAATATTATTTTTCTACATAAGTAGCACAGTAAAATATAACAATATTTATATATATATATATTTATTTATAAGGTATACTATTTTTTTATTAAAAAAATTGTTTTATTTCTTTAAAAAATAGTTGTAAATTCTACTATAGTTAAGAGAGAAATAGCAAATAGCTGCCTTTATCAAGGTGATCTTGATAAAGGCAGCTAACACTGCGGAAACACGTAGATTTGCTTACTTTTACTACAAACTTATTCACACTAATTGTCATATGTTACAACTGACAGGTTCATTTCGACCTCTATGATAAATGTAGAGAGAGATATATGAATAATCCCTGTGTGTAACCTTTTCTCAGTGCTGATTTACAACTTTTTCCTCTCACAGCACAAAAAACAGGTTCATTTCTACCTCCCTGAAAACATTGAGGTAGATGTATGAGTAATTCCTGTGTGCCCATCTACTGCATTTGTATCTGCACTATAATAAGAACTCTCTGCTGTATAAAAAATCATTCACAAAATACAGCGGATACTATACAAGCCGGAACCTACTTTGGACAAAGAATCCTCGAGAAGAAAGGGATAAAGACGGATCAACATTGCGCTGTTTTGAACAGCTGAAAATTCATCATCACTGACTTTAAAGAAAACCATTGGACACTTGCAAGTATTACTAGTGACATAAAGTGTCTATTTTCTACTGAGACTCTCTTGTTTCAAATTTGTATCCACTTTTGGCTCACAGGATTGGAGGACTCTGACTAGTCAGGTGACGTGACGCACACAGCTCACGGCTTGTTTTCTCATAGCTGCTTCTAACGGCTACAGATTGGACTCACTCGATATTTGCTCCAAACATAAGAGTGGTTTGTAATTATTAGCTCTCTGCAGCCACACTGTTTTTTTGCCAATCGATATACTGCTATTACATATATATCTCTGCCTAATCAAGGTTGTACTTGTGTTTTAGATATCTATGCAACATTATAGTACTAATTGTCTTTTAAATATTCACATTTAATTTTTATATTTAATGTATATGGCTTAATTCCTAACTATATTTTAACCAAGTCGATGCCGGCATCATACATGTATTTTTAACTATTTGTGTATAGTGTATATTACGGTATTCATTGCTACGATATCCACATATGACCAATATAAATTTTTCATTAAAACTTTTTATATATCACTTGGCTTCATTCTCTTTAAAATAATAGAATATATTATATCATACAATTTTTGTCTGGTGAGCTCCCATATAGGGCGCTTATCCCACCCTCTTTCTTATACTATTCACTTATAGTCAGTATATGGAGATTTACTAGACTACTAAGGGATTTAAGCTTACACCGTTTTTATAGCACTCACACCACATTTTTTACTTTTCTGCTACATTTGTAGCCCATTATATATAATATATTTTGCATATATTTAGGATAAAAGTCCAAAATTTCTTTGCACAAAAGGCAGTCCCCAACCTGTACTCGATTGTGCAAAAGGAGTAATGGCATGTCTGGCACACAGTGTTGGGGCAAGGGTCCATCTGACCACTGATACCTGGTCTGCAAAGCATGGTCAGGGCAGGTATATCACCTACACTGCGCATTGGGTAAACCTGCTGATGGCTGCCAAGCATGGAATGCGTGGCTCTGCAGAGGAGTTGGTGACACCGCCACTACTTGCAGGCAGGCCTGCTGCCACCTCCTCTACTCCTCCTACTCCATCCTCTTCCGTAACCTCCTCGGCTGAGTCCTCTTCTGCTGCTGCATCTTGCTCCACATCAACGGCACCCCCCCAGCTCCCCAGGTACTATTCCACATCCCGGATACGGCAGTGTCACGCTGTCTTGGGGTTGACTTGCCTGAAAGCAGAGAGTCACACCGGACCAGCACTCCTGTCCGCCCTAAACGCACAGGTGGATCAGTGGCTGACTCCGCACCAACTGGAGATCAGCAAAGTGGTTGGTGACAATGGAAGAAATTTGGTGGCAGCATTGAATTTGGGCAAGTTGACACATGTGCCGTGCATGGCACATGTGTGTAATCTGATCGTACAACGCTTTGTGCATAAGTACCCAGGCTTACATGACGTCCTGAAACAGGCCAGGAAGGTGTGTGGCCATTTCAGGCGTTCCTACACGACCATGGCGCACTTTTCAGATATCCAGCGGTGAAACAACATGCCAGTGAGGTGCTTGATTTGAGACAGCCCGACACGTTGGAATTCAACACTCCTAATGTTTGACCGCCTGATCCAACAAGAAAAAGCCGTTAATGACTATTTGTATGACCGGGGTGCTAGGACAGCCTCTGCAGATTTGGGAATTTTTTTGCCACATTACTGGACGCTCATGCGCAATGCCTGTAGGATCATGCGTCCTTTTGAGGAGGTGACAAACCTAGTCAGTCGCACCAAAGGCACCATCAGTGATATCATACCATTTGTTTTCTTCCTGGAGCGTGCCCTGCGAAGAGTGCTGGATCAGGCCGTAGATGAACATGAAGAGGAAGAGTTGTGGTCACCATCACCACCAGAAACAGCCTTATCAGCATCACTTGCTGGACCTGCGGCAATGCTGGAAGAGGATTGTGAGGAAGAGGAATCAGAAGAGGAATGTGGCTTTGAGGAGGAGGAGGAGGAGGAGGAAAACCAACCACAACAGGCATCCCAGGGTGCTCATTGTCACCTATCTAGTACCTGTGGTGTTTTACGTGGCTGGGGGGAAGAACATACCTTCAGTGAGATCACTGCGGATGAGGAACGGGACATGAGTAGCTCGGCATCCAACCTTGTGCAAATAGGGTCTTTCATGCTGTCGTGCCTGTTGAGGGACCCTCGTATAAAAAGGCTGAAGGAGAATGACCTGTACTAGGTGTCCACGCTACTAGACCCCCGGTATAAGCAGAAAGTGCCTGAAATGTTACCAAATTACCGCAAGTCGGAAAGGATGCAGCAGTTCCAAAATAAATTAAAAAGTATGCTTTACACAGCGTATAAGGGTGATGTCACAGCACAACGGGAATCTAACAGGGGAAGAGGTGAAAGTAATCTTCCTCCTCCCACGACCACGCCAGCAAGGACAGGACGCTTTACAGACGTGTTGTTGATTGAGGACATGCAGAGCTTTTTAAGTCCTACGCATCGCCACAGCCCTTCGGGGTCCACCCTCAGAGAACGACTCGACCGACAGGTAGCAGACTACCTCACCTCAACTGCAGGATATCGACACTCTGAGGAGCGATGAACCCCTTGACTACTGGGTGTGCAGGCTTGACCTGTGGCCTGAGCTATCCCAATTTGCGATAGAACTTCTGGCCTGCCCCTCTTCAAGTGTCCTGTCAGAAAGGACCTTCATTGCAGCAGGAGGTATTGTCACTGAGAAGAGAAGTCACCTAGGTCAAAAAAGTATAGATTACCTCACCTTTATTAAGATGAATGAGGGATGGATCCCGAAGGGACTGACAGTGGGCGATACATTCGACTAAAAAGGGCCTGATGAGATGAGCTGCCTTGGACTAAAAATGGTCCACACGCTGCTGTATTTTATCTCTAAATGCTGGATGACTTGCGTGACTTATCCGCCACCAATTAGGGTTCAAGCCTCAATGTTATAGGGCACTTTCTGCCTGGGAAACAAACATCAATTTTTCTGGCCGGTGCTACAGCAGCGGCTGCAACAATACCTAATTTTTCAGGCATGTGTACATGCCAAATTCTTCTGGCCTCTGGTGCTGCACTGTGGCTTCAAAAACCAAACCAAAAAAAAGGCACATAACAGGGATTAAACTGATAGGAGTGGTGTGTTAAGTTGTACTATTCCTATCTGGTGGCACATTAGATTGCACGCGCAGTGCCCCAAATTTGAAGTAGGAGGTCCGACCAAGCATCTTTTTCCATCTCCCTGTTCCTAAAATCGATGCCATATACACGTCCCCTGATAGGGGACGTAAGAGGGATTAAATTTATAAGAATAGAACTACTTAACACACCACTCCTATCTGGCGGCACATTAGATTGCACACGCAGTGCCCCAAATTTGAAGTAGGAGGACTGACCAAGCATCTTTTTCCATCTCCCGGTTCCTAAAATCGATGCCATATACACGTCCCCTGATAGGGGACGTAACAGGGATTAAACTGATAAGAATTGTACTACTTAACACACCACTCCTATCTGGTGGCACATTAGATTGCACGCGCAGTGCCCCAAATTTGAAGTAGGAGGACCGACCAAGCATCTTTTTCCATCTCCTGGTTCCTAAAATCGATGCCATATACACGTCCCCTGATAGGGGACGTAACAGGGATTAAACTGATAAGAATAGAACTACTTAACACACCACTCCTATCTGGTGGCACATTAGATTGCATGCGCAGTGCCCCAAATTTGAAGTAGGAGGACCGAACAAGCATCTTTTTCCATCTCCCAGTTCCTAAAATCGATGCCATATACACGTCCCCTGATAGGGGACGTAACATGGATTAAACTGATAAGAATAGTACTACTTAACACACCACTCCTATCTGGTGGCACATTAGATTGCACGCACAGTGCCCCAAATTTGAAGTAGGAGGACCAACCAAGCATCTTTTTCCATCTCCTGGTTCCAAAAATCGATGCCATATACCCGTCCACTGATAGGGGACGTAACAGGGATTAAACTGATAAGAATAGAACTACTTAACACACCACTCCTATCTGGTGGCACATTAGATTGCACGCGCAGTGCCCCAAATTTGAAGTAGGAGGACCGACCAAGCATCTTTTTCCATCTCCCGGTTCATAAAATCGATGCCATATACACGTCCCCTGATAGGGGACGTAACAGGGATTAAACTGATAGGAATAGTACTACTTAACACACCTTATAATAACGCAGAGAGAGGCAATGCAGAGAGAGGAGTCTGAAGAAGAGGAGTCAGAGGAGGAAGGTGGCTTTGAGGAGGTTGTTGTCACCTTTCGGGGACCCTTGGTGTTGTACGTGGCTGGGTGGAGGAAGAGACCTTCAATGACATCAGTGAGGACAAGGAATGGGACATGGCTAGCTTGGTATCCAACCTTGTGCAAATGGGGAGTTTGCGGTTGTGCAAATGGACTGTTTGCGGTTATTTGTGGTGCATTAAAGGGACAGTCTAGGCCAAGATAAACTTTCATGATTCAGATAGAGCATGTAATTTTAAACAATTTTCCAATTTACTTTTATCACCAATTTTGCTTTGTTCTCTTGGTATTCTTAGTTGAAAGCTTAACCTAGGAGGTTCATATGCTAATTTCTTAGACCTTGAAGCCCACCTCTTTCAGATTGCATTTTAACAGTTTTTCACCACTAGAGGGTGTTAGTTCACGTATTTCATATAGATAACACTTTGCTCGTGCATGAGAAGTTATCTGAGAGCAGGCACTGATTGGCTAGACTGCAAGTCTGTCAAAAGAACTGAAAAAAGGGGCAGTTTGCAGAGGCTTAGATACAAGATAATCACAGAGGTTAAAAGTATATTATTATAAATGTGTTAGTTATGCAAAACTGGCAAATGGGTAATAAAGGGATTATCTATCTTTTAAAACAATAAAAATGTTGGTGTAGAATGTCCCTTTAAACGGGGAGTTTGGTCTGTCACTGTGAAGCGGGCGTAACCCTTACACTACCTGATCGATACAACATCATACCTGATGTTTTAAAGCACGTCATTCCAAACAATTTAGGAATGTTAGGTGATTTATGCCCTTTATGGATTAAAACCAGACTCTGCATCGACTATGTAATTTTCCATGGGAGTTTTGCCATGGATCCTCCTCCGGCATGCCACAGTCCAGTCCCCTTGAAACAACTTTTCCATCACTATATTGGCCAGAAAGAGTCCCTGTGGGTTTTAAAATTTGCCTGCCTATTGAAGTCTATGGCGGTTCGCCCGGTTCACCTGTTCGCGAACAGTTGTGGAAGTGCACGTTCGCTGTTCGAGAACCCAAATTTTTATGTTCGCGACATCACTAAACATAAATAAATATTGTTGCTACATCTTTAGAGTTATTAAAAATAATATATTTTGCATATATTTAGGAACTACAGTCCATCCAGATAAGGTTGTCACTATACCTGTTGCTTATATAAATAAAAAGAAATCAATAAGTTTTGCAAATAGGGTTTGTCTAAACGGGTATATTTATTATATATTTAGGACAGTTAAATATAAAAATGGCTGTCACTGCACCTGTTGAAATATTTTAAAAAAAGATTAAAGCAGTTTACATAAAACATTTTTGCTACTTTGGTAGCCTTATTAAATATTCTGTAGCTTTGTTAAAAATAAAACAATGTCAATATATTTAGGACAGCAGTCCAATCAAATAAAGGTGTAATTTGTGAGCTCGCATGATGGTGTGGCTATGTTAGGGACTCAGGCAATGGAAAGGACCTTGACGTGGTGCCTGAGCTTTCCCATTTTGCCAGATGCGGTGACTAACCTTTCCAGTTGAGATTTTATCTTAGCTGTGAGCTAGCTGGTGAGTGCTGGGTGTTTCTATGTGTTGTATTACTTTTTATTTGTAATCCCCCTTGTTTATTGCACCCATTCCGGACTGGGGTTAACTGCCTGTGGCTCTGGTGATATCACAGCTTTTTTGGAGTGCTATTTAGCACCCAGGGCTGGATATTGCTGAGTCACAGGATGTGTACCTGATCCGGTCTTGGAGTGCAGTTCCCTTCCATGTTTTGTATTTTCTATGGGTAATTACATCCACTTGTGCACCCCTTCTTTGTTCTCATTTTGTTTGGCTTTGTGAGCTCGCATGATGTTGTGGCTATGTTAGGGACTCAGGCAATGGAAAGGACCTTGACGTGGTGCCTGAGCTTTCCCATTTCGCCAGATGCGGTGACTAACCTTTCCAGTTGTGATTTTATCTTAGCTGTGAGCTAGCTGGTGAGTGCTGGGTGTTTCTATGTGTTGTATTACTTTTTATTTGTAATTCCCCTTGTTTCTTGCACCCATTCCGGACTGGGGTTAACTGCCTGTGGCTCTGGTGACATTACAGCTTTTTTGGAGTGCTATTTAGCACCCAGGGCTGGATGTTGCTGAGTCACAGGATGTGTACCTGATCTGGTCTTGGAGTGCAGTTCCCTTCCATGTTTTGTATTTTCTATGGCTGATTACATCCACCTGTGCACCCCTTCTTTGTTCTCATTTTGTTTGGCTTTGTGAGCTCGCATGATGGTGTGGCTGTGTTAGGGACTCAGGCAATGGACAGGACCTTGACGTGGTGCCTGAGCTTTCCCATTTGGCCAGATGCGGTGACTAACCTTTCCAGTTGTGATTTTATCTTAGCTGTGAGCTAGCTGGTGAGTGCTGGGTGTTTCTATGTGTTGTATTACTTTTTATTTGTAATCCCCCTTGTTTCTTGCACCCATTCCGGACTGGGGTTAACTGCCTGTGGCTCTGGTGACATCACAGCTTTTTTGGAGTGCTATTTAGCACCCAGGGCTGGATGTTGCTGAGTCACAGGATGTGTACCTGATCCGGTTTTGGAGTGCAGTTCCCTTCCATGTTTTGTATTTTCTATGCGTGATTACATCCACCTGTGCACCCCTTCTTTTTTCTCAGTTTGTTTGGCTTTGTGAGCTTGCATAATAGTGTGGCTGTGTTAGGGACTCAGGCAATGGAAAGGACCTTGACGTGGTGCCTGAGCTTTCCCATTTGGCCAGATGCGGTGACTAACCTTTCCAGTTGTGATTTTATCTTAGCTGTGAGCTAGCTGGTGAGTGCTGGGTGTTTCTATGTGTTTTATATATATATATATATATATATATATATATATATATATATATATATATATATATATGTATAAAACACATGTAGATTAATATATATAGATTAAATCAGCGTTGCTAAATAAAGTGTTGCTATATCTGTAACATTATAACATAAATATGGTTGCTACATCTATAGTCTTAATAAAAATAATATATTTTGCATATATTTAGGACAACAGTCCATCCAGATAAGGTTGTCACTATACCTGTTGGTTATATAAATAAAAAAAATTCAATAAGTTTGGCAAATAGGGTTTGGCTAAATGGGTATATTTATTATATATTTAGGACAGTTGAATATAAAAAGGCTGTAACTACACCTGTTGAAATATTTATATAGAGATTAAAGCAGTTTTCATAATATATTTTTGCTACTTTGGTAGCTTTATTATAAATCCTGTAGCTTTGTTAGAAATAAAACATTTTCAATATATTTAGGACAGCAGTCCATTCAAATAAGGGTGACGTTACACCTGTAGGTTATATACATATAAATATATGTATAATACACATGTAGATTAATATATATATATATATATATATATATATATATATATATATATATATATATATATATATATATATATATATATATATATATAAAAGCAGCATTGCTAAATAAAGTGTTGCTATAGCTGTAATATTATAACAAAATAAATATTATTGCTACATCTATAGCCATATTATCTATAATATATTTGGAATATATTTAGGACAAAAGTCCATCCAGATAAGTTTGTCAGTATACCTGTTGGTTATATATAAATATATATTTTAAATAAGTGAGGGTTTTGTTACTGCTGTAGGTTCAATATATAAATCAAAAAATTAAAAATAATTATAAGAAAACATGCCCCCTAAAAGAAAGTTGTCTTTAGAAGAACAATCTGATGCAAAAAAAGAGACAAAATGAGAGAGATAGAATAAATAAAAACAATTTACTTTTATCACCAATTTTGCTTTGTTCTCTTGGTATTCTTAGTTGAAAGCTTAACCTAGGAGGTTCATATGCTAATTTCTTAGACCTTGAAGCCCACCTCTTTCAGATTGCATTTTAACAGTTTTTCACCACTAGAGGGTGTTAGTTCACGTATTTCATATGGATAACACTGTGCTCGTGCATGAGAAGTTATCTGAGAGCAGGCACTGATTGGCTAGACTGCAAGTCTGTCAAAAGAACTGAAAAAAGGGGCAGTTTGCAGAGGCTTAGATACAAGATAATCACAGAGGTTAAAAGTATATTATTATAAATGTGTTAGTTATGCAAAACTGGCAAATGGGTAATAAAGGGATTATCTATCTTTTAAAACAATAAAAATTTTGGTGTAGAATGTCCCTTTAAACGGGGAGTTTGGTCTGTCACTGTGAAGCGGGCGTAACCCTTACACTACCTGATCGATACAACATCATACCTGATGTTTTAAAGCACGTCATTCCAAACAATTTAGGAATGTTAGGTGATTTATGCCCTTTATGGATTAAAACCAGACTCTGCATCGACTATGTAATTTTCCATGGGAGTTTTGCCATGGATCCTCCTCCGGCATGCCACAGTCCAGTCCCCTTGAAACAACTTTTCCATCACTATATTGGCCAGAAAGAGTCCCTGTGGGTTTTAAAATTTGCCTGCCTATTGAAGTCTATGGCGGTTCGCCCGGTTCGCCTGTTCGCGAACAGTTGTGGAAGTTCACGTTCGCTGTTCGAGAACCCAAATTTTTATGTTCGCGACATCACTAAACATAAATAAATATTGTTGCTACATCTTTAGAGTTATTAAAAATAATATATTTTGCATATATTTAGGAACTACAGTCCATCCAGATAAGGTTGTCACTATACCTGTTGCTTATATAAATAAAAAGAAATCAATAAGTTTTGCAAATAGGGTTTGTCTAAACGGGTATATTTATTATATATTTAGGACAGTTAAATATAAAAATGGCTGTCACTGCACCTGTTGAAATATTTTTAAAAAAGATTAAAGCAGTTTACATAAAACATTTTTGCTACTTTGGTAGCCTTATTAAATATTCTGTAGCTTTGTTAAAAATAAAACAATGTCAATATATTTAGGACAGCAGTCCAATCAAATAAAGGTGTAATTTGTGAGCTTGCATGATGGTGTGGCTGTGTTAGGGACTCAGGCAATGGAAAGGACCTTGACGTGGTGCCTGAGCTTTCCCATTTGGCCAGATGCGGTGACTAACCTTTCCAGTTGAGATTTTATCTTAGCTGTGAGCTAGCTGGTGAGTGCTGGGTGTTTCTATGTGTTGTATTACTTTTTATTTGTAATCCCCCTTGTTTCTTGCACCCATTCCGGACTGGGGTTAACTGCCTGTGGCTCTGGTGACATCACAGCTTTTTTGGAGTGCTATTTAGCACCCAGGGCTGGATATTGCTGAGTCACAGGATGTGTGCCTGATCCGGTCTTGGAGTGCAGTTCCCTTCCATGTTTTGTATTTTCTATGGGTGATTACATCCACCTGTGCACCCCTTCTTTGTTCTCATTTTGTTTGGCTTTGTGAGCTTGCATGATGTTGTGGCTGTGTTAGGGACTCAGGCAATGGAAAGGACCTTGACGTGGTGCCTGAGCTTTCCCATTTCGCCAGATGCGGTGACTAACCTTTCCAGTTGAGATTTTATCTTAGCTGTGAGCTAGCTGGTGAGTGCTGGGTGTTTCTATGTGTTGTATTACTTTTTATTTGTAATCCCCCTTGTTTATTGCACCCATTCCGGACTGGGGTTAACTGCCTGTGGCTCTGGTGACATTACAGCTTTTTTGGAGTGCTATTTAGCACCCAGGGCTGGATGTTGCTGAGTCACAGGATGTGTACCTGATCCGGTCTTGGAGTGCAGTTCCCTTCCATGTTTTGTATTTTCTATGGCTGATTACATCCACCTGTGCACCCCTTCTTTGTTCTCATTTTGTTTGGCTTTGTGAGCTCGCATGATGTTGTGGCTGTGTTAGGGACTCAGGCAATGGAAAGGACCTTGACGTGGTGCCTGAGCTTTCCCATTTCGCCAGATGCGGTGACTAACCTTTCCAGTTGTGATTTTATCTTAGCTGTGAGCTAGCTGGTGAGTGCTGGGTGTTTCTATGTGTTGTATTACTTTTTATTTGTAATTCCCCTTGTTTCTTGCACCCATTCCGGACTGGGGTTAACTGCCTGTGGCTCTGGTGACATTACAGCTTTTTTGGAGTGCTATTTAGCACCCAGGGCTGGATGTTGCTGAGTCACAGGATGTGTACCTGATCCGGTCTTGGAGTGCAGTTCCCTTCCATGTTTTGTATTTTCTATGGCTGATTACATCCACCTGTGCACCCCTTCTTTGTTCTCATTTTGTTTGGCTTTGTGAGCTCGCATGATGGTGTGGCTGTGTTAGGGACTCAGGCAATGGACAGGACCTTGACGTGGTGCCTGAGCTTTCCCATTTGGCCAGATGCGGTGACTAACCTTTCCAGTTGTGATTTTATCTTAGCTGTGAGCTAGCTGGTGAGTGCTGGGTGTTTCTATGTGTTGTATTACTTTTTATTTGTAATCCCCCTTGTTTCTTGCACCCATTCCGGACTGGGGTTAACTGCCTGTGGCTCTGGTGACATCACAGCTTTTTTGGAGTGCTATTTAGCACCCAGGGCTGGATGTTGCTGAGTCACAGGATGTGTACCTGATCCGGTTTTGGAGTGCAGTTCCCTTCCATGTTTTGTATTTTCTATGCGTGATTACATCCACCTGTGCACCCCTTCTTTTTTCTCAGTTTGTTTGGCTTTGTGAGCTTGCATAATGGTGTGGCTGTGTTAGGGACTCAGGCAATGGAAAGGACCTTGACGTGGTGCCTGAGCTTTCCCATTTGGCCAGATGCGGTGACTAACCTTTCCAGTTGTGATTTTATCTTAGCTGTGAGCTAGCTGGTGAGTGCTGGGTGTTTCTATGTGTTTTATATATATATATATATATATATATATATATATATATATATATATATATATATATATATATATATATATATATATATGTATAAAACACATGTAGATTAATATATATAGATTAAATCAGCGTTGCTAAATAAAGTGTTGCTATATCTGTAACATTATAACATAAATATGGTTGCTACATCTATAGTCTTAATAAAAATAATATATTTTGCATATATTTAGGACAACAGTCCATCCAGATAAGGTTGTCACTATACCTGTTGGTTATATAAATAAAAAAAATTCAATAAGTTTGGCAAATAGGGTTTGGCTAAACGGGTATATTTATTATATATTTAGGACAGTTGAATATAAAAAGGCTGTAACTACACCTGTTGAAATATTTATATAGAGATTAAAGCAGTTTTCATAATATATTTTTGCTACTTTGGTAGCTTTATTATAAATCCTGTAGCTTTGTTAGAAATAAAACATTTTCAATATATTTAGGACAGCAGTCCATTCAAATAAGGGTGACGTTACACCTGTAGGTTATATACATATAAATATATGTATAATACACATGTAGATTAATTAATTTATATATATATATATATATATATATATATATATATATATATATATAGATAAAAGCAGCGTTGCTAAATAAAGTGTTGCTATAGCTGTAATATTATAACAAAATAAATATTATTGCTACATCTATAGCCATATTATCTATAATATATTTGGAATATATTTAGGACAAAAGTTCATCCAGATAAGTTTGTCAGTATACCTGTTGGTTATATATAAATATATATTTTAAATAAGTGAGGGTTTTGTTACTGCTGTAGGTTCAATATATAAATCAAAAAATTAAAAATAATTATAAGAAGACATGCCCCCTAAAAGAAAGTTGTCTTTAGAAGAACAATCTGATGCAAAAAAAGAGACAAAATGAGAGAGATAGAATAAATAAAAATAAAAAAACTGATGAAAAGAGGGTCCATTTAAGGGAATTAAAAACAGTTCAAAAAGGAAAAGAGAGTGCAAATATGACAGAAAATCAGAGACATAAAGAACAACAAAAAAATGTTTATGCTCATAGAAAAGCGCGTTCAGAAAATGAGCAATCAGAAAAAAAAATCAGCATAGTATAAGCAATACAGAAAGGGAAAATAAAAGGAAACTTAGTGCAAGTTACGGTCAACGCCATCGTGCAAATTTTGCAAAACCTACACAACACATTGCAGCACTTGTGAGATATGATGATTCATTAGATCATCATAACTGTGGAGAGCTAAATGATATATGCACCAACTGTGATGCAGTACATTTTGCAAAAGAGCAGCCATCAGACAAATTATTTAGTCAATGCTGCAGCAAAGTAAAAGTAAATATTGAAGCTAATAAAGTTGCTCCTTTAATAGAAAGTTTAATGACAGGAAGTCATAAACATTAAAAAAAATTACAAAAATATCAGATCTTTTAATAATTCATTAGCAGTTGCTTCAATGGGGGTGAATATTGTTCCTCCTCCCAGTTATGGCCCTTACTGTTTTAGAATTAATGGACAAATATATCACAGAACTACAGGGAGTGCAGAATTATTAGGCAAGTTGTATTTTTGAGGATTAATTTTATTTTTGAACAACAACCATGTTCTCAATGAACCCCAAAAACTCATTAATATCAAAGCTGAATAGTTTTGGAAGTAGTTTTTAGTTTGTTTTTAGTTATAGCTATTTTAGGGGGATATCTGTGTGTGCAGGTGATTATTACTGTGCATAATTATTAGGCAACTTAACAAAAAACAAATATATACCCATTTCAATTATTTATTTTTACCAGTGAAACCAATATAACATCTCAACATTCACAAATATACATTTCTGACATTTAAAAACAAAACAAAAACAAATCAGTAACCAATATAGCCACCTTTCTTTGCAAGGACACTCAAAAGCCTGCCATCCATGGATTCTGTCAGTGTTTTGATCTGTTCACCATCAACATTGCGTGCAGCAGCAACCACAGCCTCCCAGACACTGTTCAGAGAGGTGTACTGTTTTCCCTCCTTGTAAATCTCACATTTGATGATGGACCACAGGTTCTCAATGGGGTTCAGATCAGGTGAACAAGGAGGCCATGTCATTAGATTTTCTTCTTTTATACCCTTTCTTGCCAGCCACGCTGTGGAGTACTTGGACGCGTGTGATGGAGCATTGTCCTGCATGAAAATCATGTTTTTCTTGAAGGATGCAGACTTCTTCCTGTACCACTGCTTGAAGAAGGTGTCTTCCAGAAACTGGCAGTAGGACTGGGAGTTGAGCTTGACTCCATCCTCAACCCGAAAAGGCAGCACAAGCTCATCTTTGATGATACCAGCCCAAACCAGTACTCCACCTCCACCTTGCTGGCGTCTGAGTCGGACTGGAGCTCTCTGCCCTTTACCAATCCAGCCACCGGCCCATCCATCTGGCCCATCAAAACTCACTCTCATTTCATCAGTCCATAAAACCTTAGAAAAATCAGTCTTGAGATATTTCTTGGCCCAGTCTTGACGTTTCAGCGTGTGTGTCTTGTTCAGTGGTGGTCGTCTTTCAGCCTTTCTTACCTTGGCCATGTCTCTGAGTATTGCACACCTTGTGCTTTTGGGCACTCCAGTGATGTTGCAGCTCTGAAATATGGCCAAACTTGTGGCAAGTGGCATCTTGGCAGCTGCACGCTTGACTTTTCTCAGTTCATGGGCAGTTATTTTGCACCTTGGTTTTTCCACACGCTTCTTGCGACCCTGTTGACTATTTTGAATGAAACGCTTGATGTTTCGATGATCACGCTTCAGAAGCTTTGCAATTTTAAGAGTGCTGCATCCCTCTGCAAGATATCTCACTATTTTTGACTTTTCTGAGCCTGTCAAGTCCTTCTTTTGACCCATTTTGCCAAAGGAAAGGAAGTTGCCTAATAATTATGCACAACTGATATAGGGTGTTGATGTCATTAGACCACACCCCTTCTCATTACAGAGATGCACATCACCTAATATGCTTAATTGGTAGTAGGCTTTCGAGCCTATACAGCTTGGAGTAAGACAACATGCATAAAGAGGATGATGTGGTCAAAATACTCATTTGCCTAATAATTCTGCACTCCCTGTAGATCACTACATCCTTCCAATGAGGACAATAGAAAGTGTGCACAACTATATATTCTTGATCCAGATGAGGCTGCACAACAGCGCCTTATGATTGATGAAAATACAAATTACAACCCTGAATTAATGACTCAGTTGAGTTCTTTTATGGCTTTAAACAATCCTTTTGCTGAAGCATGTAAAATGTTGTATGAAGTAGAACAGGAATGTTTAGAAGATGCATCTCGAAATGGTGTTACACTGTGACCATGGCAATAGTACAAGATCGCAAAAATGATCAACGTAGATATAATGCTCCTCGGTGTAATGAGGTCACTATTATTTTACAAAATGCAGATGGTGAACCTCCTCTTGAGCAAGATTTTATTATTCTTTGTCGAAGTCCTAACAATGAAAAAGAATCAGAAAGGATAAGTATTTTAGATCCCAATTTGGAGCCTATGTTGTATCCACTTCTTTTCCCTTTTGGGGATCATAGTTGGTCACCTAAAATGAAACTTAATTACAACCCTACTATTGTTAGAAATATAAGAACTCAATCCTTAGCAAAGCCAAGAGAAAGGTTCACACAAATGCAATTTTTTGGGTATATACTTTCCATCCGTCAAAGTGCTGGCAAATTGACTCAGCAGTACTTTGTATATGCATATGTTAAAACAGAAGGTAATCGTTTAAACCATATAAGACAAAATCAAGGGTGAAACGTATACAGGTCTTATGGACCATCTTCAAAATATAGCTGCAGAGCAGGGTTTACTTCCAGGCAAAGCAGTTATACTTCCATCTACATTCCAAGGTAGTCCCAGAAACATGGTACAGAATTACCAAGATACCATGGCTATTGTAAGAAAGTATGGGAAGCCTGATTTTTTTTTATAACTATGACATGTAATCCAAAATGGTCTGAAATTGTTTTACATCTGAAAGAAGGTCAAGCAGTTGAATTTCGACCTGATTTAGTGGCAAGAGTTTTTCATTTAAAACTTCAAGAACTTCTTGATGATATCACAAAGAAACATGTTTTGGGTAAACCAGCTGCCAAAGTTCATGTAATTGAATTTCAAAAACATGGATTACCTCATGCACATATTTTGCTTATATTATGTGCACAAGATAAGCCTAAAAATGCACAAGTAATTGATAGCCTTATTTGTGCTGAAACACCTGACATTGAAGTCAATCCACGTTTACATGCAATTGTTACCAAACACATGATACATGGGCCCTGTGGGGAGCATAATTTAAGATCTCCATGTATGGTTGATGGAGTTTGCTCTAAGCATTTTCCAAAATCTTTCCAAGAAGAAGCTTTAATCAATGTAGATGTCAATTGAAATAACTCTTGGGTTGTACCATACAACCCATACTTGACATTAAAATACAACTGCCATTTTAATATTGAAAGCTGTGATTCTATAAAAAGTGTAAAGTACATGTTTAAATATATTTATAAAGGGCATGACTGCGCTAATATTGCAATTAAAGAACATGAAGCACTTCTTCATGATGAGAACTTCACTTATGGATTCTAGATATGTTAGTGCTCCAGAAGCAGCATGGCGTTTTTTTTGGCTTTCATGTGCACCATCAATCTCATAAACTTGTGTGATTACAAGTTCACCTTCCTGGAGAACAGTCAGTATATTTTACTGAAGACAATATTGAAACTGCAGTAGAAAGAACACATTATAGAGACACAACTTTGACTGCTTGGTTTAAATTAAACAAAGAAGATTTGTCAGCTCATGCATTTCTTTACACTGATATACCTCAGCATTTTGTTTTCCATCAAAAGACAACAACATGGAAAAAAAGAGTACAAGATCGAGCAAATAACACTATTGGTCGTATGTACTCTGTAAGTTTAATTTCAGATGTTGAGAGATTTTGTTTACGCTTGCTTTTACTTCATGTTAAAGGAGCCACTTCTTTTGAAGATATTCATACAGTTGTTGGTGTTCAATTTCATACATTTAAAGAAGCAGCTCACAAACGTTGTCTTTTTGAAGAGGATCAATCTTGGGATTTATTTCTTCATGAAGCTACAAGTGCAATGATGCCTTGACTGCTTAGAGAGCTTTTTGCTCATATGTGTGCTTTAGCATCTCCACCAAATGCTAAAGAGCTTTTTGAAAAGTACAAATAATTTTTTTAAAGACTTTTCAAGACATCCAGGTCACACACCAGAGTGTCAAAATTGTTTAAATTATGCAGTTAGAGATATTCAGGATATATTAATTGTTCATTGTCTAGATTTTGGTTTACTAAATCCTCTAAACAATTTACCTGAAAATCCCTGAGATCTCTATGATGCTTCTTTTGAAAGTTATACTGGAGTTCAAATGAAGGCATCTTTTAAAGACCTTCAAAGAGAAAGTTTTGAAGAAATCATTGCTGCATCGCAAAATGGCAGTTTACCACAAAGGTGTTATTTCCTTGATGGCTGTAATGGTACTGTAGCTTTAAGCTGGTTACCACCCCCTTTTCCACATTCCAAAGTTTACTTAACATCCGTTTTACCTGCAACCTGTGCTTGAATATTTTGTTCTATCTAGTAGCTACTCTCTAGGTTTAACTCCTCTCCAAGCCTAACTTCAGTGTTTTCAAAACTATCTCAGATTTATTCAATCCACATTGCTAACATTACTAACCTGTATCTTATCCTAGCATTCCCACTGGATTTTTCATCTGTTCTAAGCAGTCTCATCCTCTACTGCTTATCCTCTCAGCCTCATTAGCTCTGAGCTGAATTCACCTGTGTCATTACTGGAACACAGTCTGCAGCTACACAATTACCTGAGAAACTTCCAAACATCAGAACTTGTGGAAGCTGCAAGTATAACAGTATTTACCTCAAAGTTGCTACTTTGAATACCTGCTTTTGTGCAAACTTAATATCATTTATCTTGGACTGTGTGTAATTTGTCAGCATCTTAAATCGAACCTCTATCAATGTATATTGTAGGGAATCTGAGTGCACTAAATGTACAATTGTTCCATAAGTGCCATCTAATAACCAATAGATTGTATATCTTACTCAGTCCGAGCATTCCTTTAACCCTATTGCCTCTCATATTGCTTCCACACAAAATACTGTTTAGTTTAACCATTTAATAGTATTATCAACTACTTGATAAACTTGCTGACATTTGTGCTTTACTAAGGTTGTTACAGCATCAAATCTTAGTTACAAAATCAGCTACAAATTATATATAAGAAAGTGGAATTGGAACTTTGTTACATTATTACATAATATTAAAGCCTGTAAACAAACATGGATCCTGCAGAGGTTAACGCCCAGTTTGATTCTCTGAATCAAAAAATTGACTACTTAGCTAGGGGGCTAACTGAACTCCAGGCAGATAACATAGCCTTAAAAGCAGTCATAAAAGATATAGTGGGTGGAAAACCGGCAGAGTCACCTGAACCACTTATAAACCCTCCTTTAATATTTTCTGGTAAAAGATCCGAATTCAGAGATTTCAAAAATGCCTGTATTTTAATGTTTACTATGAAACCAAGGACCTACCATTCTGAAAATTTAAAAGTATGCACAACCATTTCCTTTCTAGCAGGCTAACCAAGGGCCTGGGCAAACCGCCTTTTTGAATCTAACAGTACTGTTCTGGACTCATTAGATCAGTTCTTTGCAGCAATGGCGTCCCTTTATGAGGACACAAACAAGCAATTGAATGCTGAGACAAAACTTCGGTCTCTTAAACAAGGGAAAAGACCAGTTCCAAATGTGGGCAGCAGATTCAAAGTGGAATGAAATAAGCCTAAAGAACCAGTTCAGGCTTGGGTTAAGTTAATTACTAAAAGATGAACTTTCCAGATGGGAAATGCTTGAAACACTCGATGAAATTATAAAGCAGTCAACCACTTTGGACCACAGAATAAGAGAACATCGAGCTGAAAGACAGATGACTGACCCAGGTGCAAGAAGACAAAGCTGTTATGTAGCAGAAAGTTCTCACACCTCACCAACACCTATGGAAATAGGCACTCTCAAGGGACCACTAACTCATGAGGAAAAGACTGTCCAATCACACTGTCTCCACCTGCCCCATACTAAGCCGCCAAAAGAAGGGTAAGAGATGTGAGATTAATACCATCACCCCACAAAACACAGATACACAACTTACAGTTTCTTTATCTTTACAGTGGGATCTGAAGCAAGTTCGGTCTAAAGCTATTGTTGATTCTGGGGCATTCGGATGTTTCATTGATGCACGTTTTGCAAATAAGGATAAAATTCCATTAGTTGCAAAGCATATACCAATGTTTGTAAAAGTAATTGATGGGACCTTAATCCATAAAGGCCCCATCACTCATAACACTATACCCTTACTAGTGTCAACACATAACGGACACACTGAATGCATAACCTTTGATGTAATACCCACAGCAATACACAATGTAATTTTAGGAAACCCTTGGTTTATAAAACATAACCCCTCTATTGACTGGTCACATAATGACATACGTTTTAATTCTAAATATTGTGCTAGTACTTGTTACCCACACCAAATTTTAACTACGCAACAAACTGATATCTCAAACCACATCCCAACTGAGTACCTAGATTTAAGAGAGGTTTTTGACATCAAAGAGTCAGAGACACTTCCCCCTCATAGGGTCTATGACTGTCCTATTAACATAAAACCCGACGCAGAAATTCCCCATGGTAAATTATACCCGATGATAACTTATGCAAAGGGTTCATTGTACCATCCACTTCCCCTGCAGCTGCAGGACTTTTCTTCGTCAGAAATAAGGATGATTCCTTGAGGGCCACAATAGATTACAGTGCACTTAATTCAGTGACTATAAAAAAACGTTACCCTTTACCACTCATCCCTGAGCTTCTTGAATGCCTAAATGGGGCTACCATATATACCAAGTTGGATTTGAAAGGGGCTTATACTTTAATCAGAATCAAGCAAGGGGATGAGTGGAAAACAGCTTTCAGGACCAGGTATGGCCTGTATGAGTACAAGGTAATGCCTTTCGGGCTCTGTAATGCCCCAGGAACGTTTCAAAATTTCACTAATGATATCTTTAAAGACCTCAACGATATATGTGTAATCATATAGATAGACAACATTTTAATTTATTCCAAATCGTTAACAGAACACGTTAAGCATGTCAGATGGGTATTAACCAGATTACGTGAACATAAACTCTTCGCCAAGATAGAAAAATTTCACTTTCATGTACATAAAATAAAGTTCCTAGGCTATGTAATCACACCCGATAAAATACAAATGGATCCTGATAAACTAACTGCCATAACCAATTGGTTAAGACCAACCTCTGTTAAATCACTCCAAAGGTTTTTAGGGTTCACTAATTTTTATAGAAGGTTTATCCTAAACTTCTCTATAATTGCCAAACCCTTAACTACCTTAACCAAGAAAACACAAAGATTTGAATGGACCGCTCAAGCTGAAGATGCTTTTAATTACCTAAAAATGAAATTTGTGACAGAGCACCCATTTTGACTTTGCCTGACCATACCTGCCAATTCATAGCAGAGGTTGATGCATCAGATGCTGGTATTGGGGCAATTTTATCTCAGAGGAAAGATGAAAAAGCTTTTCCACACCCTATAGTGTATTACTCTAGGACTTTATCTCCCGCAGAGTCAAATTACTCTATAGGCGATAAAGAACTGTTAGCAGTCAAGTCTGCCCTCGAGACATGGAGACATATCTTGGAAGGGGCTTCTACACCCTTCATGATATATACTGACCACAAAAACATTCAGTATTTAAAGAGCAGCAAAACATTGTCTTCCAGACAGATCAGATGGGCGTTATTCTTAGATAGGTTTGATTTTATAATAATCTATAGACCTGGGATTTAAAATATAAAGGCAGATGCACCCTCACGTACACATGATATGATTAAACATACAGAACAAGAAATGCCTCTCATACCCCCATAAAATAATAGGCAACCTTGATTCACTTGAAAACGAGATATTAAAAGCACAAAAAATGAAAAAAAAACAAATCTGTCTCAATTACAAAAACAGGATTCTGGATTGTATTATTACCAGAATAAGATATACATCCCATCCTCTCTTTGTTGTAACATCCTAAAACACTTTCATGATGCACCCATGGCAGGACATCAAGGTATTAATAAAGCACAGGAATTACTCAAAAGGTTTTTTTGGTGGCCAGAGATGGATCAAACCATTTATGACTATGTTATCTCATGTGACACATATGCAAGGAATAAAACTGAAAATAAGAAACCAGTAGGATATTTAACACCCTTACCTATCCCAGAAATACCCTGGACATCGATTTCTATGGATTTCATTGTCGAACTCCCAACCTCAAAGGGTTATAACACTGTATTGGTAGTAGTGGATCATTTAACAAGATTGGCACATTTTGTACCACTTAAATTTCTACCCAGCGCCACTGAAACTGCTAAAGCCTTCATATCACTTATTGTAAGTTTACATGGTTTACCCCTTTCTATCATCTCAGATCGTGTGACTCAGTTCACATCCCATTTCTGGAAAGCATTATGCAAAAAGCTCAAAATTGACATGAGGTTCTCAACATCTTATCACGCCCAAACAAATGGTCTCACCGAAAGGGTAAATAGGATTCTGGAACAGTACTTACGTTGTTACATCACCCATTTACAGGATGATTGGATGGAATACCTGCCCATGGCAGAGTTAGCTTATAACAATTCTATGTCTAACTCCATAAAAACCACACCATTCCATGCTACATATGGATACCATACAAGGACTATATCCATGAATCCTGCCATCATCAATTCTCCTGCAGCAATACAATATTCAGAACAACTGAAAGATGGATTAGATATATTAAAAACACATTTACAAAAGGCAAAAGCAGACCAAAAATATTATTATGATCTTAGACATAGACCAAACCCAAACTACACAATTGGAGATTTAGTTTGGCTATCAACCAAACATCTAAAAGTGATATAACCATCTAAGAAATTAGGAAATCGGTTCATTGGCCCTTTTCCTATTAAACGTGTCCTGAATGCATCGACTCTCGAATTAGACCTCCCAAAACAGTATACCATACATCCTACCTTTCATACATCTCTCTTAAAACCTCACAATCCTAATAAATACTTGTGTTGTGTCATTATTCCTCCTCCTTCTATACAGGTTGATGGTAATGAGGAATTCAAATTCAAATCCATTCTTGATTCAAGGACGCGGGGTAGAAGATTGGAATACCTTGTCAGATGGAAGGGTTATGGTCCTGAAGAGGACTCATGGATTAATAGGACTCAGATCCATGCACCCGATTTGCTGAAGACTTTCCATCTTTGGTACCCTCACAAGTCGTCTGGATGATCCACAGAGTGGATCCCTTGAGAAGGGGGATCTGTAACAGTACTGTAGCTTTAAGCAGGTTACCACCCCCTTTTTCACATTCCAAAGTCTACTTAACATCCATTTTACCTGCAACCTGTGCTTGAATATTTTGTTCTATCTAGTAGCTAGTCTCTAGGTTTAACTCCTCTCCAAGCCTAACTTCAGTGTTTTCAAAACTATCTCAGATTTATTCAATCCACATTGCTAACATTACTAACCTGTATCTTATCCCAGCATTCACACTGGATTTTTTGTCTGTTCTAAGCAGTCTCATCCTCTCCTGCTTAGCCTGTCAGCCTGTCAGCCTCATTAGCTCTGAGCTGAATTCACCTGTGTCATTACTGGAACACAGTCTGCAGCTACACACTTACCTGAGAAACTTCCAAACATCAGAACCTGTGGAATCCGCAAGTATAACAGTATTTACCTCAAAGTTGCTACTTTCAATACCTGCTTTTGTGCAACCTTAATATCATTTATCTTGGACTGTGTGTAATTTGTCAGCATCTTAAATCTAACCTCTATCAATGGATATTGTCGGGAATCTGAGTTACTGGGAACTGCACTAAATGTACAATTGTTCCATACGGGCCATCTAATAACCAATAGATTGTATATCTTACTCAGTCCTGAGCATTCCTTTAACCCTGTTGCCTCTCATATTGCTTCCACACAAAATACTGTTTAACCATTTAATAGTATTATCAACTACTTGATAAACTTGCTGACATTTGTGCTTTACTACGGTTGTTACAGCATCCAATATTAGTTACAAAATCAGCTGCAAATTATATATAAGAAAGTGGAATTGGAACTTTGTTACATTATTACAATGGCCCAGGTGGTAGTGGAAAACCTTACAATACCAATTAGAGGGAATAGTGAGGTAGCATTACCAGTTGCTTCAACAGGTATTGCGGCAAATTTGCTGGAAGGTGGACAAACATACCACTCACAGTTTAAGTTGCCAGTTCCTTTGGTGGATACTTCAACCACTTCCATGAGGCAAACCGCTAATGATGCGCAATAGATCCGTAGTGCAAATATTATTATTCGGGATGAATTAACCATGTCTTTCAGTGATGCAGTTAGATGTGTCGACAAACTCCTTCAAGAGTTGATGAACAACAACAAACCTTTTGGAGGCAAAACTATTCTGCTCAGAGGTGATTTTAGACAAACTCTTCCTGTTGCACATGGAAGTAGAGCAGCTATAGTTGAAGCCAGCATAAAATTGAATCCACTCTGGTATAAGTTTATACTTTTGAAGCTGACTAATAATGTCAGATCTGTTGATCCAGAGTTTAGCTCTTGGCTTTTAAAGCTTGGAGATGGACTACTGACAAACAAGCATGGTTTACATGAAGACATCTTTGAAATTCTACCCCAAATGATCAGCAAAGACTCCATTGTAAAGTAGATTTTTGGTGAAGAGTTAAAAGATTCAGATGCTTTTAAGTTTTCAAAAATGGCCATTTTATGTCCAAAAAATAGTGATGTTGATAAAATCAATTAGGAAGTACTGAGTTTGTTAGAAGGAGAAACCTATACTTACTTAAGTACAGATTGTATTAATGATAAATCACAGGAAGATAGGGATAATTACCCAGTTGAGTTTTTAAATAAATTGGCTCCTTCTGGAATGCCAGTTCATAAACTCAATCTTAAAATAGGTAGTACTATTATGCTTTTGCGTAATATTAACACCAAAAGAGGTCTTTGTAATGGCAACAGATTAGTTGTGAAAGCATTGCGTGAAAAATTAATTATTGCACAAGTATTAACAGGTACAGCTGAAAAGCAAAATGTTTTCATTTAGCCCCAAGTAATACTGAACTTCCTTTTGTATTAAGAAGAAGACAATTTCCAGTTAAATTAGCATTCACTATGAACATTAACAAAGCTCAGGGACAAACTTTAGAAAGAGTTGGCATCTATTTGCCAGAGCCAGTTTTTAGCCATGGACAGTTATATGTAGCTTTTTCAAGAGTAAAAAGCTCTGCAGATGTAAAAGTTAAATTAATTACTGGAAGTGATGCCTGTTTTACTAAAAATGTTGTATACAAAGAAATATACTTAAAGTAGACATAATTTAAAGAGAAGAAATTGTGTATTTATTTAGGACAGTAGTGTGTCCAAATAGAGTGTGGCTATATCTGTAGTTTATTATATAGAAAATATTTTTGATATATTTAAGACAGTAGTCAATTAAAATGATAGTATTGCTACACCTGTAGCTTAAATATTTATATAAAAGAAGAGTTACAAAATACGTTGTTCCTACATCTGTATCTTAAAAAATAATTAGACTGCCCTCTGGGCAGGCTTATTGACTAGTATGAAAATAAACCTGAAAAATCAATTTCTTATACATTTTATACTCTGCAGCTGGTATAACAAGTCATTGAAAATAAATTAATATAAAAACAATTTTACAGTGTACTGTCCCTTTAACTTTAAAACTGGACTCTTGACAGACTCAATGGGAGAGCTTTTTAAGAAGCTCCATAACTAGTTACCTATTTTCAAGCTTCTTACCAAGTTCCAAAACTAGCTACCAACCATAAAGCTTCTTAGAAAGATCCAAAACTAGCTACTTATCATAAAGTATTTTGATGCATTGCAATTTCAGTGAAGAACCTATTTCAATACTGATTTTATAATCTCCTTGGAGCAGACACACTGAAAACACATGTACCAGAGGCACTGTGATCTTGCTGTGTAGCCTCCCTATATGAAATTTTAAGTACTATACTTAAAGTGCTACACAATGGAGTTTTCTTTTGAACATTTTTTCCTGCTAGATCTCATTGATGCTAAAACAGTTGCTATTTTATAAAGCGGTAAATTTGTGCTTGCAGAGAAGAGATGGTTTGGTTGTTTGCAATAATGCAAGGCTGTCCAGATGGTGGCTCTTGAAGATGCTTTTGTGGCACTCAGGACATAGACAGCATTCCTGTTTTATATTTTTATTATTTTGTTTCTTCAAAACTAAAAAAAGTTTCATAGAAAAAAAATATGGAAAATACGAGTGTTTTTTTTTTTTAGACATTTATATTTATGTGTCTCAATGTTAAAGCCATTTGCCTTCCTTTTGTGTTCTAATACCCGAGAACTCATATCTTTGAGCCCTTATAACTTTTTTGTGCAATGTTTTTATTAAAATTTGTTATCAGACAGTGTTATTATGAGTGTAACTGTACGTTGTAATGTATTTGTTTTGTGCAACTTTTTTGTTTCAGAAAACAGTTAACCACAGCCCTGGCATTGTGGTAAGGATTGAAGCGTAAAGGGTGATGGCCTTCCACTCGTAATATCAGTGGAATGAAAATGGCTCCCAAAAACACAATTGGGCTAGCGCAAAAAACGTTTGCGCCTCACTTATAATTTAGCCCAGTATGTGTATATATGTGTTTATATGTGTAAATATGTATGTATGAGTGCACATACTGAACATATTAACACACACACATACACACATATATATATATATATATACTGTATATATGTTACAGGTAAAGTAAGAAATCCGGGTAATCCTAGAATTACCCGGGTAAAACAGACATTACCCTAGAAGCTGTGGGCCTGATAGTAAAAAGATACAAATAAAAGTGTATAGATGAGTGTAAAAGTTTATTTGTGAAAAAAACTTTTTTTTTCCCCCTGCTCCCCCCGTGAAAATCATTTTTTAACCCTTACACTTTACTTCAGGTCTTAAGTCACGCTAAATATTCTAGCACAATTTTGTTTTTTTCTCAAGCCCAAACAATAACATTTTGTTATATCAGGGCTATTTAGAGCAGTCACAATAACTATTGAAAGTATAGGTTGCACTAGAGCTTTGTTGGCCACGCTAACCATTCGTGATTTACCATGGACTTGTCATATCATTTGCATGGTCCAGCAATACTGTTTATCACATCAAGCACAATTATTAGCGCGCCACTTGCAATCTAGCCAACAGTTGGCACAAGATTAAAATAAGCATAAAATTACTTAGATGATCCTCTCAGTGGTCACGTTAAGTACTTAAACTCTTTTTTTTCTATACCAGTAAATGTCTATTTCTTTCATGTAATTAGCAAGAGTCCATGAGCTAGTGACGTATGGGATATACATTCCTACCAGGAGGGGCAAAGTTTCCCAAACCTCAAAATGCCTATAAATACACCCCTCACCACACCCACAAATCAGTTTTACAAACTTTGCCTCCTATGGAGGTGGTGAAGTAAGTTTGTGCTAGATTCTACGTTGATATGCGCTCCGCAGCAGGTTGGAGCCCGGTTTTCCTCTCAGCGTGCAGTGAATGTCAGAGGGATGTGTGGAGAGTATTGCCTATTTGAATGCAGTGATCTCCTTCTACGGGGTCTATTTCATAGGTTCTCTGTTATCGGTCGTAGAGATTCATCTCTTACCTCCCTTTTCAGATCGACTATATACTCTTATATATACCATTTCCTCTACTGATTCTCGTTTCAGTACTGGTTTGGCTTTCTACTACATGTAGATGAGTGTCCTGGGGTAAGTAAGTCTTATTTTCTGTGACACTCTAAGCTATGGTTGGGCACTTTTTATATAAAGTTCTAAATATATGTATTCAAACATTTATTTGCCTTGACTCAGGATGTTCAACATTCCTTATTTCAGACAGTCAGTTTCATATTTGGGATAATGCATATGAATAATTCATTTTTTTCTTACCTTAAAAATTTGACTTTCCCTGTGGGCTGTTAGGCTCGCGGGGGCTGAAAATGCTTCATTTTATTGCGTCATTCTTGGCGCTGACTTTTTTGGCGCAAAAATTATTTTCTGTTTCTGGCGTCATACGTGTCGCCGGAAGTTGCGTCATTTTTTACGTTCTTTTGCGCCAAAAGTGTCGGCATTCCGGATGTGGCGTCATTTTTGGCGCCAAAAGCATTTAGGCGCCAAATAATGTGGGCGTCTTTTTTGGCGTGAAAAAATATGGGTGTCACTTTTGTCTCCACATTATTTAAGTCTCATTGATTTTTGCTTCTGGTTGCTAGAAGCTTATTCACTGGCATTTTTTTCCCATTCCTGAAACTGTCATTTAAGGAATTTGATCAATTTTGCTTTATATGTTGTTTTTTCTATTACATATTGCAAGATGTCCCACATTGAAGCTGAGTCAGAAGATACTTCTGGAAAATCGCTGCCGGGTGCTGGAGCTACCAAAGCTAAGTGTATCTGCTGTAAACTTTTGGTATCTGTTCCTCCAGCTGTTGTTTGTACTGTTTGTCATGACAAACTTGTTAATGCAGATAATATTTCCTTTAGTACTGTTACATTACCTGTTGCTGTTCCATCAACATCTAATATTCAGAGTGTTCCTGATAACATAAGAGATTTTGTTTCTAAATCCATTAAGAAGGCTATGTCTGTTATTCCTCCTTCTAGTAAACGTAAAAAGTCTTAAAACTTCTCATTTTTCAGATGAATTTTTAAATGAACATCATAATTCTGATACTGATATTGGTTCTTCTGATTCAGAGGATTCTGTCTCAGAGGTTGATGCTGATAAATCTTCATATTTATTTAAAATGGAATTTATTCGTTCTTTACTCAAAGAAGTTCTAATTGCATTAGAAATTGAGGATTCTAGTCCTCTTGATACTAAATCTAAACGTTTAGATAAGGTTTTTAAATCTCCTGTGCCATCTGACAGATTAGAGTTTTGGGACAAAATCCCTAAGGTTGATGGGGCTGTCTCTACTCTTGCTAAGTGTACTACTATTCCTACGGCAGATGGTACTTCCTTTAAGGATCCTTTAGATAGGAAAATTGAATCCTTTCTAAGAAAAGCTTACTTGTGTTCAGGTAATCTTCTTAGACCTGCTATATCTTTAGCGGATGTTGCTGCAGCTTCAACTTTTTGGTTAGAAGCTTTAGCGCAACAAGTAACAGATCATAATTCTCATAGCATTATTATTCTTCTTCAACATGCTAATAAATTTTATTTGTGATGCCATCTTTGATATCATTAGAGTTGATGTCAGGTATATGTCTCTAGCTATCTTAGCTAGAAGAGCTTTATGGCTTAAAACTTGGAATGCTGATATGTCTTCTAAGTCTACTCTGCTTTCCCTTTCTTTCCAGGGTAATAAATTATTTGGTTCTCAGTTGGATTCTATTATCTCAACTGTTACTGGAGGGAAAGGAACTTTTTACCACAGGATAAAAAATCTAAAGGTAAATTTAGGTCTAATAATCGTTTTCGTTCTTTTCATCACAACAAGGAACAAAAGCCTGATCCTTCATCCTCAGGAGCGGTATCAGTTTGGAAACCATCTCCAGTCTGGAATAAATCCAAGCCTTTTAGAAAACCAAAGCCAGCTCCCAAGTCCACATGAAGGTGCGGCCCTCATTCCAGCTCAGCTGGTAGGGGGCAGATTACGTTTTTTCAAAGAAATTTGGATCAATTCCGTTCACAATCTTTGGATTCAGAACCTTGTTTCAGAAGGGTACAGAATTGGCTTCAAGATAAGGCCTCCTGCAAAGAGATTTTTTCTTTCCCGTGTCCCAGTAAACCCAGCGAAGGCTCAAGCATTTCTGAAATGTGTTTCAGATCTAGAGTTGGCTGGAGTAATTATGCCAGTTCCAGTTCTGGAACAGGGACTGGGGTTTTATTCAAATCTCTTCATTGTACCAAAGAAGGAGAATTCCTTCAGACCAGTTCTGGATCTAAAAATATTGAATCGTTATGTAAGGATACCAACATTCAAGATGGTAACTATAAGGACTATCCTGCCTTTTGTTCAGCAAGAGCATTATATGTCCACAATAGATTTACAGGATGCATATATGCATATTCCGATTCATCCAGATCACTTTCAGTTTCTGAGATTCTCTTTCCTAGACAAGCATTACCAGTTTGTGGCTCTGCCGTTTGGCCTAGCTACAGCTCCAAGAATTTTTACAAAGGTTCTCGGTGCCCTTCTGTCTGTAATCAGAGAACAGGGTATTGTGGTATTTCCTTATTTGGACAATATCTTGGTACTTGCTCAGTCTTCACATTTAGCAGAATCTCATACAAATCGACTTGCGTTGTTTCTTCAAGATCATGGTTGGAGGATCAATTTACCAAAAAGTTCATTGATTCCTCAGACAAGGGTAACCTTTTTAGGTTTCCAGATAGATTCAGTGTCCATGACTCTGTCACTAACGGACAAGAGACGTCTAAAATTGATATCAGCTTGTCGAAACCTTCAGTCACGATCATTCCCTTCGGTAGCTTTATGCATGGAAATTCTAGGTCTTATGACTGCAGCATCGGACGCGATCCCCTTTGCTCATTTTCACATGCGACCTCTTCAGCTCTGTATGCTGAACCAGTGGTGCAGGGATTACACAAAGATATCTCAATCAATATCTTTAACACCGATTGTACGACACTCTCTGAGGTGGTGGATAGATCACCATCGTTTAGTTCAGGGGGCTTCTTTTGTTCTTCCGACCTGGACTGTAATTTCAACAGATGCAAGTCTGACAGGTTGGGGAGATGTTTGGGGGTCTCTGACAGCACAAGGGGTTTGGGAATCTCAGGAGGTGAGATTACCGATCAATATTTTGGAACTTCGTGCAATTTTCAGAGCTCTTCAGTCATGGCCTCTTCTAAAGAGAGAATCGTTCATTTGTTTTCAGACAGACAATGTCACAGCTGTGGCATACATCAATCATCAAGGAGGGACTCACAGTCCTCTGGCTATGAAGGAGGTATCTCAAATTCTGGTATGGGCGGAATCCAGCTCCTGTCTAATTTCTGCGGTTCATATCCCAGGTATGGACAATTGGGAAGCGGATTATCTCAGCCGCCAAACGTTACATCCTGGCGAATGGTCTCTTCACCCAGAGGTATTTCTTCAGATTGTTTAAATGTGGGGACTTCCAGAAATAGATCTGACGGCCTCTAATCTAAAGAAGAAACTTCCCAGGTATCTGTCCAGATCCAGGGATCCTCAAGCGGAAGCAGTGGATGCATTGTCACTTCCTTGGAAGTATCATCCTGCCTATATCTTTCCGCCTTTAGTTCTTCTTCCAAGAGTAATCTCCAAGATTCTGAAGGAATGCTCGTTTGTTCTGCTGGTAGCTCCAGCATGGCCTCACAGGTTTTGGTATGCTGATCTTGTCCGGATGGCCTCTTGACATCCGTGGACTCTTCCGTTAAGACCAGACCTTTTGTCGCAAGGTCCTTTTTTCCATCAGGATCTCAAATCCTTAAATTTAAAGGTATGGAGATTGAACGCTTGATTCTTAGTCAAAGAGGTTTCTCTGACTCTGTGATTAATACTATGTTACAGGCTCGTAAATCTGTATCTAGGGAGATATATTATAGAGTCTGGAAGACTTATATTTCTTGGTGTCTTTCTCATCATTTTTTCTGGCATTCTTTTAGAATTCCGAGAATTTTACAATTTCTTCAGGATGGTTTGGATAAAGGTTTGTCTGCAAGTTCCTTGAAAGGACAAATCTCTGCTCTTTCTGTTCTTTTTCACAGAAAGATTGCTAATCTTCCGGATATTCATTGTTTTGTACAAGCTTTGGTTCGTATAAAACCTGTCATTAAGTCAATTTCTCCTCCTTGGAGTTTGAATTTGGTTCTGGGGGCTCTTCAAGCTCCTCCGTTTGAACCTATGCATTCGTTGGACATCAAATTACTTTCTTGGAAAGTTTTGTTCCTTTTGGCTATCTCTTCTGCCAGACGAGTTTCTGAATTATCTGCTCTTTCTTGTGAGTCTCCTTTTCTGATTTTTCATCAGGATAAGGCGGTGTTGCGAACTTCTTTTAAATTTTTACCTAAGGTTGTGAATTCTAACAACATTAGTAGAGAAATTGTGGTTCCTTCATTGTGTCCTAATCCTAAGAATTCTAAGGAGAGATCATTGCATTCTTTGGATGTTGTTAGAGCTTTGAAATATTATGTTGAAGCTACTAAGAATTTCCGAAAAGACTTCTAGTCTATTTGTTATCTTTTCCGGTTCTAGGAAAGGTCAGAAGGCCTCTGCCATTTCTTTGGCATCTTGGTTGAAATCTTTAATTCATCATGCTTATGTCGAGTCGGGTAAAACTCCGCCTCAAAGGATTACAGCTCATTCTACTAGGTCAGTTTCTACTTCCTGGGCGTTTAGGAATGAAGCTTCAGTTGATCAGATTTGCACAGCAGCAACTTGGTCTTCTTTGCATACTTTTACTAAATTCTACCATTTTGATGTGTTTTCTTCTTCTGAAGCTGTTTTTGGTAGAAAAGTACTTCAGGCAGCTGTTTCAGTTTGAATCTTCTGCTTATAATTTAAACTTTATTTTGGGTGTGGATTATTTTTCAGCGGAATTGGCTGTCTTTATTTTATCCCTCCCTCTCTAGTGACTCTTGCGTGGAAAGATCCACATCTTGGGTAGTCATTATCCCATACGTCACTAGCTCATGGACTCTTGCTAATTACATGAAAGAAAACATAATTTATGTAAGAACTTACCTGATAAATCCATTTCTTTCATATTAGCAAGAGTCCATGAGGCCCACCCTTTTTTGTGGTGGTTATGATTTTTTTTGTATAAAGCACAATTATTCCAATTCCTTATTTTTTATGCTTTCGCACTTTTTTCTTATCACCCCACTTCTTGGCTATTCGTTAAACTGATTTGTGGGTGTGGTGAGGGGTGTATTTATAGGCATTTTGAGGTTTGGGAAACTTTGCCCCTCCTGGTAGGAATGTATATCCCATACGTCACTAGCTCATGGACTCTTGCTAATATGAAAGAAATTAATTTATCAGGTAAGTTCTTACATAAATTATGTTTTTTTTTTCTTGATTAGGAGATAAAGAAAGTTTATATTTAAAATATTTAACTGAGTTTTAAATATAGTTTTTATACATAATAAGATCATGTCCTTGTGGTCCACGTGTAAACAGTTTTTTTAGTTGATTCTAAAATGTGCCCAAACATATAACCTCTATCTAGATAAAAAGAAATATAGGTGAACAAATTTTGCTAGAAGTTTAAGTAACTTATTTGCAATCTGGTTGACATGCATTAGGCTGAAAGTAATATTTAAATGTAATGAGCACAACTGTTTAAAACTTGGTTTAGCACAGGGGTGAGAAGTAACTCATAACAGCAATGGTTACATAAACAATTTGTATCTATACATTTTGAATATTAACTGAGCTGCATCTCATGAGAGCACATGTGCGTTTGCTCAGCTCCCTAATTTTATTTTGTTTTAATGTAATATGCTGAGCTGTTAATACACACAGTGCTCATCTTTTTTAGTCTGGATAGAATTAAATATCATCTTTAAACAGCATGGTATTTATACTCTGTCTTTTAGTAGTTATAGAATATATGTGAACATGCTTTTTTTCTCTGTTAACATTTAATTTAAGATTTGGTTTCTATCTTTCACTAAAAAATTCCAACAAAGTTCTACCTAGAGAGACGTTTGAATACATGTTTCAAATCACAATAAGTTGAATTGAAGAAAATCATAGGAAAAAAAATCACTGTTCTTTACCTCTTCATAAATACACGTCTCGCTTCTATTACATGGCGGGGGGGGGGGAGAATCCCACCATTGGGGCTCACCCATAATTCAATTAGGAATAAAGCGTCAAATGGCACAATCTTTGTCATGAGCAGCTCCAGCCATTTTTCTGACCTCTTAGTCCAAGGTCAGGACTGATTCCCTGTTCAGCTGAATAACTGCACTCACCATCAAAGAACCTACTTCATCAGTATTCTTCATCTGTTTGCCCTTTAGAACTTGCACCCTCTTATTACCAATATTTTTTTTTCACTTTTCCTAAATATTGTCCTCATTCAGGCAGCAGTGAAGGGAATAGTAACAAGCATTCCTTAGTTTAAATCAGCAACTGACATGAAGATAATAGACAGGAACATTTGTTACGTTACAAATGATCATTCATTAATGAAACATGGATATTCTTCTTGTCTTCATGAAATGAATTTTCAAAATGAAAGCAGCACAAAATTTAAAGACAATGAAGAAATAATGAAGAATTTGTCAGTATGCGTTTGTTTCTTTAAATAGTTAAAATACCTTTAGAATGTCCTTTAGTGCAGTACCTGGAGGCCGCTGCGCTATGCCTCCTATTCACATGGTCAGGGCTCTGTGAAGAAGAGGAGCAGGTTAGTGTGGCTTCCAGCACACTAAAGGTAAGTATAAAGCTACAAGTGAACTTTTTCACCTGTAGCTTTCGAACATTTACATTCTTATTAAAGAAAATGAATGTAAATGTTCCACGAATGGTCAGTATTCATTTCTTAAACTGAATAGCATGGGGAACCAAATATTCAAAATACGCCCACACACATGTATAGCATAGAAAATACTGTTGTATGCAATAATATATAAACAGAGACAAGCATGTATCTATATGTTCATATGGCTTTTGGACTTTCATATTTAACAAATAGCTATTTTCACAAAGAATATATTTGTTTGCAAAATGTGAAATCTGGCAGGAAAAGATGCAAAGACCCAAATGCACAAATTCAGATAACATCAATTAGTTGCAAAAAATGATTATGTCTCATGCTTGCCACACAAACTATGGATTATTTTTACTGAAATTATTTGCACTAGAACCAGGGAAGTGTTGCTCTCCCTTCTATATTTCATTGTTCAATACCTAGTACTACATATTTATATGTCATTTAATTGTATTGAATATTTTTTCAACCTATTGTTACCATATCATTCTGATTATGTTTTATTTGTTATTATTTCAGTTTGTAAAACATTTGTCATAGCTTACTTTAATTAATAATTTCTATATGTTCTTTTAGAACAGTCTTTCTATGTGCATTGTACAGAATGCTAATGTTCTGAATAATGCCTTGCTTGTTGTATTGCTCTCCAAAGCATTACGATTCCACCTTTCAATGTTCAATGATGCTAAGAACGCTGCCCACATATTGCAGTTTTCTATTATTTCTCTGTGGGATTGCAATCCTATTCAGTGATATAAAAAATGCAGTTCTATTAGCAGAATAAATGAAAAGATGTGTATGATGCTCTTGGGGGCAGATTTAACTTTTCAAATCAAATTCCTTAATGAGAAGAGTATTTTCTTTTTATAAACTTGTTATCAACACTGCTCACATTTAAATTAAATATATAAAGTAGTAAAGTTAAGACATCCTAGATTTAGACACTGTAACCATTCACAATTTCGTGTTGCGCACGAGTTACTGCAAACATTCTCAGGTGTATATATATATATATATATATATATATATATATATATATATATATAAAAATATATATATATCAAAATAACAAGAGTATTGCATTGAACAATTATACTTTTTTATTTATTATATAAGGATTGCTTTATTTTATTTGCTTGAACCAATATTTATATTCATCTATCACAAATAACTATCATTTTGTGACTACTTGAGTGTATTTTAAATCTGGTTTGGAATTGAAACTTTGTAGGTCCTAGGTATCAAGCTGACTATATAAGCATCATGGGGTGTGAATGATTTACTATTTTCTTTTGTAACATCTGTTTGAGAAAACAGTTTTTGCATGGTTTTATTTGTGGTGCAGGGATGCGGAAGAAAACATAATTTATGTAAGAACTTACCTGATAAATTCATTTCTTTCATATTGGCAAGAGTCCATGAGCTAGTGACGTATGGGATATACAATCCTACCAGGAGGGGCAAAGTTTCCCAAACCTCAAAATGCCTATAAATACACCCCTCACAACACACACAATTCAGTTTAATGAATAGCCAAGCAGTGGGGTTATAAAGAAAGGAGTAGAAAGCATCAACAAAAGAAATTTGGAAATAATTGTGCTTTATACAAAAAATCATAACCACCATAAAAAGGGTGGGCCTCATGGACTCTTGCCAATATAAAAGAAATGAATTTATCAGGTAAGTTCTTACATAAATTATGTTTTCTTTCATGTAATTGGCAAGAGTCCATGAGCTAGTGACATATGGGATAGCAATACTCAAGATGTGGAACTTCACGCAAGATTTACTAGAGAGGAAGGGATAAAAATAAAAACAGCCATTTTCCGCTGAAAAAAATTAATCCACAACCCAAAAAAATAAGTTTATTCTCATAAATGAAAGAAAAAAACTTAAATCAAAAGCAGAAGAATCAAACTGAAACAGCAGCCTGAAGAACTTTTTTACCAAAAACTGCTTCTGAAGAAGCAAATACATCAAAACGGTAGAATTTAGTAAATATATGCAAAGAGGACCAAGTTGCCGCTTCGCAAATCTGATCAACTGAAGCTTCATTCTTAAAGGCCCACGAAGTGGAGACTGATCTAGTATAATGAGCTGTAATTCTCTGAGGCGGGATCTGACCCGACTCCAAATAAGCTTGCTGAATCAAAAGTTTTAACCAAGAATCCAAGGAAATAGCAGAAGCCTTCTGACCTTTCCTAGGACCAGAAAATAAAACAAATAGACTGGAAGTATTCCTGAAATCTTTAGTAGCGTCCACATAGTATTTCAAAGCTCTTACCACATCCAAAGAATGTAAGGATCTTTCCAAAGAATTCTTAGGATTAGGACACAAAGAAGGGACAACAATTTCTCTACTAATGTTGTTAGAATTCACAACCTTAGGTAAAAATTGAAAAGAAGTCTGCAAAACTGCCTTATCCTGATGAAAAATCAGAAAAGGAGACTCACAAGAAAGAGCAGATAGCTCAGAAACTCTTCTAGCAGAAGAGATAGCCAAAAGGAACAACACTTTCCAAGAAAGTAGTTTAATGTCCAAAGAATGCATAGGCTCAAATGGAGGAGCCTGTACAGCCTTCAAAGCCAAATTAAGACTCCAAGGAGGAGAAATTGATTTAATGACAGGCTTAATACGAACTAAAGCCTGTACAAAACAGTGGATATCAGGAAGTATAGCAATCTTTCTGTGAAATAAAACAGAAAGAGCATAGATTTGTCCCTTCAAGGAACTTGCAGACAAACCCTTATCCAAACCATCCTGAAGAAACTGTAAAATTCTAGGAATTCTAAAAGAATGCCAAGAGAATTTATGAGAAGAACACCATGAAATGTAAGTCTTCCAAACTCTATAATAAATCTTTCTAGAGACAGATTTACGAGCTTGTAACATAGTATTAATCACTGAGTCAGAGAAACCTCTATGACTTAGTACTAAGCGTTCAATTTCCATACCTTCAAATTAAATTATTTGAGATCCTGATGGAAAAACGGACCTTGAGATAGTAGGTCCGGCCTTAACGGAAGTGGCCAAGGCTGGCAACTGGACATCCGAACCAGATCCGCATACCAAAACCTGTGTGGCCATGCTGGAGCCACCAGCAACACAAACGATTGTTCCATGATGATGTTGGAGATCACTCTTGGAAGGAGAACTAGAGGCGGGAAAATGTAAGCAGGATGATAACACCAAGGAAGTGTCAGCGCATCCACTGCTTCTGCCTGAACATCCCTGGACCTGGACAGGTATCTGGGAAGTTTCTTGTTTAGATGAGAGGCCATGAGATCTATCTCTGGAAGACCCCACATCTGAACAATCTGAGAAAACACATCTGGATGGAGAGACCACTACCCTGGATGTAAAGTCTGACGGCTGAGATAATCCGCCTCCCAATTGTCTACACCTGGGATATGCACCACAGAAATTAGAAAGGAGCTGGATTCCGACCAAGCAAGTATCCGAGATACTTCTTTCATAGCTCGGGGACTGTGAGTCCCACCCTGATGATTGACATATGCCACTGTTGTGATATTGTCTGTCTGAAAACAAATGAACGGTTCTCTCTTTAACAGAGGCCAAAACTGAAGAGCCTTGAGAATTGCACAGAGTTCTAAAATATTTATTGGTAATCTCGGCTCTTGAGATTTCCAAACCCCTTGTGCTGTCAGAGATCCCCAAACAGCTCCCCAACCTGAAAGACTCGCATCTGTTGTGATCACAGTCCAGGTTGGCCGAACAAAAGAAGTCCCTTGAACTAAATGATGGTGATCTATCCACCATGTCAGAGAGTGTCGTACATTGGGATTTAAGGATATTAATTGTGATATCTTTGTATAATCCCTGCACCATTGGTTCAGCATACAAAGCTGTAGAGGTCTCATGTGAAAATGAGCAAAGAGGATCGCGTCCGATGCTGCAGTCATGAGACCTAAAACTTCCATGCACATAGCCACTGAAGGGAATGACTGAGACTGAAGGTGCCGGCAGGCTGCAATCAATTTTAAACGTCTCTTGTCTGTTAGAGACAGAGTCATGGACACTGAATCTATCTGGAAGCCTAAAAAGGTGACCCATGTCTGAGGAATCAAGGAACTTTTTTTAAATTGATCCTCCAACCATGTTTCCGAAGAAACAACACTAGTTGATTTGTGTGAGATTCTGCAGAACGTAAAGACTGAGCTAGTACCAAGATATCATCCAAGTAAGGAAACACCGCAATACCCTGTTCTCTGATTACAGAGAGTAGGGCACCTAGAACCTTTGAAAAGATTCTTGGAGCTGTTGCTAGGTCAAATGGAAGAGCAACAAATTGGTAATGATTGTCTAGAAAAGAGAATCTCAGGAACTGATAATGTTCTGGATGAATCGGAATATGAAGGTATGCATCCTGCAAGTCTATTGTGGACATATAATGTCCTCGCTGAACAAAAGGCAGAATAGTCCTTATAGTCACCATCTTGAAAGTTGGTACTCTTACATAACGATTCAAAATTTTCAGATCCAGAACTGGTCTGAATAAATTTTCCTTCTTTGGGACAATGAATAGATTTGAATAAAACCCCAAACCTTGTTCCTGAAAAGGAACTGGCATAATTACCCCTGAAGACTCCAGGTCTGAAACACACTTCAGGAAAGCCTGAGCTTTTACTGGATTTGCTGGGATACGTGATAGAAAAAATCTTCTCACAGGAGGTCTTACTCTGAATCCTATTCAATACCCTTGAGAGACAATGCTCTGAATCCATTGATTTTGGACAGAATTTAACCAAATATCCTTGAAAAACCTTAATCTGCCCCCTACCAGCTGAGCTGGAATGAGGGCCGCACCTTCATGCGGAATTAGGGGCTGACTTTGGTTTCTTAAATGGCTTGGATTTATTCCAATTTGAGGAAGGCTTCCAATAGGAAACAGATTCCTTGGGGGAAGGATTGAGTTTTTGTTCCTTATTTTGACGAAAGGAACAAAAACGGTTAGAAGCCTTAGATTTACCCTTAGGTTTTTTATCCTGAGGCAGAAAAACTCCCTTTCCCCCAGTAACAGTTGAAATAATAGAATCCAACTGAGAACCAAATAAATTATTACCTTCGAAAGAAAGAGATAGTAATCTAGATTTAGATGTCATATCAGCATTCCAAGATTCAAGCCACAAAGCTCTTCTAGCTAATATAGCTAAAGACATGGATCTAACATCAATTTTGATAATATCAAAAATGGCATCACAAATAAAATGATTAGCATATTGCAGTAAGCAAATAATGCTAGATATGTCAGAATCCAATTCTTGTTGGGCTTAATTCTCCAACCAGAAAGTTGATGCAGTCACAATATCAGCCAAAGAAATTGCAGGGCTGAGAAGATGACCTGAATATAAATAGGCTTTCCTTAGATAAGATTCAAGCTTTCTATCTAAAGGATCCTTAAAGGAAGTACTATATTCCATAGGAATAGTGGTACGTTTAGCAAGAGTAGAAATAGCCCCATCAACTTTGGGGTTTTTTTCCCAAAATTCTATAGAATTTGCTGGTAAAGGATACACTTTTTTAAACCTTGAAGACAGAATAAAAGAAGTACCTGGCTTATTCCATTCCTTAGAAATCATATCAGAAATAGCCTCAGGAATAGGAAAAACCCCTGGATAAACCACAGGAGGTTTAAAAACAGTATTTAAACGTTTCTTAGACTTAACGTCAAGAGGACTGGTTACCTCAATATCCAAAGTAATTAACACTTTTTTTAATAAAGAACGCATATACTCTATTTCAAATAAATAAGTAGATTTGTCAGTGTCAATGTCTAAGGAAGGATCTTCTGTATCAGATAGATCCTCATCAGAGGAGGATAAATTATTATGTTGTTGGTCATTTGAAATTTCATCAACTGAATGAGAAGTTTTAAAAGACCTTTTACGTTTATTAGAAGGTGGAAATGCAGACAAAGCCTTCTGGATAGAATCAGAAACAAATTCTTTAAAATTCATAGGTATATCATGTACATTAGAAGTTGAAGGAACTGCAACTGAGAATGTACTATTACTGATAGACGCTATCTGCATGTAAAAGTTTATCATGACAACTATTACAAATGACATTCAGTGAAATAATTTCCACAATCTTACAACAAATGCACTTAGTTTTGGTAGAACCAATGTCAGGCAGCAATGTTCCAGCAGAAACTTCTGAGGCAGGATCAGATTGAGACATCTTGCAAAATGTAAAAGAAAAAAACAACATATAAAGCAAAATTATCAATTTCCTTATATGACAGTTTCAGGAATGGGAAAAAATGCAAATAGCATAGCCCTCTGATAGAGAAAAAGGCAAGAGGCAAACATCAATGGGGTATTAAAATAATGAAAAATTTTGGTGCCAAGTATGACCCACAATGTAACTGAAAACCTTTTTGGCGCCAATAATAACCGGAAATGACACACTCGCGCCACTAATGACGCAACTATGTGTAAGGAGATGACAAAGTTGCATCATAGACGTATTTTTCGCGCCAAAAAAATTCTCGCGCCAAGAATGACGCAATAAAGCCTAGCATTTGGCGCACACGTGGGCCTAATACCGACCGCAATTTGCAAGAAAGTAGTCAATTGAAAAAAAGACTAAACCCCAAATATGAAACTGACAGTCTGCAGAAGGAAATACATGAACCTGACTCATGGCAAATATAAGTACAATACATATATTTAGAACTTTATATAAATGCATAAAGTTCCAAACCATAGCTGAGGTGTCTTAAGTAATAAAAAACATACTTAGCAAAAGACACCCATCCATATAGCAGATAGTCAAACCAGTACTGTAACATTTATCAGTAGAGGTAATGGTAAATTGAGAGTATATCGTCTATCTGAAAAGGGAGGTAGGAGATGAATCTCTACGACCGATAACAGAGAACCTATGAAATAGACCCCCGTTAGGGAAATCATCGTATTCAATAAGTGATACTCCCTTCACACCCCTCTGACATTCGCTGTACTCTGAGAGGAATCGGGCTTCAACAATGCTGAGAAGCGCATATCAATGTAGAAATCTTAGCACAAACTTACTTCACCACCTCCATAGGAGGCAAAGTTTGTAAAACTGAATTGTGGGTGTGGTGAGGGGTGTATTTATAGGCATTTTGAGGTTTGGGAACTTTGCCCCTCCTGGTAGGATTGTATATCCCATACGTCACTAGCTCATGGAGTCTTGCAAATTACATGAAAGAAATATGTGCATGTCATTATGTAGTAGAACATTTACTTAAACCTATGTGTTCTAAGCACAAGCATAATTCTCATGTATTTTCATTAATATAGACTAGCATTTACAATTTTGGGGTCACAGACAATTCCTTGTCTTTGGAAGAAAAGCAATTTTGTTTGTACATTAAAATAACATAATTGATCAGAAAGATTTGAAAAGTGTTATGAACACACAAATCTAAGTTTGAGGTGTTCGGATCTCAAAGAAGAACATTCATGAGATGCAGATCAAATGAAAAGGTGCTGGAGGAGTGCTTGAGGCCATCTGTCATGCATGGTGGAGGCAATGTGATGGTCGGGGGGAAGCTTTGGTGGTGGTTATTTTCTCCTACAACAGGACAATGTCCCAAAGCGCAGCTCCAAACTAAGAAAGAACTATTTAGGGAAGAAGCAGTCAGCTGGCATTCTATCTTTAATGGAGTCCCTAGCACAGTCACCCGATCTAAATCCTATTGCGTTGTTGTGGCAGCAACTTGACCGTATGGTACATAAAAAGTGCCCATTAAGCCAATCCAACTTGTGGGAAGTACTTCAGGAAGCACGGGTGAAATCTCTTCAGATTACCTCAACAAACTGACAACTAGAATGCCAAAGGTCTGCAAGGCTGTAATTGCTGCACATGGAGCATTCTTTGACAAAATCAAAGTTTGCAGGACACAATTATAATTTCACATAAAATTAATTATTTCTAACCTTTTCATTGACTATATTTCATATTGGAACTCATTTCATGTATGTTTTCATGGAAAAAAAAGGGAAATATCTAAGTGACCCCAAACTTTTGAATGCTAGTGTATATATTGTTGTCAGGGTACTCCCTGTCACATTTGCTCTTCCCTGTGATATTAGAGAAGATTGGAGAAACTAGTGTACTCTAGTTGGGGCCCAACACCATTTGAAGGTATTTACATTTTTTTTTTTTTTTTTTTTTAGTCTCCATATGTAAATATTTACCTAGTACTCTGAGGAAGATTGTTGAATTTTTTGGAAATGCCATCAGGCATTACAGCCAATCAGCAGCCATACCACCCACCCATTGGTAATATAGTCTGCTCAAGCTGACATCAGCATTCATGACCTGGTTTAAAGGGACAGTGTACTGTAAAATAGTATACCCCTTAATTTGTTCCCAATTACCCATTTTACCTGCTGGAGTGTATTAAATTGTTTACAAATAGCTCCTTTACCTTTGTTTTATATTTTAATTGGCTGTTTTTGCCAGTTGTATCCCCACCTATACTAAAAATGTCAATACTTAAGTATTAGCTATAAAAAAAGAATGTAAATATTTCCATCAGAAGAAATTACAGTCACAGTGAGAGGTAAAAGACATAAGTAATACAATCCTAATTTTCAATTGTTCTTTCAAAGTATTGGGCATTAGTAAACATACAGATATAAGATAAGGGACCATCTGGGTGTATAGAAAGTGATAAAATAAAGAGATCTAATTTCCCTGTAAGCTCAGCCCATTTTAATGGATTGTGGCGTCAAAGAACAAAAACAGATATTTCCTAAATAAGAATAAACCTAAAGGAGCAGTTTCTCATATTTTATGCTCTGCTGCTGGTATATCAAGTCCCTTGAAATACATTAAGAAAAAAACAATTTTACAGTACACTTTAAAGGGACATTAAACTGCTGTGCGCAACTACAAAAGAATAGTAACTGCTCACCATGTTGTGGCATTTCATCCTGTTCCTGAAGCTCTTTTCAAATCAGTTTTCCTGTTTTAATAGCTTAAAGGACCAGTCAACACAGTAGATTTGCATAATCAACAAATGCAAGATAACAAGACAATGCAATAGCACTTAGTCTGAACGTCAACTGAGTAGTAGATTTTTTTTTTTCTGACCATTTTAAAAGTTATGTCTTTTTCCACTCCCCCTGTACCATGTGACAGCTATCAGCCAATCACAAATGCATACACGTACCATGTGACAGCCATCAGCCAATCACAAATGCATACACACTTATTCTTGCACATGCTCAGTAGGAGCTAGGGACTCAAAAAGTTTAAATATAAAAAGACTATGCACATTCTGTTAATGGAAGAAAAATTGGAAAGTTGTTTAAAATGGCATGCTCTAGCTCTAGAGGTTCCGGTGGAGGCGGAGCTCAACAGGTGTTGCTGAGCTCACAGCTCCAGCCACACATGTACTGGCGGTGGATTGTTTTGCGCGCCTGCCCCAAGTCCTGGGGCTATCTGTAAGGACAGCTTGGTAAAAGCAGCTCTGGAACCCTTTACCAGTGGCCCACCATCCCACTGGTTCATACTAACTTTTTCATTGCCTGGACTTAACTTGTCTCTATTTTGACCTACCCAGCCTAAAAACTATCTCCCACCACGCCATCTGCGCTCTCTGCTTTGGACTGTATCTCCCTCCCCCTTCAAACTATACTCTGCTACTCCGCTCAAACTTTAAACTTTTTCTCCCCCACCCCGCCTGTAGCCCTCGCCAGGAAAACCCCCAGCATCCTCGACCGCTCTGTAATTACTTGAACCTTACCTGTGGCATCGTTGGAGGTGGCCCCCCTGCAGTGTTGCAGCTTGGCGACCGCCCTCTCCCTCCCCCACCGGTGCTGCGCGGGAGGGAATTGGGCTGGACTTTGGATTGGGGACCCGATGCTGGAGCCGTCCCTCTCCGGCTGACGCCGGTGTTTGATGCAGCCCTCCTGCTCTCCTCCCACCGTTGCTGCGTGAGGAGAGCCGAGTGTGTTCTTCGATAGGGGCGGAGGGGAAACGGCTACTGGAGGCAGCCCCGTGTCGGCTTGCAGGGACCTGGATATCGCTGGTGAACACGGCGAGCGGACAGGCGGAGGCAAGGGGTGAGTTTAACTGAACTCTTTTCTTACCGTACTGTGGGTCAAACACTGCTCCTGGACACTTGAAGAGGCTCCTAAAGTCTTAGGCCAGACCCGCTAAAAGCCAACCTATTGAAAGCAGAGGTGAATAGGAGGAGGAAGGGGGGAGAAAGGGAAAGAATCAGGCTGCTGGTGAATGGCCTGGAAGCTTATCAAGGGGGATAAACTAGAGACGCCAAATCGTTTAGAGCACTCAATTACATTCAGCAAGCTCTCTTGCTCCTTATCTTGGTATTATAACTGTGGACTAAAAAAATACAAAGCGACAATTTGAACCTAAGAAGAGACTGAGAACAAAAAGACTTTCTCTATGAGAATACTCGCTAGTCTTTAATAACTTGAATATGCTCCTTCACTTTTCCCCTCCTTGATACAAAAGTTTCAAAACCTGATAGTATCAACTGATCACCTTGCACTTTTCTTCTTATCTTTGATATAACACTGTTTAGCTTTGTTAGTTTGCGTATATACTGATACTACTTATGCAAAAAGGAATTGTCTATGTTTGATGGCTTTTTTGAAAGGCGTTACTACACTACACACATATTCCTAAAGATGGGTCATTAAGGTCTAAACTGAATCATACCATTAACCAACACTCTTGCTGACCCCTTGAAAAGCCTACATGATAGTTAGCATAGCTGCAAAAGCAAAAATTAGCTGTATTACCTGAGTTTTCTCCTTGCTTTTTGTCTAGGAAAAAGATACAATAGGGATACAGGCAGCAATCCCCTGACCTATATGTGGTACTCAATACTTTACTACAACAATATTAAACAGGGGTAATTTCCCCTAGTTTTTTCTCTTAGAAATAAAATACCTATAATCAAATCTTTAGACTTTAAAGAACTCCCTGAACCAATATTACTTGTTCACTCAGATCACTTACTACAAATAAGAGCATGGTCACCCCCGATACTCAGTATACTGAGAATTACTGTGCCACAAGAAAATAAGTATAAATCCAGCACTGTGCAATATCTGGTAGTTTCAGTCTCTAACAAACCTGAATAGGCTCCTTCACTTTTCTCCCTCTTTGATATAAATGCTCCAAAACTTGACATTATTAATTGATTTTGTTGCTTTTCTCTCCTTGTTCTGGATACAACATTGTCTAGCTTTGTCTGATTGTGTACATTCTTATATTGCTTATGCAAAAAGGAATTGTTTTTGTTTGATGGCTTCTCAAAGGCGTTACTACACTACATATATTTTACTAAAGCTGGGTCATTAAGGCTCAAACTGAATCTTATTATTAATCAACATTTTTCCTGACCTTTTGAAAGATCTACATGATATTTAGTATAGCTGGAAAAGCAAAACTTATCTGTATTACCTGAGTTTTTTCCCTGTCCTGTGTCTAGGGGAAAAAAAAAATACAATAGCTCCCTCTCTGATATAAATGCTCCAAAACTTGACATTATTAATTGATTTTGTTGCTTTTCTCTCCTTGTTCTGGATACAACATTGTCTAGCTTTGTCTGATCGTGTACATCCTTATATTGCTTATGCAAAAAGGAATTGTTTTTTGTTTGATGGCTTTTCAAAGGCGTTACTACTCTACATATATTTTACTAAAACTGGGTCATTAAGGCTCAAACTGAATCTTATTATTAATCAACATTTTTGCTGACCTTTTGAAAGATCTACATGATATTTAGTATAGCTGGAAAAGCAAAACTTATCGGTATTACTTGAGTTTTTTCCCTGTTCTGTGTCTAAGGGGAAAGAAAATACAATAGGATACAGGCAGTAATCCCCTGACTTACCTGTAGTATTCAATACCTTATCACAATAATAACAAACAAAGATAGTCTCCCCTACTTCTTTCTCTTAGAAATAAAATACCTCTAATCAAGCCCTTAGATATTAAAGAACTCCCTGAATCAATATTATCTGCTTACCCACATCATTGTGAAATAGCCGGTAGTTTCAAAACTTGGGAAAGATACTTTATCTTAGTTATTTTTCATTAAAAATAAAAATACAACAAGAGCATTGATAATTGACCTCCCATTGCTAAAGAGGTTTTCCACTTACCTACTGTCGGTACCACTCTGTCAAATATCCTAAACCCAGTGATTAAAAACACTAAAGCCCTCATACTTTAGAAAAAGCGAGCAGATAAACAATATATAGGGCTAACGCGAATACACAACGTTACTCTAAACGTTCTTTCCTTTTTTCTTCTTTTTTCCCTCTTTCTCCTTTTTTCCTTTTTTTTTTTTTTTTTCTCTCCCTTCCCTTCCCCTCCCCCCTTTTTTTTCTTTCTCCTCATCTTTTTTCAACCACCTACACAAATCACCCAAATAGCACGTAAATCAAGTAGGGCATCACAAGCCACAGCCCGACACTGAATTGGCGCATTTCTTTGCGCCCACCTCACTGATTCCCTTTTAGGGATCCTGAGATACATTCCTTCCTAGCTCACTCTTTCCTTTTTTTTTTTTTTTTTTTTTTTTTTTGTATTCACAAACAACACAATTGGCAAACTCCACACGAAGGCACTATCCTAGATTTGTTCCACTCACAAGCTCCTGCCCGACTCAATCACCTCCCACAGGTTACGCACCACCTCTCCACACTCCCCCACTTCCCTTGCACTTTCACGCTTTTTTTTTTTTTTTTTTCTCCTCCTTTTTTTTCTCTTTCTTCATCTTCCTCCCTTTTCCCTTCTCTTTTCTTCTTTCTCTTCTATAGAGAAGTACATGGATAAATTTCTTGGTACCTCTTCTAAAGCACCCTCACCAGGAATGGCAGGTAGACAAAGAGATAAGAAATCCAAAAACACACAGGACTCAGTAGCTGAGATTCAATCAACTTTGTTAAATGCAGCCACACCTGAAGTACTAAATGTCCAAAACTTAGTTGCCAGCATTTCTGATGCCCTCTCTCCCAAGTTCGATGCTCTTAGGATGGAAATTAAGCAGGATATCTCCTCCTTATCTCAGGAAATTAGACAATTCTCTTCAAGAATGCAGGAGGTTGAGCAGAGAGTATCGGACTTGGAAGACACGGTAGTAGTACAAGGCACTAAGCTGGACAGCATCAGTACCAGTAATCAAAAAACCCTTATGAGATTAGAAGACCTTGAAAATCGTAGCAGAAGAAATAACATCAGAATAATAGGTCTTCCAGAGGAGAAACAATATGAGGACCTCGCCCTCTTTGTCTCTGACACACTAAAGACAGCTCTTAAACTCTCGCCCTTACACAACAACATCTTAGTAGAGAGGGCCCACAGACTGGGCCCACCACAGTTAGCTCAAAAATCTAATAGGCCTAGACCTATTATTGTAAAGCTACTCAATTACCAGGACAAAATCTCTATTTTTCAGCATTACCGCAAAACACAACCTCTCATTATTAATGGAGCTAAGATCCTTATTTTTCAGGATTTCTCGGCTGAGACAGCCTCCAAGAGGAGAGATCTGGCACCTATATGCACTAAATTCATAAATTCTGGAATAAATGCGACCATACTTTACCCAGCTAAATTAAAAGTTACTGTGAATGGAACGGTACATTTTTTCCTGGAGGCACACACAGCCGAGAAATTCTTCTCATCTTTAGACTCCTTAGCAACAGACGATGTAGCTCCCACTTAAACAGTGTAGGTTCGATAACTGGGAAGATCCCTTTTGTAGGGCTAAATGGGGCAGGTCCCATATGTGTCAGGTGGTTTTTTTTTCTTGTTTCTTGTTTATTTTATTTTTTTATTTTTTTTATTTTATTTTTATTTTTTTCTCCCTTCTTTCTTTTTTCCTCTTCCCCTACCTCTCTCCCTCACCTCACTTTCATGCTATAAAAACACAGAAAAATAGAAAAACTTAGAATAGTTTCGTGGAATGTGGGAGGGATCTCCACCCCCATTAAACGGAAAACCATATTAGCACAACTAAGGAAATATCAGACTGATATAGGATTAATTCAGAAAACCCACCTCAATTCAGAAGAATCTAACAAACTTAAGTCCTCATGGGTAAGAGACGTATACTTCTCGCCAAGCGTAGGTAAAAAAAAGGGGAGTGGCAATCTTAATTGGTAAAAGAGCTCAGCTTGAGGTGATCCACTGCAAGCCTGATCCGGAGGGGAGATATGTCCTAATAAAAGTAAAAATCGCCCAGGAAATTTACACAATCTGCAATCTATACGGCCCTAACACCTTCGATCCAGAATTCTGGAACAGAATTCAAACTAAACTCCTCCTGTATAACCAGGGGCTATCAATTATAGGTGGCGATTTTAACATGGCACCGCACTCCCCATTAGATAGACTTAGAGAATCCACGAAGCAAAAAAAAACAGAAAAAGGATAATTTAGAATTTAAAATGTTTAAGAAACTAAAACAAAACTTAGCATTACACGATATCTGGAGAAGTCAGAATCCAGATGTTCAGGAATTTACGTGCCTCTCAAAAGCGCACAAAACTATGTCTCGTATAGATCTATTTCTCGTAGACGAGCGCCTGGGCTCTTTGAGAGTGCAAGCAGGAATCACCCCTATATTGCTATCAGATCACGCCCCTATTACCTTAGACATCAAGCTTGATCAATCAAGATTCAAATCTTCACGCTTCTTCTTTCCATATTACCTAGCGACAGATATGAAATTTAAAACCCACATCAGATCTAAATTCGAGGAATATCTCCAGTTTAACTCAGAACACATTGAACAGTCAGAATTGTTCTGGGAAGCCGCCAAGGCGGTCCTTAGAGGGGAAATTCTAACTTACAAAATAGCCCTGACCAAGAAATTGAAGGTAAGGGAGAGAGAGATACAAAAAGCATTAACTAATGCATATAATAAATTCATATTACAGAAGAACGCCTTAAACTGGTCTAAGTACGTACAGGCTAAGGAAGCCCGGGATACATTCACTCTGACTCAACAAACACAAAAGGAATTAAAAACCCAGGCTAAACTCTATAGATTTGGGAACAAGTCCGGAAAGATGCTTGCCAGAATGGTCAATAACGAAAAAAAACAACCTTATATCGAAGAACTTCTAGAGAAGGGTGTGCAAATCCTAAACTCGGATAAAATTGCATCCACATTGGTGAAATATTATCAGGAGTTATACTCCTGCAAAGGCTATGACCATGACAAGGCCACGGAGTTCTGGAATCTGATCAAAAGCCCTTCACTAACGGACGAAGATATCAGTAGCCTTAACTCTCCCATATCAGCGCAAGAACTAACTGAGGCAATCTCTGGTCTCCCCACTAACAAGGCGGCAGGTCCGGATGGATTGCCTGGTGAATTTTACAAAATTCTCTCTTTAGAAATTTCTCCATATTTAATAAATTTATATAACGATCTCTATATGAATGGTAAACCAGTCCCTCCTTCATTTTCGGCATCACATACAACTCTGATCCTTAAGGAAGGGAAGGACCCAAGGCTCAAAGAATCTTATAGACCGATAGCCTTACTTAATTCAGATTATAAGATTCTTACCTCCATTTTAGCAGCTCGTCTACAGCAAATACTTCCACAGGTAATCCATCCGGACCAAGCGGGCTTCATGAATGGACGGAACTCCTCGGCAAAAATAAGGGAATTATTACTTACACTTGAATATCTGGAAAAGGCCCGGCAGACGGGAGAGGGGAGAGAAGAAATGCCTGGAGCACCGGACATGGCTATTCTGTCCATTGACGCAGAAAAAGCGTTTGACTCTGTCACTTTCAAGCATCTCAACACCTCTCTCACAAAATTTGGAATTAAGGGTAAATTCCCTGAATTTGTTGAGAACCTTTATAAAGGCTCAGCTACACGTCTAATCATTAATGGCATGGCATCCCCATCAATAACTCTAGAAAGAGGAACCCGCCAGGGGTGCCCCCTCTCCCCTCTCCTGTTCAATGTGGCCATTGAGCCTTTGACAATCATGGTAAGACAAAATCTGGAAGGAATTAAGATCTCAAATCATGAAATGAAAATCGGCCTATATGCAGACGATGTACTATTATATATATCTAACACTAAAATTAACATCCCAAAACTTATGCAAATAATAGATCATTTTGGTACCTTCTCTGGATACAAAATAAATACAGCTAAGTCAGAAATTCTCTGGATCCGTAGGGATAAAGACTCTTGCATAGAAAACCCTTTCAAGAGAATAACAGACTCATTTAAATACTTGGGAATAAACGTCCCGGTGAATGACGAAAAACTATATGAACTTAACATACCCCCTATTATTAGGCAAATCAAAGAAAAGTTGAGAATCTGGCACACACTTCCACTCTCGGTTTCGGGTCGAGTGGCAATATTTAAGATGGTGCTCCTCCCGAAACTCCTCTATATACTCCTGAATGTCCCAGTAATCCTGTACGAAAAGGATGTAAGACTAATCAATAGCCTGCTTAGCCAATTTCTTTGGCAAGGGAAAAAAGCACGAATTTCCCTTAAAAAACTCTCTCTCCCATGCGATTCTGGAGGTATGGCATTGCCAGATATCAGAGCATACAACCTCAGCTCCTTGGCACGAATAGCTAGTAGCTGGATCTTATCTAAGGATTACATTTTAAATAACCATCTTGAAAGTAATGTTTGCGATCCTTACCTCCCCCTAGCACTCCTACATTCCCCTCCTAAAGAGCTACCCCTAGAAATTAAAAGACTTAAATCTATATCCAACCCTATCAGGGCTTGGTGGAAAATATCAAAGCTTTCAACTTTTAACCCTAAAATATCAAAACACCTCACCTTGATAGGGAATCCAAAGTTTCAACCCGGTCTACAGTCTGAGGTCTTCAAAAGATGGCACAATAACGGATTAAACAAATTGATCTTACTGATAGATGGGGATGGAAAAACCATCAAAACATTTGAAAAACTAAAAGGGGAATATAACTTACCCAACAAAGACTTTTTTGCTTATCTACAGATAAGGCATTATCTCTTGGAAACAACTAGAGTGGTAGGATGGTCTTGGAAATTAGGTAAACTTGAAAATTGGCTTACACTTATGACTGTAGATCGAATATCTATCTCTGTATGCTATCATCTTTTGGCTATTAGCAGGGGCAACCAGAACTTAGCAAGACTTGCTCAAACATGGACTTCACTGTCAGAACACAATGGGGTAGACTCAAAAACAGTGCAACATTCTATAAGCAAAGTGAAAAAAACAACTCTCTCAGCTACTTGGCAGGAAGCACATATCAAAATTCTTCATAGGGCATATTTCACTCCGGAAATGGGCCGCAGGGTTCACAACTCAAGCTTTGATAAATGCCCCAAATGCTCACTCCCGGCAGCCAACTTAGAACACATGTTTTGGTTTTGTCCAAAAGTAAGAAATACTTGGTGCAGGCTTGAATATTGGCTGAATAAGGTGCTGAAAATTCCCCCTGTAACTCTTACTCTATATCAAATCATATTATGTAACGATAATCTAACTGAACGCCACCCCAATGATAACTTGATCTCTGTCTCGATATTAGCTACTAGATACCTAATTTGTAAAAAATGGAAAACGCGCTCAGCGCCCAGCGTATGCGAAATCCAAAACTGTCTAAAAAAACAATGCTTATTAGAGCAAAAAGATACAGACATAGACAATGAAGAGGACATAAGGAATTTTTTCAATAAATGGGCAGTATATATTAAATCACTCCCTGAAAATGAAAAAGAATATATGATCTTCCCATTTCAAAACTCTGAACTAATCTTACTAGGCATTTGGTAGCTGGGCGAGGTGAATGAGAGATGGCCACCTTCCCCTCCCCTCCTTTTTTTTTTTTTTTTTTTTCTTTTCTTTTTTCTTTTTTCTTCTCTCTTGCTTTTGTTTTATTTTTTTTAACAAAAAAAAAAAAAAAACTCCAACAATGAGTAATGACCAAATAGGTGGACAATTCAGGTTAATCTATTGTATATATGAATTGTAATATATACTTCATGGTTGGATGACATTGTTTCTCGCTCTTCTTTTCTTCTGTTAACATAACATATATGACAAACTGAAATACCTCTTGTTCTTTTTTGTCGCTATGAATACTGTATTCATTGTTGGTTATAAATAAAATATTTAAAAAAAATGGCATGCTCTATCTGAATAATGAAAGTTTAATTTTGATAGAGTGTCCCTTTAAAGGTTCCAGATACTAAAGCTCCACCGCTTCATACTGGACACCGTCATCTTAGAGCTCAGGTATTTTCCAGCCTGTGACAGAAGCAGTGCACACTCACAGATCACACTAATGGACCAGTGATATCGGATACATTTTTTTTACAGCTGCATCATTTGCTTGGAGTTAGCGTGCATGGTACATCATGTGAGCTTTATCTTTTTGCATTTCTTACACAGTTTTACAGTTAAACAAAATATATTTTAAAAAACACTCAACAATAATATATAGCAATGCAGCCACTGCAAAAATGTGCGACTTTGTTTCATGCACCCTAACCTGATGCACCTTATACAGCTGTAAAAAATAGACAATATTACTGATCTGTGAGTGTGCACAGCTTGTGTCACAGGCCCAAGCTCCAAGATGGCAGCCCCCAGTATGAAGAGGCATAGCTTCAGTATCTGGCACCTTTACACTATTAAAGCAAGAGAACTGCAGGGACTGGATACAATTCAATAATACAATGAGTATTTATTATTATTTTGTAGTTGTGCACAACAGTTTCATGCCCCTTTAACTACAGGAAGTTAACTAGAGCAGTGATATGAGATAGTTACTCGTTTTATTGTCAGGGTTGCAATCTGGTTGCTAATTTGGCTGTACTGCCCAAGGACATAAAACTAAAAATAACTTTTGTTGGATGGGTGGCTGGGTAATGGGTAAATGTGCTAGTACAGAGGTAAAAATAAACAAAAATGTAGTCAAGACCTATGGAATGGATTAGTTGCCTTAATTAAAGAGAGTAAGTAAGATTATAAGAAGAACAAATGAAGAGAAAAACATAACGTCTAGTCATGTTCAGTTGAATGTTTACTAAAGTCAGCAACATGTTTAAAAAATGAATTTTACAAATATCATACAGCTAGATTACGACTTTTGCGGTATGAGTGAAAAAGCAGCGTTATGGCTCTTTTTTACTACCGCTGATATTACGAGTTTTAAAGGTTTAGGGGCATCGCACACTTTTTTGACCATAACGCAACGTAACTACCGCAGCTTTTAAAAAGTCCTTTTTCAATGGGACTTCCTTTGTGCCGGTATTACGGGTTTGCCTGTCCGGCTAAAAAGTGAGCGGTACAGTCTAAAACTACAAGATCCATACTGTAAACTGAAAGTCAGTAGTTATGAGTTTTACGCTACAAAGCCTACCATAAAACTCATAACTAAAGTGCTAAAAAGTAGACTAACACCGATAAACTACCTATTAACCCCTAAACCGAGGCCCTCCCGCATTGCAAACAATAAAATAAAATTACTAACCCCTAATCTGCCACTCCGGAATAAACATATTAACCCATAAACTGCTGCACTCCTGCATCGTAAACACTAGTTAAATATTATTAACCCCTAATCTGCTGCCCCCGACCTTGCCGCCACCTACATTATACTTATTAACCCCCAATCTGCCGCCCCCAATGTCGCCGCCACCTACATTACAGTTATTAACCCCTAATCTGCCGCCCTGCCACCGCCGCCACCTACATTATATTTATTAACCCCTAATCTTCCGCCCCCAAGGTCGCCGCCACTATACTAAAGTTATTAACCCCTAACCCTAAGTATAACCCTAACACCCACTAACTTTAATGTAATTAAAATTAATCTTAATAAAACCTACTATCAATAGCTAAATAATTCCTACTTAAAACTAAATACTTACCTATAAAATAAACCCTAAGCTAGCTACAATATAACTAATAGTTACATTGTAGCTATCTTAGGTTTTATTTTTATTTCACAGGCAAGTTTGTATTTATTTTAACTAGATAGAATAGTTACTAAATAGTTATTAACTATTTACTAACTACCCTGCTAACATAACTACAAATTTACCTGTAAAATAAAACCAAACCTGAGTTTCACTAACACCTAACCTTACACTACAATTAAATAAATTACATTAATTAAATACAATTAACTAAATTATAAAAAACCCCCACTAAATTACACAAAATAAAAAAGAAATTATCAAATATTTAAACTAATTACATCTAATCTAATAGCCCTATCAAAATAAAAAATCCCCCCCCCAAAAAAAAAACCCTAGCCTAAACTAAACTGTCAATAGCCCTTAAAAGGGCCTTTTGCGGGGCATTGCCCCAAAGAAATCTGCTCTTTTACCTGTAAAAAACAAATACAAACACTCCCCAACAGTAAAACCCACCACCCACACAACAAAACCCCCCAAATAAAATACTAACTAAAAAAACCTAAGCTCCACATTGCCCTGAAAAGGGCATTTGTATGGGCATTGCCCTTAAAAGGGGAAATCATGCACGAGCATGTAAAAACAGCTCACCGCAGCTCACAGCAGCGCTGGTATTGGAGTGCGGTATGGAGCTCAATTTTGCTTTATGCTGCAATATTGCCTGCTAACGCCGGGTTTTTGGAAACCTGTAATACCAGCGCTGTAGGTAAGTGAGCCGTGACAATAACTTGCAGGTTAGTACTCTAATCTATCCTTTTGTATTTAAATCTAATAGCTAATTAAAAACATTACATTCAATATGGTAATATCTAAATTAGTTGCTAAGATGCAGGTTTCAAAGGCCACCAATATTCCAGATTATATGTTATTTCTGTCACTGAGCCTTTGATTAGTCAATCTGTGTAACTTAAAACTATCCGCGCTAGAAGATCTTGACACTGGAGTACATATACAATAGTCATATTCTCACATAATTATACTCTGAAAATGTGTACATTATCACTAATCATACTGTTTAGCATTGGGCCATATGACTTTCTTGTGCTGCAATACCCATCAGAATGCTTTCTGCGATATAGAAACATTTTAACTCAGGAGTATATGCCCAATAATGACCTAAATTACAAGTGGAGCACTAATTTATTGCGTGCCCACAAGCGGGCAAAATCGCCTGTTTGCAGATGCTCAGACCTCTGGTTAATTTTCTGTCCCAATTGCGGTATATGTGAACTGTTTGTTCCCTGTAAATATATATGTATATGCTTATTTACATATATATATATTTTATGTGTTATCATATACATATATATTTACACTTTGCTGCCCATTGCTGCGCAACTTACCCCTTTCGTTGCTCCAGATCTTATTCCGTGTCTCATGGCATGAGAAAGGGGCTTCCATTGGAGCATTTGGAAGCATGGTCTTGTGAGCGCAATGCTTCCATGCAATGCAAACGCAATCTAAAGTTTGCATTGCACCTAGCTCGTAATACCAGCGCACATTTTCGTGCACTGGTATTACAAAGTGGAATGCAAATATCGCTTTAGCGAAAGCAATATTTTGTGCACCACTTGTAATCTTGCCCAATGTGTACCTCAAGTTGCTTTTAATTTTATTTTATCTATTGGTCGTGGCTAAGTAGCCTTCACTCCAGAAAGCTTTAAATCAGTAACAGGAAACTGGTTTAAGTTCTAGGAATATTAAGGATTCTTTTAAGGTTAGTTTCAGCATCTTGCTTGTAGCAACTGCCTTTATTTATTACATCATAATACTAGCTGGAAATATGTCTAGAGAAAGCCCAGGGGGAAATAATGTGTGAATGTCAGAACAAGCGATTAGGATTGTTATGCTTATTCAAAAGGACAGCTACATCATATAGCTGATGTTGATAGAATTATATTATTGGGTAGATTTAGATTATAGAATGTTATCACCCTGTGGCAATATTCACACTGTTTGAGCAACATTATCCAAACATTCATATATCACATTTTGAAATTTCTCTTCCTGTATTTGTAGAAAGAAGAGCATTTTCATACCGCTATACAAATGTACTCGCTGACTGCCACAAACAAGCAATTTCCTCCAATTTATATTTAAAAAAAAACACCTGCATATAATGCAATTTTAAATATATAAACAAAATATTTTTAATTTTTTTTAAGCAATGTAAGTTTAATGTTTGTTATTGCATGGTACTGTTTAACATGATGGCATAATATACATATTATTATAATTTAATACAGATTTTAATGAGTTAATATTTAAAGCAGTATATCATTTCTATATTTTTCATAGTTTCAAGTGAGAATTAAAGGGATAGAAAAGTCAAAATTGAACTCGCATGATTTAGATAGAACATATAATTTTAAGACACTTTTAAATTCACTTCTATTTTCAAACTTGCGTTGTTCTCTTGGTATCCCTTGTTGAAAAAGAATATGCACATATCCTACACTAGTATGGGCAAGTTGCTGATTGGTGCCTACACACATTTGTCTCTTCTGATTGGCTCACTAGATGTGTTCATTTAGCTGCCAGTAGTGCAATACTGTTCTTTCAGTAAAGGTCAATAAGATAATAAAGCAAATTTGATAATAGAAGTAAATTGAAAAGTTATTTTCTGTTCTTTTAAACCTACATTTTCATATGCAGCTAACGTGTTTATCTTGACAATACATTATGGGCTAGATCACAAGTGGAGCGGTACTTACTACTCTTGCTTGTACGCTAACTCCTCTCAACATTTGCTCTTTGTGAGCATTGGGTAATGTGCATAAGTTAGATTATTGCAACTGCATTAACATACTCTCCCATAAACTTCAATAGAGAGATAAAAGTAATAAGAAACACCTAATACTCACACGCTAACCCGAATCGCCATAAGTTCTCTATTTTAATAACTCCTAAACTGCCACATAGCCCACCACAAACTCCCCACTACACTAATAACCCCTAACCCACCACATAGCCCACTGCAAAGTTCCCAATACAATATTAGCCCTAACCCACCGCATAGCCCACTGCAAAGTTCCCAATACAATATTAGCCCTAACCCACCGCATAGCCCACTGCAAAGTTCCCAATACAATATTAGCCCTAACCCACCGCATAGCCCACTGCAAAGTTCCCAATACAATATTAGCCCTAACCCACCGCATAGCCCACTGCAAAGTTCCCAATACAATATTAGCCCTAACCCACCGCATAGCCCACTGCAAAGTTCCCAATACAATATTAGCCCTAACCCACCGCATAGCCCACTGCAAAGTTCCCAATACAATATTAGCCCTAACCCACCGCATAGCCCACTGCAAAGTTCCCAATACAATATTAGCCCTAACCCACCGCATAGCCCACTGCAAAGTTCCCAATACAATATTAGCCCTAACCCACCGCATAGCCCACTGCAAAGTTCCCAATACAATATTAGCCCTAACCCACCGCATAGCCCACTGCAAAGTTCCCAATACAATATTAGCCCTAACCCACCGCATAGCCCACTGCAAAGTTCCCTCTATGTTATTAACCCTTAAACCACAACACCCCACATTGCATATTACCCCTCTACTCCACAACTCCACCGCAAAATACCCACTAACAACTAAACCCCCTAACCATCTAACCCCCTTAGCTAACCCCTCCTATGTTATCCCCAAAAAAACTAACCTTACCTGAAAAAAATCCTAACCTTACATAACTAAAAAGTCAAACCTTACCTTAAGATAAAACCCTAAACTTACCTTAAAAAATACCCTAACCTTACCTGAAAAATAAAACAACCTAACATTACAGAAAAAAATAACTACCATTACAGAAAATAACAAACAAAATGGGATTACCGCGACTTCAGAGCACTGGTTAACTGTTTTGCAAAACATAAAAGTTGCATAAAAAACATCAAAAATACATTACAAAGTATAGTTACACTCATAAAAATACTGTAATAAAAAATATTTAAAAAAAATTATTAGAAAAAAAATATTGTGACATAAAGACTCAAAGATATGAGGTATCAGTTGGAAATAAGCAGGCAAAGGGCTTTAACAGAGATACATACTTATACATATCTAAAGATGTATATGTATGTGTGTATGTATGTTTATATATATATATATATATATGTGTGGGTGTGTACATATGTATTTATGTATTTATATGTGTATATAGGAATTCATATACACATATAAACACATAAATACATATTCACACACACATATATATATATATATATATATATATATATATATATATATATATATATATATATATATATATATATATATATATATATATATATATATATACAGTATATAAGTGCATTGGAGCCCTTTGCAGTTAATAAGATGAAAACATGTTAAAGCATATTTATGCAATATTCATATTTAATAAAGGTTTTTACTATGTATTTACTGTAAATATTTTACATTCCAATATTCTTCACATAGCAAAATATGTTCTATGTATTTATAAATAGATTTTCCTATATATATATATCTGTATATAATAGGTATATATATATATATTGTATCAAAATACCATCATATATATGTAGAGATATGTATTTATGAATAAATAGAACATATTCTGCTATATGAAGAACAGTGGAACGTAAAATATTCATATTTTCATGTCGGGTTAGCACAAATGAGAATATGCAATCTGGTTTGCGCAAGCAAGGTGTTTTTTTTTTTCACTTCTTTTTTCTACATTGACTTTTATGAATAAATATGTGAATGCACACATGATATTCTAAATTCGGCTTTTGGATTTCCAGGTGCTGTTCCTTGTTCATGTTACACAGTATATTCTATGTGGCCTTAATTGTGGGAAAAATGTGGCCCAGGGCACAATAGTGAAACTGACTTAGATAACGGTAGCACAGCCATATAGAGTAATGGAGAACAAAGGCATCAAATAAGCCTACAATAAGCCAAACTGCACAATGCCGGGTAAACAACACCATAGAGGTGTATAGACTGCACAACGGCAAATAGGGATGGCCATAGATACATAGCTACGGAGCCCATATATTGTTAAATTACATTAAAAAATCAATTACAGAGAAATTAATATGAAAACAAAAATGCATGGGAATAAATTGGTAAACAATGCATACAAATTCCTTAGAAACAATCGCCTAGATTTAGAGTTTTGCGTTAGAAGGGGTGCGTTAGCTATGTGTGCTTTTTTCTGGCCGCACCTTTTAAATACCGCTGGTATTTAGAGTTCACTCCAAAAAAGGAGCGTATAGCATATTTACCGCAACTGCAACTCTCAATACCAGCGGTGCTTACGGACGCGGCCAGCTTCAAAAACGTGCTCGTGCACGATTCCCCCATAGGAAACAATGGGGCAGTTTGAGCTGAAAAAAAACCTAACACCTGCAAAAAAGCAGCGTTCAGCTCCTAACGCAGCCCCATTGTTTCCTATGGGGAAACACTTCCTACGTCTACACCTAACACTCTAACATGTACCCTGAGTCTAAACACCCCTAACCTTACACTTATTAACCCCTAATCTGCCGCCGCCGCTATCACTGACCCCTGCATTTTATTATTAACCCCTAATCTGCCGCTCCGTAAACCGCCGCAACCTATGATATCCCTATGTACCCCTAATCTGCTGCCCCTAACACCGCCGACCCCTATATTATATTTATTAACCCCTAATCTGCCACCCCCAACGTCGCCTCCACCTACCTACAATAATTAACCCCTAATCTCTAGACCGCACCTCACCGCTACTATAATAAAGTTATTAACCCCTAATCCGCCTCACTCCCGCCTCAATAACCCTATAAGAAATAGTATTAACCCCTAATCTGCCCTCCCTAACATCGCCAACACCTAACTTCAAGTATTAACCCCTAATCTGCCGACCGGACCTCGCCGCTACTCTAATAAATGTATTAACCCCTAAAGCTAAGTCTAACCCTAACACTAACACCCCCCTAAGTTAAATATAATTTAAATCTAACGAAATAAATTAACTCTTATTAAATAAATTATTTCTATTTAAAGCTAAATACCTGTAAAATAAACCCTAATATAGCTACAATATAACTAATAATTATATTGTAGCTATTTTAGGATTAATATTTATTTTACAGGCAACTTTGTATTTATTTTAACCAGGTACAATAGCTATTAAATAGTTAAGAACTATTTATTAGCTAAAATAGTTAAAATAATTACAAAATTACCTGTAAAATAAATCCTAACCTAAGTTACAATTAAAACACTACACTATCAATAAATTAATTAAATACAATACCTACAAATAACTACAATTAAATAAACTAACTAAAGTACAAAAAATAAAAAAGAACTAAGTTACAAAAAATAAAAAAATATTTACAAACATTAGAAAAATATTACAACAATTTTAAACTAATTACACCTACTCTAAGCCCCTAATAAAATAACAAAGACCCCCAAAATAAAAAAATGCCCTACCCTATTCTAAATTAAAAAAGTTCAAACCTCTTTTACCTTACCAGCCCTGAAAAGGGCCATTTGCGGGGCATGCCCCAAATAATTCAGCTCTTTTGCCTGTAAAAAAAAAAAATACAATACCCCCCCCCCCCCAACATTACAACCCACCACCCACATACCCCTAATCTAACCCAAACCCCCATTAAATAAACCTAACACTAAGCCCCTGAAGATCTTCCTACCTTATCTTCACCATGCCAGGTTCACCGATCCGTCCTCCGAAGTCTTGATCCAAGCCTCCAAAGTCTTCATCCAAGCCCAAGCGGGGGCTGGCGATCCATAATCCGGCTGAAGTCTTCTATCAAGCGGCAGCTGAAGAGGTCCAGAAGAGGCTCCAAAGTCTTCATCATATCCAGGAAGAAGAGGAGATCCGGACCGGCAACCATCTTTATCCAAGCGGCATCTTCTATCTTCATCCGATGACGAACGGCTCCATCTTGAAGACCTCGCGTGGATCCATCCTCTTCTTCCGACGTCCAATTGAAGAATGAAGGTTCCTTTAAGGGACGTCATCCAAGGTGGCGTCCCTCGAATTCCGATTGGCTGATAGGATTCTATCAGCCAATTGGAATTAAGGTAGGAAAATTCTGATTGGCTGATGGATTCAAGTTCAATCCGATTGAGCTCGCATTCTATTGGCTGTTCCGATCAGCCAATGTGGTCCGGTCGGCAGATTAGGACCACATTGTAGCGTTGTGGTCCGATCGGCAGATTAGGGGTTAATTATTGTAGGTAGGTGGAGGCGACTTTGGGGGCGGCATATTAGGGGTTAATAAATAGGGGTACATAGGTAGTTTATGAGTGTTAGTGTATTTTAGAGCACAGTAGTTAGGAGCTTTATAAACCGGCGTTAGCCCAGAAAGCTCTTAACTACTGACTTTTTTTTGTGGCTGGAGTTTTGTCGTTAGAGTTCTAACGCTCACTTCAGCCACGACTCTAAATACCAGAGTTAGAAAGATCCCATTGAAAAGATAGGATACGCAACTGACGTAAGGGGATCTGCGGTATGGAAAAGTCGCGGCTGCAAAGTGAGCGTTAGACCCTTTCCTGACTGACTCTAAATACCAGCGGTAGCCCAAAGCCAGCGTTAGGAGCCTCTAACGCTGGTTTTGACGGCTAACGCCAAACTCTAAATCTAGCCGATAGTGAATTGGAGAAAAATATGTATAAAATGTAAAGAACAAATTTAAAAAAAAAATATATATATATATATATATAAATATATATATAAAAAATGTAAATTAATAAATGTCAGAGGGCTCATGGACTCCCATATGGATATATAATAGGACTGTACTGCGCTCAAAGGGTATAACACTGTGGTTACTCAATGGATGCAAGGGGATGCTGCTAAGATGGTAACCCATGCTATAAGTGTGGAACAGATCATGGGCTCTCAAAAAGATAGATCAAATGAATCAAGTGGACCCACTCATTAAAGAAAGCAATGCCAATCTAGCATGGAATTTAGTCCATGTGGCGGTATGGTATTAAGACAGTATGTCCATCTAGCTTCAATCTGAAGGAGAATCTTATTCCTATCACCACCGCATCTCAAGGGGGGCACATGGTCAATCAGGACAAACTGGAGATCTGTTGCATTATGACCAGCTTCCATAAAGTGTCTTGCGACCGGTTGTTCACTCTTATTGTTCTTGATAGCCACTCTGATCGCTGATCTGTGGTTCACCATTCTTGTACGGGCACCATCAGTAGTTTCTCCCACGTAGAATTTGGTACAACTACAAATTAACAGGTATACAACATACTTTGTTGTACAGGTCAACCGGTGGCTAATGGTGTACTTTTTCTTTTTATGTGGGTGTCCAAACATAGCCCCCGGAAGCATCAAGTTACACATAATGCACCCTGTACATTGATAGCAGCCCATCTTCTTGGGTTGTAGCCAGCTCATGTCCAAATAGCAGTGAGTGGGCTCGGTCTTCATGATCAAGTCCCTTAGACTTGTATTCCTTTTGTAACCTACTTGAGGTGGAGCCCATTTAGAGAGTGGTAGACTGGGATCACCCTGCAGGATGTGCCAATGGTGGCGTAGGCTCATTCCAGCCAGTCTTGAATTGGGAGAATACTTAGTAGTGAAGGTTATACGTGGGGTATTAAATGCCTCATCCCTGGGCCAGATCTGGTCAGATCCCATGCACTTCTCTCCTGCCTGTATAATGATCCTCGGATGGTATCCTCTATCCAGGAATTTATTGCTCATAACCTCAAGTTGTTGCGATAGGTTGTTGGTGTCACTGTTATTCCTGATGATTCTTGTTAATTGTGCTTGCGTAATGGCCTGTAATAAAGCCCAGGGGTGGCAACTTGTAGCATGAAGAAGTGAATTTTGATCGGTAGGTTTATGATAGAGAGTGGTACCCAATTTTCTCCCGACCTTATATATTCTCAAGTCGAGGAAATCCACAAATTCCTGGTGGTGGGTGATCTTAAATTTCACCGGGCTATCAAGTTGGTTCAAAGTCTCAAACCATGTAGTGAGGTCTTGTTATGACCCTGTCCATAAAATGAACAAGTCATCAATGTATCTTCTGTAGAAGTCTACCTCTTTTTTCTGGTAGATCATCATTGTTATACACTCATATTGCTCCATGTATAGGTTGGCCAGGGACACGGCCACATTTGAACCCATCGCCGTACCCATGACCTGTTGATAAAATGATCTTTCAAAATGGAAATAATTCAAGGTGAGGCTCAGATCTAGGAGCTCTATTAGGTAATCTACAGGTGGTCCTACAAAAGGGTGTTTATTCAGAGTGTCACGAACACAAGATTTACCATCCTTGTGTGGTATAATAGTATACAGACTCGTGACATCTGCAGTGACAAGAACCAGTTTTCTTCAATCGTTAATGGGTTAATGGTTTAAGTAGATCAAGTAAATGAAATGAATCGCTCAGAAAGGATGTAATTTGCCTCACACAGGGTTGAAGATAATAGTCGACATACATTGCCAACTTAGATGTACAGAAATCCCTGGCAGACACGATGGGTCATCCCGAGGGATGTTCAATGTCCTTATGCACCTTTGGTAGTGTGTACAAAATTGGACAGATTGGGTGTGCAACTTTCAGAAAAGAAGCCGTTTCTGTGTCGAGCCATCCATTTGTGAATCCTCTGTCAATTGCAGCAGAGATTAATTTCTGAATTGTGAGAGTTGGATCCCCATTTAGTTTATGGTATGCACTGGTATCCTGCAGCTGCCCCATGATTTCATGCTTATAGTCACTATAGTTTTGGACCACAACAGCACCACACTTGTCCGCAGTGCGTATGATGATCTCAGGGTCATTGGCAAGTGACCTGATGGCCTCTTTCTCATGATGAGATAGATTTTGACAAAAACTTGTTGTAGAGCTATCTTATAATTCCTGCGTGACCAGGTCAATAAACAGGTCCCACACTCTCCAATATACATATAAACTTATTTTATTTCAACTGTGACGTTTCGGGGTTGTTAACACCTTCCTCAGACAAACAGGTCTGTCTGAGGAAGGGGTTAACTACCCCGAAACATCACAGTTGAAATAAAATTTATTTAAATGTATATCGGAGAATGCGGGACCTGTTCATTGACCTGTTTACATTTTGGTTGGTATATATAGAGTGAGCAGATCCTCTGCCTTAAAGTACTATATATAGTAGACAAAGGGGGGCAGTAGTTATATTGGATAAGGAACAGTACCATAATGAAGTTATGTCACAACTTAATAATGAAGAGCTGTATATGAAACTATCCTATAACCTCACCCTGTCTTTCAGACAAATAATGATGTCCTTATTGGATACAGCTATTGAAAACTGATTGATAAGGTTTTGGTTGATTTTCTTATTGTTAATGATCCTAGGATACCATTCTTCAGAATTACACCTAAAATTCATAAAACCACTATCAATCCACCGGGTAGACCAATAGTGGCTAGTATTGGCTCCCTTTGTGAACGACTGAGCGAATGGCTTGACCACGTACTTCAACCTATAGTTCTGGCTCACATCTTATTCAGCAACTTACAGACATACAAAGGAGTGAACAATATAAATGGCTGACTATAGATGTCACAGCATTATATTCTAATATACCACACCAATTAGGCCTTGATGTTCTCTCCAACATGCTATTATTATTATTATTATTATTATTATCGGTTATTTGTAGAGCACCAACAGATTCCGCAGCACTATTAACAAAGGCGGAGTACAAAAAAAACAGTTATAGGGATCAAATGGGTAGAGGGCCCTGCCAAGAGTTGCACTGTTGTAGTCAGCTCTTGAGAAGGTGATCAACAAACAGCTGGACTCTTAAGCTTACATGCTAGGGGGGTTCAGGGGATAGCAATGGAGGAGAGGAACTGGTATAAAGAAAGGTTAGCGTAGGTTGTATGCATCCCTGAACAGTAGAGTCTTTAGGGAGCACTTGAAGCTTTTAAAACTAGAAGAGAGTTTGTGGAGCGAGGCAGAGAGTTCCACAAGATGGGAGCCAGTCTGGAGAAGTCCTGTAAATGGGAATGTGATGAGGTGACAAGAGAGGAGGAGAGTAGGAGGTCGTGAGTAGAGCGAAGGGGACGGGAGGGAGAGTATCTGGAGACAAGGTCCGAGATATAGGGGGGAGCAGTGCAGTTGAGGGCTTTGTATGTCAGACAGATATACTGAATATGATAACCATTTTATAACATTTATAACAACAATTACAGAGTTTTTACTTTAAGATATTTTTGTTTATGAAGGTGAATATTATTTACAAAAAAGTGGCACTGCCATGGGGGCAAAATTTGCCCCAGCATTTGCCAATATTTATATGGGCTGGCTTGAATACTGTCTTATTCATTATTTATTCTTTTTCAGAAAGTTGTCCTTTCTCTGATAGCATAATACTATACGGCAGATTCATTGATGATCTGATACTTATATGGAAAGATGATGGTATACATACTACAGAACAATTTCTAGAATATATGAATTCTAACAAATATAACTTAAATTTTACTAGTCAACAAAACAAAACAGAAATAGATTTTTTGGACATACATCTAGAGATTGGACCTAATGACAAAATAATTACATCTATATACTGAAAACCACTGGCCAAAAACACTATTCTACATGCAGAGTCATGTCATATTCCACATGTGAAAAGAGGTATACCTAAAGGTCAATATCTCAGAATACGAAGAAATTGTTCAAATATTGCATTATATTTTAAACAAGCAAGAGAACTTACAGAAAGATTAATACTTAGGGGTTGCAATAAAAAAATCTCTCTTACAGATGGAATATAATGCTTCTAAAATAGATAGGGCCTCATTATTTGTAAAAAAAAAAAAAAAAGATTCAAAAACTAAAATTCAGGATGACAATATTCTCTTTATAACAAACTATAGCCGACAATACAAAGAGATATGTAATATTTTAAGAATATGGATGAATATGGATGAAGTACTAAGGTCAATAACCAACAAGAATAAAATTAATTATATAGCCAGAAGAGCTCAAACATTGGGAGACATTACTAAACTTCAATCAAATGATTAAATCCAATTAATGTTTTTTATAAATGTGGACATGTTCCTTGTAAGAGCTGTTCATTTACTCAAAAGAACAAATCATTTAAGTCTACTGTCACGGGAAAAATATATGACATTAGAAACAGAATTAATTGCACTACACAATTTGTTATATATTTAATTACTTGCCAATGTTGTTTCTTGCAGTATATTGGGATCACTACTAGATCCTTGAAAGAAAGAATAAGACAACATCTCCTATCATTAGATGAAAAGGAAGCTAAAACCCCGGTGGCAAAACATTTTAGACAACATGGAAAGGGTACAAAGTATTTCTCATTCATAGGCATAGATAGTATACCTATCTATAACTTCTAGAGGAGGTAATAGAACAAACTTGTTATTAAAGAGGGAGGTTTTTTGGATTATTGAACTCAACACTAGGGCACCAGAGGGTATTAATAAAAGACTAGATTTACACCTATTTATTAGGTAAATGACCACACCAATACAATCTAAAATATAGTAGAAAAAAATACCTCACTTACTCTATTCTCCATTTATTGGGTTCAACAAATATATAATCCAAAAACTAAGGTTAAATGTAAATGTATTATATTGAATTATTTGATCTCTCTAATTACATATGAGTTCAATACATATTCTTCTCTCCTCTTTTAGAGATATACCCATGCCTTCATATTCTTGGTAATATATTTGATTAGGTACTATATATTAATATAGACACAGTTTTGAATATGATGGCATGGATTGATCTAAATTATGGAGACCATCTTTCTGGTTCTTGGATTTTTATCATAATTTTCTTTATGACTACATTGATAGAACCAAAATGTGTATCCTTCCTCTATAGGAAAACTAAATATATAACGTGCTGTGTATTTTTCATGTACTAATGTATATGTTTATATGTTTGATCCATTTTTATATATATATATATATATATATATATATATATATATATATATATATATATATATATATATATATATACCAATTGTCTTTATAAAATTTGAATTTGACTATATACATTTGTAGTGCAACAAATTCTGTTTTGAAATGTACTTATAGCCTAACAATATGTGGATACTGCTATTGATTGAACATATACTAGAAATATATTCTGTATAGCATATATATTATAAATAATTTCTGGCCCTTTAAGGAATGCCAAGCGTAAAGCGAATATCTAGTCAATATCCCCTTAACTTTATATTTTAGTGCTATTTACTTATTTATCATTCCGTATTATCTCATTTTATTGTGTATTATTGTTTCTTATTTTTTACCATTTCTTATTTTTATGATATATTTGTTTTATGTTTATATATGATTGATTATGTTAAATATTCTTCAATGGATTATGTAAAAATCTGTCTCTCCCTCTCACCCTCTAAACTGTGTAGACGATAACTATTGACAATTGATAACACACTATATCACGCTATCAATGAGTTAAAAGAGGAGGAGAGGGATGGTACACATCTCTGAATCCCTACTGGTGAACACAGCCAATAAATTGTTCAACCTGTTCTGAATTTACCACCTCTGATGAAGCGCAGGTACACCTGCGTGAAACATGTCAGGTGTTCTATGTCTGCAATGACCCTTTGATTGTGGCAGAATAAATCTTTACCTGATTACAGCACTGAGTTTGTCGGCAGCAGTTCTTTTCTTCTGACGTTTATATATATACATTGTATATTCCACACTCTCTATGCATAGGTACGGAGGTAAGCCTATGTCCACACTTTTGTCATTATCATTATTTCCCTATATAATATATATATATATATATATATATATATATATATATATATATATATATATATATATTGTCATGAATACCGGACCACCAAGGCTACCCCCACCCCCCTACTACCTGACTAACTCCTTTTTACTTCGGATTTGGCCCTTTCATGGCTTACGGGATTTCCCATACTCTTGCTATCTGTTGTTTTACTATGTGTACTATGTGTCAGGAAAGAGCTGAACTCTGACCGGGAAAACCCTTCTCGGCTCTCCAGGCTCCTGGAGCTGCCGGCCGGCCGCATCACTCCGGACACCCGCCTAACCACTCTCTGGCTGGCTGGGCTCCTGGAACTGCTGGTCGGCTGCATCACCCTGGACACCCACTAACCTTTACCCCAGGTCGCTCCAGCGGCCCTTTGCCCCAGAGCTCCGCTCTTTTGGGGATTGGTAACCCCCTAGGGAGGACCAGAGGTAGGGTGATTACAGGAAGGGAGCTCCCTTGGGAAACGGGGGTTTTGGACACCCTACCTCCATATCTTTACCAGGCTGTAACTCCAGTCCCCTGTAGCGGATCCTGCTGCTTTTTGGACTGTGACCGAGGGCTTTCCAATGACACCCTGGAAGTGCTGCCACTCCCCGGGATCACCCGACACCGCAACCTAAATACTGTGGGGACTTTATGGGACTGTGGCTCCTATAGAGGTGCCAGACTCTCTGGAGGGGCGGGAATAGCGGGAGATCTTGGGATCAGATAAGGCTCTGAATATGTATAAAATCAGTGTGTGTTTCACTATAAAGTCAGTTCTTATTTCAGCTGCCAAAGTGCACTTTACAAGTAAATCCAGAATCCCATCAAACAAAAAGGCACTCGCTGGTCTTCATAAAATATAACATTTATTTCAGTTCATCAATAAAAAGACATAACGTTTTGGTGTGCAGTTACACCTTTCTCAAATGTCAGAATTAGTTCCAAAAAACGGACCCAAAAAACACATAACCCAACATATTTTCACCTGCCTTATATACCCGTTAAAACCATTTACTCCACCGTATCGACCCACAATGACGTCATCACACTACGGCATTAGCGTGATGCATCACCGCCAATAGGCTTACACCTCGTTACCATAACAACATATACACGGAAGTGAAATTGTGTATCATCCTGTAAGGGACAATGCTGTATGACCAGCAGTGAGGAGTACACCGCACCATATAGTGTACAACTGTAGCGACATGAGGCACAGCACGGAACACAACATCAAATGGTGTTGTGTTACCGTTGATCAGTAGCCATCAAACATGTCACCCACTATTGCAGCGTACATATTATGTCCCATTACTAAGAGGATAAGTAAATAAAATATGTTTTCTCTATATATATCCCATTAGACGTCATCGCGGGTCGATACGGTGGAGTAAATGGTTTTAACGGGTATATAAGGCAGGTGAAAGTATGTTGGGTTATGTGTTTTTTGGGGTCTGTTTCTGGAACTAATTCTGAAATTTGACAAAGGTGTAACTGCACACCGAAACGTTATGTCTTTTTGTTAATGAACTGAAATATATATATATATATATATATATATATATATATATATATACAGATATAAAGACACACATGAGTATAAAATTCCAAATAAGTTTAAAATATTAGATTAATATTACATATATCTTATTAGCTTTATTTATTCATAATGTAGCTGACAACAGTAATGGAAGGTCTAGATTATGATTAGCACTTGCATAGAGAAAAGTACATTGTGGACGTTTTATATAGAAATAATTCAACAGCATGAATTGAGTCTGTTGCTAGAAGCTACATTTATTTAATTAGCCATTGATTACAATTTCAAGAGCTTCCTGTTTGAGCAGAGTGAGATAAAAGATTTGTGCATGCAAACTTATGTGTGTTTGGAGAACATTGCAATGCTTATGATAATCACTGGAAATCTCAGACATAAGAGGACATATAGTATTCAAGGAATCCAAGGGCCATCACCTAATGAAATGGCTCATTAAAAGAGATTCTGCAAGTGTTCTAATGAAGAGGAAAATTCTATTGTCTCTTGAATTCCTGCTGGATGACTTAATGAGTGTATATTCTGCTTCATCGTTTTACAGAAGTTGTATCTTCTTGAGAAAAAAAAATATGAAAATCAGATACAATTTAAAATATATAATGTCAGTCTAGCTACATTAAGATTTCATTTTACTTTAGGATTGATAAATCAGGGGTGAACACATTGTGAACAAGTTCCTCTGGGGGAAGGACTATGAATAAATAGGTGGATGAAACTGAAGGGACCATAAATGGGAATCCATACATCCATGCTACCAATATTAAAAAAAAAAAAAATTAAGAAACTGAGATTGGTGATAGAAGCTGAGGAAAAAGGCAGATTTTGTATAAGATTTTGTGTATTTTGGATGGATAAACAGAGAAACAAGGACATAAAAGTCATGAGTGAATTTCAATGTTGATTAGAAGTATTTTTGCAATATATTAGCAAATAGAAAATCTTCTTGTAAATGCTATTACTGTTTTAGGAACAATTGTATTATATATGTTGTGTATGCCCAGTATACCCACCTTTAAACACCATGCCTGGTGGTAATTTGTATGACACAAATTGAGTAATTGCTCAGTGGTGTAATGAAACCACACTGGGTCCCAAAGCAAAGGCTGCAACTGGGCCCCTCATTTCAACAGTGACCTTTCTGTCTGTTTGAAAACAGCAGAAGCTAAGCCAGCAGACACATAGGAGCAAAAGGAGATTAAGAATCATCCATCACCCTTGCCTACCCCAAACGAGAAGAAATGCACTTGTACAGCCTTCCTGTACAAATATGGTGCAGGTATTTCTGTTTGACCACACTGTAATTGCCATATTGGAATCCTTGACACCATATTTGGTAAAGCAAATTAATTTTCTTTACATTGTGAGCCCTGTTTTGCTGGGTGATGCACACAGAGGGGCAAGGAATGATTCACATGGAGCCCAGACTCCACCAGGCCCTCTGTAGTGAATCCAGTACTGCCTGTAGGACCAGATAGGCCCCCTAGAGGTGTGAGTCCAGTCTTGACTGAGACCTCTGAGACCCTTGTAGTCAATTGCTGAAATGATGCACCCCATGAGGTTTATTGAATGTAGGTGCACTGAGCATGCTCAGTACATAAGCACATACCTCTGTCCCGCACCCAGACAGTAATAACATTTAATAGAAGCATTTTTGCAATTAAAGGTATGTAACACAACTGCCTCTAGGATGCTTTTTTTTCGAAATTGAAGCACACTCATGTACATTAGAATTTGCATATTATTGACCTTAACACTGATACAGCATCAATTTAATCAGCATATAGGCTTTCAACCCTTAGGGTTGCAACCATGGCCATGTTAACCTGGACATTTATGAGTTGCATATGCTACAGGTTGTGCAGGGAGGAACCTGTATTGTGCCTCTAGGAAATACATGAATAGTGTTTCTAGACTGCACTAGACATATTCCTCCTACACACCCTGTAGCATGTGTAACCCATAACAGTCCAGGTTATTATGGCTGAGGTGGCTTTAGGAAAGCATCAGCATTGTATTTAACAACATGATTGGTAACTTAGCTCTCTCCTTTTGATAAATGAAACCACGTCAAAAGTTCAGAATGATGTTGATCTGAAAACTGTAGGATTTAGGCAATGATAAGACACTGAAAAATAAGCAGTATGGATAAATCAAACTGAAAGACTACATTTTTCTCCTAGACAGTGAGTCTTCTATTTAAGCTACTGCACTGGCTCCTCAGACTGAGAGTGTTTATTTGGATTTCCCTGTTGCAATATGCAGGAATATGAGCGCAGCATCTCATGGTCACAAATCAAGTTAGTGGTCTGTCAAGGAGCTCAGTGGTACAAAATCCCATCAGACTGGTCCCTGGAGAGATTTCTAGAAACCTGCTTACAAATGAGGTAATTTCCCGCATTGCTTATAAATGCTGTATATTATAACCAAGCCTGATAACAGTTAACCCTTTAATGTGTTTGGCTTGCAGCTCTGAAAGATAATATTAAAAAGCACTGAAATATACGGAAAATCACCTATTTGTGGCTTGTGTTATGTTTCTATTAAAAAAATAAAAATATGTTTTGTTCTTAGGTGTGCTACCAACAATGCACCGAGAAAAAAAAGGAATTAGGGAAATCACAGATTCCAGAATTTGTAAATCATATTTACGATAGCAATATTGAGCACTGTTGAAAATTCTTCCTATGAAACAAATACATGGTTAAAGGACACTTTACTCTGCTAGGTATTTTAAAGAGCACCATTTAAACTTGTTGATTTTTACCAAAGTTTGAAGTAAAATATGTTTACATATAAAGGTACATGAAACCCATTTATTTTTAGAATTCAGATCATGCAAACAATTTTCTGATGTGCTCCTGTTATCTAACTTGATTTGTTCTTTTTGTTTCCTAGGTAGGCTCAGGAGCAGCAATGCTGCTGATTGTGTATTTATGCCTCTTGTCATTAGGTCACACAATCTACACCCATACCAGTATCAGTTGTGTACTTTCTACTAATACTCAATAGAGTATATGTACTTCCTACTAATGGCCAATGAGCATTAGCAGAAAATACCTATTTCAGCCAGTGAGCATTAGTAGGAAGTGCTAATCAGCCAATAAGCTTTAGTGTGATGTGCACAGCTCACACAATTGTATCAATTGTGGTTTAAATTTAAAAAGTTTTCATTTCAAATTTTGTTGTGCAAAAATAATAAAATAAATACATATATAAATCAACATGTTTAGATGCTGCTAGGCCCATCTAGCCATAAACAGCTGAAATGACGTCTGTACTAAAATGCTACCCCATATGTGGATGCTTATAAGTTAAAATTTATTAAGGTGATCCCAATAAGGGTTATGTAATTAGATGTACACTTTAAGAATAATTCCAAACAATTTCCATCTTAATGACTATTGTGAGTTTGGAGTCTGAGTCCCTTTCTAGCCATGTGGGATGCTGGCCCTGTTCAATATTTTATCTTGTGCAATATATAGGGCCCCCATTTAGAAGCTTTTCATCAAAAAAGTGAGGAAGACCTTATTGCATTATCACAGATTAATGACCACAGCTAATAAAATATCAGCAAAACAGAATGTTCAGATTTGAAACCATTACAGCAGAAGGTACCACTGGTGAGCAGTGGGTGTGGGGAGTTCTATAGTACCGATCAAAGGATGGGCTATATTAAAAGGAATGCAAACACTTCACGATTCTAAAATAAAATGTGTAATAATGTGAAGTAAAAAAGTTTCACTATACTTCTATTATTTATTGTAATTTAAGTCTGAAAATCAGGAGTTTTCTAATTCTGATAACAAGTAGAGCACATGTTAGGCTACACAAGTCTAACTAGCCATATATCTGCCCCTAGTAAGCTTAAGAAGGGATGATAAGATACAAACTGCAAAACAATATTTTGCTAACAAAATGACCATGGCTAACCTTGTCTACCCAAATAAAGAAAATAGTGGGCATAGTTTGGCTATCGAGAAACATCTAGATTGTAAGTTCCCAAGGGAATAGGGCCCTCAATTCCCCCTGTATTTGTCTGCAAAAATATTGTCTTTTATCGTATTGTTCCTCCATTGTACTGTTATCCTTGTACCCATGGGCAGCGCTGCAGAATCTGTCGCCGCTTTATAAATAAAGAATAATAATAATAAAATAATAATAGCTACAACAAGGTGATAATTCCTTCAAGTAATTTTCAAACTAGCTCAGTATGTTTCTTTATTGCGAACACATCTTGTAACAATAGGTTTTCAAGAACAGCTTTGGGGCATTTTGAATAATGGGATGAAACTTTGATTGCATTTATATAAAATATCCAATCATCCACCATCTGCCAAAGATGCACAGATCCCTCACTGAGGGGGCTGGATTAAATTACTTTTACCGCCCCTGGTACAACAATTATCCTCAAATTTGACTGATTTATAACACATTTTAAATTGTGTACAAAATATAAAATGGAGAAGTATTACTGTTGGCTAATATTAGATAGGGCCTTACTTAGACATTCTTCATGATAAGGGCTTAATGTCCATTAAACTCCTTTCGGTTAAATATAGCAATCCAAATATTGTTTGGAATGAGTTTATCATTCAAATATATATTTCTGTATAATAGTTTTTTGAGTTTAAAGGTAGTGTCTATCTGCATTGATCTATAGGGCTAAATTTGCATTACAACAGAAAGTTACAATTGTTAGCATCTGAAGTATGTACACAGTTGCACTTTGCAGTATATTTCTATCATCTATTATAACGAAATGTCAAACAATTGTCAAAGTTTATTTTATGTCATTTCAGTATTTCGGTTATACCTATCTCCCTGTAATGTATGTCTCATTATATTTTTTCTCCGTATTTGGATACAATTGATCATTAGGTGAGTGACCTCACAAGACGTGCATAGTACACAGGTGTATCATGAGTACGGCGCAACTCCTCCTTGATTTTAAACCAATAATGTATGAATATAGGATTTTTAAGGTAGTTAGGATTTGAACAGATCAGGCTATGACTACGGGGAACACTCGAAATGCGTAAGCCGCCGTGCTGCGCTTCTCATGACAATTTGTATTGGTGGCTTGTGATTTATACATTTTATGGAATTACAAATAAATGTTATATTTTATATTACGAAATTTTCCAAGAGCGTGTCACTTTCTATTTTTGCATTCATTGTGACCGGCTATACACACTCTTCCTTTGTTGTTTGGACGTACCACTGGATTGAATGTGAGACATAGGACGTCACACCCGGAAGAGTTGCACTGCGGCGGTACGTTGATGTGAGACGAAGACAGAGACGCACAGGTCCGATTGGGACTATTACACATAAGGTACTTAAACCGTTTGTATTTTGTGCACTTAAAGTGGAGGACATTTGGGACCACAGTATTATACAGAATTGTATCAGACAAAGAAGGTCTGTCACCTAGTCTGCATTAGTATATTGCGAGAGGGAATATATCCCAGGGTGAATACTGTTATACTCATATCCGCACAGGTCTCTCAGCACCGCCAAGCACTCACTTTCTAAGGGGCAACTGTATGGGACAAACATCCTTCCAAAGAAAAAATAGACACTCATATGAACTATTCATTTAACTTTTGGAGTGGGGCCTGCAAACTCTCTCTCTTAATGTATAAGGAGTGCCTTTCACTTTTTATATGGAAAACCAATACACTTTTCTTCTCACACAAAGCTGTTATCCTTCTATATGCATTATAGCCAAGGGCTAGTTTGTTTTGAGTAAAATTGTTATGAGAATTTACAAGAAGGCAAACTTTTGATACAATTAAAAGATAAGAGTTATGCTATGAACATAATAAACAGAGCATTTGGAAAAATTAAAACTATGGATAAAAAGGCCATGATACAGTTTTTTATAGGACTAATACTAAATTTTATCACCTATATAACTAAATGCCGTTGTCAATAATCTCAAACTAGCAACATTATCAGAAGGAATCCTTTTTATTTTGAAGGGTGCAACACTCTAAAAGTTCTAATTAAAAATGGTTTCAATTTTGTAGCTCTAAGCAATATGACAATATGTAATATGGTTGTCCCAAGTAAACTAGCAAGTCAACTAGTAGGAGATACTGCTCGGAGTGCAAGCGACACTACAAACATGGTCCTAAGGATGTGAGTCATGTGCATGTTGATTCTACTTTTTAATCAACTGTAACACAAAAGGCTTATACTACAACTGGTTGTATAAATTATAGATATGAATATATAAGTTTCCTATTCATATGCATATTGTGTAAAAATAAACTGAAGGTTGCAAATCTAGGGAGGCCAGAACCTGGATAAAGGAACATGTATTTGATTTAATTCTGAGGGAGAAATTGTATGAATATAGAAGAGAATGTTATTAATTTCTATATGTAAATTTGAACTTTTTTATTCCCTTCCATCTTCCTTCCTTCTTCTTTTTTATTGAAGTTCGCCTATAGTTACACATTCATTAAGTTGCTTCATTGTCATTATGTTATCTTGATGTATTTGTGGGCATATCCCTGTAAGAATAGTGGGTTGCTAATTGTAAGCCCATATTTTAGACATTTGTGAAGTGGATACCTATAGCTACTTATTATATAAAACAGTATACATCCTCTAGGTTTTTTCAGATAATGGTATTCAGATATTATTTTTTTTTAATTTTACCAGTTCCCTTTTTAGATTTTGTTTTCTACAGAGTGATGTCCCTTATGGGGATTAGTTTATGTTAGAAGCAAGCTTGCTATCTCTTATTGTATGTCATGCATTCCGAAATACTAAACTCACCATACAATTTATAGTGTCCTCCTTTTCTTTGCTTGTCAACAGAGTGATGCCTCTTATGGGGATTCTTGCAAGTGAGGAGCAATCTATCTCTTATTCTATGATGTGCATTCCAAAATACTGAACTTACCTTCAAATTTACAGTGCCCTCACATATTTATGTTTGTACACTAGTGAATATGCTTCTCCCTTTAGTACTCTCTGCACATAGCACATTTACCTCTTCCATTTTATCATCATACTCCTGTGTACAGCATATTTTGATGCTGCCACAAATGTAAGAAGATTAAACCGATAGGAACACAGAGCTAGGCTCCAGCTGACTCATACGTGCAATACACTTTCACTGGGTGACTTTTACTGATAATTGACTTATTTTCTGTTAATGGGGATTGGAAGTGCAACTAAAAATGCTCTAATACCAGAAAGAGAGTAACAAAGGCTTTAGCAGATGTTATTTTTGTTTGGATTAGTAACTAATAAATGTCAAGAACATATACATTTTTTCTCCTGCTCCTAAAAACACATGTCAGGCTACTCAATGTACTGCATAGTTTCCAGTTTCATTTAGTTAACCTCTGTAAAATAACTATTGAATAATATGAACTAGTTGAAAGAAGGTTGGGTAACTGACCTAAAATACATTCATCAATTTTGTTGTTGCTAAAACAAGTAAATAACTGCAGAGCTAGAGAATGTCGAACTGAATAGAAAATGGTGTTTTAGCTGAATGAAGAGTTTACCAAATTTGTATTTTGACCAGGTTTTTTTAATAACAGAGCACAATGGCATTGACTGAGAGGGTAGTTTGTTCTACAGAAGAGCTATCCTGGAATAACCATCTGTTGGGATGCTTATTCCTGTCTTAAGATCTAGGCTGCCATTTTATGTGTGTGTGGCTTATATATGGCATGTTCTGGGTTCAAGTTACCTTAACTGCCTGAGTGTTGTAATTGTGGACAAGAAACCAGTTAAACTGAATTTTAAATGTAGTATTTTTAACATTTTTAATAATTGTTTGGCAAAATGATTCTGCTTAGAAGGACCTTGCTATTCAGGAGTTAGCTAGAAGAGAATCTCAGCAGTATCAGTCTGTCAGATTACACCTTTCATTAGATTTGCCTCCTTTACTGGAGACAAATACTAGCCATACCTATTAGCATAAATGTGCATGTATAATTTACAGCATAGATCAGGAACTAAAGCTAATAACACTGATTTTAAATTTTAATTTGTTTATAATTAGATTAAAACATGCTAAGAATATTGTCATGGAAACCGGGCTGCAAGGGTCAAACCTCTACCCCCTACCCCCCCTTGTGTTTCTTTCTGGATTTGAGTGATTGGGAGCATTTGTGACCCCCAGACCTTCCCTTTGACTGCCACATCCCTTTTTGACCGGCCAGGTCCATGGAACTGCCGGTCGGCCGCAACAGCTGGGATTCCCGGTGTCCTTTTACCCAGGTCGTACCAGCGGCTCCTTGTCCCAGAGCTCCTCTCTTTTGGGGATTGGTTTTGAGGCAGGGTGATTGCCGGAAGGGAGCTCCCTTGGGAACCGGGGGTCCCAGACCCCCTTTAACACCTTCTTTCCAGGGACCTTTCCGGTGTACGTTTGGTCGTCCACAGCCCTGGCCTCCAGCCATGGATCATGTCACTTTTTGGACTGTAGCAGCTGGGGACCAATGACTTTTCCAATGACACCCTGGAAGTGCCTCTGCTTCCCTGGGATCACCCCAAACGCACCGTTCATGTACCTCTAGACACTGGAAGGACATGGGTCGCTATGGAGGCACCAGCCTGTCTGGAGGGACGGGAATGGCAGGAAATTTGAGGGACTGATAAGGCTCTTATCAAGACGATTTTGTGTATAAATGTTGTGTGTTTTAACCAATAAAGGGTTCTTGTTTCACCTGAATGCTAGTCTCTCTAGTTATTTGGGTGGGTTCTGCTAGAATACCTTTCTCTGCTACATAGCGGCAGGTTCCAGGTATCGGGAGGATCCTTTGACGGAGCTACCCAGTCGGGGTAGCGGGAATCCATCACAGTGGTGGCAGCGGTGGGATGCTTTTGTTTACCTGGAATGTCCAAACCACCATCTGAAGACTTTTCTGGATGGAAAAATATAGTGAGCTCTGGAAGGATGAGCTAATGAACTTACTGCAAGCTAGAGGAGGAGTAGCTGGCAGCAAGACAAAGGTGGTGATCAAAGCCGAGCTAATGGAGGATAATTGAGCTAACGAGCCAGCCAGTGGGTCGGATAATGGCCAAGGCAGTAGGCAGCTCAGTACAGCCTCAACCCCAGAGACCACGGATTCTGACCTCCAGAGACAGGTTCAGTGGCGACTGGCTCTCTATGGACCTAACCTGCCCGAGGAGATCATTACTCAGGTTATTACTGAAGCCACCAAGGTACACATGCTAGAGCTTCAGAAGTCTATGGGGGGTCATGCCGGATCCCCTGGACCACTCTACCCAGCTCAAGAAGCTACCTCATGTGGCTTTGCGGGCCTTCAAGGATGAGGAGGGAGAGGATATCAATTGCTTCCTACAGCTCTTTGAGATCCAGTGTTGGTTGCAGGGTGTTGCCGCTGCCGATAGAGTCATCCTCTTGATCCCAAAACTGTCTGGCAGGGCTCTGGAGGCTTTTCATACTATACCCTCCGCAAACCAAGCTAACTATGACCGGGTAAAGGAGCGCATCCTTGCCTGCTATGGACTCACGCCGAAGGCACACCGTTTGAAATTCAGAGAACTTCAGAGACAAGACGGGGAGCCATATGCCCACCGGTTAGCCCGGTCCTTGGACTCTTGGATCACTGGTTGCCACATAACCACCCTTGAAGAACCATTACAGCTCATTCTTTTGGAGCAATTCTACAACCGCACTCCAGCCAAGATACTGGACTGGGTAAAAGACAAACAACCAACAACAGCTGACCAAGCATCCACCCTGGCAGATCAGTATGTGGATGCCCTATGGCAGGCTACCCCAGATCCCCAGCTAGTAACCCACTCCACTTCAATCCTTCCTGTCTTCCAGCAGCTCCCTGGCCACCCCAGACCTGACTGGCCCCTACTACTCTGGCTGGGGTCATTATCTTCCTGAGGTGTTAGGCATGTGGGTAACCTGGCCACATCCAACTGCACTGCCTGGCATGGCCTTCCAGGAACCCTCCTGCACAGCAGCATAGAAACCCCTCACCGGCCCAGTGGCAGAACACTCCATCCAGGACCTATCAAGTTGCTGCCCACTGCATTTTTGCAGCGGGTCCTGCCAACTGTGCCGAATGGGCAGAGGAAGAAGTTGGCATCTTACATGAAGTCAGCCTTGTGACCCAAGATAACTGTCAGCACCATTGCCAGCATGTCTGGGTCAATGGGCAGGAAGGACCCTTGGTTGTTCAGGTAGCCGTATTGGAGATCCCCACAGCCTGGGTTCACCTGAACTGGGGAGCCGAATCCCATGGTGTGGAGGTGCGCATCATGCAACAGCTACCTGCCGAAGTCTTGTTGGGGAATGACCTTGGCCACCTTGCCTCAGTCATTGTGAGGAATAAATCCCCGGATACCTGCCCAGTAACCACCCACCAGCAGGCCAGGTGCCAAGACACTGCACCGAATCCAGGGACCAGGTGAGACATTCTGCCCTGACTCCTACTTTGCCCTGACCTTCTGCTCTGACTCCAACCCATCCCCCTGACCAACCCTCCTGGGCGTCCCCCTCTGACTTTGCCCAGGAGACCTTGAGTGACCCGACCTTAGCCCCTTACCGAGACAGAGTAGGTACAGACCCCCAGGGCCCCGAGGGGAGCATTTCCAGTGGGAGAGAGGGCTCCTGTATCGGATCTCTGAGAGGAGAAAAGGGCCAGTGCCCAAACGACAGCTGGTTGTACCAATGAAGTTTCAGTCTGACCTACTATGAATAGGGCAGGATATTCCCCTAGCTGGGCATTTAGGAAAGTCCAGGACCCACCACCACCTGACCCAAACCTTTTTCTGGCCAGGGGTTACAGCAGATATTGGAGACTAATGTAAGTCTTGCAAAGTGTGCCAGAAAATAGGGAAGACCGGGGACCATACTAAAGCCCCCCTGCACCCCCTCTCCATTATTGATGAACCCTTTAGCAGGGTTGCAGTAGACATAGTGGGTGCATTAGCTCATCCCAGCCCCTCAGGGAAAAGTTACATCCTCACAGTAGTGGACTATGCCACTCGATACCTGGAGGCAATTCCTTTTGCCAATATCCAGGTGGAGACAGTAGCAGATGCAATGCTCAGGATATTCACCAGGGTAGGCTTCCCCCGGGAGGTGATCTCCGACCAGGGAATGCAGTTCACTGCGGAAATCACCCAGCAGTTATAGAGATTGTGCGGGATTAAACCCCTGCACAGTGTCCCATACCATCCCCAGATGAATGGGCTATGTGAGCAGTTCAACAGGACCCTAAAGCAGCTGCTTAAGATATTCTCGGCCACTCACAAGGACTGGGAAAGATTCCTGCTGCACCTCCTCTTTGCATACAGAGAAGTGCCTCAGGAATCCACTGCCTTCTCCTCCTTTGAGTCAGTATATGGCAAGAAGATAAAGGGACCCCTTGACTTAGTGAGAGAAGACTGGGAAGGGACTACAGGAGGGGAAGAACACTCCATTGTGGGGTACGTTATGCAACTCAGGGACCAACTGAAGGATCTCACCTACAGGGTGCGAGAGAACCTTCAGGTCGCCCAACGTAAACAGAAATGATGGTACGATCGGAATGCTCATACAAGGACTCTAACAGTAGGGCAGAAGGTCCTCGTTTTGAAGCCTGTCAAAATGGATAAGCTACAGGCCTCTTGGCAGGGACCTTACCAGGTGGTGGAACAACTGAATGACACTACCTACCTGGTAGCCAAATGCTCAGTCTGCCGGACCTTTCATGTGAACATGTTGAAAGCATACATAGAAAGGGCCAAGGGTGTGGCCGCTATCTGTGCCCTGGTGGTGGAGGACTCTGAGAGCCTTCCTATGCTGGAGCTCCCAGGACAAAGTGAGACCCCCCAAGGAGTAGCCAATATAACCTTAGACGAGAGGTTAGGGACTGGACAGAGGCAGCAAGTCTGGCAACTCCTGGAAGACAGATGAGATATCTTCTCTACTGTCCCTGGGTACACCACCGTGGCCATACACTGAGTGGAGACCCTGGGAAAGACTCCCCTGCATCAGGCAGCCTACTGGGTCCCAGAGGCAGTCAGGGACAGCATGCACCGTGAGCTCCGGGGAATGTTGGACCTAGGTGTTGTTGAACCATCCAACAGTCCCTGGGCTTCCCAAGTGATGCTGGTGCCCAAGAAGGATGGGACTACCCGGTTCTGCATTAACTACTGTAAGCTCAATGACAGAAACACCACCGACGCCTACCCTATGCCAGAGTCGTTGACCTATTAGACAGAATCGTCCGCAGCAACTTCTTGACCACCCTCGACCTCTGCAAGGGGTACTGGTAGATCCCTTTAGACCCTGAGTCTAAACATGTTTCCATTTTGCGGGGGGGGGGGGTTAAAATACTTCATGATGTTGCTAAAGGTGGTTGCAATTTTTTAAGTAGGAAGAACAAATCATTAGGGAATATTCTTGCACCTAGTATGATCCAGGATCAAAAACCAAATGTTTCAACTCTATCTAGTTGGATTACATATAAGGGTCACTATAGGTGTGGGGGTCGCACATGTGAGGCCTGTGAGCACACTGTGGTGAGCAACACAAAAGGTATACAATATATACTCATGTACTAACTGTAGGTTCCTATTTAGCATATATATGGCATAGTGCCAACAATGTTACCTTCAATATGTAGGGTGCTCTACTCACCAAGCACGAGAAAGAATCAGAGAACATTTAAATGATATTGATAGATTAGATTACTGCTCTGCACTTGCATCACATTTCATTTTACATAATTTTGGTGACAAATGTCTTTCAAATGGTGTGTCTTAGAACAGATAAAACACCCCTCCAGAGGAGGAGATATGGAGACTTTACTCAAAAAGCGAGAAGTCTTTTGGATATTTACTTTACGTACATGGGTACCCCAAGGCTTTAATATAGATGGAGATATCATCAATTTTTGCTAATAATTAATTCCTATCATTAAAGTAGATAGAACAGTATAGGTATGATGTTTTTTTCAAGTTATTTATTTATTATTTGCATTATTTTTTGTATCATTTAATCATTTATTGTAATGGAATGGTCACATAATAGGATATATTTTACCTATGGGCCGTAATATTTTTCAATTAATTTGATTATGGGTATACCCCTTTAAGTAGGTGGATGATGTTGCTATGTCTTGTATTATTTAACTCTTTAATGTAATGGCATGGTCCCATAATTTGAAATACTCTATGTATGGCCTTTAATACTGTTGAATAACATTAATTACAGGTATGTCTCTTTAAGTAGGTTGATGATTTTGCATTGTCTGGGGGAGGGGGGTTTGACAGTATAGCCTATAAATATGTTGATGTGAGAGTGGAGGACTAGGGTCTATGAGTAAGGTGTCTGGCCCTGGTATGAGCCCTGAAGAAGCTGCAGCTCTACCTCTATGGGAGGCCCTTCACTGTCCTCACAGACCACAACTCCCTTGTATGGCTTAACAGAGTTTCCGGGGACAATGGAAGACTGCTGCGGTGGAGTTAAGCACTGCAGCCCTTTAACTTTGACATTCAGTACAAGCCGGGAAAAAGCAATGGGAATGCTGATGGACTTTACCAGCAGACTGAAGTGGCATAAGGTCCTCGGACAGCCCCAGGCCGACCCGTGTGTGGATCTAGCCGTGTCTGCTGAACTGGAAGGGGGGAGTTGTCACAGATACCGGGCTGCAAGGGTTAAACCTCTACCCCCCCCCTAGTGTTTCTCCCTGGATTTGAGCGATTGGAAGCATTCACAATCCCCCAGACCTTCCCTTTGTTGTATTTCTGTGTTTGAACCTCATCTTGGAAGAGCTGGTCTCTGACCGCCACATCCCTCTTCAAACGGCCGGGCCAATTATACCGCTGGTCGGCCACGACAGCTGGGGTTCCTGGTGTCCTTTTACCCAGGTCGCTCCAGTGGCTCCTTGTCCCAGAGCTCCGCTCTTTTGGGGATTGGTTCTCCGTGGGAAGGGCAAGAGGCAGGGTGATTGTCGGAAGCGAGCTCCCTTCTGAACTGGGGGTCCTGGACCCCCCTTTAACACAACTACTTCTCGGGGACCTTCCCGGTGTACATGTCACTTTTTGGACTGCAGCAGCTGAGGACCAAGGGCTTTCCAACGACACCCTGGAAGTGCCGCCGCTCCCCCGGGATCACCCCAAATGCACTATTCATGTACCGCTGGACACTGGAAGGACGTGGGCCTCTATAGAGGCACCAGCCTGTCTGGAGGGGCGGGAATGGCTGGAAATTTGAAGGACTGATAAGGCTCTTATTTAAGATGAGTTTGTGTGTAAATGGCATGAGTTTTTACCAATAAAGGGTACTTCTTGTTTCACCTGAATTCTAGTCTGCCTTGTTATTTGGGTGAGTTCTGCTAGAATCACTTTCTCCGCTACATAGCGGCAGATTCCAGGTATCAGGAGGATCCTTTGGCGGAGCTACCCAGTCGGGCAGCTTGAATCCATCACAAATATGTATCACCATGATAGCATTTTTAGTTCTATATTTCATCCATTTTTCAACTTTGACCCAAACGTTAAAAAAATGGCCATGTCAGTAAAATACCCTTTACAGGAATCTCTATAATGGTTGTGTGATTTTCTGTGTTGCACACTCTTGTTGCAGAGATACCTTAACAACTTGCTTGTAATATATTGCAACCAAGTAGCTCAGAACATTTATCATACATATTCATACAAATCTAAGGTTACTAACCAGTTCAATGCACATGATGAGGATACCTCGGCATTTATGGGGGTTGATGTTCAGAAGTTGTTTTTTGCGGTCCCCTGCACTATAGGATTGTTGGTGGCCTAGTGGGCGGCAGTCCCATTAATATACTGTACTTGGAAGACAAATGTGTGGTGACATCACAAAGAGGCAGAGCTACTTAAGCTGGTAAGGGAGCTGGATGGGGGAGGTAATTCAAATCCATCAATCTCAGCTCTCCTACCAGCTACAGATGATCAAGGCACCTCATTTGAAAGATAATCACTTGCTCTTTCAAATGTTAGGAGCTTCAAAAGTAGAGATGTGCAAAGTGAAAGTTGTTTTCACTGCTGAATGTGGTAGTAAGAGGCTGCTTGTGGTATTCAGCTCTTTTGGAGCCAAATATCATCCTGTGCAAGTGAAACATACTAAGATCTAGTTTTGCACAGATCTTATTGTGTTTCACTTGTACAAGAAGATATTTACTTCTGAAAAGAGCCGAATACTGCAAGCAGCCTCTGACTTCTGCATTTAGTAGTGAACTAAACGTAGTGAACTAAACGTCTCTATTGAAAAGTGTCAAGAAAAGTATATAAAAAAATAATATAGGTTTTATTCCTAATGATTATTATTATTATTATTATTTATTTATTTATAAAGCGCCAACTGATTACGCAGCGCTGTCCATGGGTACAAAGATAAAAGTACAGTACAATAAAATATAAAAGACAACAAAGTTTAACAAACAAATGAATACTGGGGAATTGAGGGCCCTGTTCCCGTGAGAACTTACAATCTAGATGGGTAGGAGGATGAGAAACAGGAGGTGGGGACTGCAAAGGTGAGAATGATGTTAGTGTGGAGTTAGATGGGGGCAGCAATTAGGCAAGTGAAATTAATTTGTTACTGAGTTGGGTAATAAGCTTCCCTGTACAGAAAGGTCTTTAGGGAGCGTTTAAAGGAGGAAAGGTTAGGGGAGAGTCTGACAGCTCTAGGAAGTGCATTCCAGATGGTTTGTGCAGCACAAGAGAAGTCCTGTAGCCTAGCATGGGAGGAGGTGATGGTAGAAGATGCAAGGAGCAGGTCATTGTTGGATCTAAGGGGGCGGGCTGGAGTGTATTTGTTGATGAGTGAAGACAGATAGGGGGGGGGCTGCGTTGGTAAGGGCTTTGCAGGTCAGGATGAGAATTTTTAATTTAATTCTACTGTGGATGGGTAGCCAGTGAAGGGACTCGCAGAGAGGTGCAGCAGATACAAAGTGTCGGGAGAGGTGGATTAGCCTAGCAGAGGCATTTAGGATGGATTGAAGAGGGGAGAGGCAGGAGAGAGGGAGGCCAGTTAGTAGGTTATTACAGCACTCAAGTCGGGAGATTACCAGGGAGTGGATTAGCTGTTTAGTAGTTTCAGCATTAAGAAACGGATGAATTTTGGAGATATTGCGTAGGTGGTTGCGACAGGAGGAAGAGGGCAATTGGATGTGGGGTATGAAGGACAGATTGGAGTCAAGTGTAACTCCTAGGCAGCGGACTTGTGGTGATGGGGAGATAGTGGTGTCACCAACAGTGATTGAAAAGTTAGGAACCGGGGTAGAATCCAAGAAGAAATGCCAGATAAGCAGACACTGATGTGAGAAAGGACAGAAGGAGAGAGTGAAGGGGTGGATAGGGAGAGTATCATCAGCATAGAGGTGGTAGCTGAAGCCATAGCTACTGATAAGTTTACCCAGTGAGGAAGTATAAATAGAGAAGAGTAGAGGACCCAGAACAGAGCCTTGAGGTACTCCAACAGACAGAGGCAATGGAGAGGAGGAGTTGCCAGCAAAAGAGACAGAAAAGGACCTATTAGAGAGATAAGAGTGGATCGAGGAAAGGGCAGTGTCAGAGAGCCCAAGGGAGCTGAGAGTCCGTAGGAGAAGAGGATGGTCAACGGTGTCAAAGGCAGCAGACAGATCAAGTAAGATAAGTATTGAGTAGTGGCCATTTTTTATCAGAAAGAAGAGCATTGGTAACCTTGGTGAGGGCAGTCTCATTTGAGTGTTGGGAACGGAAGCCTGATTGCAAGGGGTCGAGCAGTGAGTTGGAGGACAAGAAGTGGGTTAAGCGATCAAAGACTAGTTTTTCCAGGACTTTTGAAGCTAGCGGAAGCAGTGATATTGGGCGGTAGTTTGCAGGAGAATTGGGGTTGAGGGAAGGTTTTTTGAGGATGGGGGTGACCTTTTCATGTTTGAAGGAAGATGGGAATGAACCGGTAGTAAGGGATAGGTTGAATATGTGAGTAAGAGCTGGAGTGAGGGTAGAAGACAGAGAAGGTATTAGATGTGAAGGGATAGGGTCGTGGGCAGGTAGTGAGGTGTGAGGAAGATAATAGGGAACTCACTTCATTCTCAGTGGTAGGGTGGAAGGTGCTGAGCGTGGTGGAGGGGGTTGCTGGGGGTGGAGATGGAAGGTTGCAGTCTTGTGTTGGGATATTACTTCAGATGGTAATTGTTTTGTTGAAAAAGTAGTCTGCCAGGTCTTGAGCACTAAAGGCAGATGAAGGGGGTGGAGCAGGTGGATAAAGGAGAGAGTGGAAAATGTAGAAGAGACGTTTAGGGTTTGAGGCATGTGTAGATATAAGAGAAGAGAAGTAGGTTTGCTTGGCTAAGTGAAGGGCAGAGGAGTAAGAATAAAGAGTGAAATTATAGTGGAGGAAATCTGATTCAGAGCGGGATTTCCTCCAGGCACGTTCACCAGCATGGGAGCATTTTTGCAGGTAGTGTGTTTGCTTAGAGTGCCAGGGTTGGAGGAGCGAAAGTGTCCAGTGCAGAGGAGAGAGTATTGTTATAGAGGGTTGTAGCAAGGTCAGGGCAGGATATTGTGGAAGTGTGGGGGAGGTGTTTTTGAATAATGTTGGAGAGTTGTAGCGGATCCACAGTGTGCAGATTTCTACAGGTGTGGGGGTGAGGGGGAGAAGTAGGTTTAGCCTGTATGTTAAGCTTAAAGGTGAGCAGATGGTGGTCTGAGATGGGAAATGGAGACAGGTGGCATCGGAGAGAGCAGAGGTAGGAGAATACTAGATCAATAGAGTGTCCGTTGCGGTGAGTAGGGAATAGGGTGGATTGTGAAAGACCAAAGAGTTTGTAAGTGAGCTTAGAGGCAGCAGGGGCAGATGGGTTATCAATGGGGATGTTGAAGTCCCCGAGGATTAAAGCAGGTGTATTTGTAGAGAGAAAGTGAGAAAGCCAGGCAGCAAAGTTATCAAGGAATTGGGAGGTTGGTCCACCCTGAGGGAGAAGGGGAGAATAATCGGATGCAGTGAACTTCAAAGGAGGAAAAGGAGAGAGATGGATGAGGCTGCAGGTGCTGAAAGGAGCAGGAGGGGGAGAGTAAGATTCCAACACCACCATCGTGTCTCTCACCTGGCCTAGGTGTGTGGCTAAAGTGGAGACCACCATGCGTGAGAGCAGCAATGGAAGCAGTGTCAGAGGAAGATAGCCAGGTTTCAGTAATTGCTAGAAGATTGAAAGTGTTAGAAATAAGCAAGTCATGAACAGTTATAAGTTTGTTACAGACAGAGCGAGCATTCCAAAGAGCACAAGAAAAGAGAGGGGATAGGCGCTGTGTGTTAATAGAGATGAGATTGTTAGGATTGCGTGACCTAGAGTTTTTGCAGTGTGGGGCTGAGTGAGAGTGTAAAAGTGTGGTGATTGCTGCATAGGTTTAGGAATATATAATACATAATAAAAATATATTTAGATCCACAATACAGTGTGTTTCATAGTGGAGAATTCCCATTAAAATAGCAAATATGTTAATTGTGTCTGTATAGCCAGGTGATCATGCTGGTTACAGAGATCACCTGAAAAAAAGTGTGTTTATTTCTACTCTGGCACAAGGGGCACCTCTAGCTTTTAATACAACCCCAAAAACCAGTATGGACCACTTATGCAATTTTAAATGCCATTGATAATAATTTTGTAAGGTGATCTCAGTAGCAGCAGTGTTCACCTGGCTATTTCCAATGTTGTTTACTAAAAGTATAACATATATATACATTTTTGTTGTAGCCTTCCCATCTGCAAATAAATATACATATTATAATTGTATATTCTAAGTCTGCTGGTGCTGCTGAAAAAAGATATATGATTTGTGTGGGTTACTCACTGGAATATGACTTACAATAGTGTTTAAATGGAAGCAGTAAAAAAGCACAAAATCAGCTTTGCAAAGCGGTATAAAAAATGCTTAGTAGCAAAGGGGTTAAATTACTAAAACTGTACTTTCACACTAAGTTATACAGCTCACTAAAACATGAAAAAAACAAGGAAATTCATGGTTTCAGATATTACTCTTAATGGAAATTTCACACTGAGTTCCCTCTAAAAAATGTTTAATAGTTCTACTTACTTTGCATGCCATGCAATAGGGAGGAAATCAAAGATATATATGAAGGGTTTGATAGGATTTTTTACTTTAGTATAAGTCAAGATAGATGATTCTTAACCATTTTCTGGCCATATTTAATGTGATCAGGAACATGTTCTATATCCATATAAAATTACCTGAAGGTATTTTAATGGTTAGATTATCAATCAACAAAGGACTTGATGCACCAAATAGCAGATGCTTTTTTTTAAATTTATTTATGTTTTTAAAATATTTTTATTAAAGTCAAAAGATTCAAAATACAATGATTAAAAGGCAGTTACAGTTCAAGTGAGTTACAACAGGTATGCTGAAAAAATGTAATATCTTTGACCAAGTATACACGTGTAAAACAAATATGTAAATAAAACGATCAGTAATTAGTCTTATGTATTATGGCCAATCTCCTCATATATATTTTATGTCAGGATAGTGAAGGTAGGGGCAAAAGGATGAGGAACTCAAATAAACAATAATTCCTTCTAGGTCTCGCTTATAGGTCGTAAACTCAGTATGATAAAATGAAAAGAATGGAGTTTAAAGATGATTTGGTAGTACGAGGGAGATTTTTAAGTACCCCCTCAAATTCACTTATATGTTTAGAGTGGAGGGAGGGGAGGCAGGAGAGTTAGGGGGGGAATGGGAGGGGGGAGGATACAGAGAGTGAGGGAGTGATGTAAGCCTAGAGAAGCATCTCTACGTGCAAGTCGCTTACTAAGGGAAGAGGTGGATTCAGCAGTCAAGTGTCCTGAGCAGTTATTTTCGGTTTCCAGTCAGTATTATATTGTTCTTTCCAGTCTGCCCAGACCAGTTCAAACAGGTCAGATGTGTGTAGTTTATAAACGATGTCCATCTCCATGGTGTATAAGTATGTCATTGTGTTACTAACTGCGGACCAACTAGGGGAGAGCTCTTTTTTCCACGAATAGGCTAGGGAGTGTTTGACAGTCATAAATAGGTATATACAGATGTATGAGTGATGTTTAGGGAGAGCATGAAGGTGTAAATGCAGGAGGGCTACAGCTGGTGACTTAGGGAGGGGAACACCCATACGTGAAAGGGATGCGAAACATTGCTGCCACAAAGGTTGAATCACAGGGCACTCCCACCATATATGAAACGCTGTACCTCTATGACCACATTTCCTCCAACACTCAGGGGACGCACTCGGGAACATCTTTGCCAGCGAGAAGAGAGATGACCGAAAGCGGTTTCCGTAGTCGAGAGGAGAGAGTCAGGATATTAAGTAGCCGTCTCGTGTTATCCGGGCACATGGTACCAATGAGATAAGAGTTTAAAGTAAACATCATAGAGCGTTACGCAGTGCATGGCCTTCTGTGTTAAACAGAAGGCACGTTCCCAGATATCAGGAATGATACTCTCCCCCAGGAGTTTCTCCCAGATGGCCATATGGGAAGGTGTTTCAGGGCATTTTGTACCACCAAGCATCACGTAATGGAGAGATAGGGGCCTGCACAGCCTGGCGCCCTGGTCCCAAATGGTCTCCCATAGGGTCAGCGGGCAAGCGAGGTTTGGCTTAAATCCCCAACTATTTAAAAAACTCTTGATTCTATAAAATTCAAAGGGCAAGTAGGGAGGTATTTGAGTGTCTCCACTGATTTGGGGAAGCTGCTTGAAGGAATCACGAGTGGATGCGGACCACAGGTCTGACACCCGATTAACCCCCATTTGAATCCATTTATTGGGGTGAGAGTCCTGAAGGCCCAAAAGGAGACCTGCTATAGAAGTGACAGGGGAGGGATGCGGAGCTAATCTGGGAAAAGCAACTTGATAGCATAACGCCTAGGTGCAGGACAGAGTGTTCTGTCCAGGTGAAATTAAAACTTTTTTTCATGAAGGCCAACTGCTCGCCAGTGAAACCTTGTGTGTACACTTCCGTTTTTGACACGTTTAATTTGTAGCAGGAGTGGGCACCAAAAGAGGCAAGTATGTCCAAGAGTCTAGGGATATTCTGTGTGGGTTGGGTCGCAAAGAGTGTGAAATCATCCGCAAAAAGCGCGATTTTGTGTGTAGTACCAAACAAGGTAATACCCTGTATCTTAGGATCAGTCTTAATTTGTTCTGCTAGAGGCTCGATTGACAAGGCAAACAACAGCGGTGATAGTGGGCAGCCCTGTCTGATGCCATTTGCTATGGCAAAGGCAGGAGAAAGAAAGCCCAATCCGCTCACAAAAGCTGTGGGGGTCGTGTAAAGGGCCCTGATTGCCCCAATAAAATCATGAGGGAGACGAAAACGCTCAAGAACCGCCCAGAGATATTGCCATCTGACGCGGTCGAAGGCCTTTTCCGCGTCAAGAGAGATGACCGAAAGCAGTTTCCGTAGTCGAGAGGAGAGAGTCAGGATATTAAGTAGCCGTATCGTGTTATCTGGGCCCTCCCTCTGGGGCACAAAACCCACCTGGTCTGAGTCGATTAGGGAGGGTAAAAACTGAGCGAGTTTGTTGGCCAACATTTTAGAGTAAAACTTGATGTCAGTATTTATCAGAGAGATGGGCCTGTAGCTTGGGGAGCTTAAAAGGTTGCGTTGCTCAAGGGATAGTGTGGGAAGCGACAAGGTCTCCAGGTAGGTTCGTAGGACCTCTTCAGGTGTAGACCTAGGAGATTCAAATGCGGCTATGTTATACAGCTTAGTATAATAGTCAGCAAACGCCTCCCCAATGTGAGACGGGATTTGGAGGTGAGAGTCTGAGGTTCGTATGCAGTGGATTCGCAAGGCCCCTGTTCTGTTTCTGATCTTATTGGCCAGCAAGGAATCAGCTTTGTTACCTTTGTAATAAAACATGTGTTTCAGCTTAGTGAGGTTGACCTGAGTTCTGTGGAACTCAAGTTGAGAAATATGGTTCTTGACCGCAGGGATTTGAGACGTAATGTCTGCATGAATTGCACCTCTATTTTGCTCTTCTAAGAGTCTCAGTTTGATGTGGGCTTGCAAGAGGGTCAGGCCAGCTTGCTTTCGGAGATGTGCTGTTTTGGTGATCAGGATTCCTCTAAATGTGGCTTTGGCTGCACCGCATAAAGTGTCATCTCTAACTGTGGCATTATCGTTTGCTTGTACTGTATATAATGGGTAATATCCCTTCGAAGGTCTTCCCTGAAGGGTACATCCTCAAGGATGTGATGGGGTAGATGCCAATTGGGCCTCAATCGGGTGCTGTTAGCAGAGTTAATATCAACCTGCACTAAGTCGTGGTCAGACCAAGCGCAGAGGGAAATTCTAGCTTGTGTGACTAGGTCTAGAGAATCAGCAGAGGAGAAGATGTAGTCTAGTCTGGAGTACAGTCTATGTGGGTGAGAAAAGTGTATAGTCAAAATCTAGTGGGTGGACAGCTCTCCAGATGTCATAGAAATCTGAGCAGGACATTAGATGACAAAATCTACTAGATAATTGTTTGGCTGGAGAAGACGCTATAGTCCTAGAAGTAATTTTTCTGTCAATTGTGTGGTCCCAGACCATGTTGAAGTCCCCTGCTATAAGAACTCTACCTTGTTGTACCCGCTCAAGGACGTGGAGGATATGCTTAAGGTATCTCGGTTGGTTGGAATTTGGAAGATATATGGAGGCTAAGGTGTAGGTGACATGATTTAATTTGCAAATTAAAATGATATATCTCGCTTGAGTATCTTTAATAATTTTAATTGAATCGAAGGCAAGTCTCTTGTGTAGGAGGATCACCACTCCTCTAGCTTTTTTGGTAAAAGAGGCCGTTTCAATGTGCGTATAGGTCTTGGAAACAAGTTTGAGGGGTTCACTGTCTAACCAGTGTCTTACCTCTAATATTTAATGCAAAAAAGGTAAAAAATCAGCAGAGGTATAGTAATATACATATATATATAAATATATATATATATATATATATATATATATATATATATATATATATATATATATATATATATATATATATATATATAGGAATATCTATTTAAAAATACTTAGAACATATCCCCCTATGTGAAGAACATTGGAATGTGAAATATTTACTGCACATACACAGTTAAACACTACTAAATATAAATATTTAATAAATATGATTTTTCATGTTTGGCCTCTGATAAGTGGAGACAAGTCATTACCTTTCAGAGACAAACCACCCCCTAGGGTTGTATATAAAAGTGGTCAAAGCCTCAAGTCATTCTTAATGAAAACTGATCCGTGGAGAAAGGAAAAGACTTGGTTACACCCTCTAAATAATGGATAATACAAGTGTGGGAGCTGCGTGACGTGCAGCTCTCTCCTTACTGGTGAAAGGTTCCACCATCCAGCAACTAATAGGAGTTATGTGATAAGGCACCGACTGACCTGCACCTCAGACTTTGTTGTTTACTTATTGTCTTGCCCGTGTGGATTGTTCTATGTGGGTAAAACCATCACCCCATTCCGGGAGAGGTTAGCTAACCACAAAAGTGCCATCAGAGCAGCCCTGAAGGATGGTCATTCAGACCAGCCGGTAGCAAGACATTTTCTTGATCAACGACATCCGATATCCACCCTTAGGGCTATGCTCATTGACAGGGTTGCCCCCTTGAAGCGAGGGGGGGATAGGAATTCAGAACTCCTCAAGAATGAGGCAAGGTGGATACACAGGTTGAACACTTTGATTCCAAATGGACTAAATGCGAGGATTGATTATGCTCTGTTTTTTTGATAATGCATGGTCTTTCTTTGTTCATGTACATACACCTCTTCGTTTATACTGACTATTGGTTCATTTACATACACCCCTTCGTTTAAACTGGCTATCGTCTACAAACATTTGGTGCAACTGCACCTCCCTCTATCCATGGTCCCCTGGGTGGGGATCATGCCTAATGTGAGTCTTCTACCACGTGTGTGGCTTGTAAAACTGGCTGACCTTTTAGAGTTGGGTAGAGCTATGAAAGTACTGGGAACGTGTGGCTATTGCCACAGCCAGTAATGCATTGATTAGCTACCTTGAAGGGTTTCCTTTTGAAATGGTCATATGGCATTCATCTGTGTATAAAAGGGACTGTCTGGCGCCATATTTTGACTGGTGGTCAGTCTAGGGACACTTGTGTCAATGAACTAGGTAACTTAGTTGTGTATGGTGGTATTACATAGCCTACTAACGTGGTAACGTTGGTGAGTGGCTATGGATTTTTCCAGTTTGTATTGTGAGGTGTTTAGCCCATCCCCGGTGGATATGTGAACTGTTGTGTGGTGCCTTTATTCCACTCCTGAAGGTTTGCTACAAAACCGTTGTTGAACATTTGGCCTTGTTCCTCTGGTATCCTTCCTAAGAATGTCACTCCAATTTGAGCACCAGTATATCTTTGGTCATATATAGTGAGATGGACTTTCCATGTAGTAAGGCCACTGCTACACACTGTTAATAGACTAAGGCTATATGTTCCACATCGGGTCTGTACAGATCACTCTGCGGTATTTGATGGTGGCCGCCGTACGTTAGTTGGCCACTTAGTTGCACAGAGCAGTTAGTATATGGGGGTGTGTCAACAGCGTGGGCCGTGATTGGTTCCTGCAGGAGGCTGGCACGGCTTTTAAATGGCTGTTTGCACGGCAGGTCTGATATCTCTATTTCCTGCACCGGGAGAACATCGCTGACAGTGCGTTCCGCACTAACTGAGGTATGAGGAGTTACGGCTTATACTGTGGCTCTTGAACTCCCCATTTTGAGGGGTACCTTAATGCATTCTTGGCTGTTTGCTGTGTTGTATAGTATTTACTCAGTTGGTTATGTTTACTGTTACAAAGAAGTTTTAGACACGCTCTTATAAGACTATGCACACCTCCCAGCGATATTGAAGTATTAGGTGCGTGTGAGTGCTCCATAATGTTATAAGTTAACGAGGGTGATAAGTGTTATTTATTTTTGATACGACCCGACAGATGTCTGGGGGTGTGTTAAGGTCTCCACTCTCTGATTGGTATACCTCGTATGGATACTCCCCTGTATGGTTTTAAGCTAAATGGTGCACTCAATGTGTTTTATACTTAGCACCTTGCTGCAACTTGGCAGCTTGCTAAACTTTTACTATTCATTATTGCACGGTATAGGGGGGCACAATATGGGTTCCTGTACTACAGCCCTATAGCTAATTGCGGGTTGATCCGTATCGTTCTGTGGGACATCGGCCATACTATGATAAGTTTGAAATATGTAATACATGCTGAATATGTTTGATAGCGGTATAAATTTGGGAGTGCTAGAGGTAGTGTCCTGTATGCTATAGTGTGATTCACCCCTCCCTCCAAGACAAGGTGCTGTGGGTATGGTGCACATTACACGGGTTACTATAAATCTTATCCGTGGATAGAGGGTGGTATATTCCTTTGTACGGATTGCTGTTTTTAAATGCCACTATACCCCTGCGCAGTAATTATCTCAGAGAATCAAATGTTTGTTTTTTTCTGTTTTTTTATCTCTTGTTCCTAAACCAGGGTCTGAAGGTGTCCACTAACACATATATAGATGTTTGGAATGACATTATTGTTTATGACAGTGGTGCCCCATACCAATTGATGGCTAGCGAGGTTACATATTGATTTCTTTGCCTTTTGAGAATTTGGTTATAAGGAACATGATGGTTGAGAGTATCACCTCATATAGAAATTGGTGGTTCCAGTTGCGGCTCAGTTCTTCTTATTTCTTTTCTGTACTTCTTTGTTTGTTCTTTTTTTTTTTTTTTCCCAATGGTGTATTTTCTTTACCTTGTTCTTCTTTCACAGATGTTGGGTGACCTGGCTTCGATATATCATTTTAATAAAAAATAATGTTTTATTTTAGGGAGATAATTATCTCTCTTTGGTGGAGGGCCACACACTGGTGTACAGATGGACATTATGTTTTGTTGGTAATGTGTTTTTCTGTATGTTTTTTTTGTTTATGTTTTTAGATTATGAATCTGCCTTGAAGAAGGCCTCAGGATAGGCACCTATTGGTCTGAGGACGGACTGCTTTAGGTCCGAAAACGTTTACTGATTAAAAGTGACAGTATATTACAAAGTTCCTTTGGAGTGTGCTTTTTTTCTTTTTTTCATGTGTTTGCTGCACCCAGGGAATTTACTATATTTGTAAGTTTGGAGTGCATTTCCTTCTAATTATTTATATATATATATATATATATATATATATATATATATATATATATATATACACATTTATTTTTTGGCAGGGTTTTCCAATTAGATACCTTTCAAATTAATGTGAAAATGCTTTGCTAACCCACCTTTCTCAATATTTTGAAATGTGGTTGTGGAATTAGAAAGCAATTCCAATTTGTCAAGATAGACTTTCCCTTCAAGCATTCACCAGGACATTTAGGCTTTTCAAATTCAACAGCCTTGACTTCTTAAAACGCCCGGTTGAAGTGCACATCTTGGATGTTTGCATTATTTGTTTTTCATTGGATTTATGTTTTTTGTGTGTTATATATATATATATATATATATATATATATATATATATATATATATATATATATGTGTGTGTGTGTGTGTGTGTGTGTGTGTTAATATGTGTGTACATGTGTATTTATGTAGTTATATGCGTATATATGTATTTACAGACATATATACACATATAAACAAATAAAAGCATTTGTATATATATATATATAGGAATGTATTTGCAAACTTTATAACATTATTGTTTAGCACAATATTCATAAATTATGTAAAGAAATTTAATTTCAATGCATAAAATGTTAATTAGGATACATTGCAGAAAATAAAATACAAGAAATTATGATAATTAAAAAAAAATTATTAAATTGAGCTTGTTTACATTATTCCCAGCTGAATTCTAAGGAACAAAATTAGATAAAATTGCTTTACGGTGCCTGCAGAAAATGTATTTGTTACCAGCATGTAATTCCGACCTGGATATTGTAGGCAGGTCCAAACCCATAAGGGTCAACTAAAGTCCTTTAGTATCCAGAGTGCATTGCTCTGATTGCCACAGTATATATAAATAGAACAGCTTTTTCCAAAGTTTTTTGTTTACATAAAGTAACGTAAATATTGCTTAAATAATGTGCACATTATAATAATTGTAGACAATATACATATGGACATCAGAATTCTCACCTATGATTGCAATGGAAGCAAAATATAAAAATGGTACCAAAAATAAAACATTACAACTAACTGTACAGGCACCACCAATAACTAGTCTTCATGGTAGCTGATTAATGTGTTTGATCTCAGGCAATATCAATTCATGACGCGCAATGACTTTCACATACATTTGCAAAATGTAATAATTAGCAAATAGTTGTAAATGCCCAAACAAGTAAAAAAATAGACAGTCTACATGAAAATGTCTATTGTTTAAAAAGATAATCAATCCCTTTATTATTCATTCCCTAATTTTGCACACCCAAAGCTGTAAGATAAATAGACTTTTAACCTCCAATCAGAAAGTCCTACACATGAAATTAAGGGATCCATTTATCAAACTGCGGATACAGCTGTAGACATAAAACATGCCAGACTCGTTTGTCTGGAATAATCAGCAAAGCCTGCTCTTGAACAGTTAGTTGTACAAGAGCATAGTGCTGAACAAGTAATTGCTTGTGCAATAAAATGATGTCAGTGATTGCTGCATTGCTTCCACAAAAAAGGGATGGACAGGTTGCCTGACTGTAAACATTGTCCTCCTCATGTTTGTAAATTGGGCTCTAATGTAAAAATAACTAGCAAAATATGAACTTTCAGACATGTTCAAAAGTAACATTTTATCCAATGCAATAAATAAATAAATAAATAAACAAATGAACTTCTCTTTTAATGTAGAATAGATTTTTTTTTATTTACATTACATATAAACCTTAACCAGGTTGTGAAACAGTTAAAAAGAAAAAGTTTCATATGGTTAAGATTCATACAGTAACATCTCATATTTTAGAGTTTAGCATTTCTGTAATTGTTCCACTTGTCAAAAGTTCCAATCCATGTGAGATCACTTTTATGTTGAGAAGTGGTTTTAAAGGGGAGTGGTGTTTGCTAAGTGTTTAGCTTCATTGGCCTGCTGTGATTTTCATTAGCAGGTAGCATATCTACCCATTGCTATTATTACTAAATACTGTACTCTCTAGCTCATAATGTAACCGCTTGTGACCACTTACAGCTTGTCACCTTCATGCAATGTACTGTACAGCTCACTTTTCTAGATTTGAATTTTCTCTAATGTTTGCAATTTCCAGCTCAAGTATTGTAAATGTGTAGTGCTCCTTATCAAGGTATTAATTTGTTTCTACATGGTCTGCATGATAACACTTGTCAGAAAAGTATTAAGGACTTTGCACGGAAGAAGTTAAATTGAATAATGCACTTGTTGGAGAAAAAGAGACAATGTCATAAACTTTCAGTGGATACTTAATTTAAACAGCATTTTAAATTAATATTTGCTATTGCTTGATATTTATTATAAGTATCAGCCATCTTTCTATCTGATATCCAGGACGTCATGCTCAAATATTTCTCAAGTATCTAGGCTGCTTTAAACCATTTTCCTTAAAAAATTTATTTATTTTCTACAATCATATGAATTTCTGGAGTTTTATCTGCTTCCAAATTGAGGCAAATTGTTTCAAGTACAAAGCTGCACAAGGTGTGGGGAATTGTTTAAACAAACAGTTTACTATGATTCAGGTGCACTCGCGGTATGAATTTGTTGAAGCTATTTTCCCAACTCAGTATTTTTTAATTATGTGCCCAAAAATGTATCATATTTTATTATTTTTCTTAAAAACAAAAACAAATTTGCTCCACAAAGCAAAATAAATAATATGGATCAATCAACATCTGAAGAGAAAAATGAGATTTTTCACCCTGCAAGCAATTAATTAAACTATATAAAGTTAACTATTTCCAGTAGGGTTTTTTTTAGATTTTAGGTGTGAACCTGGACCTTAATAATGACATTGCATTCTGGGCATTGAATTTTGAAATTATTTTTTAAATGCTTATAATACAATTTTCTATAATGATTATTCCAAACTGCTTCATTCTTTCTAAAATATCAAAGAGAAAAAACTCACTTGTTAAAACAACATAATCACTGCATATGCATAATATACTGCAAATTACAAAACATGCAATGACCTTAAAAGTATACTTGACAGTTTAACATTCTAAACATAAAATATAAATACAAATTCTACTTAAAGGGACAGTAAAGTCCAAATTAAACTCTCATGATTCCGACAGAGCATACCTTTAAAACAACTTTCAAATTTACTAATTTGCTTGGTTCTATTTATATCCTTTGTTAAATAATAGATCTAGGTATGCTAATAGAAGCTTAGGATTGTGCAAGAGTCTATAATAGTCTATGGTAGCAGTATTTGTAACAATGTATAACATTGTTATAAACATTGTTGCTAAATCTGCTGACAGATGGCTAAAGGCTGTGACACACTGCAAGTGATGCGGTGCGAGGCGAAGCAACTGCTTCGCTCCGCATCGCATCGCTTCTGAAGATCAAATATTTCATCTATGAGAGCTCAGCTACGCGACCTGACGCAGCAGACTGCTCAGAGATGAAAAGGCAGGACACACTGAGCGCGCACAGCCACATCTACATGCTGCGCGCCGCTCCGCTTGCAGTGTGTCACAGCCTTAAAGACAACCTGAGCTCACCTAGGATTACTCTTAAAGGAACAGTATACACCAATTTTTATATAACTGTATGTAATAGACACTACTATAAAGAATAATTTGCACAGATACTGATCTAAAAATCCAGTATAAAACCATTTCAAAACTTATTTAGAAGCTTCCAGTTTAGCTCTGTTTAAAAGGCAGCTGGAACACCCACTGCAAGTGGGAAATATCAGACACTACCCCTCCCCCTTCCTTTGCATATGAAAAGATCCTTTACACAAAAAGGAGCAAGCTAGAGTAGGTATACTTCGGTAATCTTTTAAAACTTTGGGGCTTGGTTAGGAGTCTGAAAATCAGAGCAATGTTATTTAAAAATAAGCAAAACTATCCATTTTAAAAACAAAAACTGTATGGGCTATACAAATGAAACATCTACAAAACATGTATGCAAAGAAAAATCGAGTGTATAATGTCCCTTTAAATAGGAAACCAAAAGAACTAAGCAAAATTTATAACAGAAGTAAATGTGAAAGCTGTTTAAAATGTCATGCTCTATCCAATCATTGTAAGTTTAATTTTGGCTTTACTATCCCTAAAACACAACAATTTTTTTTAAAAATGGTCATTTTAAAAACACCATAGGTCAATCAGTTCAGAACTAAAAAAATCTTAAATGTAATTTGGAAACTGAGACACAACAACAAATAAATCTTTATAAATAATAGAGATCAATCATGCAACAATGTACTTTTTATGCTATGATGCACACACCATCATTGCTATATCATATTTCTGTAAAAACTTACTGATTTCAAATATGTCTTAGCCCCTAAGATCTACTGTATCTCATTCACTATTGTGAAATATTTTTTTGGTGATTTGGACTGTAGATATTACTCAATATTTCTAATAAAACCTTAAGGAGTAATATCTGAAATAAGACCCTCTAAGTAACTACAAACAATATGTATCTGTTTTTAACATAGCTTTTTATGTTTTTTAATGGTTTTTCAAAACTCTGCAAATTTTGGTTATCCCATCTGTTCGTATAAATATCTGTATATAAATATTTATAAAGGGAGCTCTGTTCAAGCTTTATTTCCACGCATATAGTGCTGACCTTAGTAAAAAAATAACTAGTAAATCAGGAAAAATGAAGAATAAATTAAGGTTTTATCAAGTTATCAATATGATGAGACACAGTTATCTTAATAAATGTTTTCTCCCATATTATGTATATAAACTACTATAAAACACTCTCTTTTTTACTCTGTCAGTTTTACAGCCTACCCATCTGTTATTTGGTAAAGTATAACTAAGAATGGAATAGGACAGAGGTTTATAAGACATTGATTTGCAGTCTCACTTGCTGTTTAGATACAATGGGTTTTTTTTTTGCATGGACATAATATACAGAGTATTAAGCATTTGTGTGATTCTTTGAAAAGAAATAAACATTATTTAGAGAAATCATGTGATATTTAAAAGGACACTGAACCCAAATTTTTTCTTTCGTGATTCAGATAAATCATGCAATTTTAAGCAACTTTCTAGTTTACCCCTATTATCAAATTTTCTTCATTCTCTTGGTATGTTTATTTGAAAAGCAAGAATGTAAGTTTAGATGCCGGCCCATTTTTGGTGAACAACCTGGGTTGTCCTTGCTGATTGGACAGCAGCAATAAACAAGCGCTGTCCATGGTTCTGAAGCAAAAATGCGCTGGCTCCTTAGCTTAGATGTCTTCTTTTTCAAATAAAGATAGCAAGAGAACGAAGAAAAAATATAATAGAAGTAAATTAGAAAATTGCTTAAAATTGTATACTCTATCTGAATAATGAAAGAAAAAATATGGGGTCAGTGTCTCTTTAAAAAAGAAATAAACATTATTTAGAGAAATAATTTTTTTTTTAATTAAATAACCTGGGCCTTTATTCACTATAAGTATGGTAAGACATGAAACAGGTGTACAATAGTAAGCATGTAATGTGCTATACCTGTTAAACTGACAGAATATAAGCAGGTGTTTCTCTGGCTTTTCAATGGTACTTTGCTGGGTATATTTTTATACTAACATGGAAGCAAAATATATAAATGATCACAAGAACAAAACATTACAACTAACTGTGCAGCCACCACTAATAACTAGTCTTTATGTTGATTGGTTAATGTGTTTGACCTCAGGTAATATCAATTCATGATATGTGCAAATTAGAGTTTCACATAAATTTACATAAATTAATAATTAGCAAGCAGTTGTAAATGCCCAAACAGTAAGGTAATTCAGTATTTGTAATCTTTTTCACTGTACAAGCGTATACTTACTTTTTCTCCCCTCTAGAGGTTGTTAAATAGTTAAATTCCATTCTGATAATGCTACTCCATTCGCTCTCTTCTGCCAGCCCACTGGAAAGTACTATTATTATTTTAGCATGATGTTTTCACCGCTCAGCCAATCCACGTGTATAAGCAGCAAACAAGGGAAAGAAAGTTAAATGGAGAGTAACCACGGTTATGTATGTCAATCAACTTGAGAGCAGTGTGTCGATCAGCTAGCTCCCAATTCACAATACATGCAGTGTTTTGAATATTGACAGGATTGTGTAACCAGGTCCTGTGAGGTTTCCCTGCCCCAGACTTGGACCGGTGAGACTCGTATTCCACCGCTAAATGCACATGTATAAAGTGAATATGCAGATACACTAGATATCTAGTAAACAATATACGCCAAGAGTCCACACCTCATACCTGTGTGCTGCTGGATCCTGAACGACAGTCCGTTACGGCAGTATGTCCGTTCTCCTTCTTATATATGGAACGTCTAGTTCAGCTTGTAACCAGCTCCTGCGGTAATCCTGAGTGAGCTCTGATGGCTGCGGTGGGTAGCTCCTCCTTCCGTTAGCGTCCCAGGTGATGGGCGTAATGATGCGGTCAGGGTTGCGGTGCAATACCTAGCTGCTGTGCTGCACTAGAGGCCGGTCAATGAGAACAAAAGTGAAAAAAGGAGCACAAACAGCGGTACATTGCACAAAAATAAATTTATTTACAAGTAGCAAGCATAGCACCTTGGCGCTCAGAGTGAAGAAAAATGACACGTTTGTCAAACAAACAAAAACAAAAACGTGAGAGGGGAGATAACACCCCGGGGTAAATACTGACAAGAAAATCGATAAGACTAGCAACAAGAGAACAGGTATACGCGTTTCAGCTTACAGCCTTACTTATTACCTGGCTAAAACATAGTGAAGTGAACTTAAAAGCAGTAGCTAGTCTTCCCATTGGTGGTTGGGAACACTCCCCTCAATTAATCCTCCAATGGGTATTTAATTACGTAGCTGTGAACACCTTAGAAAGCACAGGGGTATACACTAGTGTCAGCACAAAGTAAATACATATAGATTTAGAATGGAAACAATTCCTGCACAAAATTAACTACATATTGTGTAATAACAATCTAACATGTATAAACAATTGCAGTGAGCAAAAATATTCGGTGGGAGAAAGGAAAAAGAGCTCCGGACCCAACGGGAAGCATTTGTGGTGCAAGGAGACTGCTTCATGTTTGCTGAAATGAAAAATACAGATAATATAACATAAGCATGGAACATCAGATGTTTGCACCCAATGACATACTTGTCAAGTAAATGTTAAGCTATAGTCAAGAGACCCTAGACATAAAGACTAAACCCTAGCAATAATAATAATGATGGTGCAGTTAACCATTAATCAAGGTAAAGTCAAGATGTGTCCAAAAATACATAAATACTGTTTTCGTGTGCATTCCTTACTATAAGGGACTGTGGGTAGCTTATATATAAAGACCTGGCTTGCAACGGGTAAATTAACCCTGAGGGCATACTGGAGTACCAGATACCAGAGTGATTATACTTAAAGTTTCTGAGTAGTTAGGCTCCTACGCTCAAGGAGTAACATAGTATGGACAGGGTAAACCGGGTGGGGGAGAGGATTAGGCCCTACCAAAAATTGATGAGGTCATATTCTGAGTTCAGGCCTTCTGGAACTCTCGTCCTGAGCTTAAAAATCCAGAAGGCCTCCCTCTCCCCCAACCTGCGGACCCTGTCAACTCCCCCCTTACAGGGAGCCACCCTCTCAATGATGGTCCAAGACAAGGAGCTTGTATCTTTCTGGTGTGTGCCCGCAAAGTGTTGAATCAGTGCTGTTGTGAGTACACCCGCCCTTATATCACTAAGGTGCTCTTTAATACGGGTTCTAGCCTCTCTTGTCGTAAGGCCTACATATTGGAGGGAACAATCCCTACAAGAAATGACATAAACCACATATGTAGACCTACAGTTGAGGCAAGAATCTATCATAAAACTCTGACCTGTCATCAGTGAGATGAACTGGTTACCAGGGGCTAACTTCTCACAGGCCACACATGTACAATGGTGGCAGTGAAATGTGCCCTTACAGCTCAACCATGAAGAGGTGGGTTGTCCTGTCTTTTTAATTCTTGTGGGTGCCACAATGTTGCCTATTGTTCTATTTTTCTTATAGGAGTACCTTAGGCCATCTGCAACTACTTTCTGGAGTTTATCATCTGCAGATAGCATATTAAAGTTATGCCTCACTATTTGGCAGATTTCCCTGTATTGTCTTGAGTACTCCGTTAAAAAGACAACTTTGTTGTCTTTCTTTTCCTGAGTACTGGATTTAGGTCTAAGAAGTCTTTCCCTGGGTATTCCTCTTACAGTGTTCCTGGCTTTAGTGATGACAGAACTCCTATAGCCCCTCTCTTTCAAGCGTATGGTCAGTTCATTGGCCTGTTTCTCATAGACCTCTGCATCACTGCAGTTCCTTTTCAGCCTGATGAACTGACCCTTCGCTACACCTTTGAACACTCCTGGCGGGTGGCAGCTAGCTGCATGTAGCAGTGAGTTGCCCGAGATGGGTTTGCGGTAGGTCTCTGAGCTGATAAACTGATCCTGCCTACCTCTAAGGGTCACATCTAAAAAGTTGATGGTGTCACTTTGTATCTCATTTGTAAAGTGAATCCCCATGGAGTCATCATCCAGACTTCTTATAAATGCTTGTAATTCAGATTCACTACCTCCCCATATAAAAAGGAGGTCGTCGATGTAGCGACCGTACCAAACCACTTTGTCCTTGTGAGGATTCCCATCTCCATAGACGTGGGACAGCTCCCACCAACCCATGAACAGGTTGGCGTAGGAGGGGGCAAATTTCACCCACCGAATATTTTTGCTCACTGCAATTGTTTATACATGTTAGATTGTTATTACACAATATGTAGTTAATTTTGTGCAGGAATTGTTTCCATTCTAAATATGTATTTACTTTGTGCTGACACTAGTGTATACCCCTGTGCTTTCTAAGGTGTTCACAGCTACGTAATTAAATACCCATTGGAGGATTAATTGAGGGGAGTGTTCCCAACCACCAATGGGAAGACTAGCTACTGCTTTTAAGTTCACTTCACTATGTTTTAGCCAGGTAATGAGTAAGGCTGTAAGCTGAAATGCGTATACCTGTTCTCTTGTTGCTAGTCTTATTGATTTTCTTGTCAGTATTTACCCCGGGGTGTTATCTCCCCTCTCACGTTTTTGTTTTTGTTTGTTTGACAAACGTGTCATTTTTCTTCACTCTGAGCGCCAAGGCGCTATGCTTGCTACTTGTAAATAAATTTATTTTTGTGCAATGTACCGCTGCTTGTGCTCCTTTTTTCACTTTTGTTTTCAATCCACGTGTATGCCATACAACTCACATTAAGGCAAATTATTTAAATTGACAGGCTCCTGAGGAAGACAAACACTGCAGAAACACAATAAGTTATTTTTTAATGTTTATGTTTGGAATATTTTTGAGCTGTTTCACATATAGCCTTTTTCTCATAGTTACAAAGAGAAAAATAAAGTTTTCATAAGAAATTAAAGGGACACTGAACCCAAATTTTTTCTTTCGTGATTCAGATAGAGCATGAAATTTTAAGCAACTTTCTAATTTACTCCTATTATCATTTTTTTTTTTAATTCTTTATTCTCTTGGTATCTTTATTTGAAATGCAAGAATGTAAGTGCCCATTTTTGGTGAACAACCTGGGTTGTCCTTGCTGATTGGTGGATAAATTCATCCACCAATAAAAAAGTGCTGTCCAGAGGTCTGAACCAAGAAAAAAAAGCTTAGATGCCTTCTTTTTCAAATAAACATAGCAAGAGAACAAAGAAAATTTGATAATAGGAGTAAATTAGAAAGTTGCTTAAAATTGCATGCTCTATCTGAACCACAAAAGAAAAAATTTGGGTTCAGAGTCCCTTTAAGGAAAAGGATTGAAGGCAAGTTTATTCAGATTAGATTGTCCATACTGGAATTTCCTGAGTGAATATACATTGCTTTTTAACATTGAAACATTTTATTAAGTCTGCAAACTGATAAAGGAGCATTTATATTAAAAAAAAAAAATCTGTCATGCACATAAAGGTCATTTTACATTAAAGTTGATCCAGGACTGTGCCAGCTCCCAAGTAATAACAGCTTTCACTTTCATTGGGAACCAATAGAAAAAAAAAGAAATCTGTATCCTATGACTATCTAGGCTCAAAAATCTAGAACATGATCTAAATGTATTAAAAAGGTCTCTTGGCTATCTCACAAGTACCTATGACTATGGCTCTCTGTCTCACTGCAATTGTCATTCCCCCTATTATTACCATTTCCATTATGCCTCTTTCTCCACTATTCATTACCACTCTCACTATAAATAATAATTTTAAAAAATTTGGATGTTTCTGTAAGGCATAGAATTTAAAAAACATTAATGTGTTATATATTATTGTAAAAGCTTTGTGTGTGTGTATGTGTGTGTGTGTTTTTACATATGTGTGTGTGTGTGTGTGTGTGTAGGTATGTGTATTTGTGTGTAGGTATGTGTATGTGTGTATGTATGTGTGTGTATGCGTGTGTGTGTGTGTAGGTATGTGTATGTATGTGCAGGTATGTATATGTGTGTGTAAGGATATGAGTGCGTGTGTGTATGTATGTGTGTGTATGTATGTATGTGTGTATATATATGTATGTATGTGTGTGTATGTATGTATGTATGTGTGTGTGTGTGTGTAGGTATGTGTGTTATGTGTGTGTGTGTATATGTATGTGTGTGTATGTATGTGTGTGTGTATGTATATATATATATATATATATATATATATATATATATATATATATATATATATATATATATATATATATATATATATATATATATATATGTACAGGGAGTGCAGAATTATTAGGCAAGTTGTATTTTTGAGGATTAATTTTATTATTGAACAACAACCATGTTCTCAATGAACCCAAAAAACTCATTAATATCAAAGCTGAATAGTTTTGGAAGTAGTTTTTAGTTTGTTTTTAGTTATAGCTATTTTAGGGGGATATCTGTGTGTGCAGGTGACTATTACTGTGCATAATTATTAGGCAACTTAACAAAAAACAAATATATACCCATTTCAATTATTTATTTTTACCAGTGAAACCAATATAACATCTCAACATTCACAAATATACATTTCTGACATTCAAAAACAAAACAAAAACAAATCAGTGACCAATATAGCCACCTTTCTTTGCAAGGACACTCAAAAGCCTGCCATCCATGGATTCTGTCAGTGTTTTGATCTGTTCACCATCAACATTGCGTGCAGCAGCAACCACAGCCTCCCAGACACTGTTCAGAGAGGTGTACTGTTTTCCCTCCTTGTAAATCTCACATTTGATGATGGACCACAGGTTCTCAATGGGGTTCAGATCAGGTGAACAAGGAGGCCAAGTCATTAGATTTTCTTCTTTTATACCCTTTCTTGCCAGCCACGCTGTGGAGTACTTGGACGCGTGTGATGGAGCATTGTCCTGCATGAAAATCATGTTTTTCTTGAAGGATGCAGACTTCTTCCTGTACCACTGCTTGAAGAAGGTGTCTTCCAGAAACTGGCAGTAGGACTGGGAGTTGAGCTTGACTCCATCCTCAACCCGAAAAGGCCCCACAAGCTCATCTTTGATGATACCAGCCCAAACCAGTACTCAACCTCCACCTTGCTGGCGTCTGAGTCGGACTGGAGCTCTCTGCCCTTTACCAATCCAGCCACGGGCCCATCCATCTGGCCCATCAAGACTCACTCGCATTTCATCAGTCCATAAAACCTTAGAAAAATCAGTCTTGAGATATTTCGTGGCCCAGTCTTGACGTTTCAGCTTGTGTGTCTTGTTCAGTGGTGGTCGTCTTTCAGCCTTTCTTACCTTGGCCATGTCTCTGAGTATTGCACACCTTGTGCTTTTGGGCACTCCAGTGATATTGCAGCTCTGAAATATGGCCAAACTGGTGGCAAGTGGCATCTTGGCAGCTGCACGCTTGATTTTTCTCAGTTCATGGGCAGTTATTTTGCGCCTTGGTTTTTCCACACGCTTCTTGCGACCCTGTTGACTATTTTGAACGAAACGCTTGATTGTTCGATGATCACGCTTCAGAAGCTTTGCAATTTTAAGAGTGCTGCATCCCTCTGCAAGATATCTCACTATTTTTGACTTTTCTGAGCCTGTCAAGTCCTTCTTTTGACCCATTTTGCCAAAGGAAAGGAAGTTGCCTAATAATTATGCACACCTGATATAGGGTGTTGATGTCATTAGACCACACCCCTTCTCATTACAGAGATGCACATCACCTAATATGCTTAGTTGGTAGTAGGCTTTCGAGCCTATACAGCTTGGAGTAAGACAACATGCATAAAGAGGATGATGTGGTCAAAATACTAATTTGCCTAATAATTCTGCACTCCCTGTATGTATGTATGTGTGTGTGTGTAGGTATGTGTATGTGTGTTTAGGTATGTGTGTTATGTGTGTGTGTATTTGTATGTGTGTGTATGTATGTGTGTGTGTGTGTGTGTGTAGGTATGTGTATGTGTGTTTAGGTATGTGTATGTGTGTGTAAGGATGTGTGTTATGTGTGTGTGTGTGTGTGTGTGTGTGTGCCTGTGTATGTATGTGTGTGTTAGAGTATTAATTAGTTACAAAAAAATAAACACTAAGTTACACAAAATAAAAAAGAAATTATCAAATATTTAAACTAATTACACCTAATCTAAGAGCCCTATGAAAATAAAAAAGCTCCCCCAAAATAAAAAAAAACCCTAACCTACAATAGACTACAAATAGCCCTTAAAAGGGCCTTTTGCGGGTCATTGCCCCAAAGCAATCAGCTCTTTTACCTGTAAAAAAAAATACAAACAACCACCCCAACAGTAAAACCTACCACCTACATAACCAACCCCCCAAATAAAACCCTAACTAAAAAAACCTAAGCTCCCCATTGCCCTGAAAAGGGCATTTGGATGGGCATTGCCCTTAAAAGGGCATTTAACTCTATTGCAGCACAAACCCCTAATCTAAAAATAAAACCCACCCAATACACCCTTACAAAATCCTAACACTAACCCCTGAAGATCCACTTACAGACGGGAAGAAGTCTTCACCCAGACGGCATCTTCTATCTTCATCCTTCCGACACGGAGCGGCTCCATCTTCAAGACATCCGGCACGGAGCATCCACTTCAATCAATGGCTTCTTCTGCAATGAAGGTTCCTTTAAATGAGGTCATCCAATATGGCGTCCCTTAGATTCTGATTGCCTGATAGGATTCTATCAGCCAATCAGAATTAAGGTTGAAAAAATCCTTTTGGCTGATGCAATCACACGCCGGGTGTCTTGAAGATGGAGCCGCTCCGCGTCAGAAGGATTAAGATAGAAGATGCCATCTGGGTGAAGACTTCTGCCCGTCTGGATGATCACTTCTGCTGGCTTCATTGAGGACATCTTGCCACTTAGATGAAGACTTCTCCCGGCTTCGTTGAGGATGGATGTCGGCTCTTCAAAACTGTAAGTGGATCTTCAGGGGTTAGTGTTAGGATTTTTTAAGGGTGTATTGGGTGGGTTTTATTTTTAGATTAGGGGTTTGGGCTGCAATAGAGCTAAATGCCCTTTTAAGGGCAATGCCCATCCAAATGCCCTTTTCAGGTCAATGGGGTGCTTAGGTTTTTTTAGTTAGGGTTTTATTTGGGGGGTTAGTTGTGTGGGTGGTGGGTTTTACTGTTGGGTGTTTGTTTGTATTTATTTTTGACAGGTAAAAGAGCTGATTTCTTTGGGGCAATGCTCCGCAAAAGGCCCTTTTAAGGTCTATTGGAAGTTTAGTTTAGGCTAGGGTTTTTCTTATTTTGGGTGGGCTTTTTTTATTTTGATAGGGCTATTAGAGTAGGTGTAATTCATTTAAAGATCTTGTAATTTGTTTTTTATTTTATGTAATTTAGTGGGTTTTGTTTGTAATTTAGCTAATTGTATTGAATTTAGTTAATTGTATTTATTTTAGGGAATTTATTTAATTGTAGGGTTAGGTTAGGTTTTAATGTAAGACAGGTTAGGTTTTATTTTACAGGTCAATTTGTATTTATTTTAGCTAGGTAGTTATTAAATAGTTAATAACTATTTAGTAACTATTCTACCTAGTTAAAATAAATACAAACTTCCCTGTAAAATAAAAATAAACCCTAAGCTAGATACAATGTAACTATTAGTTATATTGTAGCTAGCTTAGGCATTATTTTAGAGGTAAGTATTTAGTTTTAAATAGGAATTATTTAGGTAATGATAGTAATTTTTATTTATATTTATTTTAATTATATTTAAGTTAGGGGGTGTTACGGTTAGACTTAGATTTAGGGGTTAATACATTTAATATAGTGGCGGCGACATTGGGGACAGCAGATTAGGGGTTAATAATATTTAACTAATATTTGCGAGGTGGGAGTGCGGTGGTTTAGGGGTTAGTATGTTTATTATAGTGGGGGCAATGTCCAGAGCAGCAGATTAGGGATTAATATTTTTATTTTAGTGTTTGTGATGCGTGAGGGCCTCGGTTTAGGGTTAATAGGTAGTTTATGGGTGTTAGGGTACTTTTTAGCACTTTAGTTATGAGTTTTATGCTACGGCTTTGTAGTGCAAAACTCATAACTACTGACTTTAGAATGCGTTATGAATCTTGACGGTATAGGGTGTACCGCTCACTTTTTGGCCTCCCAGGACAAGCTTGTAATACAGGCGCTATGAAAGTCCCATTGAAAATAGACTATACGCAAATTGCGTAAGTTGATTTGCTGTAAGGCCAAAAAAGTGTGCGGGAAAGCTTTACCTACAAGACTTGTAATAGCAGCGGTAGTAAAAAAGCAGCGTTATGAGGCTTAACGCTGCTTTTTTACTCATAACTCAAGACTCGTAATCTAGCTGTTAATTAGTTAATTAAACACCTCCATTATTTTTCACTGATGTAAATAGGACAATTTAAAAATCTTCTGTATACCTATATTATTTGTTTTACAGCACAATACCATCTCCAAATGTTCATAAACAAATGTTTTTCTTAGAGTGTACGAGAGACCTATGACCTCTTATACCAATCTAGGGCCATGATTAACTGGAAAATATTCTAAGGCAGAGCTTAGAGCAAATAGTTCAGTAAGTCTTCTTTCTTGGACTTGCATTGCCAAAGACAGTTCTCATAGAAGAGGAAAAAAAATATGTTAAACCAGAATATTCTTCACATTTGCTGTTATTGATTTATCTCAAATAATTTCCTACAGGAATATACTAGTACACTTTATGTGGTTGCTGTTTTTTTTTTATATAGAAACATATATACAAAAATGCTTCCTTCTGAAGAATTATACTATGATATTGGCACTTATTTCATGCTCCCTGCCTGTCAATCTTTAAATATATATATAGAAAAGCTTATAGGTGTCTATATACAATGCATATGGTAGCCAATCACTTAAAGGAACAGTCTAGTCCAAAATAAACTTTCATGATTCAGATAGAGAATGTCATTTTAAACAATTTTCCAATTTACTTGTATCACCAATTTTGTTTGGTTTTCTTGGTATTCTTAGTTGAAAGCAAAACCTAGGAGGTTCATATGCTAATTTCAAAGCCCTTGAAGTCCGCCTCTTCTCTCATTTTGACAGTTTTTCACCACTAGAGGGTGTTAGTTCATGTGTGTCATATAGATAACACTGTGCTCCCGCACGTGAAGTTCCAGTGAGCCAGTTTTGATTGGCTAAGATGGATGTCTGTCAAAGAACTGAAATAAGGGGTCAGTTTGCAGAGGCTAAATTACAGGATAATCACTGAGGTAAAAAGTGTATTTATATAACTGTGTAGGTTATGCAAAACTAGGGTATGGGCAATGAAGGGATTATCTATCTTTGTAAACAATAAAAAATCTGGTGTAGACTGTCCCTTTAAAGAGACATGAAACCCACTGTTTTACTCTCATGATTTGGAAAAAGCATGCATTTTAAACAACTTTCAAACTTACTTCTATTATTTAATTTGCTTCATTCTCTTGATATCATTTGTTGAAAAGCATATAAAAAAAGGCTCAGTAGCTGCTGGTTGGTGGCTGCATATAGTGCCTTGTGTGATTGGTTCACCCATGTGCATTACAATCTGAAGAATGAAACACAGTAAATAATAGAAGTAAATTGGAATGTTGTTTCTAATTGTATTCCCTATCTGAATCATCAAAGAAAAAAAATGGGCAGAGACATTTGTGCAAAGGGACTGAATGCCCCTGGGGGGACACCGATAAGTTGATTGCAGATGAGTCATATGTCAATCAGTTGCTGAATATGGCGGGTGGAGGATCGGCTCTTTTCCGTATAGCGTTTCTAATGAAATATCTCTGAAGATAAGTATATACTAAAGATTTCATGAATGAAAGTCTCATTCATTTTTTAACTTCTATTGATTGACTTTAGATAATAACGTTAAAATTACATTCACTTTAATTTACCAGATTGTTTTATAATTTTTTTGAAAGAGTAAAAATAAATTTCAAATCTAACATTTAAAAGATCAGTCAAATATTACTTAAAGGGACACTGAACCCAATTGTTTTCTTTCATGATTCAGATAGAGCATGAAATTTTAAGCAACTTTCTAATTTACTCCTATTATCAATTTGTCTTCGTTCTCTTGCTATCTTTATTTAAAAAGCAGGAATGTGATGCATAGGAGCTGGCCCATTTTTGGTTGAGAACCTGGGTTATGCTTGCTTATTGGTGGGTAAATGTAAGCCTCCAATAAGCAAGCACTATACATAGTGCTAAACCTAAAATGGGCTGGCTGCTAAGATTTACATTCCTTCTTTTCTTATATAGATAGCAAGAGAACAAAGAAAAATTGATGATATGAGTAAATTAGAATGTTGCTAAAAATGTCATGCTCCTTTTGAATCATGAAAAAAATTGGGTTCAGTGTCCCTTTAAAGGGACACTGAACCCAATTGTTTTCTTTCGTGATTCAGATAGAGCATGCAATTTTAAGCAACTTTCTAATTTACTCCTATTATCAAATTTTCTTCATTCTTTTGGTATCTTTATTTGAAAAGCAAGAATATAAGTTTAGATGCTATCCCATTTTTGGTGAACATCCTGGGTTATCCTTGCTGATTGGACAGTACCAATACACAAGTGCTGTCCATGGGTCTGAACCAAAAATTGTCTGGCTCCTTAGCTTAGATGCCTTCTTTTTTAAATAAAGAAAGCAAGAGAACGAAGAAAATTTGCTTATAGGAGTAAATTAGGAAGTTGCTTAAAATTGCATGCTCTATCTGAATCACAAAAGAAAAAAATTTGGGTTCAGTGTCCCTTTAAGGAATGAAGTGTTTGGAGGTTTAAACATGTTAATTATAAATAAATCAAAATGATATGATACTTTTGATTGCGCATTGATAAAAACAAACATATTCAGCAATCATCATAAAGACTGATTTCATTATCTGACGTTTTACTTTCAATTTGGCTGCATGTCTTTTGTTTCAATAAAGATCTATGAAAAGCTTTATGAAAACCTACTTGAAAAGCTGCAATAATCCAGTTTCATACAATTGGTCAATTCCAATTTTTCAAATTTTGTTTATAGGCTAATATTTGTTTTTTCAAGTTCTGAGCAATGACAATGCAAACAATAACACCATTTTCATATTGGATTGGATCCAAACACATATGTTCACATATCTTAAGTGAGGCATTAAGAATTGGGCAAAAGAATTATACAAGAATTAGAACGAGGATTGAACAAAGGACAAGCCACTTATCAAGTACTGTTGTAATTCTGTGTTTTATGTGTTTCACTGTTTCCCTCCTTTGTAAAAATGCTCAATATCTTCATGTTCCTTTTTGCTACCTCTTTCTTCTATAACAAATTACTCTATTCAATTAGTCCTTCCCACTGACCGCATGCACTATTTATTAGCCCATCTCTTTTACCCTCAACTTACTTTTGCACTAAGGAACTTCACACATTCTTAAACACACTCGCTCTACTCCCTGCACCTCATCCCAAAAATAGTCTCAATACTGCAAATCTGTATCTCATCTTATATCACTCTCCCTCATGCTCATACTAGCTGCTGGCAATATCTCCCCTAATCCTAGTCCACTAGAACTTCCTAGCCTTGCACAACCATATGTGCCTTTCCAGATACTTAGAAAACAAAACTCTGGTAACCTTACTCAAAGTCCTCTTGTTTCTAAAGCCAACGCCCCCTTCACTTGTGCACTCTGGAACTCTTGCTCTGTTTGCAACAAGCTCACTTCTATCCATGATCTCTTTTTCTCAAACTCCCTCAACTTTTTGGCTCTCACAGAAACCTGGCTCTCTCCTTTAGACATACCATTCACTGCTGCACTGTCACATGGGTGTCTCCAATTCAGCCACAGTCTGGAAATAGACAAGGATGTGGGGTAGGTATTTTACTTTCTTCTCATTGCACCTTTCAACAAATACAACCCATCTCTTCCCTAACATTTCCCTCACATAATTCAAAACCCACATGATTTGCTTATTCTCTGCCCTCTTAATACTTGTTGCAGTCATATACCTCTCCCCTAGCTCCTCAACTCAATTTCTAGATCATTTTGCTGCCTGGCTACCTTATTTCCTCTTTTCAGACACCACTGCCCTCATTCTTGGGGACTTCAACATCCCTGTTGACAATCCCACTGCCTCCTCTGCAAATCAGCGTCTGCAACTCACTTCCTCCTTCGGTCTGTCACACGGTGGACTGACTCTCACACTCACAAAGATGGTCACTCTCTTGATCTGCTTTTCAGCTATCCAAGCACTACCTTAAACTTCACAAACTCTCGTTTTCTTCTTTCTGACCATCATCTCCTCACTTGCAACATCACATCACTCCCTACAACACTCCTTCCTTCGACCCCTAAAACCAAACTCCACAGAAGCATTAAGTCACTAGATCAGAACAGCTCTCTAGCTCTCTCAAACTTCTTATCTCTTCAATCTCCCACTCTTCCTGCTCTGAGCAATATATCGGCCACCACAATTCCACCCTTACATCGGTCCTTGACAATTTGGCCCCTCCTACCATAGCTTGGAAGTCACACACTCATTCTCAGCCCTGGCATACTCCTCTGACACACTACCTATGCAGATGTTCCTGTACTGCTTAGCGACACTGGAGAAAATCTTGGAGTTAAGCTGATTTTCTTCACTACAAGTTCATCTTGAACTCCTACTATTCTGCCCTTAACCTTTCTAAGCAAGATTGCTTCTCTACTCTTATCTCTACTCTTTCTTCAAACCCAAAACATTTGTTCACACACAGATGTTATCTTATGATGTGTTTATATGGAGTGAATCAAAGATAGACATATCATGGTATAACCATTTGTATATACTTATATTCTGTTGTATATGTATACATCTTATGTTCTTTATGTCTTGTTATTATGGTGATCAAATTAAATGAAGGCCCACTGCAATAACAATAACCAGTTGTATTTCTGGTTAGACTGATATAGTTGAAAACTTTAAGCAGGTAAATGTAGCTATTACAGAATGCAGCTCAATATTGGTTAAAGAGCTGAATCGTGGATGTAAATAGCAAATAGTCTTGAATTGAGAATATCACATATAAGTCTCAATTATATGATATCTCAAGATATAGTTAAAGGGACAATCAAGTCAAAATTAAACTTTGATTATTCAGATAGAGCATGTCATTTTAAACAACTTTCCAATTTACTTCCATTAACAAAATGTGCACAGTCTTTTATATTTAAACTTTGTGAGTCACCAGCTCCTACTGAGCCTGTGCAAGATATCACAGAATAAATGTGTATGCATTTGTGATTGGCTGATGGCTGTCACATGGTACAGGGGGAGTGGAAATTGTCAGAAAAAAAATCTACTACTCATTTGAAGTTCAGACTAAGTGCTATTGCATTGTCATCTTGCATTTGTTGATTATTCAAATCTACTGTGTTGACTGGTCCTTTAATGAGCACATTGATAGCCTTAGAATGATATTAGGCTAAGCATAGGTTAGATAAAAGAAACTGGTTTATTGAATTGAGAGACACTTACAGTTGTGCTCATAAGTTTACATACCCTGGCAGAATTTATGATTTCTTGGCCATTTTTCAGAGAATATGAATGATGACACAAAAACTTTTCTTTCACTCATGGTTAGTGTTTGGCTGAAGCCATTTATTATCAGTCAACTGTGTTTACTCTTTTTAAATCATAATGACAACATAAACTACCCAAATGACCCTGATCAACAGTTTACATACCCTGGTGATTTTGGCCTGATAACATGCACACAAGTTGACACAAAGCAGTTTGAATGGCTATTAAAGGTAACCATCCTCACCTGTGATCTGTTTGCTTGTAATTAGTGTGTGTGTATAAAAGGTCAATGAGTTTCTGGACTCCTGACAGACCCTTGCATCTTTCATCCAGTGCTGCACTGAAGTTTCTGGATTCTGAGTCATGGGGAAAGAAAAAGATTTGTCAATGGATCTGTGGGGAATAAGGTAGTTGAACTGTATAAAACAGTAAATGGATATAAAAAGATATCCAAGGAATTGAGAATGCAAATCAGCAGTGTTCAAACTCTAATCAAGAAGTGGAAAACGAGGCGTTCTGTTTGATAACATACTGCATTCAACTTGCCATCAATTCTGACCAAATTTCCTGTACCTTTGTAGCTCACACATCCCCAAAACATCAGCAATCCACCTCTGTGTTTCACAGTAGGAATGGTGTACCTTTCATTATAGGCCTTGTTGACTCCTCTCCAAATGTAGCGTTTATGGTTGTGGCCAAAAAGCTCAATTTTTGGTCTCATAACTCCAAATGACTTTGTGCCAGAAGGTTTGAGGCTTGTCTCTGTGTTGTTTGTTGTATTGTAAGCGGGATACAATGCAGCCCATCTTTCTTCAAGTGCCTCCTTATTGTGCATCTTGAAACAGCCACACCACATGTCCTGTATTTCACCTGAAGTTATTTATGGGTTTGTCTTTGAATCCCGAACAATTTTTCTTGCAGTTGTGGCTGAAATTTTAGTTGGTCTACCTGACCGTGATTTGGTTTCAACAGAACCCCTCATTTTCCATTTCTTTATTAGAGTTTGAACACTGCTGATTTGCATTCTCAATTCCTTGGATATCTTTTTATATCCCTTTCCTGTGTTATACAGTTCAACTACCTTTTCCCGCAGATCCTTTGACAATTCTTTTGCTTTCACCATGATTCAGAATGCAGAACCTTCAGTGCAGCACTGGATGAAAGATGCAAGGGTCTGTCAGGAGTCCTGAAACTCATTGACCTTTTATACACACACACTAATTACAAGAAAACAGAACAGGTGAGGGATGGTTATCTTTAATAGCCATTCAAACCCCTTTGTGTCAACTTGTGTGCATGTTATCAGGCCAAATCATCAGGGTATGTAAACTTTTGATCAGGGTCATTTGGGGAGTTTATGTTGTCATTATGATTTAAAAAGAGTAAACACAGTTGATTGATAATAAATGGCTTCAGCCAAACACTAACCATGAGTGAAAGAAAAGTTTTTGTGTTCTCATTTATAGTCTCTAAAAAATGGTGTAATGAGACTGGCACTTGGAACACAGCTGTAGATATTGCAAGAAATAGTTTTTTTTTGTATCACTCACTCTTAGGAACAAACTATGGTTGAGAGTGTTATCTCTGTTGACAAGAAGTGAGATTTTAGTATAGTATGAGATTATAACTGGTGTGGATTAGTGAGGCTGTTATAATACAGGGAGTGCAGAATTATTAGGCAAATGAGTATTTTGACCACATCATCCTCTTTATGCATGCTGTCTTACTCCAAGCTGTATAGGCTCGAAAGCCTACTACCAATTAAGCATATTAGGTGATGTGCATCTCTGTAATGAGAAGGGGTGTGGTCTAATGACATCAACACCCTATATCAGGTGTGCATAATTATTAGGCAACTTCCTTTCCTTTGGCAAAATGGGTCAAAAGAAGGACTTGACAGGCTCAGAAAAGTCAAAAATAGTGAGATATCTTGCAGAGGGATGCAGCACTCTTAAAATTGCAAACCTTCTGAAGCGTGATCATCGAACAATCAAGCGTTTCATTCAAAATAGTCAACAGGGTCGCAAGAAGCGTGTGGAAAAACCAAGGCGCAAAATAACTGCCCATGAATTGAGAAAAGTCAAGCGTGCAGCTGCCAAGATGCCACTTGCCACCAGTTTGGCCATATTTCAGAGCAACATCACTGGAGTGCCCAAAAGCACAAGGTGTGCAATACTCAGAGACATGGCCAAGGTAAGAAAGGCTGAAAGACGACCACCACTGAACAAGACACACAAGCTGAAACGTCAAGACTGGGCCAAGAAATATCTCAAGACTGATTTTTCGAAGGTTTTATGGACTGATGAAATGCGAGTGAGTCTTGATGGGCCAGATGGATGGGCCCGTGGCTGGATTGGTAAAGGGCAGAGAGCTCCAGTCCGACTCAGAAGCCAGCAAAGTGGAGGTGGAGTACTGGTTTGGGCTGGTATCATCAAAGATGAGCTTGTGGGGCCTTTTCGGGTTGAGGATGGAGTCAAGCTCAACTCCCAGTCCTACTGCCAGTTTCTGGAAGACACCTTCTTCAAGCAGTGGTACAGGAAGAAGTCTGCATACTTCAAGAAAAACATGATTTTCATGCAGGACAATGCTCCATCACACGCGTCCAAGTACTCCACAGCGTGGCTGGCAAGAAAGGGTATAAAAGAAGAAAATCTAATGACTTGGCCTCCTTGTTCACCTGATCTGAACCCCATTGAGAACCTGTGGTCCATCATCAAATGTGAGATTTACAAGGAGGGAAAACAGTACACCTCTCTGAACAGTGTCTGGGAGGCTGTGGTTGCTGCTGCACGCAATGTTGATGGTGAACAGATCAAAACACTGACAGAATCCATGGATGGCAGGCTTTTGAGTGTCCTTGCAAAGAAAGGTGGCTATATTGGTCACTGATTTGTTTTTGTTTTGTTTTTGAATGTCAGAAATGTATATTTGTGAATGTTGAGATGTTATATTGGTTTCACTGGTAAAAATAAATAATTGAAATGGGTATATATTTGTTTTTTGTTAAGTTGCCTAATAATTATGCACAGTAATAGTCACCTGCACACACAGATATCCCCCGAAAATAGCTATAACTAAAAACAAACTAAAAACTACTTCCAAAACTATTCAGCTTTGATATTAATGAGTTTTTTGGGTTCATTGAGAACATGGTTGTTGTTCAATAATAAAATTAATCCTCAAAAATACAACTTGCCTAATAATTCTGCACTCCCTGTATACAGCTGAATTCAGAAAACATTCCTTTTGAGTAAACAACAAATGTCGTAACAGCCGTACAGAACATGAACAAAAAGAATTACAAGCCAAAGGTTTTATGTAACATTACCAGAGAACAAATAAGAAAGTCAATGCTTCTATGATGAGATTTGTAGAATGTTAATAATATACTTTGTTACAAGTGAAACATAATTCATCCACGGCAAAGATGAAGTCATCAAGTGAGCCAAGGCTAGGAGCTTCGGTTTTGCAGTAATTATCAGCCTAGACTCTTGGTTCACCACGCAGAAATGAGATAATTGTCAACATCTTTATTCTTTCGGTGGGATATGACCTGGGTTTTAAGTTAAATAGTAACTGACATGCATTCCTGAATTGTCTATATGACTTCCTATTTCCCACAAAGGTGTCTGGCAAAGTGACCTGGGGTTCAGGAGTGTCTACAAGTTGGGGGCTTTTAACTGCAATAGAGCCTTTTATGATGTCCTTCAGGGATTGGTTTTCCACCTGTAAATCCCTGACTGCTTGTGCAATTTGGTCTACCTTCTGTGATAGGTTAAAAACTATTTGCTGGAGATCTGCTGGTTCCATATTGTTTTAGGCTTAGTATTATGTAATGAGACTGGTACTTGGAACACAGCTGCAGATATCGCAAGAAATAGATTTTTTTGTATCACTCACTCTTAGGAACACATTATGGTTGAGAGTGTTATCTCTGTTGAGAAGAAGTGAGATTTTAGTATAGTATGAGATTATCACTGGTGTGGATTAGTGAGGCTGCTATAATATACATCTGAATTCAGAAAACATTCCTTTTGAGTAAACAACAAATGTAGTAACAGCCATACAGAAGATGAACAAAAAGAATTACAAGCCAAAGGTTTTATGCAACATTCCCAGAGAACAAATAAGAAAGTCAATGCTTCTATGATAAGATTTGTAGAATGTTAATAATATACTTTGTTACAAGTGAAACATAACAAGAGCGGAGCTAGGAATGTAGCAATGGTAGAAGGAGGGAGGAGGTTACTCACGCTCTGTTGTTCCACGTACAGCTGATAGCAGATCCCTTTGCAGAGCGGTATTTGTTTTTTAAATGTTTCAAAGTGGGAGGAGTTTTACTCCGACTCCCGGGTTCCGTACCACCGACCGAAGACTGTCACAGCCAAACAGCAAACTCGATTTGTAAACTTTCTGCCTGGAAGAGGTTACAGGTAAGGCACATGTTTGAAAAGGAGTTTTAACGTCACTCTTAGATCCATTGTTTGCAGGGAGGAATTTGCCGTAGAGAGATTGCAGTTAGTAACCGCTCTGAAAGCAGCAGGTGAAACAAAATCCTTGGCACTGCAACAGGAGGGTAATAGTGTGTGTAAATTCCTTCTGCTTGACAGGTGATTATAATATAACTTGGTAAGAAACAAGGAGAGTATAAATTCCAAATAGGAGCTTAGGAAGGAGTAACAGCATACAGCTATTGACACAGAATACTAAGCACTTATTATTGAAAGTTCAGCCTACTTAAAGGGAATGTGGGCAGGGTCATGTGCCTAAGGAATTAAAGGTACAGGATCCAATACCAGATCATGACAAATGGCCAAGAAATCATAAATTCTGCAAGGGTATGTAAGCTTATGAGCACAACTGTAATAAACAGATAGATTACGAGTTTTCAGCGCTATAGGGAAATTAACAACCACCACAAAAGCAGCGTTATTTCACCAACCTATAGCGCTGCTATTACAGGTTTACAAAAAGCAGGCTTGTGCGGGCTATATGGTGGCGTTGAGCTCCATACCGCACCGAAATTCAAGTGCTGCTTTGATGTGCTCATGCACGATTTCCCCAAAGACATCAATGGGGAGAGCCGGCAAAAAAAAAGCCTAACATCTGCGATCGCAGAAACAAAAGCTCTGTAATGCAGCCCCATTGATGTCTATGGGGGAAAAAAAAGTTATGTTTAAACCTAACACCCTAACATAAAAATCACGTCTAAACACCCCTAATCTGCTGCCCCTGACATTGCCGCAACCTACATAAATATTATTAACCCCTAATCTGCCACCCCCAATGTCGCCACCACTATACTAAAGTTATTAACCCCTAAACCTCTGGCCTCCAACATCACTAACACCTTATAAATATATTAACCCCCAAACCTAACCCTAATCCTAAGCATAACCCTAACGTAACCCTAAGCCTAACACCCCCAAACTTAAATATAATTAAAAAAAGCTAAATAAACCTTACAATTATTACCTAAATAATTCCTATTTAAAACTAAATACATACTTACCTGTAAAAAAAACAACCTAAACTAGCTACAATATAACTAATAATTATATTGTAGCTAGCTGAGGTTCTATTTTTATTTCACAGGTAAGTTTGTATTTATTTTAACTAGGTAGACTAGTTAGTAAATAGTTATTAACTATTTACTAACTACCCAGTTAAAATAAATACAAAGTTATCTGTAAAATAAAACCTAACCTGACTTACACTAAAAACTAACATTACAATGAAATAAAATAAATTAAATTATTAAAATACAATTTTCTAAATTACAAACCCCCCCACTAAATTACAAAAAAATAAAAAAACACATTATCAAAAATAAAAATGAATTACTCCTAATCTAATAGCCCTATCAAAATAAAAAAGCACCCCAAAATAAAAACTGCCAATGGCCCTTAAAAGGGCCTTTTGTGGGGAATTACCCCCAAAGAAATCAGCTCTTTTACCTGTAAAAAAAAATACAAACACCCCCCAACAGTAAAACCCACCACCCAACCAACCAACCCCCCCAAATAAAAACCTAAGCTAACTATTGAACTTAAAAGGGCATTTGGATGGGCATTGCCCTTAAAAGGGCATTTAGCTCTTTTACATTGCCCAAACCCTAGGGTAAAAGAAAAACCCACCCAAAAAAACCCTTAAAAAACTATTGCCCAAACCCTAAGCTAAAAAAAAAAAAAAAAAAAAAAAAAAAAAAAAACCTTAAAAAAACCTAACACTAACCCCTGACGATCCACTTACAGTTTTCGAAGTCCTGACACCCATCCTCATCCATCCGGCAAAGTCATCATCCAGACGGCAAGAAGTCTTCATCCGGGCAACCTCTTCCATCTTCATCCAGCCGGCGAAGTCCTCATCCAGATGGCAAGAAGTCTTCATCCAGACGTCATCTTATATCTTCATCAATCCGGCACGGAGTGGGTCTATCTTCAAGACATCTGGCACGGAGCATCCTCTTCTTACGATGGTCGCTGTAGAATGAAGTTTCCCTTTAAGTCATCCAAGATGGCGTCCCTTACATTTCTATTGGCTGAAATATTTCTATCAGCCAATAGGAATTAAAGGTGAAAAAATCCTATTGGCTGTAAAAGACAATGCTTTTTCACTCATAATGCAAAACTCGTAATCTAGCTGTGTTAGTTTTTTAGTTCAGACAATGGCTCATAAAGTGAAATAGATCATACAACTCTCATTGAGGCTTATTTATAGATATAGGAACAGTCCTTTGTAAAGTGTACAATAAATGAAAAAAGAGTTCAGAGAATATAATGACACTTTTCAATAAATGAGCAGGCAGAATTGAATCAGTTCAAAACTCCAAACAGGAGTAACATGCAGTCTTGATCCTAAGTACACTAGCAGGCAAACAGTTATGTGACAGTTAAAACTCCAAACAGGAGTAATACTTGTGGTATTGCAGAAGATCATTTTACCGGACCAAGATTCTGTGTCAAAGGAACTTGAGAGGAGCTGTGGAACGTTGTGCCTGAATATGGATTGAAGAGTAAAGGACTGTTGATGCAGATCACACTGAGAAGCACAGAGTTATGTCGGATCTAGATTACATCACTAGGTTCAGCGTGCAACCTGGGCTGCAAATTCGTGGAGAGTTGATCCTGTGAGTGCAGCTACGGATTCTTAGTTAGGAGGCTAATACAGGGAAAAAACGATTCCTATAGGCAGCAGCTGAGAGGCTTGAGGTGAAGGCAATGAGAATAACTGAGACTGAGAAAAGTAAACTTGCTGCAAATTAGATTAAGGCTAAAGAATTACACTCAGTATTGCTTGCGAATATTTAAGCAAGTTGTGAGTGACCAGACTGCCCTTAAATACGTTAATGAGGTGGTTGGAGATTCAGTATTAAAGGTATAGGAACATGACACCCACACACAGATTTCATTTTTTAATTAATTATACAACCTATGGTGTTTATGCTTTGTTACCATGGTGATCAATTAAATGAAGCCCCACACACAGATGTAACCCATTAATTAATTAAACAATCTGAGGATTGGATGCCCTTTAAATAGCAAGTGTATGTTTTAATGTTTTATATGATAGCCTGAGGAAACAGCCCTATAGAGGTTGAGAAACGCATTGCTTATAAAATAAAGAGTTGGTTTTATTACACACTTGCTTCTTTTTGGAGTTTTATCATACTATATCTTGGAACTTGGAGTGCATCCTGCTTGCAGGGGAGTTCAGTCTACTGGGCGGCTGAGAAGTCCCAGTTCAACTTTATTGCACCTGGAGGTGCTTTCTATCTTGTAAGTGTAATCACTTCTTACTACTCTGCCTCACCAGACTGTACTAGGCTATGGGAGGTCTGCTCTATATCCCTACATAGGTACTGGTGGTGAATCTTCTGGAATCCTCCTGTCTGGGATTATAGTTTGCCTGTATACAGTTAGCTGGACTACTGCAAATTTCCAGCCTACCCCAATAGCACCATTGGGTGCATCATATTTGTGAGTACAAATTTGCTTCTCTTGTTTTGGTGGTACCAGGTACCAGGACATTGTGGCTTTCACCAGGATTCGACCATCCTCTGACAGAGTGCTGTCTTTATTTTGGATATCAAGGACCTTTGTTTTGTTTGTTTATTTGTGGTTTGTTTTTTGTTTTTATACTTTGTTTATTGTGTATATTCCATTGCTGTAGCACAAGGTTAGGAAGCCCCCCACATGGGAGGTTTGCACTAGTGCAACTTTCCCATTTTTTTCACATCTGTTTTCCACTTTCAATACTCTTCTCTGTCCAACCCCACCTACTAATACAACTCCTCTCAGTTCAAGATTTTGCCAGCCATTTCAATAAAAAAAATCGACTCCATCAGAAACGAAATCATCTCTCAACATACTACCACCCTTTAAAAAGCTTGCAATCATCCAAAACCCACATAGCCATAAATTCAGCTCTTTTGTCCCTGTTTCTGAGGAAGAAGTTTCTGCCCTTATACTGTCCTCTCACCTCACTACCTTTACCCTCTATTCCAACCCATCAGTGACTCCCTCCCTCTCTTCTACCCTTATCCCTGTACTAACACACATTTTCAACATCTCCCTCAGCTCTGGTATATTTCCCTCATTTCTAAAACATGCTATCTTTAAAAAAAACTTCTCTTGATCCAACCTCCCCATCCAACTACTGCCCTATTTCCCTACTCCCCCTTGCCTCAAAGATTCTTGAAAACCTTGTATATGCACGTATATCCCATTTCCTTACATAAAACTGCCTCCTTGACCAACTGCAATCTGGATTTGTCCTCAACACTCCACAGAGATGGCAATTGTTAAGGTTACCAATGACCTACTTACAGCAAAATCAAAAGGCCACATCTCTCTACTAATCCTCCTTGATTTGTCTGCAGCCTTTTATACTGTTGACCACCCTCTTTTCATCCAAACCCTCCATTCACTCATTTTCAACACATCCTTCTCGTGGTTCTCTTCCTACCTGTCTAACCGTACCTATAGAGTAGCCTTCTCTGGTGCATTCTCTGCCCCTTTACCACTTTCTGTTGGGGTACCACACGGCTCTGTCCTTGGTCCCCTTCTATTCTCAATCTATACATCATCACTAGGTTCCTTAATGAAGTCCCATGGATTTCAATATTCATTTGTATGCTGATGACACCCAAATCTACCTCTATGCACTAGACCTATCTCCTTCCTTGCAAACACATGTCACTAATTGTCTTTCTTATATCTCATCCTGGATGTCCTCTCACTGCCTTGCGCTAAATCTCCCGAAAACTGAGCTGCTTATTTTCCCCCCTCATTCCAAAATCTCCAATACCCTTTTTTCTATAACTGTCGATAACTCCATCATTACCCCTACCCGCATGCCCGATGTCCTGGGGACAAACTTGACTCAGTTCTTTTTTTTTACTCCTCACATTCATTCTTTGGCCATTGTCTGCTGCTTCCACCTTAAAAACATCTCTAAAATTTAACATTTCCTTACGCATGACACAACTAAGATTTTAATCTCTCATCCTTTCCCGCCTTGATTACTGAAACTCCATCCTCTCTGGTTTCCCTAGCTGCAATCTAGCTCCTTTACAATCCATAATGAATGCCTCTGCAAGGCTCGTCTTCCTTATACGTCGTTCTTCATCTGCTGCACCTCTCTGCTCATTGGCTTGGTCTAACCTCCAGAGTTAAACACAACATTTCTGCCTCTGACATACAAAGCCCTCAACTGCACTGCTCCCCCGTATATCTTAGACCTTGTCTCCAGATCTTCTCCCTCCCATCCCATTCGCTTGGCTCACAACCTCCTCCTCTCTTGTTACCTTTCTAACATTCCCATCTACAGGACTTCTCCAGACTGGCCCCTATCTAGTTCTGAAAGTTTCAAGCACTTCCTAAAGACTCTATTGTTTAGGGATGCATACAACCTACACTAACATTTCCTAACCCCAGTTCCTCTCCTCCTTTGTGATCCCATTGAACCTCCTTAGCATGTAAGCCTATGAGTCCAGCCTTTTGCAGATCACCTTCATAAGAGCTGACTACAACATTGCAATTATTGCCAGGGCCCTCTACCCATTTGATCCCTATAAATGTTACCTTGCGTACCATGCCTTTGTTTAGAGCTAAACTGATAATAATAATAATAATAATAATAATAATAATAATGGACACATTGAATTCAACAGAAAAAAGGTGTTGATAAAGTGCGAAACTAGCCTTTTCAAAATGTTTGCAAGTATTTTAAGCCGCCAAACAGTGAGGCTCCAGAGGAGTATAGTGTCGGTCAAGAGACGTGAGATTCCTGAGAGAGACAACCGGTAGACACAGAGACCGAGTTGGGGATGCTCATAATGACACAAGCGGTTTGGAAGCAATCTGCTCACACAATCTAAGTGGAGTTCCGATATTGAGAAACAAGAACCACTAAAGACAGGATCTCATCGGTACAACCGGTAAATGGAGGCTTGAAGTCACGGCACTCCACCGGATTTTATTGTACAACGGGGAAGGATTCTAAAAACAGTGCACTGTTCAACCGCGAAGAGCTCATACAGCAACAAAACGTATGTACATAGGAAAACAAGCTATTAAGATATCCACAAACTGTACATTGACTTTTAACTACAAATTATCTGTCTGTAATTTGAAAGAAGGGGTATAAATTATACACCTTATACACACTACGAACCAGGGGCATATTAAGGCATAGGCCACCAAGGTCGGTGCCTAGGGCAGCAGATTTTTAAGGGGCAGCAGAATTTTGAGTCCCTAGGGCCACTCTACTGAACTCAGGTCCGGGTGGCTAAATCAACAAATTACTAATGACTTAAATGGCTGGCCTGGCTATTGCTATCCTATGGGATTATATGTGGGTGCACATGACGTGGTGACAGTGGAGGCGGAGCTCACTTGCGCAGCCTGGCCTGGACTGAGAGGGAATGCGGTATTCTTCCTGGCTCCACCGCGTGATTGAGACTCACACAGACTACACAGGGCAGTGTGCACTACAACGTGACCACTGTGAAACAGCATATGCCTTTCTCCCTTCAGTACATCTTCATTAGGCATTAAAATACTTAAACGGATTAGTCACTAAATACTTGTACATTTACTGTTTGTTTATCTGTCATACATGCAAAGAATAAGTATTTATTGCTGAATCTATACAACTATGTGACTTAAAACACAACTGCAAATATGTTGTATGCATTTAATACATTCAGAAACAATACAAGTATATACTGTACTTTATTATGATTGTATCATGTGACTTTATCCCCTAGGATACAATTCCTAAACCTATCATAACTACTGTTGTATTTTTTAAGTACTTTTAAAGGCCAGTTTGTATATTCATTATATATTTATCCAAGCAGATGTTTTGCTTAAATAACTGTAAATATCCAAAGAAGATGTTTAAGGTTAAACAACTATCTACTGACAAACTATCATACAGTGAAGGATATTTTTTTATGATATAAACACTTTAATCATCTGACTTGCAAAATAATGTCTTAATATATATATATATATATATATATATATATATGTGTGTGACCAGAGTGAATGCAAGCCCTGGTGAATATTTACTTAAAAATACATTTTTTTTTTATTTTTTTTTTACACCCTGCCCCAAAAATATTAAGTCTAAAAAAAGGCCTTAAACCTGGGGTGGGGGGTGGGGCTGGGCAGCAGAATTTTGAGTGCCTAGGGCAGCACAAAACCTAAATACGCCCCTGCTACAAACTAGTGAAAGAGCCGAAAGGTGCATAAAACCCCAATACTGCCACATTTAATACTAACCGCAGTATCAGCTTGTTTCATCAAAACAAGATCTACTACAGAAAGGTGTAAAACCCTAATATTGCCACAATAAACATCTAAAATGATACTAACTTTGTATATTGAAAAAATATGGACATTTTAACTTACATGAAAAAACAGAAGGTTTTTTTGGCCTCCCACTTAGAAAGTATCTCTGAGGTCAACAATATACTAATATAGGAGCGAAGCTATTAGATACCTGCAATAAGATTGTGTCAGATTATATACAGAATTGTTTTGATTGCTACTGTAGTTTTATTTTCTTTTTATAGGTCAATTACATCCTAGATTGTGATACTATAAATTGTTTAGCATAACATCTCTCTTAAATAGTCCTATAGACACACCGGTGTTTTATGTATTTATTTTATTGTAAAGGATGTTTTATTTATATTTAGATGAAATCTGAGTTTTTCAGGTATATACCGTATATTTTGTAATAAATTGGATTATTTTTACTTCTGTATTACAGAATGATTTTTTAATTTTGACCTACATGTGTTAGTAGCCGGATATATACAGTTCCTTCAATCACAGTGGGAACATTAAAGACAGAACCTCTAAGTAGGGTATTTACCTCCTTATTTGTAACGCTATTATTACTATTAATTTTCACCAAGCAACAGATACCACTAAGTTGAAACAGCATTAATTTGCGCCACCTTATACACATTCATCTTATATTCAAACTTTTTGGGAAAGATTTAAAGGTGAGCAGTGTTTTGCACTAATTAGGTTAGATATTAAACATCACACACCCTTGTATTGAGACCTATGCCCCACCACCTATGCCCCTCCCTCAATCCACCGTCTACTAGCCTTGCCCACAATAGGGTCCCCTACCTTTAGGGACAGGGCCTCCACAGCCAGTGACCTTTTACTTCAGCTTTTCTACAGACTCACCCCCAGGGCCCCCCACCCTCCAGGCCCAGCCCCACACTACAGGGACTCCAGAGCAACAAAACTCCTTTCCAGGCACAGGGGGACCCACTCCAAGGACAGATCCCCCAGGTACAGAGCACTCACTCTGCCCACTCAGCGCTGAGTTAATGCTAGCACAGCTTTCAGCACTGCGCTAGCTCCTGATCATTTACTTCCTGACCCAGCTCAAAACTACTAGTGCAGCTGTAGGCACTCACTGTGTGTGTAGTCCCATACTAAAATTTGCCTGCCTGCTGCTGCTGCCCACTCCTTCACAGTTACAGGCACTAAAGTAGCTCAACTTAACCAGAGATCAGATATCTTGTTTATTTTCTTACGGCTAGATTAAGAGTCTTGCGTTATGAGTAAAAAAGCAGCGTTAAGCCTCATAACGCTGCTTTTTTACTACCGCTGCTATTATGAGTCTTGTAGGTACAGCTGTCCCGCACACTTTTTTGGCGTTACCGCAAATCAACTTACGCAATTTGCGTATAGTCTATTTTCAATGGAACTTTCATAGAGCCGGTATTACAAGCTTGTCCTGGGAGGCCAAAAATTGAGCGGTACACCCTATACCGTCAAGATTCGTAACGCATTCTAAAGTCAGTAGTTATGAGTTTTACACTACAAAGCCGTAGCATAAAACTCATAACTAAAGTGCTAAAAAGTACACTAACACCATAAACTACCTATTAACCCCTAAACCGTGGCCCTCCCGCATCGCAAACACTAAAATACAATTATTAACCCCTAATCTGCTGCTCCGGACATCGCCACCACTATAATAAACATATTAACCCCTAAACCGCCACACTCCCGCCTCACAAACATGAGTTAAATATTATTAACCCCTAATCTGCTGTCCGTAACATTGCCGCCACCTACTTACATTTATCAACCCCTAATCTGCCGCCCCCAACAACGCCGCCACTAAATTAAATTTATTAACCCCTAAATCTAAGTCTAACCCTAACACCCCCTAACTTAAATATAATTAAAATTAATATAAATACAAATTACTATCATTACCTAAATAATTCCTATTTAAAACTAAATACTTACCTGTAAAATAAACCCTAAGCTAGCTACAGTATAACTAATAGTTACATTGTATCTAGCTTAGAGTTTATTTTTATTTTACAGGCAAGTTTGTATTTATTTTAACTAGGTAGAACAGTTACTAAATAGTTATTAACTATTTAATAACTACCTCGCTAAAATAAATACAAATTGACCTGTAAAATAAAACGTAACCTGTCTTACACTAACACCTAACCTAACCCTACAATTAAATAAATTCCCTAAATTAAATACAATTAACTAAATTCAATACAATTAGCTAAATTACAAAAAAAACCCACTAAATTACAGAAAATAAAAAACAAATTACAAGATATTTAAACAAATTACACCTAATCTAATAGCCCTATCAAAATAAAAAAGCCCCCCCAAATTAAATAAAACCTAGCCTAAACTAAACTACCAATAGCCTTTAATAGGGCCTTTTGCGGGGCATTGCCTCAAAGAAATCAGCTCTTTTACCTGTAAAAAAATACAAACAACCACCCCAACAGTAAAGCCCACCACCCACACAACCAACCCCCCTAATAAAACCCTAACTAAAAAAAACTAAGCTCCCCATTGCCCTGAAAAGGGCATTTAGCTCTATTGCAGCCCAAACCTCTAATCTAAAAATAAAACCCACCCAATACACCCTTAAAAATCCTAACACTAACCCCTGAAGATCCACTTACAGTTTTGAAGAGCCAACATCCATCCTCAACGAAGCCGGGAGAAGTCTTCATCCAAGCGGCAAGATGTCCTCAACAAAGCCAGCAGAAGTCGTCCTCCAAATGGGCAGAAGTCTACACCCAGATGGCATCTTCTATCTTCATCCTTCCGACATGGAGCGGCTCCATCTTCAAGACATCAGGCGTGGAGCATCCTCTTCTAGATTGCAAGCTCAATCCTATTGGCTGATTGGATCAGCCAATAGGATTGAAGTTAAATCCTATTGGCTGATTGCACCAGCCAATAGGATTTTTTCAACCTTAATTCCGATTGGCTGATAGAATTCTATCAGCCAATCGGAATCTAAAGGATGCCATCTTGGATGATGTAATTTAAAGGAACCTTCATTGTAGAAGAAGCCGGCTATTGAAGGATGCTCTGCGCTGGAAGGATGAAGATAAAAGATGTCATCTGGGTGAAGACTTCTGCCCATCTTGAGGACCACTTCTGCTGACTTTGTTGAGGACATCTTGCCGCTTGGATGAAGGCTTCTCCCGGCTTCGTTGAGGATGGATGTTGGCTCTTCAAAACTATAAGTGTATCTTCGGGGGTTAGTGTTAGTATTTTTTAAGGGTGTATTGGGTGGGTTTTATTTTTAGATTAGGGGTTTGGGCTGCAATAGAGCTAAATGTCCTTTTAAGGGCAATGCCCATCCAAATGCCCTTTTCAGGGCGATGGGGAGCTTAGGTTTTTTTTAGTTAGGGTTTTATTTGGGGGGGGTTGGTTGTGTGGGTGGTGGGTTTTACTGTTGGGGTGGTTGTTTGTAGCTGATTTCTTTGGGCCAATGCCCCGCAAAAGGTCCTTTTAAGGGCTATTGGTAGTTTAGTTTAGGCTAGGGTTTTTTTTTTATTTTGGGTGGGCTTTTTTATTTTGATAGGGCTATTAGATTAGGTGTAATTAGTTTAAAGATCTTGTAATTTGTTTTTTATTTTCTGTAATTTAGTGGGGGGGGTGTAATTTAGCTAATTGTATTGAATTTAGTTAATTGTATTTAATTTAGGGAATTTATTTAATTGTAGGGTTAGGATAGGTGTTAGTGTAAGACATGTTAGGTTTTATTTTACAGGTCAATTTGTATTTATTTTAGCTAGGTATTTAATAAATAGTTAATAACTATTTAGTAACTATTCTACCTAGTTAAAATAAATACAAACTTGCCTGTAAAATAAAAATAAACCCTAAGCTAGATACAATGTAACTATTAGTTATATTCTAGCTATCTTAGGGTTTATTTTATAGGTAAGTATTTAGTTTTAAATAGGAATTATTTAGGTAATGATATTAGGTTTTATTTAGATTTATTTAATTATAATTAAGTTAGGGGGTGTTAGGGTTAGGGTTAGACTTAGGTTTAAGGGTTAATAAATTTAATATAGTGGCAGCGACATTAGGGACGGCAGATTAGGGATTAATAATTGTAGGTAGGTGGCGGTGATGTTAGGGGCAGCAGATTAGGGGTTAATAATATTTAACTAGTGTTTGCGATGCGAGAGTGCGGCGGTTTAGGGGTTAATATGTTTATTATAGTGGCGGCGACGTTGGGGGCGGCAGATTAGGGGTTAATAAATTTAGGTAGGTTGCGGCGACATTGGGGGCAGGAGATTAGGGGTTAATAAATATCATGTAGGTGTCGGCGATGTTATGGGCAGCAGATTAGGGGTTACGAAGTATAATGTAGGTGTCGGCGATGTCCGGAGTGGCAGATTAGGGGTTAATAAATATAATGTAGGTGTCGGCTATGTTGGGGGCGGCAGATTAGGGGTTAATAAGTGTAAGATTAGGGGTGTTTAGACTCAGGGTTTATGTTAAGGTGTAAACATAAAATTTGTTTCCCCATAGGAATCAATGGGGCTGCGTTACGGAGCTTTACGCTGCTTTTTGACAGGTGTTAGACTTTTTCTCAGACGGCTCTCACCATTGATGTCTATGGGGAAATTGTGCACGAGCACGTACAACCAGCTCACTGCTGACTTAAGCAGTGCTGGTATTGGAGTGCGGTATGAAGCACAATTTTGCTCTACGCTCACTTCTTGCCTTTTAAAGCCGGGTTTAGAAAAACCTGTAATACCAGCGCTGTAGGAAAATGAGCAGTGACAATAACGTGCAAGTTAGTACTGCACCCCTCAAAATGCAAAACTCGTAATCTAGCCCTTAATGTGCCATAATTGCTCCCAAATAAAGTATGTAGTGCATTTTCTAAAACAAAAAATAAGCATCTTTATTATTATTATTATTTTTTTTTTTAAACTGCATGAAGTAGTTTTAGGGGTTAAAGGAACAGTCTACCATAGAATTGCTATTGTTTTAAAAGATAGATAATCCCTTTATTACCCATTCCCCAGTTTTGCATAACCAACACAGTTATATTAATATACTTTTTACCTCTGTGATTACCTTGTATCTAGGAACCTTCTTCCAGCCCCCTGATCACATGACTGTGACTGTTTATTATCTATTGTCTCAAATATAGCATTGTTTTGTGCTAGATCTTAAATAACCCCCTGTGCCTGAACACAGTGTTATCCATATGGCCCACTTTCTGTCTCTTTGTGTTGAAAATAGATTTAAAAAGAATGATGATAAAAGTAAATTGGAAAGTTGATTAAAATTAAAAGTCCTATCTTAATAATGAAAGTTTAATTTATACTAGACTGTCCCTTTAAAGTTGGCAGGTGTGAAGTTTTAGAAAAAAATGGCACTGAAAAGTACCGTTACATTGCGGTCTATGGGGAACTGTGTGTTCTGTGTAAATAAATACAGTATGTATATGCTTTTATGAATATATTTACTCACGGCATGAGAATAAGGCTCCCATTTGCATAGCACCTAACTTATAATGCCAGCACACATTTGCATGAGCTGGTATTACTAAGTGGAGCGAAAAATCAAGCCCTCGCAAAATCAATATTTTGCGCTCCACTTGTAATCTGGCCCTAAATGTTTGTTTTTATTTCAAAGATGCATTTTCATGATTCTAAGTTATAGTCATTTTGTTTTCTTAAACATGATTTCTATCAGAGATTATTGTGTATTTGTGACTGGGATATAAAAGTCTGCTGTTCATTCTGGTTTATTGGCAACCAAGATATTTTGCATTTATACAGAAAAAAATGTGTTTGAAAAAATTTATATATATATATAGTATCTAGAACCATTTGTTGCCATCTTTACAATATGAAAACTGCTAAAATCCCATTATAGAAGATAAATTGTGACACTTTCTTCTCATGGAAATTTATTTTCCTCAGTGTTCTTGATTTTTGGTGATCTACCCACATAAGAAAATGTGTTGTTGTTTTTTTTTTTTGCCTATATATAAACAGCTTTCCAATTGTTTAATACTTATCATAAACACCACTCTATCCAATTTTTAAAACACATATATGGACTCCATTAACCCCATAAACCTATCTCAATTCTCTGTAATTGAAAACCATTATTGGTCATTCTTGGTGTCTTGCTGTGAAAATGGAGATTGAATCTTGTGGCAGTTATGAATCTCAGCTGTGTTTGACTTGGAAAGATTGTGATCACTTTGATAAAAATAAAACAGCGTTAGGTAGCTTGGGTGTTATTTATAATTATTTTAATGTGTCCTTGACTGGAATATCTTTTAAGGTTTTTTTGTATTGATTTTGTATTGATTTTTAAACAGTTTTCACACAAATGTTTTTGGTAAGTTTTAAAAAGTTTTGAAACAGGGAGTAATGTTTGACTAGAGCTAGAAATTGGGATTTCCACTACCCTCTCTGGAAGCACCAATTAAATTTTTTTCTTATGAGTTGTCAACATGCAAACAAACAAGGGAGGCTAAGACTCAATGAAGATAGATGTTATATTAACAATCCACCACATTGAGTTAACACAAGTAGTAGGAACTAGTATTTTTTTCTGATTCAGATTGATATAATACAATAACCATAAGCCCCAGCCTCAGTAAAATCCTATCTACTAAACACTTTTAATCATATACATCCAGGACCCTTCTTCTACAATTAGTTCCTAACAGGGAACTACTAGAATATTAACCTATACCACAATCTCTGCTACACAACATAATTAACCATTGCCCGAGAAACCCAAAGCATTAAATTTAACCATGACATTCCCTACCACTTTATCTTTTACTGTTTGGCCGACTACACTGAATTAGCCAACCCCAGGCACCCACCCCTGCAATAACCCTAATTAAAATATCATTCACAATGGACCCCACCATCCATAATGCTTCCCACCAAGAGACCACAAAACCATGAGTATATAAGGACCTCTATACTACACCATTCCAGTTCAAATCACCTAAAAAACCTTTGTACATTAACCATCTTACATGAACCCTCTTTACTACAGCCCTACAACCATTATATGACCACTTCCACCTCAATCCAATAGCACTTAAGAAACCTCTCTACATGACCGTACAATATGCAAGTTTATTGCTGTGGGAGGAATTCAAATGACAAATTCAAGGTACTGTGAAGTCACTAGAATGGGGGTGTCACATGACCCATAATATATAGAATTAAGACTGGTACCTATTTTAAAGAACATAAAAAAACTTTTAGATGGTAATTTAAAATGTTTAATTATGAATAGTAAAATGGTGCAATCTTTATTTATTTTTTTTTACCTATTTTCCTGTAATGTTAACATGTAATTAAAATTCATACTCCAGACTTCCCAATCCAGCTTGAACACTTTAAAGCTAATTTGTGTCTCTAATTGGCCTCAGTGGTGAAAATAAGAGACTTTTATACAGGTACTGCGAAACATTGCAAGTTGTGCTACGTCTAGTTTTGTAATAAGTCCTTATTGTCTCATCCAAATAAGACAAGTGGTAGGGAGTCTGTCCACTGAAAAAAGCTATTGCAAACAAGATATTATTGTAATGTGAAATTCAGCACCCTCAGCTGGTATGTTAAATTACTACAACATTGCAATAATCTCTTGTAATTACAAGGTGTGTTGTGTCCCTTTAATAAAGTTAACAACCAATTATTTAGACAGGAATCAGATACTTCTTGCCAAGTGTTTATTATAAACAATCTGCCACTAATAAGTACTAAGGTATAATGGCACAGCTGAATAAATGGAACTGCTGTAAAAAAAAAAAGGCATTATTTTCATTGCTGGCCCCATTTTTGTAGCTTAATTGAGAAATTATAGCCAACATTTACAAACACTTTATATTCCAAATGTGTTATTATAATTTTAAACACATTTTTTTGAGAATGCACATAACTGTGTAATAAGGATTATGAAGAAACAACACAAATTAAAATGCACTGTTTGTGATTGTACTATTTGGAATTTTATACCTTTTGCTAAACGTGATGAAAATAGCTCTGCAGTATAAAAAGTAATTTACAAAAAAAAATGCAATTACCTGTTTAGAGATAATGCCCTCAGATAGAGAACACATGATGTTCTATGTGGACCCTCCAGGCTAAAAATACCTTCTTCTGCAACATTGTTAGACTTTATGTAGAAAAAGTCACAATATCTCTGAGCTAAGGTGGCAGGCGATTGAGAAAGTGCTGATTCATGATAATATGAACCTGACCAGGGTGCTATTACAGAGAAACATTTATTGGATTTGTCAACTGTAAAACACATCAATATTATAAATAACATAAGCTTTAAGCAATGCTAGTAGCACTTATACTGGCTTTAAAGCAACACAACTACTTATACTGGATTTAAAGCAAAGCTACCACTTATACATAAGTAGAATTATAGTTTAGCAGAGCTATCAGTGCTGGCTACTAAATTAGATTTATTTCTTCTCATGTTACTGTATCGCAGCCTTAGTTCCATATTACATTTTGAGGTTAAGAAATACTTTTTAGAAGGTTTAAGGAAATAAATAGAAGTGCCATTAAAAAGCAGCCTTATGGGGGGCGGAGTCAGTCAGGGAATGGAGTGGTCATGTTTAAACACAGCTCAGCTGCGAATACAGTAAAGTGGTCAGCTCAGGACTGCTACCTACTGTATATGGAAATTGTTGTCCCTAGGTTGCCTAATACATCAGAGCCAAGAAATATCTAGTTGATGGATTTGTGAGACTTGCATACGCAGAACTGGACATACTGTTCAGCCCGTAATCAGAGATCCGGAAGCACGAGTGACGGCCATCTTGCCTGAATTTTTCTAAACTACCGCAGCCACGTAATATATAGTGATGGCGGAACATATTTTAATGGAGATGGAGAGTCTCCTACAACACCACCATATTATACTGACTGAGTCCTTGCATGCGGCTGTTCCGTCCTCCATGCTAGATGTGCAGCTTACCATTGCAGGCGTGCATGGTGGAGGTGGCGATGCCAAAGGGCCCTGGCAGGCGCTGCTCCCTACTGTGCATGCACGTGGGGATTTGATTACTAATTTCAGGACACAGTGTGGGGTCAGAATGACATTGGAACCTTTGAGGGTCTGCAGGATTCAGCCGACAGAACTTATGACAGACCTCTCAAAGCCCCGGCAGAGATCCCATTCCACATACAACAACCAAGTCAATACCTTGAGGAACAGCTGGATACTTGCAACATATTACCTCCTGCTGTAAATGGTTCACTAAATGTCCCTGCTGCAGTGGGGAATCCCTATGCTCATAGTCAGGATTTAAAAGCACCTATGTTGAGATCTGCTCTAAAGCCCTGGTCCATCTGCAATATGACTTGGAACCTATGTAGAGTCCGAGAGTCTGTTATCGCTGAAGGGAAACACCTGATGATCTTACCCCCTTGGAGCACACCACAAAGTCAAAAAAGAAAATTGTCCATTGATATTTTGTTCAGCTTTATGAACAGAATAGGAGTGGGGTAGGCTCCTATGTTAATCAGTAACTAATATGGCTCACCTCTAATGGCCTTTGTTGACTGTGGAGATTCAGACATTCTGGGGAACTTGGCTCTACTATTTTTGGTTTTCAAATAATGGTTTATAGACCAGATAAGCTTAATATTAAAATATGTTTGTACAGTTACATGTTTGTATGCCACTCGAGTCTCTTACATTTTAGTTGTGCACCCTACAGGTTGCCTTGTATATGAGGATATTTTCACAAGTTGGGTACACACAAAGCTTCTGTATGCAGAATTATCAAAGACAAATTCAAATGTATGCATCATAAGTAAAATGCATGCAAAATTAGCAATGTTGATGATTGTCATGTGCAATGATGACTGACAATAATAATAATAACAATGATAATGATGGACAATATCTTTGTGCACAATTATTTCCATTCTAGCAGACATCAGGCTTAGAGGAAAAATACACAATGCTCACATTTTTGATAATCTTATATACACACACTGAGGAGGCATACACCATTATAAAATTAGCAGATATGTCATGGGATGGAGATTGTAATGTAACTTTACTATCATTAAGCAAATTAAATAGTTTCATTAGTAGATATAGAATAAACATGATCTGTACATTATATTCTAGATTGCTTGGGTGACACACGGAATATTACATACTTATGTTAAATATGGGAAAGGCAAACAAGTACCACCGTGAAGTCATCACATAATCATGCAGGTGATAGCAAAGAGTAAAATATATATTTAATTAAAATGGCACAGTGATAATAAAGCACTATAAATCTGGTAATAAAATAACTAGGCATGTGCATTTGGCAGTTTTGTTAGCCGTTGAATGCGTTAGAAGGTGGCCCCTCACAGCATTCAGCTTATTTCGGAGTTGGATTTCTTCTTGTGAAAGTGCAAACACTAAGATCTGTGCAATTCCAGATCTTAGGCCTAGATTTAGAGTTCGGCGGTAGCCGTCAAAACCAGCGTTAGAGGCTCCTAACGCTGGTTTTGGCCGCCCGCTGGTATTTGGAGTCAGTGATTAAAGGGTCTAACGCTCACTTTACAGCCGCGACTTTTCCATACCGCAGATCCCCCTACGCCATTTGCGTAGCCTATCTTTTCAATGGGATCTTTCTAACGCTGGTATTTAGAGTCGTTTCTGCAGTGAGCGTTAGAGCTCTAACGACAAGATTCCAGCCGCCTGAAAAAAGCAGGAGTTAAGAGCTTTCTGGCTAACGCCGGTTTATAAAGCTCTTAACTACTGTACCCTAAAGTACACTAACACCCATAAACTACCTATGTACCCCTAAACCGAGGTCCCCCCACATCGCCGCCACTCGATTAAAATTTTTAACCCCTAATCTGCCGACCGCCACCTACGTTATACTTATGTACCCCTAATCTGCTGCCCCTAACCCCGCCGACCCCTATATTATATTTATTAACCCCTAACTTGCCCCCCACAACGTCGCCGCAAGCTACTTAAAATAATTAACCCCTAATCTTCCGACCGCAAAGCGCCGCCACCTACGTTATCCCTATGTACCCCTAATCTTCTGCCCCTAACATCGCCGACCCCTATGTTATATTTATTAACCCCTAATCTGCCCCCCACAACGTCGCCGACACCTACCTTCAATTATTAACCCCTAATCTGACGACCGGAGCTCACCGCTATTCTAATAAATGTATTAACCCCTAAAGCTAAGTCTAACCCTAACACTAACACCCCCCTAAGTTAAATATAATTTTTATCTAACGAAATAAATTAACTCTTATTAAATAAATGATTCCTATTTAAAGCTAAATACTTACCTGTAAAATAAATCCTAATATAGCTACAATATAAATTACATTTATATTATAGCTATTTTAGGATTAATATTTATTTTACAGGTAACTTTGTATTTATTTTAACCAGGTACAATAGCTATTAAATAGTTAAGAACTATTTAATAGTTACCTAGTTAAAATAATTACAAATTTACCTGTAAAATAAATCCTAACCTAAGATATAATTAAACCTAACACTACCCTATCAATAAAATAATTAAATAAACTACCTACAATTACCTACAATTAACCTAACACTACACTATCAATAAATTAATTAAACACAATTGCTACAAATAAATACAATTAAATAAACTATCTAAAGTACAAAAAATAAAAAAGAACTAAGTTACAGAAAATAAAAAAATATTTACAAACATAAGAAAAATCTTACAACAATTTTAAACTAATTACACCTACTCTAAGCCCCCTAATAAAATAACAAAGACCCCCAAAATAAAAAATTCCCTACCCTATTCTAAAATACAAAAATTACAAGCTCTTTTACCTTACCAGCCCTGAACAGGGCCCTTTGCGGGGCATGCCCCAAGAATTTCAGCTCTTTTGCCTGTAAAAAAAAACATACAATACCCCCCCCCCAACATTACAACCCACCACCCACATACCCCTAATCTAACCCAAACCCCCTTAAATAAACCTAACACTAATCCCCTGAAGATCTTCCTACCTTGTCTTCACCATCCAGGTATCACCGATCCGTCCTGGCTCCAAGATCTTCATCCAACCCAAGCGGGGGTTGGCGATCCATAATCCGGTGCTCCAAAGTCTTCCTCCTATCCGGCAAGAAGAGGACATCCGGACCGGCAAACATCTTCTCCAAGCGGCATCTTCTATGTTCTTCCATCCGATGACGACCGGCTCCATCTTGAAGACCTCCAGCGCGGATCCATCCTCTTCTTCCGACGACTAGACGACGAATGACGGTTCCTTTAAGGGACGTCATCCAAGATGGCGTCCCTCGAATTCCGATTGGCTGATAGGATTCTATCAGCCAATCGGAATTAAGGTAGGAATTTTCTGATTGGCTGATGGAATCAGCCAATCAGAATCAAGTTCAATCCGATTGGCTGATCCAATCAGCCAATCAGATTGAGCTCGCATTCTATTGGCTGTTCCGATCAGCCAATAGAATGCGAGCTCAATCTGATTGGCTGATTGGATCAGCCAATCGGATTGAACTTGATTCTGATTGGCTGATTCCATCAGCCAATCAGAAAATTCCTACCTTAATTCCGATTGGCTGATAGAATCCTATCAGCCAATCGGAATTCGAGGGACGCCATCTTGGATGACGTCCCTTAAAGGAACCGTCATTCGTCGTCTAGTCGTCGGAAGAAGAGGATGGATCCGCGCTGGAGGTCTTCAAGATGGAGCCGGTCGTCATCGGATGGAAGAACATAGAAGATGCCGCTTGGAGAAGATGTTTGCCGGTCCGGATGTCCTCTTCTTGCCGGATAGGAGGAAGACTTTGGAGCACCGGATTATGGATCGCCAACCCCCGCTTGGGTTGGATGAAGATCTTGGAGCCAGGACGGATCGGTGATACCTGGATGGTGAAGACAAGGTAGGAAGATCTTCAGGGGATTAGTGTTAGGTTTATTTAAGGGGGTTTGGGTTAGATTAGGGGTATGTGGGTGGTGGGTTGTAATGTTGGGGGGGGGGTATTGTATGTTTTTTTTTACAGGCAAAAGAGCTGAAATTCTTGGGGCATGCCCCGCAAAGGGCCCTGTTCAGGGCTGGTAAGGTAAAAGAGCTTGTAATTTTTGTATTTTAGAATAGGGTAGGGAATTTTTTATTTTGGGGGTCTTTGTTATTTTATTAGGGGGCTTAGAGTAGGTGTAATTAGTTTAAAATTGTTGTAAGATTTTTCTTATGTTTGTAAATATTTTTTTATTTTCTGTAACTTAGTTCTTTTTTATTTTTTGTACTTTAGATAGTTTATTTAATTGTATTTATTTGTAGCAATTGTGTTTAATTAATTTATTGATAGTGTAGTGTTAGGTTAATTGTAGGTAATTGTAGGTAGTTTATTTAATTATTTTATTGATAGGGTAGTGTTAGGTTTAATTATATCTTAGGTTAGGATTTATTTTACAGGTAAATTTGTAATTATTTTAACTAGGTAACTATTAAATAGTTCTTAACTATTTAATAGCTATTGTACCTGGTTAAAATAAATACAAAGTTACCTGTAAAATAAATATTAATCCTAAAATAGCTATAATATAAATGTAATTTATATTGTAGCTATATTAGGATTTATTTTACAGGTAAGTATTTAGCTTTAAATAGGAATCATTTATTTAATAAGAGTTAATTTATTTCGTTAGATAAAAATTATATTTAACTTAGGGGGGTGTTAGTGTTAGGGTTAGACTTAGCTTTAGGGGTTAATACATTTATTAGAATAGCGGTGAGCTCCGGTCGGCAGATTAGGGGTTAATAATTGAAGGTAGGTGTCGGCGATGTTAGGGAGGGCAGATTAGGGGTTAATACTATTTATGATAGGGTTAGTGAGGCGGATTAGGGGTTAATAACTTTATTATAGTAGCGCTCAGGTCCGCTCGGCAGATTAGGGGTTAATAAGTGTAGGTAGGTGTCGGCGACGTTGTGGGGGGCAGATTAGGGGTTAATAAATATAACATAGGGGTCGGCGATGTTAGGGCAGCAGATTAGGGGTACATAGGGATAACGTAGGTGGCGGCGGTTTACGGAGCGGCAGATTAGGGGTTAAAAGTGTAATGCAGGGGTCAGCGATAGCGGGGGCGGCAGATTAGGGGTTAATAAGTGTAAGGCTAGGGGTGTTTAGACTCGGGGTACATGTTAGAGTGTTAGGTGCAGACGTAGGAAGTGTTTCCCCATAGGAAACAATGGGGCTGCGTTAGGAGCTGAACGCTGCTTTTTTGCAGGTGTTAGGTTTTTTTTCAGCTCAAACAGCCCCATTGTTTCCTATGGGAGAATCGTGCACGAGCACGTTTTTGAGGCCGGCCGCGTCCGTAAGCAACTCTGGTATCGAGAGTTGCATTTGCGCTAAATATGCTCTACGCTCCTTTTTTGGAGCCTAACGCAGCATTTGTTTGAACTCTCGATACCAGAGTTAAATTTATGGTGCGGCCAGAAAAAAACCCGCGGAGCGTTAACAGCCCTTTTACCGCCAAACTCCAAATCTAGCCGTTAGTGTGCTGCACTTTCACAACAAGAAATCCAGCTCCAAAATAATCTAAATGCCGAGAGCTGCAGCCTTCTTCTGTATTTGACAGCTAACACAACTGCCGATTTCACATGCCTAAAAATAACTGTGTTTATAGATCTTGTGTTAATAGATTTACCTTCCTTACCATTGAACAAATACACTATCAGTTGAAAATTTTAATCTTTTCTAAATTTTCTTACTTGGCCAATACAAAATGTAATACCAAAACTGTTAAATCTTAGGACAACTATAAAAGTGGAGCAAATCAGCAGCAAAAAAAAAATGTCTGCATTTCTTACCCTGTTCAGCAGTTGGATTATTGAATAGCAAACTTTGTTTAGGACTAACATATGTTTTCTAGAGAATATTTAAATGCCTATCCAGCACAATAAGTAGTTGCTTTCTGTATTCAAGTTATTTACTATTTTCCCCAAACAGTAAAGTAAATAGTTGATTATATTTTTCTATTTATGGTATTTTTTTATCTTTTTATCCATGATCCACAGAACATTTTCATAGTTATTGCTCTTCATCTGTTCTAAACATGTTTAAATAGTGTCCTTTTTTATGCATGATAGATTTTTTTTGAGTGTTTTGTCTCTTTAAATATGAAATGTAGCCGTTTTTAGGTAGCAGTACAATTTGTTTTTGCCTTTGAAGCAATCACAACACTGGACTTGTAAATTGTGCTCACAGGGCAGCATTATAGGAAATAATTTGATGCATTTAGCTTGAAAGTTTGGTACTTGCATTTGGTATTCTGTTTTCAGATGTAAATAAATTATTGCGGCTACATTATAGAAAAGGTGTAGATTCTATTATCAAACTGAATTTAGAAGAAAGTTATTTGAGAGAGAAAATAATATCTCAGATTCTTAGTGATGAACTATTTATTACATTTTAAATTTGCATTAATAATAATTAATGCATCAAACTGAAATTAAGAAATTCAAATTTTTGTATTATTTCAAGGAAAGTACCCCCTGTTTTACGATTTGTGAATGTCATTTATAAGACCATAGTGTACAAATAAATACGTTATCAATTTTTGCTTTCTTAATTCAAACATACAGTACCAGATTGGTGGAGAGCTATTTAACGCTCACACTCAAGCATTAACTGCGCTAGAAGTAAGCTTTTTGTGTGCGTCGGGTAATGCTCATATTACAAGTTGAAAGTAAACAATTTTCGCTTGTGCGATAACCCGACGAGTGTAAAAAGTTAAACTTAGAATATCGCCTGCGCAATAACCTATTCCCCCTTAGAAGTCAATAGAGCCAAAAAAAAAAAAATAACATCCTGCTAGAGCACAAACACGATGGTATATTCTCAAGTGTGCTAACAGGACATGAAAATATGAATATTTCCCATCCTAATGTTCTTCATATAACATAATACAGTATGTTATATTTAATCATAAATATATATGGATAATTAGATATAGGCATAGATGTATATACAGATATATTTAGGAATATATATTTATAAATACATAAAAAATATTCTGCTATGTGCAGAACATTGGAATGCGAAATATTATAGTAAATGCACAGTATAACACATTATTAAATATTAATATTCCATAAATATACTTTTACATGTTTTCATCTACTTAACTGCAAAGGATTCCAATGCACTTATATATATCTATATGTGTGTACACACTTTGGGGCATATTTATCAAGCTCCGAATGGAGCTTGATGCCCGTGTTTCTGGTGAGCCTGCAGGCTCGCCAGAAACAGCAGTTATGAAGCAGCGGTCACAAAGACCGCTGCTCCATAACCTGTCCGCCTGCTCCGAGCAGGCTGACAGACATCGCAGGAAATCAACCCGATTGAGTACGATCAGGTTGATTAACACCCCCCTGCTGGCGGCCTATTGGCCGCGAGTCTGCAGGGGACGGCATTGCACCAGCAGCTCTTGTGAGCTGCTGGTGCAATGCTGAATACGGCGAGCGCATTGCTTGTCGTATTCAGCAAGATCTGTCGGACCTGATCCGCACTGTCGGATCAGGTCCGACAGACCTTGATAAATAGAGGCCATAATGTATTTATGTGTTTATGTGTGAATGAGATGCATTTTTAATTCAGTGGGCATGCATTGTCTTGGGTTTTAGGGGGGCACATAGCTTTGAAATTCCATGAAATGAGGACAAAAACTGTTAATTTCTGTATTTCATCATTGCTGGGTAAGAGTTTATTATTGGGCAGATAACGAGTTGAGTGCTATTTAGTGCTTTCGCTTGATTTAGTGCTAATTGTGCTAGCAATAAAATGGGATTGTTTTTTAAAATGCATAATAAATTTAGACAGGTGTTTTTCAAATACAATAACTCGTGGGTACAACAATAAATATATTTATAGAAAGAGAGATGGTTAATTTTACAGAGAGAGACATTTGAAGTTATCATTTGTTCGCTGATCTTTGCACCGAATACGGCATTCTATAGTTTGATTGTTTTTTAAATAAATATGGTTGCCGATTCAGCTTCTGCATCTATCGAGTCAAAGCGGATAATTTGCTAATACAGAAGCAAAGTTGACGCGTTGATAAATGGGGCCCATATGTTCTGGGGAGATACTGGAGTGGAGAGGCTATGTTAATTTTACAGAGAGAGACATTTGTTCAAAGATTCTTAAATTCAAATATTCATGCGACAAGTTGCCATTTGTTCGCTGACTTATGCACCGAATACGGCATTATATGGTTTGATTGCTTTTTAAATAAATATGGTTGCCGATTCAGCTTCTGTGTCTACCGAGTTAAAGCGGGTAGACTTGCTAATACAGAAGCAAACAAGTTAACGCCTTGATAAATGGGACCCATATGTTCTGGGGAGATACCTGAGTGGAGAGGCCATGTAAGCGGTTCCTTAATGTTATAGACATATTTAGACTGGAGGAGATTGCATAGAATGGCCAGTTAGGATTGTTAGTTAGGGCTGGGTCTGTTGGGATTATTTGTTGCTGTGGTCCTGGTTGGCTATAGTTATAAATGCTGTGCAGGTCAACAAAAAAAGCATATTTATGTTTTTACCCAGTTGTAAGAAAATAAATGTGGGTGGCCCATAAAACTCAAATACTTAACAGGTATAGTTTTACTAAATAAAGCACTGACTATGAAGATGATTTGAATAACATGAAAAATAAAGTCAAAATAACCTGAGCTGAATACGAACGGAGCTTGATGGAGCTTGACGGCCCGTGTTTCTGGCGAGTCTTCAGACTCGCCAGAAACACAAGTTATGGAGCAGTGGTCTAAAGACCGCTGCTCCATAACCCTGCCCGCCTGCTCTGACAGGAATCGCCGCAATTCAACCTGATCGAATATGATCGGGTTGATTGACACCTCCCTGTTGTCAGCCAATTGGCTGCGAGTCAGCAGGGGGTGGCGTTGCACCAGCAGCTCTTGTGAGCTGCTGGTGCAATGCTGAATATGGAGAGCGTATTGCTCTCCGCATTCAGCGAGGTCTTGGGGACCTGATCCGCACTGTCGGATCAGGTCCGCAAGACCTTTCTTAAATAGGCCCCATTGTTTTCAACTGGCCATTTGAAACAACAGTCATTTAAAGATTAGCAAAATAATTTAAAATAAAAAGAAAGTTTTGATTACTACTTAAAGGGATACTAAACACAATTGTTTTTCTTCCATGTTTCTGATAGAGCATACAATTTTAAGCAACTTTCTAATTTACTCCTTTTATCAATTTTTCTTTGTTCTCTTGCTATCTTTATCTAAAAAGCAAGAATTTTAAGTTTAAGAGCTGGCCCATTTTTGGTTCAGAACTTGGGTTATGCTTGCTTATTGGTTTGCTAAATGTAGCTACCAATAAGAAAGCGTTATCCAGGGTACTGAACCCAAAATTGTCTGGCTTCTAAGTTTTACATTCCTGCTTTTAAAATAAAGATAGTAAGAGAACGAAGAAAAATTGATAATAGGAGTAAATTGTAAAGTTGCTAAAAATGACATGATCTATCTGAATAATGAAAGAAAAACTTTGGGTTCGTATCCCTTTAAATGTAGAACACATTGAACTATTTTTTCCTTTGTACATTCCACAAAAGGTCAAATTTGAAGTATTTCCTATCTTGACATATTCAGGAGCTCATTGTAAAATTCTTAAAATCTTACATGTTAGGGTGACTTGAGGGTTTGAGTTACAAAACAAACAAACACTGATCTAAGCCATTGTGTATACTATAGAAGAAATAGCTGCTGCATTTCAGTCTCGTCTTTATTTTATAAATGTACAGCATTTCTTGTAAATTTTGAACACAGTGCCTTATTAAAAATGAAAGAAGGCTTAATATTTTATACCAAATTTCTATCAACAAAGTAGAAGGGTTATCTGAGAACATTATAGCAGCTCTCTATATAAAATGAAAAAAAAAAACCTAAAAAAAATAATTATACATTTGCCCTATATAGTGAGTTTATGCCTAAATATTTTTTACAATAGCACTTTTAGTTCAAATGTTATAAAAATAGCAGAGGCTGTCAACATGTTCAAAGATTTTTACAACATGGCAAATATAAAGCAATCTGAATTTTTGGGCAAGTTTTCATAAATGCAGAACACATAACATATTGTCAGCTACAAGATGGCTTCCTAACACATGTGGCTCCATTTATCATTGAGAATCAACAAACCTGCAGCCAATAGTTAAAATGCAGCGGTCATGAGACCGCTGCTTTTCTAATTTATATGCCAGCTCTTAGCTGATGGATTAAAATCTCTCTGCTCTAATCCAACTGATGGCTGCATGAGACCAGAGGGCAGCTTCTTGTGTTAAATGTGGCCATCATATTGCTACCCACTGGCCGTGATGCAGGGTGGACAGGCTTGCAGAAGCGAACCTTGCCCATCAGGACTTTCTTAAATGGGGCTTATTGTGTCGGTTAGCCCTTATTATGTGTAGTGATGTCGCAAATAATTCGCCGGCGAATAGTTCCCGGCGAACATATGCGATGTTCGATCCGCCCCCTATTCGTCATCATTGAGTAAACTTTGACCCTGTATCTCACAGTCTGCAGACACATTTCAGCCAATCAGCAGCAGACAATCCCTCCCAGACCCTCCCAGCTCCTGGGCAGCAGCCATTTTATATTAATTCTGATCCTGCATTCTTAGTGAGAGGAGGGACAGTGTAGCTGCTGCTCCTTTTATAGGGAAATTGATAGCTAGGCTAGTGTATTCAGTGTCCACTACAGTCCTGAAGGACTCATCTGATCTCTGCTGTAAGGACAGCACCCCAAAAACCCTTTTTAGGGCTAGAACATCTTTTTTTTTTTTTTGCCTGTGTAATTTTGACTGTGAAACATCAGTCTGCTAGTGTAATCTAATTGAAGTTGCCTGCCTGCCAGCGTGTGTGGTAGACCCACTTGCCAACTAGTGCCACCACTCATATCTGTTGTAACAGTAGTGTAATTTTTTTTTAAAAAAAAACTTTTTTGACTGTGAAACATCAGTCTGCTAGTGTAATCTAATAGCAGTTGCCTGCCTGCCAAGGTGTGTGCCAGGCCCACTTGCCAACTAGTGCCACCACTCATATCTGTTGTAACAGTAGTGTAATTTTTTTTTAAAAAAAAACTTTTCTGACTGTGAAACATCAGTCTGCTAGTGTAATCTAATTGCAGTTGCCTGCCTGCCAGCGTGTGTGCCAGGCCCACTTGCCAACTAGTGCCACCACTCATATCTGTTGTAACAGTAGTGTAAATTTAAAAAAAAAAAACTTTTTTGACGGTGAAACATCAGTCTGCTAGTGTAATCTAATAGCAGTTGCCTGTCTGCCAGCGTGTGTGCCAGGCCCACTTGAAAACTAGTGCCACCACTCATATCTGTTGTAACAGTAGTGTAAATGTAAAAAAAAAAAGTGATTGCACGCGCAGTGACATCAGTGAGGACAAGGAACGGGACATGGCTAGCTTGGTATCCAACCTTGTGCAAATGGGGAGTTTGCGGTTGTGCAAATGGACTGTTTGCGGTTGTTTGCGGTGCATTAAACGGGGAGTTTTGTCACTGTGAAGCGGGCGTAACCCTTACACTACCTGAACGATACAACATCACACCTGATGTTTTAAAGCACGTTATTCCAAACAATTTAGGAATTTTAGGTGATTTATGCCCTTTATGGATTAAAAACAGACTCTGCATTAACTATGTAATTTTCCATGGGAGTTTTGCCATGGATCCCCCTCCGGCATGCCACATTCCAGGTGTTAGTCCCCTTGAAACAACCTTTCCATCACTTTTGTGGCCAGAAAGAGTCCCTGTGGGTTTTAAAATTCGCCTGCCTATTGAAGTCAATGGCGGTTCGCCCGGTTCGCCCGTTCGCAAACTTTTGTGGAAGTTCGCGTTCGCTGTCCGCGAACGCAAAATTTTAGGTTCGCGACATCACTAATTATGTGTTGTTCATAACATAATACAATTGTACAGGTCACATATATGATAGTTTTAAGTATTCATTTGGATACAGCCACAATGGATGTCATTTTAAGGAGACAATAGAAAAAGAAGATGAAGGAAGAATTAGACACAGAATGTAAGCACAGAATGATGCATAGGCAAAATGATAAGTGTTTGTATTTATAAACATGTTATAATGCATAGCAGTACTCTTCAATTCTCCTGACTATTCTGCTAAAATTAATAATGAAGATGTCTTGCTTATCCAAGAATAATTAAATTTGTTGAAGTGTATGAAGAAGTTGAGATGCACACTTGTATCATCCCACAAGAATTTCAGAGAACATGTGGTCAGGGATATATGTTAATTGTACTCTTTATTATACAAAGCTAAAGCCAGAAGTGTATCTCCTGTTTAGCTGATTATGTCAAACATCATTTTTTTTGTGTTTTTTTTTTTTTTTAAAACCTAGGACCTAGCAAGCATATATGTTAACAGATGATCTAGATAAGAATATAATATAAATAATAAGACTAAAAATACGATGTAAAATATGTAATTTGCATTAAATATATATGTTGACAAGCCTTGCAACTCTTAATGGGAGTTTTTGAATAATGGTAGTTTTCATAATCTGTGGAACTGTTATCACAGATTTTACTGTACACTGAAAATATTGAGAAGCATACAATTATTTCCATTACTTACACATCTTTGGAACTGATTTAATATGCATAAAATCTACACAAATGCTGCATTTACTGTATGATAATAAAGAACGTATGATTCATAATAAAAAAAATATGTAGAAGGGAAAACTTAAAGAATCCTGTGTGTAAGAGTTACTTAGATATATATTGGGCTCTATTTATTAATCATCAGGCGGACATTGTTACGCATTTAACATTCCACAAGCATTGCACCAGCAATGATTGTGCAATGCCACCCCCTGCTGCTAGCAGGAGCTGTCAATAATCTTGATCGGATCGGGATGGCGGACTTAACTATTGTTTCTGGTGAGTTTGAAAGATGGAACCTTAAAAGAAGATATAGCTGCTAGGTAAATGGAGCCCATTAAGTTTAAATAAAATAACTTATGAAAGGAAGCTTGTTACACAAAATGTAATATTGTTGAGAATAAATCACAACATAATTTTTCCAAGACTTCCTGTGCAGCTCTTGCTTGACACTTCCAGAGCACTGAGAGATATCAGGTATTGATGTAACCGGAGTGAATAAGGGAACTTTCTTTCTGAGCACAGATATTAGAGCCTGTTATCAGCATGAACTCATATGTGTTAGTATTTATTTTGCTCGCACACAGCCTCAGAACCTGCCAGAAAAGTGAGACTGAAAGTTTCTTCTTCTGCTTCTAAGACTCCAAGGGTCAGGAAGGAACATTACATACAGTGACGTGGCTGAATTCACAGGCAGTGAGGAATACTGGTGGATACGTCTGTACTTACCTCATATTAATTGAGGTCAATTCAAAGAAGTGGACACCCTTAGGGAGAGCTTTATAAGAAGACAAGAACACCGGGATATTTATGAACTTTATATGTTCTTTATACGATTGACTTAGTATTGCTAGGCAGCTCTTACCTATTATTGCTTAATATATATATATATATATATATATATATATATATATATATATATTTATACATACATATACCCTGCTTACCACACCACCACATTGTGGATCGTGCGGTCCTTGGATGTATATGCCCGAGAAAACAGAAGCGACTCCTTTAAACAGGCTCTGTATCCATATGCCTTCTGCTCCATGCAGAGAATGTTATGTTCAGCGTGAGTTTAAACACTCCTCAACATCCTCTTTCAGATGTCAGTGTGGGCAGTATTTGGAATTAGATATAGTGCTGTCAGTAACGATCGGGTGTCCAATTCCGAGGCAGAAGAGATGAACGGCTCCTTGCCTTTGAGAGTAGCTTAAAACTCCCAAAATTTAAGAAATTGATAGATTATTATCCCATTCAGAGTAGGGGTACAACTATAGAGATATTTCAAAAGAGAGCAGAACAAGAACTTACATTGCTATCTTATCAATTATAAAAAAGGCATTCCAAACTAACCAGACAGGAAAGAGAAGCAGTGAACAGTCTATGCTTAAACACACAATTGGTGATCCATTCCACTGACAAGCAGGGTTCCAGACCATAGTAGTCATGGAAAAATCTGATTTTATTATGGAAGTTTTAAGACAGCTAAACAATAGCCAAGACTATATAGTTTTAGAAGGTGATCCTACAAAACTGTTTCAGATACATCTAAAAGATTTAATTGATGATGGTTTATATCTAAATATTTTTTACTTAGAACCCAGTGAATACGTAATGGTAACATACCCGGTTACACCAATTTTTAATCACTCTCCTAAAGTTCACAAATACTTTACTAATGTAGCCCATTGTCAGTGGAATAGGTTCCATATGGGAACATGCATTAGAATGGTTAGATGCAATATTGCAACCAATGGTATCGGATCTTTGGAGCCATGTAACGGATACAAAACATATATTAAATTTGATCTCAGATATTGTATGGAAAGAAGACATTGGCCCCTAGTTATCAAGCCATCAACCGCAAATACGCTGGAATTCCACAGCTTATTTGTGGCGAGGCTGATTCGCTTTAGTTATCAAGCCCTACATCCCAGCAAAAGTAGAATATAGTGACGTAAGCTTCGATCCGCCGGACCCAGTCTGACACAGATCGATTCTTACATCACTCCAGATGTTCCGCACACAAGTTTGGCACAATCTGACTACTTTTGCTAGTTATCAAATGACTAGCAGGTACGCTTGGAATCAATGGGAGTCTGACCATAGCGAAAGTTCATGTTCGCTGCTGCCCGATATCCCATTGATTCCTATGGGAGATGTCTGCACCTAACACCCTAACATGTACCCCGATTCTAAACACCCCTAATCTGTCCCCCCTACACTGCCGCAACTAAATAAAGTTATTACCCCCTAAACCGCCACTCCCGGAGCCCACCGCCACTCTAATAAACTTATTAACCCCTAAGCCGCCGCTCCTAGACCCCGCCACAACTATAATAAATGTATTAACCCCTAAACCGCCGCTCCCAGAGCCCACCACCACCTACATTATACCTAGTAACCCCTATCCTGCCCCCTATACTGCCGCCACCTATAATAAATTTATTAACCCCTATCCTGCCGATCCCGGACCCTGCCGCAACTAAATACATTTTTTAACACCTAAACCGCCGCTCCCGGACCCGGCCGCCACCTATATTAAACTTATTAACCCCTAATCTGCCCCCCCTACACCGTCACCACCTATAATAAATGTATTAACCCCTATCCTGCCCCCCCTACACCATCGCCACTACAATAAAATTATTAACCCCTAAACCTAAGTCTAACCCTAACACCCACCTAACTTAAATATTAATTAAATACATCTAAATAAATATTATTCTTATTAACTAAATTAATCCTATTTAAAACTAAATACTTACCTATAAAATAAACCCTAATATAGCTACAATATAACTAATAATTATATTGAAGCTATTTTAGGATTTATTTTTATTTTACAGGCAAATTTCAATTTATTTTAACTAGGTACAATAGCTATTAAATAGTTATTAACTATTTAATAGCTACCTAGTTAAAATAAAGACACATTTACCTGTAAAATAAATCCTAACCTAAGTTACAATTACACCTAACACTACACTATCATTAACTAAATTATTCCTATTTAAAACTAAATACTTACCTGTAAAATAAACCCTAAGATAGCTACAATGTAATTAATAATTACATTGTAGCTATTTTAGGATTTATATTTATTTTACAGGTAACTTTGTATTTATTTTAGCTAGTTAGAATAGTTATTAAATAGTTATTAACTATTTAATAACTACCTAGCTAAAAGAAATACAAAATTACCAGTAAAATAAATCCAAACCTAAGTTACAATTAAATTAATTAAATAAATTAACCACAAATACCTACAATTAAATACAATTAAATAAACTAACTAAAGTACAAAAAATAAAAAAACTAAGTTACAAAAAATAAAAAATAAAAAGTTACAAACATTTAAAAAATATTACAACAATTTTAAGCTACTTACACCTAATCTAAGCCCCCTAATAAAATAACAAAGCCCCCTAAAATAAAAAATGCCCTACCCTATTCTAAATTACTAAAGTTAACAGTTCTATTACCTTACCAGCCCTTAAAAGGGCCTTTTGCGGGGCATGCCCCAAAGTATTCAGCTCTTTTGCCTGTAAAAAAAAAATACAACCCCCCCAACATTAAAATCCACCACCCACACACCCCTACTCTAACCCAACCCCCCCTTAAATACACCTAACACTACCCCCCTGAAGATCATCCTACCTTTAGCCGTCTTCAGCGAGCCGACCACCGATGGAACAGAAGAGGACATCCGCAGCAGCCGAAGTCATCATCCAAGGGGTGCTGAAGAAGTCTTCCATCCGATTGAAGTCATCATCCAAGGGGCGCTGAAGAAGTCTTCCATCCGATTGAAGTCATCATCCAAGGGGCGCTGAAGAAGTCTTCCATCCGATTGAAGTCATCATCCAGGCGGTGTCTTCAATCTTCATCCATCTGGAGCGGAGCGGAGCCATCTTCAGACGAGCCGACGCGGAGCAATCTTCTTCCACCATCGACTTCCCAACAAATGACGGTTCCTTTAAGTGACGTCATCCAAGATGGCGTCCCTCGAATTCCGATTGGCTGATAGGATTCTATCAGCCAATCGGAATTAAGGTAGGAAAAATCTGATTGGCTGATTGAATCAGCCAATCAGATTGAACTTCAATCTGATTGGCTGATTCAATCAGATTTTACCTTAATTCTGATTGGCTGATAGAATCCTATCAGCCAATTAGAATTAGAGGGACGCCATCTTGGATGACGTCACTTAAAGGAATCGTCATTCGTCGGGAAGTCGTCGGTGGAAGAAGATGGCTCCGCGTTGGCTCGTCTGAAGATGGCTCTGCCCTGCTCCGGATGGATGAAGATTGAAGACGCCACCCGGATGAAGACTTCAATTGGATGGAAGACCTCTTCAGCGCCCCTTGGATGATGACTTCAATCGGATGGAAGACGTCTTCCGTGCCCCTTGGATGATGACTTTGGCCGCTGCGGATGTCCTCTTCTGTTCCATCGGTGGTCGGCTGGCTGAAGACGGCTAAAGGTAGGATGATTTTCAGGGGGCTAGTGTTAGGTTTATTTAAGGGGGTTTGGGTTAGAGTAGGGGTGTGTGGGTGGTGGGTTTTAATGTTGGGCGGGATTGTAATTTTTTTTACAGGCAAAAGAGCTGATTTCTTTGGGGCTTGCCCTGCAAAAGGCCCTTTTAAGGGCTGTTAAGGTAATAGAGCTGTTAACTTTTTAATGTAGAATAAGGTAGGGCATTTTTTATTTTGGGGGGCTTTGTTATTTTATTAGGGGGCTTAGATTAGGTGTAAGTAGCTTAAAATTGTTGTAATATTTTTTAAATGTTTGTAACTTATTTTTTTTATTTTTTGTAACTTAGTTTTTTTATTTTTTGTACTTTAGTTAGTTTATTTAATTGTAGTTATTTGTAGCTAATTTATTTAATTAATTTAATGATAGTGTAGTGTTAGATTTAATTGGTTAGGATTTATTTTACAGGTAATTTTGTATTTCTTTTAGCTAGGTAGTTATTAAATAGTTAATAACTATTTAATAACTATTCTAACTAGCTAAAATAAATACAAAGTTACCTGTAAAATAAATATAAATCCTAAAATAGCTACAATGTAAATATTAATTACATTGTAGCTATCTTAGGGTTTATTTTACAGGTAAGTATTTAAATAGGAATTAATTATTTAATGATAGTGTAGTGTTAGGTGTAATTGTAACTTAGGTTAGTTTTTATTTTACAGGTAAATTTCTCTTTATTTTAGCTAGGTAGCTATTAAATAGTTATTAACTATTTAATAGCTATTGTACCTAGTTAAAGTAAATTGAAATTTGCCTGTAAAATAAAAATAAATCCTAAGATAGATACAATATAATTATTATTTATATTGTAGCTATATTAAGGTTTATTTTAAAGGTAAGTATTTAGTTTTAAATAGGATTAATTTAGTTAATAAGAGTTATAATATTTAGATGTATTTAATTAATATTTAAGTTAGGTGGGTGTTAGGGTTAGGGTTAGACTTAGGTTTAGGGGTTAACATATTTATTATAGTTGCGGAGGTGTAGGGGGGCAGGATAGGGGTTAATAAATGTATTATAGGTGGTGGCGGTGTAGGGGAGGCAGGATAGGGGTTAATACATTTATTATAGGTGCGGCTGTATAGGGGGGCAGGATAGGGGTTAATAAATTTATTATAGGTGGCGACGGTGTAGGGGGGCAGATTAGGGGTTAATAAGTTTAATATAGGTGGCAGCGGGGTCCGGGAGTGGAGGTTTAGGGGTTAAACAATTTATTTAGTTGCAGCGGGGTCCGGGATTGGCAGGATAGGGGTTAATAAATTTATTATAGGTGGCGGCGGTATAGGGGGGGCAGGATAGGGGTTACTAGGTATAATGTAGGTGGCAGTGGGCTCCGGGAGTGGTGGTTTAGGGGTTAATACATTTATTTTAGTTGCGGGGGGCTCCGGGGGCGCCGGTATAGGGGGTAGAACAGTGTAGTTAAGTGTGAGTGCTTAGTGACAGTGGTATCAATAAAGCTGGGAAAAAGCCAAAGAGCAGCAAGATCGGATGAGTGATAACTATCACAGTCCGCTGCTCATCGCCCCGTACTTGGTGCGCGGCTTTTTGACAGCTTTATTGATAACTTTGGCGAGCGTATTCAGGTCTGTGGCGGCGATGGTAGGCGAGCTTAGGCGGGCGTATTGGGGCCGGTGATGGCAGGTAAGTAGACACATTGATAACTAGGCCTCTATATCTGGTCGACTACAGATGTGACATCTCTGTATTTATCAATACCACATACCAAAGGCTTGCATCCTATTGATTACTTTATGCAAAAATACTATAGTCATGACATGAATCTTTGTGCTTTTGTAGTTAGAGTGACAGAATTTTTACTCACACATAACTACTTCATGTTTTTGGGGTACTTTTTATCTCCAGAGGTGAGGGACTGCAATGAGGGCCATATTTGCCCCTTCAATGCCAACCTTTTTATAGGGTGATGGGAGCAGGACCAAATCTTCGGATATGGAAACCCCTTCAGACAGGATGTGGTATTTTACAAACACTATACTATTGATATGGAAAGGTGATATGGGGAATATCCCACAATTTGTGGATTGGCTTAACAAGAATGAGGTGGCATCAGTTTTACTTTTTAAATAAATGATCTATATGTCACACTATGGGATTTTTCAGGGAAAAAGGTTACATCTGAAGTATATAGAAAACCCATAAGTGGCAACACACTCCTCCATACCAATAGTTGCCATCCAAAAAGGGTCTTTAGAGCTGTGTCAAAGGAAAGTTCCAACGCTTAAAAAGAAACTGTTCTGAAGAATCTAAATTCAAGGAACATTCGGAAAGGTTAGCAGAAAGAGAGAGGATATAATAAGGGAACAATTATAGAACCTAGACAGATAGTAAGTAACGTAAAGAAACAAGATTTATTAACCCCAAAAAAAGTTCACCAGAAAGAAAAGAAATATGGAAAAGGATTAATGTTTATTACACGCTTTTCAGATCAATATTTTCATATTTGTGATATAATTAAAAGACATCTCCCAATGTTATGGGGAGATGATGATCTGGTAAAACTGATCATGGAAGGTTGCAAGTTTGCCTACAAAAGAAATTGTACTGTTGGCAGCATAGTAGCACCTACCAATTTAAAACATTCAGAAATAACCAACTCATCATGGCTAACTTGTAAGAGGATGTTCAATCATAACTATACACAATGTGTAGATTGTGAAAAGCAGAACTATGGGAAAACTTCAATTCTGCAGTGACAGGACAGTGGTTCCAAAAGAGGACATGTATGAACTTTAGATTGAGCTTTGTGATCTATCTCATAACGTGTACACTCTGTGATAAAAGATCTAGAAAAAGCATAAGAATTGGAACCTCAGGAACATCTTTAGTGCAACATTTTACACATGGAAAAAGTACAGATTTCTTCAGATGGACGGCAATTGAAAATGTTTTCCCTCTAGCATGGGGTGGCGATAGGGAAAAACCTTTAGCAAAACAAAAGGTTTTCTGGATTTTCAAATTGAAAACCAGACTATCGGGAGGTTTTAGTTCGGATTATGACCTGATAAACTTTTGGTAATCCTAAAAAGAGCAAATACCATATTACCTATTGGAAATACAATATAAGGGATATTTTGGTTATTGATAAAATTGAGGGAGATTACAAGTTGTGCAGTACACCAATACTGCTTAAAAATTGACCTTTGCATGCGGAATAGTAAGTTCACCCATATAAGTCCGCTAGCGTTTGAGCCTATACCGCAACTATCCATTCCGCACTCAAAAAATGGCCTTTGAGTGTGGAATGGTCAGCTCACCAATATTACAAGTTGTGCGGTATGGTTATTCATCTAGCGTTATAGCTTATTCCGCAACAATCCATTCCACAATCAAAAAACAGTAGTTATGGATTTTGCGAAAACTCATAACAAAAATGTTATAAAGTACACTAACACCTGTAAACTACCTATTAATCCCTAAACTGCCACCCCCTCACATCACAAATACTATAATAAACCTATTAACCCCTAATCTGCTGCCCACCCACATCGTGACAAACAAAATGACCTTGCATTCCTATTGGCTGAAATATTAAAATCAGCCAATATGATGAGAGCCGCTTACATCCTATTGGCTGATTGGAACAGCAAATAGGATGTAAGCAGCTCTCATCTAATTGGCTGATTTGAATATTTTAGCCAATAGGAATGCAAGGTACCCCACTATAAAAGGGGTACCTTGCATTCAATCTTCAGTGTGTGGCGGATGATTGCATGAAGAGAAGGTTCCACGTCGGATGTCAGCGCCATCGCCGATCCTGCTTTGCTCCGCATCACATCAGCTCCACGACCCCTGGATGAAGATGGAAGATGGCTCTGCAACACCGGGATGAAGATTTAAGATGGAGCCGCCTGGAAGAAGACCTTCCATGCCGGACTTCAGGAATGGTGAGTACCTATTTCGGGGTTAGTGTTAATTAGTTTTTTTGGATGTTTTTTTTTTTTTAGATAAGGACTTTTTTTTTGTTTTTTAATGGGCACTAAAGAGCTGATTGCCCTTACAAATGCCCCTTTAGGGGCAATGGGTAGCTTAGTCTTTTTTATAGTTAGGTCTTTTTATTTTGGGGGGTTGGGTTGGGGTTGTACTGTTAGGGTATAATTTGTATTTTTTTTTCAAATAAAAGAGCTGTTAAACTTAGGGCAATGCCCAACATAAGGCTAGTTTAGTATTAGATTAGGGGGTGTTTTTATTTTGGGGTGGCTTTTTTGTTTTTATAGGGGTATTAAATTAGGTTTATTTTTTTATTTTGGATAATTTCGCTTATTATTTTCTGTAATCTTAGATTTTTTTTAATTTTTTTGTAAATTTAGAGTTTGTTATTTTTTGTAATTTGCAAAAAAGAAGAGGAGTCCCGAATCCAAAGGTAAAAATATTATTTTCAAAGTTTATTACTCATCCAAATAGGATTATTATTTGTAATGTTAGTTGTTTTTTTTTTTTCTTTTTTTGTAGAGTTAGGATTTTTCAATTTCGTAATTTAGTTTTTTTTAATTTTGGTATATATATATATATATATATATATATATATATATATATATATATATATATATATATATATATATATATATATATATATATTTTAAATAGTAATGTTAGGTTTGTTTATAGTTTAAAGGGACAGTCAATTCCAAAAAAAACTTTACATGTTTCAAATAGGGCATGTCATTTTAAACAACTTTCAAATTTACTTTTATCACCGATATTGCTTTGTTCTCTGGGTATTCTAAATTTAGGTAAGCTAAACTTAGGAGGTTCATATGCTAATTTCTAAGCCCTTGAAGGCCGCCTCTTATCACATGCTTTTTTACAACAGGGGAGAGCTAGTTCATGTGAGCCATTTAAATAACATTGTGATCATGCCCGTGGCTTGGGGCAGACACTGCACTAATTGGTTAAAAGAAAATCAATAGATAATAAATAAAATGCCATGTGATCAGGGAGCTGTCAGAAGATGCTTAGATATAAGTTAATCATAGAGGTAAAAAGTATATTAATATAACAGTGTTGGTTATGCAAAACTGGGGAATAGGTAATAAAGTGATTATTTATCTTTTCAAACAACAAATATTTTGGTGTTGACTGTTCCTTAAACTTAGGTTTTATTTATTTCACAGGTAATTTTTTATTTATTTTAAGGTAGTTATATTTAAATTTAATGTAAAATTAGGGGGAGTGTTAGGTTTAGGAGTTATAAGTTTAATTCAGGTAGTCAGGATGTGGGTGTTTGGCAGTTTAGGGGTTAATAGGTTTAGTTTAGTATTTGTGATGCGGGGTGGCGGATTAGGGGTTAATAGTTTTATTGTAGTGTTGGCAATGCGGGGGCGGCAGATTAGGGGTTAATATCTTAATTTAGTGTTGGCGATGTCGGGGGGCTTAGGATTAGTGGTATTTAGACTAGGGGTTTATGTTAGGGTGTTAGATTTATAATAAACTTTCTTGTCTCCATAGACATCAATGGGAAATGTGTTATTGTGATCGCCATTCTGCATTCACAGGTGGTAGGTTTTTTTTCTAACACTTTTTCTCCATTGATGTCTATGGGGGGATACGTGCACGAGCACATTAAGTCAGGACTTGACTTTTGTGTGGTATGGAGCTTAACACACCATACTGCACAACAAAAGAAAGTTTATTTTTGTAACTTGTAATGGCTGCGGTATAGAAATAGCGGTACAGACCTATTTTGCGCACTGTGTATGCTACGGCTATACCGCACAACTTGTAATCTCGCTCATTGATATCTAATAATCAAAATGATGTTTTACTCTTGACACAAAACAATACCTATACAAATTTGCTTTCGATTTGTATTTGCATTTGTATCTGTAGTTGACAAATATAGTCTTACTCTAAGCAAGTTAACTACTCTAAAGTGCTTATTATAGGCACAGTACAACGGTAAACTTCTCTTCAAAAGTTGTTCCTTATATTTCTTCATAAATAGATACACCCACTTTTCCTTGTTATTGGGAATAGATGAAGGGCACTAGTTAAAAATGACTTATTAAGTTGATTATTATTTTCACTCTTTTCTTGCAATAACCATAGATTTTGTGATCTGTCGTATTTGCATCTATATTGAATGAGGAAATGTGTTCATCGACATATAATTGTAAATATATGAATACTGATTCTGTCAATTAATGAACCATACTGTACATATAGAGTTAACACTCTTTAAAGTCAATTAACTGAGTTAATGGCTTGGAGTATGTCTGTAAGCTGAAATGCATCAGCTGTATCTGACCTCTTGATTTATGTCATGCTGTGAAAATTCATTTTTAAGGACGTACTGTTAATTTTTTTCAAGCTGGTGCTCCTATCTACTTTTTTTCCACTTGCATGCATATCACAAAGTTTAAACTAAACATGTTTAGTGGAGACCTAACCTACAGAGTAAGAATTAAAAAAAATGTGCATTAAAATAAAGTGTTACACTCATATATATACTATATGATACAAATTATTTGTATAAATACAGGGAGTGCAGAATTATTAGGCAAGTTGTATTTTTGACGATTAATTTTATTATTGAACAACAACCATGTTCTCAATGAACCCAAAAAACTCATTAATATCAAAGCTGAATAGTTTTGGAAGTAGTTTTTAGTTTGTTTTTAGTTATAGCTATTTTAGGGGGATATCTGTGTGTGCAGGTGACTATTACTGTGCATAATTATTAGGCAACTTAACAAAAAACAAATATATACCCATTTCAATTATTTATTTTTACCAGTGAAACCAATATAACATCTCAACATTCACAAATATACATTTCTGACATTCAAAAACAAAACAAAAACAAATCAGTGACCAATATAGCCACCTTTCTTTGCAAGGACACTCAAAAGCCTGCCATCCATGGATTCTGTCAGTGTTTTGATCTGTTCATCATCAACATTGCGTGCAGCAGCAACCACAGCCTCCCAGACACTGTTCAGAGAGGTGTACTGTTTTCCCTCCTTGTAAATCTCACATTTGATGATGGACCACAAGTTCTTAATGGGGTTCAGATCAGGTGAACAAGGAGGCCATGTCATTAGATTTTCTTCTTTTATACCCTTTCTTGCCAGCCACGCTGTGGAGTACTTGGACGCGTGTGATGGAGCATTGTCCTGCATGAAAATCATGCTTTTCTTGAAGGATCCAGACTTCTTCCTGTACCACTGCTTGAAGAAGGTGTCTTCCAGAAACTGGCAGTAGGACTGGGAGTTGAGCTTGACTCCATCCTCAACCCGAAAAGGCCCCACAAGCTTATCTTTGATGATACCAGCCCAAACCAGTACTCCACTTCCACCTTGCTGGCGTCTGAGTCGGACTGGAGCTCTCTGCCCTTTACCAATCCAGCCACAGGCCCATCAAGACTCACTCGCATTTCATCAGTCCATAAAACCTTAGAAAAATCAGTCTTGAGATATTTCTTGGCCCAGTCTTGACGTTTCAGCTTGTGTGTCTTGTTCAGTGGTGGTCATCTTTCAGCCTTTCTTACCTTGGCCATGTCTCTGAGTATTGCACACCTTGTGCTTTTGGGCACTCCAGTGATGTTGCAGCTCTGAAATATGGCCAAACTGGTGGCAAGTGGCATCTTGGCAGCTGCACGCTTGACTTTTCTCAGTTCATGGGCAGTTATTTTGCGCCTTGGTTTTTCCACACGCTTCTTGCGACCCTGTTGACTATTTTGAATGAAACGCTTGATTGTTCGATGATCACGCTTCAGAAGCTTTGCAATTTTAAGAGTGCTGCATCCCTCTGCAAGATATCTCACTATTTTTTACTTTTCTGAGCCTTTCAAGTCCTTCTTTTGACCCATTTTGCCAAAGGAAAGGAAGTTGCCTAATAATTATGCACACCTGATATAGGGTGTGATGTCATTAGACCACAACCCTTCTCATTACAGAGATGCACATCACCTAATATGCTTAATTGGTAGTAGGCTTTCGAGCCTATACAGCTTGGAGTAAGACAACATGCATAAAGAGGATGATGTGGTCAAAATACTCATTTGCCTAATAATTCTGCACTCCCTGTATTAATAAAAACATTTTAAAAGTGTTAAAAGGTATATGGATAATGACAAGGTGTTTGAATTGAAAGAGCTTTAATGTATATATAATGTTTAGCACACATGAATATTTTTTTTTTACTCTTGTCTGGTTTTGCGCACATGCATGTATTCTACACCCAACAGGAGTTATATTAAGGTGCATAATGTATATATTTAAAGGGACATGAAACCCAAAAATGTTCTTTCATGATTCAGCTATAGAATACAATTTTAAACAACTCTCTAATTTACGTCTATTATCTAATCTGTTTCATTCTCTTTGGTATCATTTGTTGAAGGAGCAGCAATGCATTTATGGTTTCTAACTGAACACATGGGAGAGCCAATCACAATCTATATATATATGCAGTCATCAATCAACAGCTAGAGCCTAGGTTCTCTGCTGCTCCTGAGATTGCCTAGATAAACCTTTCAGCATAATAAAGGATAAAGAGAAGGAAGGAAATTAAATCATAGAAGTAAATTGGAAATTCATTTAAAATTGTATTCTCTATCTGAATCATGAAAGAAAAATGTTGTGTTTCATGTCCCTTTAACCTCTTGAGTGCTAACGACGGCTCTGAGCCGTCGCAGAGTTTCCCACTTTGGTGCTAATGACGGCTCAGAGCCGTCGCTAGCACTCTCCCACCTTGAGGGAGATCTTTGGGCTCCTACACTGGCTATCAGGCCTGCATAGTGACAAGCATCGCCGGGGCTTCACGTTATGTGCGGTGACGTCACACGCAATGACGTGATGACATCACAGTGCAACTTTATTTATACTTAAAAATATTAAGTATAGGAGCAGGGGGCATGCTGCTTAGAAGCCTGCATCTAAGCAGCTACAGACCCCCAAGACCCACCATTGGAAAGGTAATTGCCTAACCTTTCCAACAGTGTAATTCTTGGGGATCTGGGGAAAAAAAAAAAAAAAACCCTTAAAAAAGCTTATCAGCCAGGTGGGAAAGTGCTTAGCACTCAAAGGGTTAATATAAAATATTTTAAAAAATGCCAATGGGCACCATGATTGTTGGATCAGAATCAGATGCCTCTAACAATTTATCAATATGCTCTACAATATGCCTAACATGAGCCCCTGGGCCCTGGAAGACAGCAAGCTGTTCTATTTTAAGTGATTTGGATAACAAATAACCATATCAGTCTTTCTAATAATAGAGTCTCGTAAAACCAATATCTGCCTCAGGCCCATATTTATTTGCCCCTCTTCTGTTACTGGAGAACTATTCACTGGATTGTAAGGCAGTGAATAGTATCCCCGTCTGAATCCACTCTATCCCCACTGCTAGGACCACAAACAACATGCTCAGTCATATGTGTTTTCCTTTTAAGTGTTTGAAAATGACGCAGTGTTGCAATTAGTTCATCCAGAACTCTAAAACAAGCTTCTAAAGAGAAAATATACTCACACTTGCCACAAAGATACAGGGAGTGCAGAATTATTAGGCAAGTTGTATTTTTGAGGATTAATTTTATTCTTGAACAACAACCATGTTCTCAATGAACCCAAACAACTCATTAATATCAAAGCTGAATAGTTTTGGAAGTAGTTTTTAGTTTGTTTTTAGTTTTAGCTATTTTAGGGGGATATCTGTGTGTGCAGGTGACTATTACTGTGCATAATTATTAGGCAACTTAACAAAAAACAAATATATACCCATTTCAATTATTTATTTTTACCAGTGAAACCAATATAACATCTCAACATTCACAAATATACATTTCTGACATTCAAAAACAAAACAAAAACAAATCAGTGACCAATATAGCCACCTTTCTTTGCAAGGACACTCAAAAGCCTGCCAACCATGGATTCTGTCAGTGTTTTGATCTGTTCACCATCAACATTGCGTGCAGCAGCAACCACAGCCTCCCAGACACTGTTCAGAGAGGTGTACTGTTTTCCCTCCTTGTAAATCTCACATTTGATGATGGACCACAGGTTCTCAATGGGGTTCAGATCAGGTGAACAAGGAGGCCATGTCATTAGATTTTCTTCTTTTATACCCTTTCTTGCCAGCCACGCTGTGGAGTACTTGGACGCGTGTGATGGAGCATTGTCCTGCATGAAAATCATGTTTTTCTTGAAGGATGCAGACTTCTTCCTGTACCACTGCTTGAAGAAGGTGTCTTCCAGAAACTGGCAGTAGGACTGGGAGTTGAGCTTGACTCCATCCTCAACCCGAAAAGGCCCCACAAGCTCATCTGGACTGGAGCTCTCTGCCCTTTACCAATCCAGCCACGGGCCCATCCATCTGGCCCATCAAGACTCACTCTCATTTCATCAGTCCATAAAACCTTAGAAAAATCAGTCTTGAGATATTTCTTGGCCCAGTCTTGATGTTTCAGCTTGTGTGTCTTGTTCAGTGGTGGTCATCTTTCAGCCTTTCTTACCTTGGCCATGTCTCTGAGTATTGCACACCTTGTGCTTTTGGGCACTCCAGTGATGTTGCAGCTCTGAAATATGGCCAAACTGGTGGCAAGTGGCATCTTGGCAGCTGCACGCTTGACTTTTCTCAGTTCATGGGCAGTTATTTTGCGCCTTGGTTTTTCCACACGCTTCTTGCGACCCTGTTGACTATTTTGAATGAAACGCTTGATTGTTCGATGATCACGCTTCAGAAGCTTTGCAATTTTAAGAGTGCTGCATCCCTCTGCAAGATATCTCACTATTTTTGACTTTTCTGAGCCTGTCAAGTCCTTCTTTTGACCCATTTTGCCAAAGGAAAGGAAGTTGCCTAATAATTATGCACACCTGATATAGGGTGTTGATGTCATTAGACCACACCCCTTCTCATTACAGAGATGCACATCACCTAATATGCTTAATTGGTAGTAGGCTTTCGAGCCTATACAGCTTGGAGTAAGACAACATGCATAAAGAGGATGATGTGGTCAAAATACTCATTTGCCTAATAATTCTGCACTCCCTGTATATTCCCTGAAATGGATGCTCCACTAATGCAAACATATGGCAAGCTGTACACTGAATAAGATTCTCACACATTCTTACTTAAACTGGTTAACTTCAAAATATCAAAGATTTATATTCACCTCTTAGTGCTTAAACTATATTCTTAAACAGAGAAACTTATTTAAAATAGAGAAACTCAATGCAGTAAGTCTCAAATGTGGCTAATGTTCGCTGGTATTAAAAGTTGTCAGCAATGCGAACGTGGCCTTGCGTTTGCATTGCTGGGAAGCATTGCACTCACAAGAGCGTGCTTCCATAGGCTCCTATGGGAGCTTCTTTCGGATTCTATCAGAGACAGCATCAAAACTTCAGCATAGCGAAGGGGGTAAGTCGTGCAGTGATGTTCTAACACCCCACTCCAAAATACTGCCTAGTGGAGTTATTTTATTAAAAAAATAAAGAATACATTTTGTTTTAATAAAATACACTATACAATATTTTGTATTTTGGAGGCATTTGGTGCAGATTTATAAAATTAACAAAAGATGTAATCTCTAGTTAATTTGATAAGAGTTAATTGCTATCCTGAGCTTGCGGTAGCAATAACTAGCCACTTGTAATGGCTGATTAATTATCGCGCACCCGCAAATGGGCAAATTTGCCATTTGTGGGTGTGATAATTTAGCGCTCCACTTGTAATATAGCCCTTAATGCGTTAAATTTATAATGTGCATTGTGACCCACATAGGTGAAAACAATCCCTCCCCTTTACATATTAACACACAAAGAAAAAGGTAGAAGAAAAAAAAACAGGAATCAGTTAAAAGTAAGCTTAAATACAAATTTAATATAATGTTTAAAACTTTGCAACAATTATACAGCAAACAATTTAAAATCTCCCTTAGTGCTCAAACGCGATACTTAAACAAAGAAACTTACTGAAAACAGAGAAACTGAATGCAGCAAGCCTCAATTTAGCCATTTATCTACATTAGTTTTGGCATTTCCATTCTATGCAAAAATTAATTTCTAAACCCGTATTATTTTTCCTGTATATTAGTCTTATGAAAAGAATTGTATTGAAGAAATTCAGAGAGCAATTAACAAAAACTAGAAGACAAACGCTTCTTCAGAGGGGGAGGGGACATTTGTGAAAAATGATGGTGTGATTAATTTTCAACAATATTACTTTTAGTGTTACTGGCTTCCTTTCATAAGTTGATTTATTTAAGCTTAGTTTATGATATATAATACAGCTATTATTGAGCTAACAGATTTTAATTCTAATTGTGCTAAAAATTGGCACAGATCAATACATCATAAATCTCACAAACTCTAGAATACTATTTGAGATGAGTTTCATATAAAAGTCTAACGCCTAGATTTAGAGTTTGGCGTTAGCCGTCAAAACCAGCGTTAGAGGTTCCTAACGCTGGTTTTGGGCTACCGATGGTATTTAGAGTCATGTAGGTAAGGGTCTAACGCTCACTTTCCAGCCGCGACTTTTCCATACCGCAGATCCCCCTACGCCATTTCGTATCCTATCTTTTCAATGGGATCTTTCTAACGCCGGTATTTAGAGTCTTGGCTGAAGTGAGCGTTAGAAATCAAACGACAAGACTCCAGCCGCAGAGAAAAGCCAGGAGTTAAGAGCTTTCTGGGCTAACGCCGGTTCATAAAGCTCTTAACTACTGTGCTCTAAAGTACACTAACACCCATAAACTACCTATGCACCCCTAAACCGAGGCCCCCCCACATCGCCGCCACTCTATTATATTTTTTAACCCCTAATCTGCCGACCGCACACCGCCGCCACCTACGTTATACTTATGTACCCCTAATCTGCTGCCCCTAACACCGCCGACCCCTATATTATATTTATTAACCCCTAATCTGCCGCCCCCAACGTCGCTGCTACCTTACCTACAATTATTAACCCCTAATCTGCCGACCGGACCTCACCGCTACTATAATAAAGTTATTAAACCCTAATCCGCCTCACTAACCCTATAATAAATAGTATTAACCCCTAATCTGCCCTCCCTAACATCACCGACACCTAACTTCAAGTATTAACCCCTAATCTGCCGACCGGACCTCACCACTACTCTATTAAATTTATTAACCCCTAAAGCTAAGTCTAACCCTAACACTAACACCCCCCTAAGTTAAATATAATTTTTATCTAACAAAATAAATTAACTCTTATTAAATAAATTAATCCTAATTAAAGCTAAATACTTACCTGTAAAATAAACCCTAATATAGCTACAATATAAATTATAATTATATTGTAGCTATTTTAGGATTTATATTTATTTTACAGGCAACTTTGTATTTATTTTAACCAGGTACAATAGCTATTAAATAGTTAATAACTATTTAATAGCTACCTAGTTAAAATAATTACAAAATTACCTGTAAAATAAATCCTAACCTAAGTTACAATTAAACCTAAAGCAAATTTTTGGTGGATTTTGAAAATCCGCCCAAAGAAAGAATACACTTGTAGCACTCAAGAGCTATCAATATATTTATAACATCACTTTGGTGATTAAATAATTATCTGTAATTTACAGCAAGTCTTTAATAGGTAGTTGTCAGAGGTGAGTAGAAAGGAATGATAAAATATAACTTTTATTTACTTTATTATATTAAAAGGGGGAAAAAAACACACACAATTAAAAATACACGCAATCTTGACCCATGCGTTAAGTTGCCTAGTATGTCTAATATTATTGGATAAACTAGGAGCCGATATAATAATCAAAACAGAGACTAGTACAGGGAAAAGTAGATATCCAGTTGGATGGATTAATTAGATATACGATTATGGATGTACGTACAAAATTTGTGAATTTATTGATCAAAATTAATCTAAATTCAATGTCTACACCATTTGTAAGTTTGGTTGATATCTCGTGAATACGTATGCAGTTAGTATTAATCAGGTGCAACCTAACTGAGATCTGACCTATATTGGTTGATTATATCTGCTACTAACCAATACAGTCTATGGGGCCTAGTTATCAAGCTGTCAACCTCAAATATGCTGGAATTCCGCAGCGTATTTGTGGCGAGGCTGATTCGCCTTAGTTATCAAAGGCTAGAGACCGGCAAAAGTAGAATTTAGTGACATAAGCTTCGATCCGCCGGACTCAGTCCGACACAGATCGATTCTTACGTCACTCCAGATGTTCTGCACACAAGTGCGGCACAATCTGACTACTTTTGCAAGTTATCAAAAAACTAGCAGGTACGCTCGGCACTTTTACGGCCCAGCGTACCTGGTTTTCAAAAGATACATAGATGATACATAGATGATGTAATCATCATTTGGAGAGGAACACTAGAATCTTTAGAGAATTTTTGTACCAATATGAATAATAATAATCACAATATCAGATTTACCAAAGAAATAAGTAAAGAATGTCTAAATTTCTTAGATTTACAAATTTATGTAGAGCAGGGAATACTAAATACCAGAACATATTTCAAACCGGTTGACAGCAACAATTTCATACACTCAACTAGCTGTCACCATTATCTATGGAAAAACAATATCCCCAAAGGCCAAATGATGAGGGTAAGAAAAAATTGTAATAAAAAAGAAGACTATTTAACTCAGTCACTCATTCTGAAAGAAAAATTTATTGAAAGAGGATATAAAGATAATATTGTGGAAGATATAAGACAAGATATTGAAAAAATAGATAGAAGAACCCTACTAACAAAGAAACAAAAGGAACCAGATAATACACAAATCAGCACAATTAAAGTACCATTTATTACTGAATATAATGCCAATCATAAATTAACAGAGAAAATTATGAAGAAACACTGGCATATTTTAAAACAAGACAAAATACTAGGACCTCTAATTAATGAAAGACCCCATTTTATCTACAGAAGAGCAAATAACCTGAAAAACAAGTTGGCCCCCACTACTATAAAGAAAAAACGAAATAACGATAGGGACTTAAAAGGAAACGAAATAAAAGGTTTTTTTCCTTGTTTTATCTGCAAATCATGCAGACATTCACAGAAAAGAAAAACAATTATTTCTAATACAAACAAAAAAGAATTTAAAATCCATGATTGTATTAGATGTACAGATACCAATACGGTATATGTAATTCAGTGCAAATGTGGTCAGCAATACGTAGGAGAGTCGGAAAGACCTCTACGGGAACGAATCAGAGAACACATTTTATCTATTGAAAACATGGACAAAGAAAGAAATAAGGACCTACCGGTTCCTAAACACTTTAAACAATGTAATGGAGGTAACTTAAAATGTTTTCAATATACGGGGATAGCTAAACTGCCCAAGCAAACAAGAGGAGGGGATGTACACAATAAGCTGCTGCAACTAGAGAGTAAATGGATTTTTAATCTTGATACATTACACCCTCAGGGCCTTAATCTAGAAATCGAATTAGGAAGCTTTTTCAAATAATAAATCTATACAAAGAATTTTTAAAAAAAAGTTTTTTGTGAATTTTTTATAAATGTTTTTTATAAATGTTTTTAAGATAACAGTGTTTCTTCCATCATACTAAAAAAATTTTTTATAAAAAGCTTTTACAAAAAAAAATTTTTCTATTTTTTTATCTTTCAAAGTGGCTTATATTACATGATCTCTTTTTTCTTTTAAATTATCAAATAGTTTATATTAAATATATATATCTTTAATATTTTTAACTATAATATCATTTATAAAAACAGCTTCTGTAATATATCTTTTATAATACCACTCTCTCAGGTCCGTTAGGAATTGATAATATGTTTTTCACCATTTAATAATCAATTATTAAACTTTTGAATAATCAATTGTTAATTGATCCAAAATTATGTATCTTGTTTTTATAAACCTTTCCATAAGCTTTCACTTCTTAAATATATTTGCTTAGAAACACATCACTAAAATGTAAAACGTTTTTTTCTATTGCAAAGTAAACGATATGCACAGCAAACACAAACTGAACAAATATATCAACTAATTATGAATTTAATTAGTATGGACATCCAGATATAAAAGGACCCCATCAGTATCATCCGGTATGGTTTGACAAAGGCTCTAAGGAGCTGAAACGCGTTACCAATACACGGATGATACATTGAGGACGTTGCTGAGGACGCTGCTAGGACGCTGCTAAGGAAAGTCAGGTTTCAATCCAGGATACAACTCGCCAACGTCACTTCCCGCACTTGTGGGCGTGTCTTAGGATTGACACGGGTCTTTGTGTTTGGCGCTACCCCTAAACTGACGAGCATTTGCAGCGGTTTGCAGCAGTTTCAAATAAGGTACTTTCTTCTGCTCTGACATTGCTTCTAAAGCACAAGTACGATTCATAAAGGAATAACCCAAAAAGGGTATTTGTTTCTGAGAAATATCACAGACGGACATTGGAGTTTGGAGTAAAAACTTTTCTCTCTCTTCTCCTATCATATGCCGACTTATTGTTAACACTGCTAACTCAGATTCTGAGACAAGAGAGGATCACTCTAAACACATATACATATGCTTAAGTCCAATTATAAGCATACAATTTGATGAACTGTTTCTAATGAGAAGTTTTTTAAAATTACCTTGCACAAGGTCACTTTAAGGCATTTAAGGCTTCTTTTAGACACTTTTCAGATACATTTTTAGTTTGTGTATTAGATTTTAATTTTATCTTAGTATTAGATTGTCTAACTATATATATTTTAACCGGAAATATCGTTATTTATTTAGCACTCAGATTGGTACCAATAGGGAGAAGTTAGATTTTAACATTGTTCATGTGTATTTTGCCTACATTTTTTCGTATAAATTAACAGTTATTATTTCAAATAAATTTATTGATTGTAAAAAATCTTTTTGGTATTTAATGTGAATTTCATATTATCGGTACTTTATGGACTGTCTGTTTTAAATATTTAAAAATAAGAAAATTTATGAACCTAAATAGATAAATAAAAAGCCATTATTAAAAAGATCTATTGCCATTTGTGTTTCACACAATATTGGCGCACACATATATACCCACTTTTTGCACCTCTGATCATTATCAGGCTTAGGGATTGCCTGTTTTTTATGTGTAGCCCAGATCTTGTCTAGCGCATTTTTTTCATAATTTCCTTCAATAAACTGTCTTAAATAATCCCAAGTGAAAAACTTTGCAGCAAGTATAATAATGGCAAACAAAACAAGTATTTTTGAAATAAGATCTAGTATGTACGATGATTTACAATCCTTAATAAATAAAGAGAAGACAGAATTTCTGAAAACTTTAGAAAATAAAAAAGAAACATTAGATGACCTAATGAAACTTCTAGAAAAGAAACTAACAACTGAACTTAAATGTAGAACTGAGTATCTATTTCTAGAAAAATATTTGGAAGTTAAAAGAGTACCCAGAGGTCTCAGAATAAAAAAGGAATGCTCTTTTAAGGTTGAAGATGAGGAATTTAAAAGAAAATGGAGGGAAATTTTGGAGGATGCCTCCATGAAACTAATGAAATTAATCAAAGAACACAGGGGTGATACCCTAATAAGTTTAGGAAACGAAATAAATGAGATAGAATTAAAACTAAGCGATTTTAAAGACTCATTAGAGTATAAAGACAGTGAGAAAAGAATTAAAGACAATATGGAAGAGCTAAAAAGTTATCTCCTGAAAATAAAAATGGACAAATTTGAAAGGGACGACCAGGATTACAAACATTTTGAGGAAGGGAACTATGCTGATACCTATACAACACACAGGTGGCGTCATAATAGATTTAGAAATAATACACAACATTTACAAGAAAACACTGAGAAAAGTACAAATGAAAATAAAAAAGAAGTACAACAGGAAAACAGAATGAGGGCCAACTACAATTATAATAATTATAAACCTGAATGGAACGATGTGAGGCACTATCGGAGTAATCAATATAATAAAACACCTAATAATAGAGAAAATAGACCATCCTCTCAAAGTACAAGAAGGGAATATTATGCAGGATATAGACGAAATTCCTATAATCCTCAGAGACAGGATGATAATAGTTGGCATAATGAAAATAGAAATTTGAATGGAAATTGGAACTACGCTAGAAACTATGATAGGGATTTTGATTGGAGAAATCATAAGATGGAGAGAACAGAGAGAATAAGAGAAAATAATGTCCCCTTATATAATAGGTTTGCACCCTTGGAGAGAGAGCAAGATAGGGTAGATAATCATGGACCACAAACAGAAAGACATACACAAAGTCATATCAATCCCCCAACAGCTACCAATCATTTTTTAGAGAGAGGACAGAACACATACAACGAACCGGTGCTAGAACCAAAAGAACAAAGATCAGGTCAAAGAAAGAGAAACCACTCAGGAGGAGAGGGAAACGAGGAAGAGGCTTACAGAAAGCCAACAGACAAAAGAAAGAAGTGAGTAATAATAAGGAAAATGGCATCTATAATTTAAGTAGTTACATTCTAAAAGAAGAAGAAAAAGGCGTTCTATTAAAAGGCCTTTCTTTTGCCCCCACTACAAAAATCAATAAATTTAACACTTACATAGATGCTAATAAATTCATTAGATCCTTAACCCTGAAGAGATATTTTGCAAAAAGTGCTCTAGAGAGGGAGGTTCAGCAACCTAGAAATATCCTACCTGATACTAATGGTTTTATACACTCTGGCCTAAAGAATAAATCATCCTTTTACCCCAAACATGAAAAGGGGCCTATTTTAGAAACTTTTGAAAAATTAATTATAAATGACATAAAAAATATACCCGAAAAGAAAATCAATAAAGTAAAACACAATCTATCAAAGAAACAAGAAAACCTTATCAGAGAATTAGAAAACAATAATGAAATCATTTTCAAAAGCGCAGATAAAGGCGGGGGAATTGTAATTTTAGATAAGGCACACTACACGAGAATATGTGACAATTTACTTAAAGATGAAAATACCTATAAAAAGAGCAAAATCAATCCCACTACTTTTTATACTTGGGAATTAAAATCACTTTTAAATAAATACAAAACTTTAGAGGTAATAAATGAAAAAGAATATGATTATCTTTTTAAAAAAACACCAAGAATCCCTGTCTTTTACATATTGCCTAAGATACACAAGTCCCTTACAGACCCACCGGGTAGACCAATAATATCCGGTATAGACTCAGTTACCGCCAACCTTTCGCAATATGTGGACAGATACCTGCAAAAATATGTGACATCTCTTGACTCATATTTAAAAGACTCAACAGAAGTCATTAAACTTTTGGAAGATATAATCTGGACAGATGAAATGTGGTTAGTAAGCTGTGATGTAACATCACTCTATACTATAATTGAACATTCTAAAGGCTTAGAGGCGGTAAAACATTTCTTAAATAATGACTCAACAATTAAAAAAGAACAGGGTGATTTTATTTTGGATAGCATAGATTTTATCTTGAATCACAATTACTTCCAATTTGGTGATTCCTACTATTTACAAACATGTGGAACTGCAATGGGGACTAGGTTCGCACCCAGTTACGCGAACCTTTTTATGGGCCTTTGGGAGAAAGAATTTTTAGCCACCCAGGAACTGGGTGCGAGCCTAGTCCTCTTCAAAAGATACATAGATGATGTAATCATCATTTGGAGAGTAACACTAGAATCTTTAGAGAATTTTTGTACCAATATGAATAATAATAATCACAATATCAGATTTACCAAAGAAATAAGTAAAGAATGTCTAAATTTCTTAGATTTACAAATTTATGTAGAGCAGGGAATACTAAATACCAGAACATATTTCAAACCGGTTGACAGCAACAATTTCATACACTCAACTAGCTGTCACCATTATCTATGGAAAAACAATATCCCCAAAGGCCAAATGATGAGGGTAAGAAAAAATTGTAATAAAAAAGAAGACTATTTAACTCAGTCACTCATTCTGAAAGAAAAATTTATTGAAAGAGGATATAAAGATAATATTGTGGAAGATATAAGACAAGATATTGAAAAAATAGATAGAAGAACCCTACTAACAAAGAAACAAAAGGAACCAGATAATACACAAATCAGCACAATTAAAGTACCATTTATTACTGAATATAATGCCAATCATAAATTAACAGAGAAAATTATGAAGAAACACTGGCATATTTTAAAACAAGACAAAATACTAGGACCTCTAATTAATGAAAGACCCCATTTTATCTACAGAAGAGCAAATAACCTGAAAAACAAGTTGGCCCCCACTACTATAAAGAAAAAACGAAATAACGATAGGGACTTAAAAGGAAACGAAATAAAAGGTTTTTTTCCTTGTTTTATCTGCAAATCATGCAGACATTCACAGAAAAGAAAAACAATTATTTCTAATACAAACAAAAAAGAATTTAAAATCCATGATTGTATTAGATGTACAGATACCAATACGGTATATGTAATTCAGTGCAAATGTGGTCAGCAATACGTAGGAGAGTCGGAAAGACCTCTACGGGAACGAATCAGAGAACACATTTTATCTATCGAAAACATGGACAAAGAAAGAAATAAGGACCTACCGGTTCCTAAACACTTTAAACAATGTAATGGAGGTAACTTAAAATGTTTTCAATATACGGGGATAGCTAAACTGCCCAAACAAACAAGAGGAGGGGATGTACACAATAAGCTGCTGCAACTAGAGAGTAAATGGATTTTTAATCTTGATACATTACACCCTCAGGGCCTTAATCTAGAAATCGAATTAGGAAGCTTTTTCAAATAATAAATCTATACAAAGAATTTTTAAAAAAAAGTTTTTTGTGAATTTTTTATAAATGTTTTTTATAAATGTTTTTAAGATAACAGTGTTTCTTCCATCATACTAAAAAAATTTTTTATAAAAAGCTTTTACAAAAAAAAAAAAAAAAAAAAAATTTCTATTTTTTTATCTTTCAAAGTGGCTTATATTACATGATCTCTTTTTTCTTTTAAATTATCAAATAGTTTATATTAAATATATATATCTTTAATATTTTTAACTATAATATCATTTATAAAAACAGCTTCTGTAATATATCTTTTATAATACCACTCTCTCAGGTCCGTTAGGAATTGATAATATGTTTTTCACCATTTAATAATCAATTATTAAACTTTTGAATAATCAATTGTTAATTGATCCAAAATTATGTATCTTGTTTTTATAAACCTTTCCATAAGCTTTCACTTCTTAAATATATTTGCTTAGAAACACATCACTAAAATGTAAAACGTTTTTTTCTATTGCAAAGTAAACGATATGCACAGCAAACACAAACTGAACAAATATATCAACTAATTATGAATTTAATTAGTATGGACATCCAGATATAAAAGGACCCCATCAGTATCATCCGGTATGGTTTGACAAAGGCTCTAAGGAGCTGAAACGCGTTACCAATACACGGATGATACATTGAGGACGTTGCTGAGGACGCTGCTAGGACGCTGCTAAGGAAAGTCAGGTTTCAATCCGGGATACAACTCGCCAACGTCACTTCCCGCACTTGTGGGCGTGTCTTAGGATTGACACGGGTCTTTGTGTTTGGCGCTACCCCTAAACTGACGAGCATTTGCAGCGGTTTGCAGCAGTTTCAAATAAGGTACTTTCTTCTGCTCTGACATTGCTTCTAAAGCACAAGTATGATTCATAAAGGAATAACCCAAAAAGGGTATTTGTTTCTGAGAAATATCACAGACGGACATTGGAGTTTGGAGTAAAAACTTTTCTCTCTCTTCTCCTATCATATGCCGACTTATTGTTAACACTGCTAACTCAGATTCCGAGACAAGAGAGGATCACTCTAAACACATATACATATGCTTAAGTCCAATTATAAGCATACAATTTGATGAACTGTTTCTAATGAGAAGTTTTTTAAAATTACCTTGCACAAGGTCACTTTAAGGCATTTAAGGCTTCTTTTAGACACTTTTCAGATACATTTTTAGTTTGTGTATTAGATTTTAATTTTATCTTAGTATTAGATTGTCTAACTATATATATTTTAACCGGAAATATCGTTATTTATTTAGCACTCAGATTGGTACCAATAGGGAGAAGTTAGATTTTAACATTGTTCATGTGTATTTTGCCTACATTTTTTCGTATAAATTAATAGTTATTATTTCAAATAAATTTATTGATTGTAAAAAATCTTTTTGGTATTTAATGTGAATTTCATATTATCGGTACTTTATGGACTGTCTGTTTTAAATATTTAAAAATAAAAAAATGTATGAACCTAAATAGATAAATAAAAAGCCATTATTAAAAAGATCTATTGCCATTTGTGTTTCACACAATATTGGCGCACACATATATACCCACTTTTTGCACCTCTGATCATTATCAGGCTTAGGGATTGCCTGTTTTTTATGTGTAGCCCAGATCTTGTCTAGCGCATTTTTTTCATAATTTCCTTCAATACCTGGTTTTCAAGCCCTGGAGGCGGCGGATCCCATAGGAATCAATGGGAGTCTGACCATAGCGAAAGTACAAGTTTGCTGCTGACAGACATCCCATTGATTCCTATGGGAGATGTCTACACCTAACACCCTAACATGTACCCCGAGTCTAAACACCCCTAATCTGCCCCCCCTACACCGCCGCAACTAAATAAAGTTATTACCCCCTAAACCGCCGCTCCTACACCCCGTCGCAACTATAATAAATGTATTAACCCCTAAACCCCAACTATAATAAACATGTTAACCCCTAAACCTCCACTCCCGGAGCCCACTGCAAGCTATAATAAACATGTTAACCCCTAAACCGCCGCTCCCTGACCCCGCCGCAACTATAATAAATGCATTAACCCCTAAACCGCCGCTCCCGGACCCTGCCGCAACCTATATTAAATTTATTAACCCCTAATCTGCCCCCCCTACACTGTCGCCACCTATAATACATTTATTAACCCCTTTCCTGCCCCCCACTACACCGCCGCCACTATAATAAAATTATTAACCCCTAAACCTAAGTCCAACACTAACCCTAACACCCCCCATAACTTAAATATTAATTAAATAAATCAAAATAATATTTCTATTATGAACTAAATTAATCCTATTTAAAACTAAATACTTACCTTTAAAATAAACCCTAATATAGCTACAATATAAATTATAAATTTATTGTAGCTATTTTAGGATTTATTTTTATTTTACAGGTAACTTTCAATTCATTTTAACTAGGTACAATAGCTATTAAATAGTTATTAACTATTTAATAGCTTACCTAGCTAAAATAAAGAGAAATTTACCTGTAAAATAAAAACTAACCTAAGTTACAATTACACCTAACACTACACTATACTTTAATAAATTATTCCTATTTAAAACTAAATACTTACCTGTAAAATAAAGCCTAAGATAGCTACCATGTAATTAATAATTACATTGTAGCTATTTTAGGATTTATATTTATTTTACAGGTAACTTTGTATTTTTTTTAGCTAGTTAGAATAGTTATTAAATAGTTCTTAACTATTTAATAACTACCTAGCTAAAAGAAATACAAAATTACCTGTAAAATAAATCCTAACCTAAGTTACAATTAAACCTAACACTACACTATCATTAAATTAATTAAATAAATTAAATACAAATAACTACAATTAAATACAATTAAATAAACTAACTAAAGTACAAAAAATAAAAAAAGCTAAGTTACAAAAAATAAATAAATAGGTTACAAACATTTAAAAAATATTACAACAATTTTAAGCTAATTACACCTAATTTAAGCCCCCTAATAAAATAACAAAGCCCCCCAAAATAAAAAAAAATCCCTACCCTATTCTACATTAAAAAAGTTCAAAGCTCTTTTACCTTACCAGCCCTTAAAAGGGCCTTTTGTGGGGCATGCCCCAAAGAATTCAGCTCTTTTGCCTGTAAAAGAAAAATACAACCCCCCCAACATTAAAACCCACCACCCACATACCCCTAATCTTACCCCAACCCCCTTAAAATAACCTAACACTAATCCCCTGAAGATCATCCTATCTTTAGTCGTCTTCACTCAACCGAGCCACCGATGGAACTGAAGAGGAGATCCGGAGCGGCAGAAGTGATCCTCCAAGGGGCGCTGAAGAAATCTTCCATCTGATAAAGTGATCCTCCAGGCGGCGCTGAAGAAGTCTTCTATCCGGGCGATGTCATCTTCCAAGCGGGGTCTTCAATCTTCATCCCGCCGACGCGGAACATCCTTCTTTCCAGACGGACTACCGACGAATGAAGGCTCCTTTAAGGGACATCATCCAAGATGGCGTCCCTTTAATTCCGATTGGCTGATAGGATTCTATCAGCCAATCGGAATTAAGGTAGGAAAAATGTGATTGGCTGATCGGATCAGCCAATAGAATGCAAGCTCAATCTGATTGGCTGATTGGATCAGCCAATCAGATTGAACTTCAATCTGATTGGCTGATTCAATCAGCCAATCAGATTTTTCCTACCTTAATTCCGATTGGCTGATAGAATCATATCAGCCAATCGGAATTGAAGGGACGCCATCTTGGATGACGTTCCTTAAAGGAGCCTTCATTCGTCGGTAGTCCGTCGGGAAAGAAGGATGTTCCGCATCGGCGGGATGAAGATTGAAGACCCCGCTTGGAAGATGACATAGCCCGGATAGAAGAATTCTTCAGCGCTGCTTGGAAGATGACATCGCCCGGATAGAAAACTTCTTCAGTGCCGCCTGGAGGATCACTTCATCAGATGGAAGATTTCTTCAGCGCCCCTTTGAGGATTACTTCTGCCGCTCCGGATCTCCTCTTCAGTTCCATCAGTGGCTCGGCTGAGTGAAGACGACTAAATGTAGGATGATCTTCAGGGGATTAGTGTTAGGTTATTTTAAGGGGGGTTTGGGTTAGATTAGGGGTATGTGGGTGGTGGGTTTTAATGTTGGGGGGGTTGTATTTTCCTTTTACAGGCAAAAGAGCTGAATTCTTTGGGGCATGCCCCACAAAAGGCCCTTTTAAGGGCTGGTAAGGTAAAAGAGCTTTGAACTTTTTTAATGTAGAATAGGGTAGGGAATTTTTTTATTTTGGGGGGCTTTGTAATTTTTATTAGGGGGGTTAGATTAGGTGTAATTAGCTTAAAATTGTTGTAATATGTTTTAAATGTTTGTAACCTATTTTTTTATTTTTTGTAACTTAGCTTTTTTTATTTTTGTACTTTAGTTAGTTTATGTAATTTTATTTAATTGTAGTTATTTGTATTTAATTTATTTAATTTATTTAATGATAGTGTAGTGTTAGGTTTAATTGTAACTTAGGTTAGGATTTATTTTACAGGTAATTTTGTATTTCTTTTAGCTAGGTAGTTATTAAATAGTAACTATTTAATAACTATTCTAACTAGCTAAAATAAATACAAAGTTGCCTGTAAAATAAATTTAAATCCTAAGATAGCTACAAAGTAATTATTAATTATATTGTAGATATCTTAGGGTTTATTTTACAGGTAAGTATTTAGTTTTAAATAGGAATAATTTATATAAGTATAGTAAATTTATCTTTATTTTAGCTATGTAAGCTATTAAATAGTTAATAACTATTTAATAGCTATTGTACCTAGTTAAAATAAATTGAAAGTTACCTGTAAAATAAAAATAAAGTTTAGTGTGGGTGCTTAGTGACAGGCTAGCAAGAAAGCTGTAAAAATGCCGAAGAGCAGCGAGATCGGATGAGTGATAACTATCACAGTCCGCTGCTCATCGCCCCGTACTTGGTACGTGGCTTTTTGACAGCTTTTTTGATAACTTTGGCGAATTTTTGAAGGTCCGCGGCGGCGATGTGAGGCGAGCTTAAGCAGGCGTATTGGGCCGGCGAAGACAGGTAAAATAGACACGTTGATAACTACCCCCCTATATGTTGGTTGGTGATATTGATAGTGAGGTGATACAACTAATATTTACATAATAAATTTGTGTTTTATAATGTAAGTAACAATTTGATGTGATATATTGTTAAATATAGCTTCACCTCTATGGTAGCATACTGTATAGTTGGATTAATACTGAAATATATTGGACTTGTATTAGAAGCTTCAATAGTATCTATATGTGTTACCTATTGGTATACACTTATAAGTGAATTTCACTATAAGTATTACTATTTATGCTCCTTGTCAGAAGTGTTGCAACTATGTGTTTAATAGTTGTTATATATTTTTGGTGTATATTAGCCACACATAGAAAGTTGAAATATTTTTATCTGTTTTTGTATTTTCCTCACTGTCTTTTGTGAGTTAATTATTTTGGTATATAAAGATCCTTCAGAAATGTTTTAGATCTCACAATACTTTGTAAGTGATTCTATTTGTATATGAAGATCTTACAAAAATATTTAAGATCTCACAACTTTTTAAATTATTGTGTAGGAAAAGATTCAACTTTAGTGTTAGCTACACAGTTACATTGAAAAAAATATACATAGAAACAATGTTATAAAAAATATTTAAGCATGTTTTCTTTCAACATATGTATTGTCTGAAGTTGTAATTTGAGCTGCAGTTTAATCACCAACAGCAAACCCACATAATCACAATGCTATGCTAATAGGTTTGTCAGGCTATGTTACAGCACATTTCCGGTATTGTGTGGTGTTTACTGTTAATGAATAATTAGTGAGACTGCAGTTCTGACACTGCTAATGGAATATAGACTGCAGTATCTAACATTGCTAATGAAATATAAACTACAGTTCCAACACTGCTGGTAACATACAAACTCCCAAGGTTGACGATTTTAACTATTACAAAAAAATTGATTTGCTGTTGATTGGATAGTTGCTAAAATTGTGATTGAATACCCTGCCTTCGCAGCACTATAGATACAATAACAGCAACACTATATTTTGTGATGTGAGTATCAGTAATTTTGTGGTTTTGTTAAAAAGGATTTAGATCAAAACCTCATTTGTATTTTGTATTTGTTAAATAAATCTTATAGCTACATAAATACTGGGATAACTGTTAACTATAGTATTAAGGTTCAAGCGCTTTCCTTGTCAGTTCTGTTAAGTGTTCAAAGACTGCTTTTGGTCAGTTAGTCACTTGTAAGTTTTGTGAAGCATTTTAAGCAGTTTTTGGTAATATTAAGTTAAATATATCCCTGGTTCAAACACTGCTCTTATCAATACTAACAAGCGTTCTGTGCAGCTGTTAGCTATATTGAACTAGAGTCTGTTCTTAATATCCGGTTCCTTAGTAAGATATATTTAACATGAATATAACTAGGTTTTTATAAGTTAACAACGTCACAATTGCGGCACATTTAAAAAAGAGTTCCCCTTAACTCTTAGGTCCCTAACATGTTTTGCCGGCTTTTTCAAAGGGTATTAATTAAACCTAACACTACACTGTCAATAAATTAATTACATAAAATACCTACAAATAACTACAATTAAACCTAACACTACACTATCAATAAATTAATTACATAAAATACCTACAAATAAATACAATTAAATAAACTAACTAAAGTACAAAAAATAAAAAAAGAACTAAGTTACAAAAAATAAAAAAATAATTTACAAACATTAGAAAAATATTACAACAATTTTAAGCTACCTACTCTAAGCCCCCTAATAAAATAACAAAGCCCCCCAAAATAAAAAAATGCCCTACCCTATTCTAAAATTAAAATAGAAAAGCTCTTTTACCTTACCAGCCCTTAAAAGGGCCTTTTGCGGGGCATGCCCCAAAGAAAACAGCTCTTTTGCCTGTAAAAAATAACATACAATACCCCCCCAACATTACAACCCACCACCCACATACCCCTAATCTAACCCAAACCCCCCTTAAATAAACCTAACACTAAGCCCCTGAAGATCATCCTACCTTATCTTCACCACGCCGGGTGTCACCGATCCATCCAGGCTCCAAAGTCTTCATCCAAGCCCAAGCGGGGGCTGAAGATGTCCATGATCCGGCTGAAGTCTTGGCCCAAGCGGGGGCTGAAGATGTCCGTGATCCGGCTGAAGTCTTGGCCCAAGCGGGGGCTGAAGATGTCCATGATCCGGCTGAAGTCTTGATTCCATCAGCCAATCAGAATTTTCCTACATTAATTCCGATTGACTGATAGAATCCTATCAGTCAATCGTAATTCGAGGGACGCCATCTTGGATGACGTCCATTAAAGGAACCGTCATTCGTCAGGAAGTCGTCGGTGAAGAAAGATGTTCCGCGTCGGCGGGATGAAGATGGATCCGGAAGAAAGAAGATTGAAGATGCCGCTTGATAGAAGACTTCAGCCGGATCATGGACCTCTTCAGCTCCCGCTTGGATCAAGACTTCAGCCGGATCATGGACAAAAGAGCTGTTTTCTTTGGGGCATGCCCCGCAAAAGGCCCTTTTAAGGGCTGGTAAGGTAAAAGAGCTTTTCTATTTTAATTTTAGAATAGGGTAGGGCATTTTTTTTATTTTGGGGGGCTTTGTTATTTTATTAGGGGGCTTAGAGTAGGTGTAATTAGCTTAAAATTGTTGTAATATTTTTCTAATGTTTGTAAAAAAAAATTTTTATTTTTTGTAACTTAGTTCTTTTTTTATTTTTTGTACTTTAGTTAGTTTCTTTAATTGTATTTATTTGTAGGTATTTTATGTAATTAATTTATTGATAGTGTAGTGTTAGGTTTAATTGTAACTTAGGTTAGGATTTATTTTACAGGTAATTTTGTAATTATTTTAACTAGGTAGCTATTAAATAGTTATTAACTATTTAATAGCTATTGTACCTAGTTAAAATAATTACAAAGTTGCCTGTAAAATAAATATTAATCCTAAAATAGCTGCAATATAATTATTAGTTATATTGTAGCTATATTAGGGTTTATTTTACAGGTAAGTATTTAGCTTTAAATAGGATTAATTTATTTAATAAGAGTTAATTTATTTTGTTAGATTAAAATTATATTTAACTTAGGGGGGTGTTAGTGTTAGGGTTAGACTTATCTTTAGGGGTTAATAAATTTAATAGAGTAGCGGCGAGGTCCGGTCGGCAGATTAGGGGTTAATACTTGAAGTTAGGTGTCAGCGATGTTAGGGAGGGCAGATTAGGGGTTAATACTATTTATTATAGGGTTATTGAGGCAGGAGTGAGGCGGATTAGGGGTTAATACATTTATTATAGTAGCGGTGAGGTCCGGTTGCAAGATTTGGGGTTAATTATTGTAGGTAGCTGACGGCGACGTTGTGGGGGGCAGATTAGGGATTAATAAATATAATATAGGGGTCGGTGGTGTTAGGGGCAGCAGATTAGGGGTACATAGGTATAATGTAGGTTGCGGCGGTGTACGGAGCAGCAGATTAGGGGTTAAAAAATATATGCAGGTTTCAGCGATAGCGGGGGCGGCAGATTAGGGGTTAATAAGTGTAAGGTATGGGGTGTTTAGACTCGGGGTACATGTTAGGGTGTTAGGTGCAGACATAGGAAGTGTTTTCCCATAGGAAACAATGGGGCTGCATTAGGATCTGAACGCTGCTTTTTTGCAGGTGTTAGGTTTTTTTTCAGCTCAAACGGCCCCATTGTTTCCTATGGGGGAATCGTGCACGAGCATGTTTTTGAAGCTGGCTGCGTCCGTAAGCACCGCTGGTATTGAGAGTTGCAGTGGCGGTAAATTATGCTCTACGCTCCTTTTTTGGAGCCTAATGCAGCCATTCTGTGAACTCTAAATACCAGCGGTATTTAAAAGGTGCGGGGGAAAAAAAACAGCGTTAGCTACGCGGATCGTTACCGACAAAACTCTAAATCTAGCCGTAAGAGATTAGTGTAAAAATCTATTAAGTGTAAGACCTATTTTTTTCTGAGACTGTAAAACAGTCTTATATATTTTTTTGGGAGGTGAGAGCTTCTGTGTTGAAGTTTATGTGGTTGGTAAATTTTTGTTTTTGTGAGAGCAAATCACATGTATTGAGCACTTCTTTAATTCTGCTATGATAAGTTCATCTACCTTGAGCTTATAGTAAGTATGTTTGATTGGAGTCATCAACAAATTTGGAACTGAGTAAGACTGAAAAAAATGGATATTGAATATTGACTAAAAGTTCTGCATAATCTTAAGGATAAATCAATGAGCAGAGTTACAATTGATTAAAAAATTGATTATTAAAATTTAGCTCATTACCTATAGCCATTAGAATCAATAAATGTAACAAGTCTGCACTATTTTATGCCAGTGGCTTTCCCAATACAACAGATATATGTTACAAAAAAACTATGGCCTAGATTTAGAGTTTTGTCGGTAAGGACCCGCGTAGCTAACGCCGGCTTTTTTCTGGCCGCACCATAAAAATAACTCTGGTATTGAGAGTCCACATAAAGGCTGCGTTAGGCTCCAAAAAAGGAGCGTAGAGCATATTTAACGCAGCTTCAACTCTCGATACCAGAGTTGCTTATGCAAGCGGCCAGCCTCAAAAACGTGCTCGTGCACGATTCCCCCATAGGAAACAATGAGGCTGTTTGAGCTGAAAAAAAACCTAACACCTGCAAAAAAGCCGCGTTCAGCTCCTAACGCAGCCCCATTGTTTGCTATGCGTAAACACTTCCTACGTCTGCACCTAACACTCTAACATGTACCCCGAGTCTAAACACCCCTAACCTTACACTTATTAACCCCTATTCTGCCGCCCCCGCTATCGCTGACCCCTGCATATTATTATTAACCCCTAATCTACCGCTCCGGACACCGTCGCTACTTACATTATCCCTATGTACCCCTAATCTGCTGCCCTAACATCGCCGACCCCTATATTATATTTATTAACCCCTAATCTGCCCCCCAAAACGTCGCCTCCACCTGCCTACACTTATTAACCCCTAATCTGCCGAGCGGACCTGAGCGCTACTATAATAAAGTTATTAACCCCTAGTCCGCCTCACTAACCCTATAATAAATAGTATTAACCCCTAATCTGCCCTCCCTAACATCGCCGACACCTAACTTCAATTATTAACCCCTAATCTGCCGACCGGAGCTCACCGCTATTCTAATAAATGTATTAACCCCTAAACCTAAGTCTAACCCTAACACTAACACCCCCCTAAATTAAATATAATTTACATCTAACGAAATTAATTAACTCTTATTAAATAAATTATTCCTATTTAAAGCTAAATACTTACCTGTAAAATAAATCCTAATATAGCTACAATATAAATTATAATTACATTGTAGCTATTTTAGGATTAATATTTATTTTACAGGCAACTTTGTAATTATTTTAACCAGGTACAATAGCTATTAAATAGTTAAGAACTATTTAATAGTTACCTAGTTAAAATAATTACAAAATTACCTGTCAAATAAATCCTAACCTAAGTTACAATTAAACCTAACACTATACTATCATTAAATTAATTAAATAAAATACCTACAATTACCTACAATTAAACCTAACACTACACTATCAATACATTAATTAAATACAATACCTACAAATAACTACAATGAAATAAACTAACTAAAGTACAAAAAATAAAAAAGAACTAAGTTACAAAAAATAAAAAAATATCTACAAACATAAGAAAAATATTACAACAATTTTAAACTAATTACACCTACTCTAAGCCCCCTAATAAAACAACAAAGCCCCCCAAAATAAAAAATGCCCTACCCTATTCTAAATTACTAAAGTTAAAAGCTCTTTTACCTTACCAGCCCTGAACAGGGCCCTTTGCGGGGCATGCCCCAAGAAGTTCAGCTCTTTTGCCTGTAAAAAAAACATACAATACCCCCCCAACATTACAACCCACCACCCACATACCCCTAATCTAACCCAAACCCCCCTTAAATAAACCTAACACTAAGCCCCTGAAGACCTTCCTACCTTGTCTTCACCATACCAGGTTCACCGATCGGTCCTGAAGAGCTCCTCCAATATCCTGATCCAAGCCTAAGCGGGGGGCTGAAGATGTCCATGATCCGGTAGAAGTCTTCATCCAAGCGGGGCAGAAGAGGTCTTCCATCCAATTGAAGTCTTCATCCAAGCGGGGCAGAAGAGGTCTTCCATCCGATTGAAGTCTTCATCCAGGCGGCATCTTCTATCGACATCTAATGACGGTTCCTTTAAATGACGTCATCCAAGATGGCGTCCCTCGAATTCCGAATCCTCGAGTTCTGGAATCAGCCAATCAGAATCAAGTTCAATCTGATTGGCTGATCCAATCAGCCAATCAGATTGAGCTCGCATTCTATTGGCTGTTCCGATCAGCCAATAGAATGCGAGCTAAATCTGATTGGCTGATTCCATCAGCCAATCAGAATATTCCTACCTTAATTCCGATTGGCTGATAGAATCCTATCAGCCAATCGGAATTCGAGGGACGCCATCTTGGATGACGTCATTTAAAGGAACCGTCATTCGTCGTTCAGTCGTCGGCCAGGATGGATGTTCCGCGTCGGAGGTCTTCAGGATGCTGCCGCTCCATTCCAGATGGATGTTGATAGAAGATGCCGCCTGGATGAAGACTTAGGGGGGTGTTAGTGTTAGGGTTAGACTTAGCTTTAGGGGTTAATACATTTATTAGAATAGCAGTGAGCTCCGGTCGGCAGATTAGGGGTTAATAATTGAAGTTAGGTGTCGGCGATGTTAGGGAGGGCAGATTAGGGGTTAATACTATTTATTATAGGGTTAGTGAGGCGGACTAGGGGTTAATAACTTTATTATAGTAGCGCTCAGGTCCGCTCGGCAGATTAGGGGTTAATAAGTGTAGGCAGGTGGAGGCGACCTTGTGGGGGGCAGATTAGGGGTTAATAAATATAATATAGGGGTCGGCGGTGTTAGGGGCAGCAGATTAGGGGTACATAAGGATAACTTAGGTGGCGGCGCTTTGTGGTCGGCAGATTAGGGGTTAATAAGTGTAGGTAGCTGGCGGTGACGTTGTGGGGGGCAGGTTAGGGGTTACTAAATATAATATAGGGGTCGGCGGTGTTAGGGGCAGCAGATTAGGGGTACATAAGGATAACGTAGTTGGCAGTCGGCAGATTAGGGGTTAAAAAAATGTAATTGAGTGGCGGCGATGTGGGGGGACCTCGGTTTAGGGGTACATAAGTAGTTTATGGGTGTTAGTGTACTTTAGAGTACAGTAGTTAAGAGCTTTATGAACCGGCGTTAGCCCAGAAAGCTCTTAACTACTGACTTTTTTCCTGCGGCTGGAGTTTTGTTGTTAGAGTTCTAACGCTCACTTCAGCCACGACTCTAAATACCGGAGTTAGAAAAATCCCATTGAAAAGATAGGATACGCAATTTACGTAAGGGGATCTGTGGTATGGAAAAGTCGCGGCTGAAAAGTGACCGTTAGACCCTTTTTTGAGTGACTCCAAATACCAGAGTTAGCCTAAAACCAGCGTTAGGAGCCTCTAATGCTGGTTCTCACGGCTAACACCAAACTCCAAATCTAGGCCTATGTTTATAAGCATTCTATAGTGTGTGAAGCTTGCTGTCCTGTCATGTATTTTATATACCCAGGGCACTAGGCAGCAAAGTAGCAATTCAAATTGTGAGTCTAAGAGTTCAGGAGTTTTATATTTATTTTTAGCTCAAATATACACACACTCAGAGACACATAGGATACCATTTATCCACACTACACTGGTTAACATACTTTAATCTTCTTTTGTGGATGGGATGTGAGCAAGCTTCAGCATTGTCCAGCAACCAGTTCTGCTAGCTGTCCCTTGAACTGTGTTAAAGTTCCCATTGTCGTTCAGGGGACAAGTGAAAACAAAGTCTTGTCCTGTGATTTACTGATGTCCTGTGGCTCTTTGGATACAACCGATGGTTGAGTATCAGGTGAGGATACTGTTGCATGCCAGGTTTGGTGGGTTACTTATCGCTGCATTTCACCTGTATCCAGGAGTATAACTATTCCCATGTTGATTGTGAGGTACGTTATGGTGCAAGATTAAGTCTGCATGTGAAAGAATATCTCCCATATGACTGAGACTGTAATCGTAATATTTGGCAACACATATTGCAATGAGCATTTACTTTTCGAAGAGCTGATCACAGGCCTTTTAACTTTTGGGAAACCTATAAGGATATTACAAGTGAAGGTCTTATATTTTTGGACTATTATCCAGCTTTTGAAAGTAAAATAACTCTATACTAGTGTTTATTAAGGTTTTGTAATATTTTGTGAATGTCAAGATGTTTCTTAAACCTAAAATTGAGTTGATAAATGTGGTTGTATCTACAGTCCTTTTCTTTGTTATATTTCTTGATGTATTTAAAGGGACAGTCTACACCAGAATTGTTATTGTGTAAAAATATAGATAATCCCTTTATTGCCTATTCCGCAGTTTTGCATAACCAACACGTTTATATTAATATTTTTTTTACCTCTGTGATTACCTGTATCTAAGCCTCTGCAGACTGCCCCTTTATTTCAGTTCTTTTGAAAGACTTGTGTTTTAGGCAATCAGTGCTGACTCCTACGCAACATCACGGGCGTGAGCACAATGTTATCTATATGTCACACGTGAACTAGCGCCCTCTAGTTATGAAAAAATGACAAAGTGCATTCAGATAAGAGGTAGCCTTCACGGGCTAAGAAATTGCCATATGAGTCCACCCAGGTTTAGCTTTCAACTAAGAATAACAAGAGAACAAAGCAAAATTGATGATAAAAGTAAATTGGAAAGTTGTTTAAAATTACATGCCCTATCTGAATCCTGAAAGTTTATTTTTGACTAGACTGTCCCTTTAATTTTGTGTCAATCCATCTCAAGTGTCCAAACATTGTCAAGTTGGTTACTTGATCAGTTTTAATTTCCCCTTTTTTTGTGATTACCTCTGTTTTAGTATTGCAAAGCCGACTTATCCTCAAGAATTTAGAATCCCAAACCCCTCAAGGGCATAATACTTATTTTAAAAGAGAACAAAGGAGTTCAAGTTTAAACAAAACAAGAGGAAAATTCAGTTTCTTGATTAGAGACTTACACTTGATCATCAGAAAATACTTCATCCTCAGAGGATAACTCAGAAGAAGTAGGACCTGGTTAATTAAGCTTAACAGACGTTAATGTACTTAAATCAGAAAATCTAGTTGAGGGATTATCAGGAACAACCTTCTTAAGCCTACTTAGAGGTGGCATGGCCGCCAACATCCCAGATAAAGAAGAGTGTAAAAAATCTTAAAATCCTGGAGCAAAATATGAAGAACTCTCCTTTGGAAAACAAACAGAGGGAGCATAGATACCTTTTCAAGTAAGAGCAACAAAGGACTGATCAGAATGCATAACATGATTTGCAAAGCTGAGCAGGGGGAATTATAAAACCAGCTTGCAAAAAATACACTTTATATTAGTAGGAAAGTGTTCAAAGGATCTAGCTTCTGAGGTTGAAGTATTAACTGAAGAGAGGACAGTATGCTTCATCATTATAGATTAACAGGCAGGTAATAAGTAAATTGAAATACAGGTAATGATTTAAACATAATATTAAAAATAACATTAAAGGCAGAATAAATAAAGCAGGTCTTGAAATCAATAAAATATTACCCTCTCACCAATGGCTAAAGCAAGCTTGAGGAGCATTAAAAATTCATAGAGATTTAGATGAGTGCTGATCCGATGACGGGCTAAACATACAACTTGCACAAAATACTAAGGGCAATATTACAAGTTGCGCGTCTCCACACGCGATATGGTCTTTTTCCATTGCGCAGGTATTATTAGTCTTGAAAAATCGTGATTGCATGCATGCACTCGCCTTTTATGCAATAATCTTTTCCTCACTAGAAGAGCTGTAGTTAATGGGTTTGCACAACATTAAAGTTTCACAAAACACTTAAAAAATACATGAACAAGGGTTCAAAGATATGTGATCTCGGGTGTTAGAAAAAAAAAACGATGTAGGGATTTTACATTCAGATACATACACATACATAGAGAAACATGGATTTATGTGTATACAGATATGTTTCACTTTACAGATAATTAAAAGATTTTACATTATAATCTTATGCACATTAAATAATATCTCATAGGGATTTTAAAATATATATATTCATATATATATATATATATATATATATATATATATCTTGCTTTAAATAGATATATATGTCTAAAATTCATCACATATATAGAGAAATATGTATTTATAAATAAATATTCGCATTTTCATGTACACTTTTCAAGGACAATACATCATGGGTTTGTGCAACAAATTAGGGTTTTTGTGATTTTTTTTCTATTTGTCTTCTCTATTAACTTCTATGGGGATTACGTGAGCTTGCACGCAATTTGGCTGTTTGGATTAGGCTGTTTAATGCGTGAGCATAATAAGTTATTTTGCACCCCAAAATACGAAAAAGCCATAACACACACAGAGTTTTCACAACTGATTTGCCGCACAGCTTGTAATCTTGCCCTAAGTGTGCCAAGAATGAAGCATGCAAAAAAAAGGCACGTAAACGTCCTTAACGCGCAAAAAACCCCAATGTGCGTAATCATGCTGATGCTTTAAAAACTTGCCACGCCCAAGCAAGTCAGTAAGTAAAAAAATAAATATTTAACACTCCTCAAGGCCTTCTTAGGGTGAAAAAAGGTAAACCCACACCTAAAATACCTGACATAATGGTCCCCAGGCTATGATATATGCATACGTGAGTACCTACTAATAGCCTACATGATAAGCAGGTGCCAACAACAACCCCCACATTTAACTGCCAGGCACCGATACTACTGGAATTACCATAAACAGAATTAACTGCTTCCAGTAGATAGCCAATTCAGTGCTATGCAAGTGACAGCAGAGGATCTATATGTATGGAGTATAACGTTCAACCATACTCCTCTGTGCAAACTTTAGCTCATTGGGCAGAAAACTGGGCCTCAAATAAGTCTTAGAACCCTTCTCAAAAACGCCTGGAGAACCTTCATTCTTCACCTTCCTCCTACAAAGGCAAAGACAAGACTAGTTTCAAGTATGGTGGGAGGGGTTTTAAAGGGCTCTGGGAGTTTAGGGATCTTTGCCTCCTCCTAGTGGTCAGGAGTATAATTCCCAGGAGTAATGTGTCATGGACTTTTACTGTGTATTTACTGTAAATAAATTACATTCCAATGTTCTTCACATTCTAGAAAATGTACATAGTATTGTTAAATATCTATTTAAATATATATATATATATATATATATATATATAAATATATTAGTTTATATATATGTATATGTATATATATATATTTTTGTATATATATATATAGGTATAGATATATATTTTACAAGAAATATTCATATATATATATATATATATATATATATATATAGAGAGAGAGAGAGAGAGAGAGAGAGAGAGAGAGAGAGAGATAACATATGTGTGTGTATATAAATTTATATTTAAAAATGAAAATAACATGTAGGTCGAACACAGTGTCAGGTTAGTGTGTGTTAGTGTTCCGTTAAAGTCTAAGGGGAAAAGTTAATGTGGTTGCAATATCTTGAGTTTTAAGGTAAGGTTTTTTTTTTGGCGCACAAACAATTTACTTTCAACTTGTAATGCGCATGCGAGTGAAAGTGTTAAATAGTGTGCCACCTGTAATCTATCCCAAAGTTCTTTGAGATCTAAAGTAAGAAGGATTTCTTTGAAAAGAAATCTAAATCAAAAGAGAGAAAGTAACTAATCTTCATGAACTGAAACTCAAGGACAGGTTCAATATGTATGAGAGAATTGCAGGCATAAGAAAATGTCACCATTTTCAGGTGGTATCAGATAGTACTATCAGGTGCTTCTTTATATATATACATCGCAAGAGTTTTAAGAACATGCAGTGATGAAATATGCCCCCTGATTCTACAAAATATTGGCTGTTTTGCTTGTGTCTATGATGACCAATTGTGATTAGCCTTGATTGAGGAAAACTGTTTTTTGAAAAATTCTTCCACCCACCTGGACCAAGAATGTTACTCAAGATGTCTGCTGAGGACAAAGCGTGGGTTCCCATGAACAATGTTTTAAGAAAACTGACACCTGCCGAGTTGTCTACTTCCACTGGATGTTCCCACAACTTTTCCAAGAGACAGTGAGAAACTCTCACCACTTCCAAATCAAACATGTAGCTTGAACTCGTGATGTGTTAGTGATAACTATAATTAATTTAAACTACTGCTCATTTTTATTATTTGTTATGCTTATATTACATTCATTTCTCAAAATGTATGAATTAAATAGGCTTTTCAACAGTTTTCTTTCATCACTAGCTCTGTAACCAGTGGATTCTCAAATTCAATATATATACAGAATAATTCCACCATAGAGGACTTATACAATCTGTGAACATTTTAGGTTCCTATCTAGTCCCCCACCAAAGATAATCAACCGGAAAGTGAGGGGAAATGTTAAAAAAATTGCACTTTCTTGCCCCATTAAAAAAAAAAAAAAAATAAGCGAAGCCTCACACCTCATTTTATGTATGACCACTATACTTGCCTAGGTACCCCATAAATTTTTTTAGGACTGAGCGCCAAACTCTTCCCATTATAAATTGACCCTAAAAGTGGAACTTTTAGCGATCGTGATCATGACATTAGGTTACTTAGGTCTATGTCTATGAAACAAAAATTAACAAAATGTTCATATATTTCATATACTTGTAAAATGTGTTGTGCACAATGACAAAAAAGATGGCTGCTATGTTTAAACCAAGTAAAATAAATTTTTAAAAAAGGTGGTTTCGCAATAACAATACATACAGGTAATCAAGCAAAAAACAAAATTAGGTCAAGCAACCTATGTTGGACCACTTGAGATGAAATTACCCTTTTATGGTTGTTGGTATTTTAAAATCATTCACTCATATTGTTTCCACATTAGCACCATTTGTGCTTTTGTTTTAGAGCATCAATAAACATGATACACTTAATTTATTCTCCCAAATTAACTCTCTTAACCCTTTACCCCTCTGTCACCCACAAAAACCCACATTTTACACACAATAGTCCTGGGTATGCCCCATACCCATTTATTTCTACAAGCATAGCATACCTATGTCCTCTGTTTTTTTGGCACATAAAAATGTTGTTTCTATTCATGTTTATGAATTCAAAAAAGGTTGTTCTGGAAAACCGAAGATGAGAAAGTTGATATCCAGAGAAAGGAAAATTAGGGTAGTAGGGAAGCATGGAGAATGGATAAAAAATCATTCAAGACAGGGAAGTGAGAAATTGATAGAGATAGATGAGGAATGGATTGAATAAGGTAGAGGGGAGTTAAGGGATGGCAGAGAGAGAGAGGGAGTGAAGCAGGAGAACATAAAAACAAGAGAAAGCAGAGGCATAGGTGTTACTCACTTGTAACCTAGCCGTCTGTTAAAAACACACCATTTGTAGATGTTGGGGTCCTAACGTGACTTTTCCTGCTGATCCCCTTAGCTGTACAGGATATCACACACTTAATACTTATTTATATATATATATGTGTGTTTATGTACCTATACATATGTAAGTGTGTGCCCTGTTTAATGTATATAGCCACTCCAATAAGGATGAATAGAGCTCTACAATGACCTCTAGTTATCAAGCCGTCAACCTCAAATACGCTGGAATTCCAGCGTATTTGTGGCGAGGCTGATTCGCCTAAGTTATCAAGCCCTACACACCGGCAAAAGTAGAATTTTGTGACGTAAGCTACGATCCGCCGGACTCATTCCGACACAGATCAATTCTTACGTCGCTCCAGATGTTCCGAACGCAAGTTTGGAACAGTCTGACTACTTTTGGAAGTTATCAAATGACTAGCAGGTACGCTTGGCACTTTTCCGGCCCAGCGTACCTGGTTTTCAATCCGCCGCCCTGGAGGTTGCGGATCCCATAGGAATCAATGGGAGTCTGAACATAGCGAAAGTTCATGTTCGCTGCTGCCCGATATCCCATTGATTCCTATGGGAGATGTCTGCACCTAACACCCTAACATATAACCCGAGTCTAAACACCCCTAATCTGCCCCCCTACACCGCTGCAACTAAATAAAGTTATTACCCCCTAAACTACCGCTCCCAGAGCCCACCGCCACTCTAATAAACTTATTAACCCCTAAACCGCCGCTCCTGGACCCCGACACAACTATAATAAATATGTTAACCCCTAAACTGCCGCTCCCATACCCCGCCACCACCTACATAATACCTATTAACCCCTATCCCCCCCCCTATACCACCGCCACCTATAATAAATTTATTGACCCCTATCCTGCGGATCCCGTACCCCACCGCAACTAAATAAATTGTTTAACCCCTAAACCGCAGCTCCTGGACCCTGCCGCCACTTATTATTAAACTTATTAACCCCTAATCTGCCCCCCCCTACACCGTCGCCACCTATAATAAATTTATTAACCCGTATCCTGCCCCCTCATACCGCCGCTATCTATATTAAACTAATTAACCCCAAAACCTGTATAACATTAACCCTAACACCCCCCTAACTTAAATATTGTTTTAATAAATCTAAATAAAAATTACTCTTATTAACTAAATTAATCCTATTTAAAACGAAATACTTACCTATAAAATAAACCCAAGAAAATAGAGAGACGCACTCACTGAGACAGAACAATAGCTAGAAAAACTTCTGTGCTTGTCCACAAGGCCAGTGCCACTCAGGGTGCAGTCTCTTTTTGCACACTATGCCTTTTCACAGAGAAAAAATATCCTGTAGCACATCAGTCTGATCCTGCCCAATGACAGTCCAGCACCGAAATACCAGGCAATTCTTCTCTGAACAAGACAAACAACAAACCAGACGTGGACTCCTTGCACACATGCCCTTAGAGAGATGCGACTGCACCTCACTGACGAGGCCCACAGAAGGCCGAAACGATCGTCTGGGGTTGTTGTTTCTCTTGTTCAGAGAAGAATTGCCTGGTATTTCGGCGCTGGACTGTCATTGGGCAGGGTCAGACTGATATGCTACAGGATATTTTTTCTCTGTGAAGGGGCATAGTGTGCTAAAAGAGTATGCACCCTGAGTGACACACTATAATAAAATGAACAGGCACGGAAGTTTTTCCAGCTTTTGTTCTGTCTCAGCTGAGTGCATCTCTCTCTCTCTTTTTATTTATGCAAATTGCTCTTGTGTCTCCCTAAGAGTAAAAGGGGAAACCAGACGTGGACTCCTTGCACACATGCCCTTAGAGAGATGCGACTGCACCTCACTGACGAGGCCCACAGAAGGCCGAAACGATCGTCTGGGGTTGTTGTTTCTCTTGTTCAGAGAAGAATTGCCTGGTATTTCGGCGCTGGACTGTCATTGGGCAGGGTCAGACTGATATGCTACAGGATATTTTTTCTCTGTGAAGGGGCATAGTGTGCTAAAAGAGTATGCACCCTGAGTGACACACTATAATAAAATGAACAGGCACGGAAGTTTTTCCAGCTTTTGTTCTGTCTCAGCTGAGTGCATCTCTCTCTCTCTTTTTATTTATGCAAATTGCTCTTGTGTCTCCCTAAGAGTAAAAGGGGAAACCAGACGTGGACTCCTTGCACACATGCCCTTAGAGAGATGCGACTGCACCTCACTGACGAGGCCCACAGAAGGCCGAAACGATCGTCTGGGGTTGTTGTTTCTCTTGTTCAGAGAAGAATTGCCTGGTATTTCGGCGCTGGACTGTCATTGGGCAGGGTCAGACTGATATGCTACAGGATATTTTTTCTCTGTGAAGGGGCATAGTGTGCTAAAAGAGTATGCACCCTGAGTGACACACTATAATAAAATGAACAGGCACGGAAGTTTTTCCAGCTTTTGTTCTGTCTCAGCTGAGTGCATCTCTCTCTCTCTTTTTATTTATGCAAATTGCTCTTGTGTCTCCCTAAGAGTAAAAGGGGAAACCAGACGTGGACTCCTTGCACACATGCCCTTAGAGAGATGCGACTGCACCTCACTGACGAGGCCCACAGAAGGCCGAAACGATCGTCTGGGGTTGTTGTTTCTCTTGTTCAGAGAAGAATTGCCTGGTATTTCGGCGCTGGACTGTCATTGGGCAGGGTCAGACTGATATGCTACAGGATATTTTTTCTCTGTGAAGGGGCATAGTGTGCTAAAAGAGTATGCACCCTGAGTGACACACTATAATAAAATGAACAGGCACGGAAGTTTTTCCAGCTTTTGTTCTGTCTCAGCTGAGTGCATCTCTCTCTCTCTTTTTATTTATGCAAATTGCTCTTGTGTCTCCCTAAGAGTAAAAGGGGAAACCAGACGTGGACTCCTTGCACACATGCCCTTAGAGAGATGCGACTGCACCTCACTGACGAGGCCCACAGAAGGCCGAAACGATCGTCTGGGGTTGTTGTTTCTCTTGTTCAGAGAAGAATTGCCTGGTATTTCGGCGCTGGACTGTCATTGGGCAGGGTCAGACTGATATGCTACAGGATATTTTTTCTCTGTGAAGGGGCATAGTGTGCTAAAAGAGTATGCACCCTGAGTGACACACTATAATAAAATGAACAGGCACGGAAGTTTTTCCAGCTTTTGTTCTGTCTCAGCTGAGTGCATCTCTCTCTCTCTTTTTATTTATGCAAATTGCTCTTGTGTCTCCCTAAGAGTAAAAGGGGAAACCAGACGTGGACTCCTTGCACACATGCCCTTAGAGAGATGCGACTGCACCTCACTGACGAGGCCCACAGAAGGCCGAAACGATCGTCTGGGGTTGTTGTTTCTCTTGTTCAGAGAAGAATTGCCTGGTATTTCGGCGCTGGACTGTCATTGGGCAGGGTCAGACTGATATGCTACAGGATATTTTTTCTCTGTGAAGGGGCATAGTGTGCTAAAAGAGTATGCACCCTGAGTGACACACTATAATAAAATGAACAGGCACGGAAGTTTTTCCAGCTTTTGTTCTGTCTCAGCTGAGTGCATCTCTCTCTCTCTTTTTATTTATGCAAATTGCTCTTGTGTCTCCCTAAGAGTAAAAGGGGAAACCAGACGTGGACTCCTTGCACACATGCCCTTAGAGAGATGCGACTGCACCTCACTGACGAGGCCCACAGAAGGCCGAAACGATCGTCTGGGGTTGTTGTTTCTCTTGTTCAGAGAAGAATTGCCTGGTATTTCGGCGCTGGACTGTCATTGGGCAGGGTCAGACTGATATGCTACAGGATATTTTTTCTCTGTGAAGGGGCATAGTGTGCTAAAAGAGTATGCACCCTGAGTGACACACTATAATAAAATGAACAGGCACGGAAGTTTTTCCAGCTTTTGTTCTGTCTCAGCTGAGTGCATCTCTCTCTCTCTTTTTATTTATTTATGCAAATTGCTCTTGTGTCTCCCTAAGAGTAAAAGGGGAAACCAGACGTGGACTCCTTGCACACATGCCCTTAGAGAGATGCGACTGCACCTCACTGACGAGGCCCACAGAAGGCCGAAACGATCGTCTGGGGTTGTTGTTTCTCTTGTTCAGAGAAGAATTGCCTGGTATTTCGGCGCTGGACTGTCATTGGGCAGGGTCAGACTGATATGCTACAGGATATTTTTTCTCTGTGAAGGGGCATAGTGTGCTAAAAGAGTATGCACCCTGAGTGACACACTATAATAAAATGAACAGGCACGGAAGTTTTTCCAGCTTTTGTTCTGTCTCAGCTGAGTGCATCTCTCTCTCTCTTTTTATTTATGCAAATTGCTCTTGTGTCTCCCTAAGAGTAAAAGGGGAAACCAGACGTGGACTCCTTGCACACATGCCCTTAGAGAGATGCGACTGCACCTCACTGACGAGGCCCACAGAAGGCCGAAACGATCGTCTGGGGTTGTTGTTTCTCTTGTTCAGAGAAGAATTGCCTGGTATTTCGGCGCTGGACTGTCATTGGGCAGGGTCAGACTGATATGCTACAGGATATTTTTTCTCTGTGAAGGGGCATAGTGTGCTAAAAGAGTATGCACCCTGAGTGACACACTATAATAAAATGAACAGGCACGGAAGTTTTTCCAGCTTTTGTTCTGTCTCAGCTGAGTGCATCTCTCTCTCTCTTTTTATTTATGCAAATTGCTCTTGTGTCTCCCTAAGAGTAAAAGGGGAAACCAGACGTGGACTCCTTGCACACATGCCCTTAGAGAGATGCGACTGCACCTCACTGACGAGGCCCACAGAAGGCCGAAACGATCGTCTGGGGTTGTTGTTTCTCTTGTTCAGAGAAGAATTGCCTGGTATTTCGGCGCTGGACTGTCATTGGGCAGGGTCAGACTGATATGCTACAGGATATTTTTTCTCTGTGAAGGGGCATAGTGTGCTAAAAGAGTATGCACCCTGAGTGACACACTATAATAAAATGAACAGGCACGGAAGTTTTTCCAGCTTTTGTTCTGTCTCAGCTGAGTGCATCTCTCTCTCTCTTTTTATTTATGCAAATTGCTCTTGTGTCTCCCTAAGAGTAAAAGGGGAAACCAGACGTGGACTCCTTGCACACATGCCCTTAGAGAGATGCGACTGCACCTCACTGACGAGGCCCACAGAAGGCCGAAACGATCGTCTGGGGGTTGTTGTTTCTCTTGTTCAGAGAAGAATTGCCTGGTATTTCGGCGCTGGACTGTCATTGGGCAGGGTCAGACTGATATGCTACAGGATATTTTTTCTCTGTGAAGGGGCATAGTGTGCTAAAAGAGTATGCACCCTGAGTGACACACTATAATAAAATGAACAGGCACGGAAGTTTTTCCAGCTTTTGTTCTGTCTCAGCTGAGTGCATCTCTCTCTCTCTTTTTATTTATGCAAATTGCTCTTGTGTCTCCCTAAGAGTAAAAGGGGAAACCAGACGTGGACTCCTTGCACACATGCCCTTAGAGAGATGCGACTGCACCTCACTGACGAGGCCCACAGAAGGCCGAAACGATCGTCTGGGGTTGTTGTTTCTCTTGTTCAGAGAAGAATTGCCTGGTATTTCGGCGCTGGACTGTCATTGGGCAGGGTCAGACTGATATGCTACAGGATATTTTTTCTCTGTGAAGGGGCATAGTGTGCTAAAAGAGTATGCACCCTGAGTGACACACTATAATAAAATGAACAGGCACGGAAGTTTTTCCAGCTTTTGTTCTGTCTCAGCTGAGTGCATCTCTCTCTCTCTTTTTATTTATGCAAATTGCTCTTGTGTCTCCCTAAGAGTAAAAGGGGAAACCAGACGTGGACTCCTTGCACACATGCCCTTAGAGAGATGCGACTGCACCTCACTGACGAGGCCCACAGAAGGCCGAAACGATCGTCTGGGGTTGTTGTTTCTCTTGTTCAGAGAAGAATTGCCTGGTATTTCGGCGCTGGACTGTCATTGGGCAGGGTCAGACTGATATGCTACAGGATATTTTTTCTCTGTGAAGGGGCATAGTGTGCTAAAAGAGTATGCACCCTGAGTGACACACTATAATAAAATGAACAGGCACGGAAGTTTTTCCAGCTTTTGTTCTGTCTCAGCTGAGTGCATCTCTCTCTCTCTTTTTATCTATAAAATAAACCCTAATATAGCTACAATATAACTAATAATTATATTGCAGATATTTTAGGATTTATTTTTATTTTACAGGCAAATTTAAATTTATTTTAACTAGGTACAATAGCTATTAAATAGTTATTAACTATTTAATAGCTACATAGATAAAATAAAGACAAATTTACCTGTAAAATAAAAACTAACCTAAGTTACAATTACACCTAACACTACACTATCATTAAATAAATTATTCCTATTTAAAACTAAATACTTACCTGTAAAATAAACCCTAAGATAGCTACAATGTAATTAATAATTACATTGTAGCTATTTTAGGATTTATATTTATTTTACAGGTAACTTTGTATTTATTTTAACTAGGTACAATAGTTATTAAATAGTTATTAACTATTTAATAACTACCTAGCTAAAAGAAATACAAAATGACCTGTAAAATAAATCCTAACCTAAGTTAAAATTAAACCTAACACTACACTATCATTAAATTAATTCAATAAATTACTAGCCAATACCTACAAGTAAATACAATTAAATAAACTAAACTAAATTACAAAAAAACCCCACTAAATTACAGAAAATAAAAATATATTACAAGAATTTTAAACTAATTATACCTAATCTAAGTCCCCTAATAAAATAAAAAAAATAAAAAATAATAAAAGTCCCTACCCTATTCTACATTAAAAAGTAATCAGCTCTTTTACCAGCCCTTAAAAGGGCTTTTTGCGGGGCATGCCCCAAAGTAATCAGCTCTTTTGCCTGTAAAAAAAAATACAACCCCCCAACATTAAAACCCACCACCCACATACCCCTACTCTAACCCACCCAAACACCCCTTAAATAAACCTAACACTAACCCCCTGAAGATCTCCCTACCTTGAGCCGTCTTCACCCAGCCAGGCCGAAGTCTTCATCCGATGGGGCAGAAGAGGACATCCAGACTGGCAGAAGTCTTCATCCTATCCGGGCAGAAGAGAACATCCGGACCGGCAGACATCTTCATCCAAGCGGCACCTTCTATCTTTATCCATCTGACGAGGAGCGGCTCCATCTTCAAGAACATCCGTCTTCACCGACGACTACCCGACGAATGAAGGTTCCTTTAAGCGACGTCATCCAAGTTGGTGTCCCTCAAATTCCGATTGGCTGATAGGATTCTAATTGGAATTAAGGTAGGAAAAATCCGATTGGCTGATCCAATGAGCAAATCGGATTGAACTTCAATCTTATTGGCTGATAGCATCAGCCAATCAGATTTTTCCTACCTTAATTCCGATTGGCTGATAGAATCCTATCAGCCAATCGGAATTCGAGGGACGCCATCTTGGATGATGTCACTTAAAGGAACCTTCATTCGTCGGGTAGTCGTCGGTGAAGAAGGATGTTCCACGCCGGAGGTCTTGAAGATGGAGCCGCTCCTCGTCGGATGGATGAAGATAGAAGATGACGCTTGGATGAAGATGTCTGCCGGTCCGGATGTCCTCTTCTGCCCGGATAGGATGAAGACTTCTGCCGGTCTGGATGTCCTCTTCTGCCCCATCGGATGAAGACTTCGGCCAGGTTGGGTGAAGACGGCTCAAGGTAGGGAGATCTTCAGGGGGTTAGTGTTAGGTTCATTTAAAGGGGGTTTGGGTGGGTTAGAGTAGGGGTATGTGGGTGGTGGGTTTTAATGTTGGGGGGGTTGTATCTTTTTTTTACAGGCAAAAGAGCTGTTTTGTTTTTTTGTAAATTAGTTTAGTTTATTTAATTGTAGTTAATTGTAGGTATTGGCTAGTAATTTATTTAATTAATTTAATGATAGTGTAGTGTTAGGTTTAATTGTAACTTAGGTTAGGATTTATTTTAAAGGTAAATTTGTCTTTATTTTATCTAGGTAGCTATTAAATAGTTAATAACTATTTATTAGCTATTGTACCTAGTTAAAATAAATTTAAATTTGCATGTAAAATAAAAATAAATCCTAAAATAGCTACAATATAATTATTAATTACATTGTAGCTATCTTAGGGTTTATTTTACAGGTAAGTATTTAGTTTTAAATAGGAATAATTTATTTAATGATAGTGTAGTGTTAGGTGTAATTGTAACTTAGGTTAGTTTTTATTTTACAGGTAAATTTGTCTTTATTTTATCTAGGTAGCTATTAAATAGTTAATAAATATTTAATAGCTATTTTACCTAGTTAAAATAAATTTAAATTTGCCTGTAAAATAAAAATAAATACTAAAATAGCTACAATATAATTATTAGTTATATTGTAGCTATATTAGGGTTTATTTTATAGGTAAGTATTTAGTTTTAAATAGGATTAATTTAGTTAATAAGAGTAATTTTTATTTAGATTTATTAAAATAATATTTAAGTTAGGGGGGTGTTAGGGTTAGTGTTAGACTTAGGTTTAGGGGTTAATTAGTTTAATATAGATGGCAGCGGTATTGGGGTGGCAGGATAGGGGTTAATAAATTTATTATAGGTGGCGACGGTGTAGGGGGGGCAGATTAGGGGTTAATAAGTTTAATATAAGTGGTGGCGGGGTCCGCAAGCGGCCGCTTAGGGATTAAACAATTTATTTAGTTGCGGCGGGGTACGGGATCGGCAGGATAGAGGTTAATAACTTTATTATAGGTGGCAGCGGTATGGGGGGGCAGGATAGGGGTTAATAGGTATTACGTAGGTGGCGTAGGTAGGTGATGTTTGGTATATTGTTTATATTACATTTATTATTAATAACTTTATTTCGTTGCGGGGGGCTCCGGGGGCGGCGGTATAGGGGGTAGAACAGTATAGTATAGTGTGAGTGCTTAGTGACAGGGGTATCGATAAAGCTGTAGAAAAGCCGAAGAGCAGCGAGATCGAATGAGTAATAACTATCACAGTCCGCTGCTCATCGTCCCGTACTTGGTGCGCGGCTTTTTGACAGCTTTTTTGATAACTTTTGCGAACGTATTCAGCTCCGCGGCGCCGATGTGAGGCGAGCTTAGGCGAGCGTATTTGGGCCGGCGTAGGTACGTAAGGAGCTTCATAACTAGAGGCCAATGTCTCTTGTGCTTATTTCAAAGTGTTTTACACCTGTGTAAGATAACAGAGTGTTTGCAAATAGCCATTAACCCCGTAGTGACCAGACCATTTTTCAATTTTCTTACCCTTAAGAACCAGGGCTATTTTTACCTTTTTTGGTGTTTGTGTTCAGCTGTAATTTTCCTCTTACTCATTTACTGTATCCACACATATTATATACCATTTTTTTGGCCATTAACCCCTTAATGACCGGACCATTTTTCAATTTTCTTACCCTTAATGACAATGGCTATTTTTACATTTCTGCAGTGTTTGCGTTTAGCTATAATTTTCCTCTTACTCGTTTACTGTACCCACACATATTATATACCGTTTTTCTCGTCATTAAATGGACTTTCTAAAGATACCATTATTTTCATCATATCTTATAATTTACTAAAAAAAAAAATGATAAAATATGGGGGAAAAATGGGAAAAATCACACTTTTTCTAACTTTGACCCCCAAAATCTGTTACACATCTACAATCACCAAAAAACACCCATGCTAAATAGTTTATAAATTTTGTCCTGAGTTTAGAAATACCCAATGTTTACATGTTCTTTGCTTTTTTTTGCAATTTATGGGGCAATAAATACAAGTAGCACTTTGCTATTTCCAAACCACTTTTTTTCAAAATGAGCGTTAGTTACTTTGGAACCCTGATATCTGTCAGGAATACCTGAATATCCCTTGACATGTATATATTTTGTTTTAGAAGACATCCCAAAGTATTGATCTAGGCCCATTTTGGTATATTTCATGCCACCATTTCACCGCCAAATGCGATAAAAAAAAAAAAAGTTCACTTTCTCACAAATTTTGTCAAAAACTTTAGGTTTCCCACTGAAATTATTTACAAACAGCTTCTGCAATTATGGCATAAATGGTTGTAAATGCTTCTTTGGGATCCCCTTTTTCAGAAATAACAGACTCATATGGCTTTGTGGTTGCTTTTTGGTAATTAGAAGGCCGCTAAATGCCGCTGTGCACCACACATGTTTTATGCCCAGGAGTGAAGGGGTTAATTAGGGAACTTGTAGGGAGCTTGTAGGGTTAATTTTAGCTTTAGTGTAGTGTAGTAGACAACCCCAAGTATTGATCTAGGCCCATTTTGGTATATTTTATGCCACCATTTCACCGCCAAATGCGAGCAAATAAAAAAAAAAACTTTACATTTTTCACAATTTTAGGTTTCTCACTGAAATTATTTACAAACAGCTTGTGCTATTATGGCAGAAATTGTTGTAAAAGCTTCTATGGGATCCCCTTTGTTCAGAAATAGCAGACTTATATGGCTTTGGCATTGCTTTTTGGTAATTAGAAGGCCGCTAAATGCTGCTGCGCACCACACGTGAATTATGCCCAGCAGTGAAGGGGTTAAATTAGGTAGCTTGTAGGGAGCTTGCAGGGTTAATTTTAGAGATCAGCCTCCCACCTGACACATCCCACCCCCCTGATCCCTCCCAAACAGCTCTCTTCCCTCCCCCACCCCACAATTGTTACCGCCATCTTAAGTACTGGCAGAAAGTCTGCCAGTACTAAATAAAAGAGTTTTTTTTTTTTTTTTTTAAATAAAAATTATAAAATATTTTAGTTGTGAAGGACCCCTGCCTTAGCACCAACCTCCCTGATCCCCCCCTCCAGCTCTCTAACCCTCTCCCCTACCTAATTACCGCCATCTTGGGTACTGGCAGCTGTCTGCCAGTACCCAGTTTGGCCCCACAAACCAAACTATTTAAATTTTATTTATAACTTTTATTTGTATTTTTAATTATTTCTGTAGTGTAGCACCCCCCCCCCACAATACCCCCACCCCCTCCCAGATCCTTTTATATGTAAAAAAAAAAAAAAAAATTAACATTTTTTTTAACTTTTTTTTTCCCCCTTCCTTCATTGGTGTCAGTGTGGCTAATGCGCGCATGTGCACGTGCACGCGCGTCCGCGTGCACACGTGCACACGCATCGTGCATGTGTGCGCATCGTGCACGTGCACGCACACGCTCCCTCCTCCCACCGGAAAAAGGCACCATCGGCACCATCACTACCGGTGCAGAGAGGGCCACAGAGTGGCTCTCTCTGCATCGGAGGCTTGTAAAGGGGTATTGCAGGATGCCTCCATATCGAGGCATCACTGTAATACCCTCAGAGCAGCTGGAAGTGATTGTGATCACTTCCAGCACTCTGTTAGACAACTCCGTACCAGGTACGTCCATTGTCATTAACTGCTTGTTAATGCATGACGTACCTGGTACGTCAGTTGTCATTAAGGGGTTAAATGGACTTTATAAAGATACCATTATTTTCATCATATCTTATAATTTACTATAAAAAAATGATAAAATATGATGACACTTTTTCTAACTTTGACCCCCAAAATCTGTTACATATCTACAACCACCAAAAAACTCTCATGCTAAATAGTTTTACATTTTTTTTCCTGAGTTTAGAAATACCCAATGTTTACATGTTCTTTGCATGTTTGGAAGTTATAGGGCAATAAGTACAAGTAGCACTTTGCTATTTCCAAACCATTTTTTTTTTCAAAATTAGCGATAGTAACACTGATATTTGTCAGGAATCCCTGAATAACACTTCACATCTATATATATTTATATTTTAGTAGAGAACCCAAAGTATTGATCTACGCCCATTTTGGTATATTTCATGCCACCATTTCACTGCCAAATGCGATCAAATAAAAAAATTGTTAACTTTTTTACTAACTTTTTCACAAACATTTGGTTTCTCACTGAAATTATTTACAAACAGCTTGTGCAATTATGGCACAAATGGTTGTAAATGCTTCTCTGCGATCCCCTTTGTTCAGAAATAGCAGACATATATGGCTTTGGCATTACTTTTTGGTAATTAGAAGGCCGCTAAATGCCAGCAGTTAAGGGGTTAATTATTTAACTTGTAGGGTTAATTTAGATTTAGTGTAGAGATCAGCCTCCCACCTGACACATCCCTCCCCCTGATCTCTCCCTGTCACCCGTCAAACAGCTCTCTTCCCTCCCCCACCTCACAATTGTCATTGCCATCTTAAGTACTGGCAGAAAGTCTGCCAGTACTAAAACAAAAAGTATTTTTTTTCCTATTGATTCGGCAGTGTTGGATCCCCCTTAGCCCCCCACCTCTCTGACCCCCCCCCATACAGCTCTCTAACCCTTCCCCCTCTACCTATTTGCTGCCATCTTGGGTACTGGCAGCTATCTGCCAGTACCCAGTTTGCCAAATAAAATGTATTTTTTATATTTTTATTTCAAATAAAATATTTTCTGTAGTGTAGCTGCCCCCCTCAATACCCTTCCTCCCTCCCCCTCCCAGCTCCCTTTACCAACATCCCAGATCTCCCCCTCGCACGCCATCTTTCCCATACATTTTCTTAAATGACAGTAGATGTGGCGTGAGCGCGCACGTGCACACCACCACCCACCAATCCCTGCTTGCTTCAGCCGACTCGCACACACATGTGGAGACAAAGGAACTGGAAGGAACCATCTATGGGCCGCCCACCCGCCTCCCTGCTGCTGCGACCCACCAACCCACCAACGATTATCACCATCGATGGCCAATGCAGAGAGGGCCCCAGAGTGTCTCTCTCTGCATCGGTGGCTAAAAAAAGGTATTGCAGTGATGCCTTAATACCCGGGCATCACTGCAATACCTTGAAAGCGACTGGAAGTGATCACAATTGCTTCCACCGCTTGAAATCCCTGAGTACATACAGGGTACGTCCTTGGTCATTAACTGACAGTTTTTGTAGGACGTACACTGTAAATCGTTGGTCGTTAAGGGGTTAAATAGTTGTAAATATGTCCAATATGTAATTTTGAGAGCTTAGCAAGTACCAAGAGGTGTTAAATTCAAAAAGCCAAAACTGGCCTCGAAAAGGTGTTGGAAAGTGATTTGAAAATGTAAAACAATTGCAGATAATTATTTGGTCCCATAGGAGAATTAGGGCTTTTAGTCAGGATCTGAAAAAAAAAAAGTTTGAACAGGAAAGAGACGATTTATTGTGATCCAGTTGAAGCAGGCAATTTTTTTGCAGCATTTAAAAATATGTGGTCTTATGTGTTTGGATGTGCGCCAATACCTGTTTTTGTCTTGTATTTATTTTGGTCATTTTGGCAGCACTCCCACAATATGTGCACTATATATATGCATGTCTTTACCCATGTATATATTGTGAATTAATATAATATATAATGTATAATATAATCTAATATTATTGGGTTTTCATTATACAGTGTTTAAGTGCCAGATTGTATTCCTTCTCAAGTACATCTAATATATTAATGTTGTTTTTAACATTTTCTGATCTGTGGTGCTTGCTGAGACAGCACACCTTTAAGTTCCACACTGATGTGACATCTGTTTTTATATATAATTGCTAAACAGAGTTTTTTGATTGGTGAGCTGTCCCTTTAAGTATCACAGCTGATTTTGCTTGTACTCAGCTACTATGATTAAGCACAATTGTGCGCAAAACATGTAAGTCTGCTGTTCCCTCCTTGGTATGCAGTGTCTTATTTTTTCTGCTTTTTGTCTATCTGTATTTTTTATATGGAATAAACTTACCTTTTTTCAGTAGCTCAGTAGCCGCCTTTTTTTTCTCTCTACAGTTTTTCCCCTATGGTTATTTCTATGTCTATATTCTTTTTTACCCAGTTTAGTGGAGACGTTTGCATACCACTATGTTTGTTTACTATGCAGAAACTCTAGTGTGTAGCTGGAAGGTAGGGGCTCTAATACCGGTAATGTTTATTGTTATCATTTTATAAAGCTCATATCTAGACAGATTCCATAGGAATTAATAACACTTAGTGTTTTATCCATTTATAGGCGATCTTATGTTTGTGCATATATCTTACAGATGTTGATATTAACTATGAGCTGGTTGAAATCTCTGTCCTGCGCACTCGGATATTACCTAGCAGCCTGTATGTAATATTTTAAGCAGTGAGGTTTAGTCTAATTGCAGATCTGCTTCATGGGTTAAAGCCTCTAGGGAATTGTAGTCCATGCACGAATCGCAGCTGTATAGTCCCATGTCCTTGAAGTTAGGTATACTTAATACTCCCAATTTCTGAAACTTAATATTTATATTTTATAGTATACCTTGCTGTGGTATGTATACTAGTACATAGTTCTCCCTTCTATAGGACATATTTACCTATAACACTGGCTGCTGTTAATGTTTCCTTTACACTATACTCTCCTTTATCATAGTACTTAGAAATTTGTTTTAATAAGTATAATGCGGTCTGCAGCGTAAACTGTATTAATACTATTTTATCTGCACAGGTTATGTTATGTATTTCCATTTATATGCTATATCTCTGCAGTGTCCCATGGGTTTCGTATCACATTATCTTATGTTTGTTCTTACTGTGTTTGAATATTATAATCTTACCTCCATAGAGCTCGCCTAGATATGATAGGTTTTAATGTCAATATATGTTTGCCTTCATCTATAATAGCACATAGAGAATGCAGCTAGACAATCTTTTCCAATGCTCCAACGCTACATGTCATGTTGTTATATTATGTCTGTGACAACCTTGAGCTATACCTCACTATCGGCTAGATTTAGAGTTGGGCGGTAGCCGTCAAAACCAGCGTTAGAGGCTCCTAACGCTGGTTTTTACCACCCTATGGTATTTGGAGTCAGTCAGGAAAGGGTCTAACGCTCACTTTGCAGACGCGACTTTTCCATACCGCAGCTCCCCCTACGCCATTTGCGTATCCTATCTTTTCAATGTTATCTTTCTAACGCCGGTATTTAGAGTGTCTTTTTTTTTTTTTTTAATTTATATATTTTTATTGAGGAAACATAGCACATAGGTACATACATGGATACAAAATCAAAATAAAAAATAAAGATGACAACAGGTGAACACAATACTATCCAAACACACACTGTTGTCTTAGTATCCAATCAAATCTGTTCCCCATTTGAGTAATTGAGGATTTGCTGTGTCATCAAGGATTTCTAGCTCCCCTGGAGGGAGCAGACTATTTGAAAACAGAGATGACACCAGTGTTGAGCTGTGCTATCAACATATAAAGCAATTTGATTAAAAAACCGTGGTCAGGTGACCCACAGATTAAAATACAAAGAGGAACAAGGCAGTAACTCCTAACATCAAATAACAGAAATTTGGTGTGAGATAGATGATAAACATTGCATAATATAAAACATTGAGAAATATTAAATATGAATATACAAGAGTTTCTGTCGCGCCCTCAGGGTGAAACCGAACCACAGGTGGGTCCAAACATTACTTTGGGCAGGCGAGGGCACAAGAGAAAAACAAAAATAAAATCAATCTCAGCATAAGCCACACTAGGAGAACCAAGGTACACTCTTACGTGAAACCTTCTACAAATTAAAGATTATCTAGGATGGGAATACTTCTACTGACAGGTTATAAGTAAAAAAAAATATTTATGTAAACACAGAAGTTTTATTCTTGTTAGGGTCCAAAGAGCAGGTAAGACTCTTTGGATAGGGCAGAGGCTACCAAACTCTGCCAAAAGAGGTATGGAGGGGTAATACAGGGAACAATTTACTAGATCATTGCTACTCTGGGACTAAAAATGTAGGAATTCAAAAACTCTAAAAATTTTAAATGAATGGGAGAGAGCGGGTATGCTGGATACTTCTTTAAATACTATATACTAGTGAGTCGTTGAGGAGCTCTGAGAGTGCAGAAGGATAAGCTCTTCCCTGATATTAGTGGCTAGACCTAGTCTCTCAATTTATGGCTATAGAAGAATGTGTTATAACATCAAATGGCCTTAGTTATCCAAGGCACATACCATCTATACTGCCCCTTTAAGTGTGCGCTCAAATATGGACAAAGAAACCCCTTTCCCCATCTAAGAGAACAGTGTAAATAGCTTAAGCATTTATATGGGGTAATTTGTCACTAAACCTATAAAGTTGTACAGGAGAATAAAGCTGCACAATGTCTGTCTATATATATCTGAGAGTACAGATGTTGGAAATACATACGCATTCAGAGGGTAAGTGCAAACCATGTATACATCTATCTAGGTCACAAGAAAACATTATCTGGCTACAACACATATCATCTGTCTAAAGGGCTTAGTCACATCAGTATTATGCATGTACGATCTCTAAACGCAGCTCAAGTTAAGCAAACTCATACTAATAACAAAGTCTCTCCTGTGTGCAGTGATGAATACCAGCCCCCCTAAACCATTAGGGAGAAACTTAGCATAGCAAAATATATAGCAGTTCCTTTGCATGAGTCAATATACATTTGTCCCAGAGATAACCAAATTTGAGATAAGATATGTAAGACTGAGGCTAACGGGTAACCTAGGATCCAAGGCAAGGACTTCACACTAGCCCACTCCTGCACGTCTGATTATACAGACTAAGTGGCGATAGGTACAGCATGCTGGGGAAGTCTGAAAAATCCTCCCCCAGCTCCAAGATAAAGTATGGCTGCACATGGGTAAGTCCGCTTTTCTCCTCACCACGCTGTCGCCAAGCATGAAAGATCTGCAGACCTGCACGGGGACCCGTCCAGCCTCGGCCCGCAGTGGCTCCGTCCAAGGTGAACCGGTATGTATTGCGGTTTTAGAAAAGTCTGTCACGGCATCTCGGGACTTAGCTGTGGGGGGCCCCATGCATGTATATGACTCCATAGCTCCGGTCTGTGAGTAGGTGGTCTCCGTAGCATTGCGATTACTTTGCAGCTGTATGGGACTGGTATGCAAGTTGGAGCTGGGACCAATCTCTTCCACTATAGTGGGCTCAGTATGCTTGCTCTCATTACCCAGAGCACCCGCCATTTCCAGAAGCCGGTCGAATCTTTTACAAATCCGCTTCTCGTGTTCCTCAAATAGGGCCTGCACTTGCAGAAAGAAAGTCCCCTCCATGGTTTTGTTAACCCGGTACCCCGGGGTGGGGTGCCGAGAACTCTCACACGGGCAGCCGCAGAAAGGCCCCAGCGGTCCGGTCTGGGAGCACCCAGAATTCTCAAAATAAAAGTATAGGCTAGATCAGCACATCAACCTTTGCATTAGTAGGCACTATATCATGCTGGATGGCTGAGCTTCATCGAGGTGACAGGCAAAATCTGAATTTGTGTTGCAGAGCTCCCAGTTAAGCGGCCATCTTCAGACCTGTCCCAGACACGCCCCCCGGTATTTAGAGTCTTGGCTGAAGTGAGAGTTAGAAATCTAACGACAAAACTCCAGCTGCAGAAAAAAAAAACAGGAGTTAAGAGCTTTCTGTGAAAACGCCGGTTCATAAAGCTCTTAACTACTGTGCTCTAAAGTACACTAACACCCATAAACTACCTATGTACCCCTAAACCAAGGTCCCCCCACATCGCCGCCACTCTAATTAAATTTTTTAACCCCTAATCTGCCGTCCGCACGCCGCCTCAAGCTACGTTATACTTATGTACCCCTAATCTGCTGCCCCTAACACCGCCGACACCTATATTATATTTATTAACCCCTAATCTGCCACCTTCAACGTCGCCTCCACCTGCCTACACGTATTAACCCCTAATCTAACGACCGGACCGCACTGCTATTATAATAAAGTTATTAACCCCTAATCCGCCTCAATCCCGCCTCAATAACCCTATAATAAATAGTATTAACCCCTAATCTGCCCTCCCTAACATCGCCGACACCTAACTTCAATTATTAACCCCTAATCTGCCGACCGAATCTCGCCGCTACTCTAATAAATGGATTAACCTCTAAAGCTAAGTCTAACACTAACACTAACACCCCCCTAAATTAAATATAAATTAAATCTAACGAAATAAATTAACTCTTTTTAAATAAATTATTCCTATTTAAAGCTAAATACTTACCTGTAAAATAAACCCTAATATAGCTACAATATAAATTATAATTATATTATAGCTATTTTAGGATTATTATTTATTTTACAGGCAATTTTGTATTTATTTTAACCAGGTACAATAGTTATTAAATAGTTAAAAAATATTTAATAGCTAAAATAGTTAAAATAATTACAAAATTACCTGTAAAATAAATCCTAACCTAAGTTACAATTAAACCTAACACTACACTATCAATAAATTAATTAAATAAAATACCTACAATTAAACCTAACACTACACTATCAATAAATTAATTAAATACAATACCTACAAATAAATACAATTAAATAAACTAACTAAAGTACAAAAAATAAAAAAGAACTGTTACAAAAAATAAAAAAAATATTTACAAACATTAGAAAAATATTTCAACAATTTTAAACTAATTACACCTACTCTAAGCCCCCTAATAAAATAACAAAGACCCCCAAAATAAAAAAATGCCCTACCCTATTCTAAATTAAAAAAGTTCAAAGCTCTTTTACCTTACCAGCCCTGAAAAGGGCCATTTGCGGGGCATGCCCCAAAAAAAATCAGCTCTTTTGCCTGTAAAAAAAAACATACAATACCCCCCCAACATTACAACCCACCACCCACATACCCCTAATCTAATCCAAACCCCCCTTAAATAAACCTAACACTAAGCCCCTGAAGATCTTCCTACCTTATCTTCACCATGCCAGGTTCACCGATCCGTCCTCCGAAGTCTTGATCCAAGCCTCCGAAGTCTTCATCCAAGCCCAAGCAGGGGCTGGCGATCCATAATCCGGCTGAAGTCTTCTATCAAGCGTCGGCTGAAGAGGTCCAGAAGAGGCTCCAAAGTCTTCATCCTATCCGGGAAGAAGAGGAGATCCGGACCGGCAACCATCTTGATCCAAGCGGCATCTTCTATCTTCATCCGATGACGAACGGCTCCATCTTGAAGACCTCCAGCGCGGACTTATCCTCTTCTTCCGACGTCCAACTGAAGAATGAAGGCTCCTTTAAGGGACGTCATCCAAGATGGCGTCCCTCAAATTCCGATTGGCTGATAGGATTCTATCAGCCAATCGGAATTAAGGTAAGAAAATTCTGATTGGCTGATGGAATCAGCCAATCAGAATCAAGTTCAATCCGATTGGCTGATCCGATCAGCCAATCAGATTGAGATTGCATTCTATTGGCTGTTCCGATCAGCCAATAGAATGCGAGCTCAATCTGATTGGCTGATCCAATCAGCCAATCGGATTGAACTTGAATCTGATTGGCTGATTCCATCAGCCAATCAGAATTTTCCTACCTTAATTCCGATTGGCTGATAGAATCCTATCAGCCAATCGGAATTCAAGGGACGCCATCTTGGATGAAGTCCCTTAAAGGAACCTTCATTCTTCAGTTGGACTCAGAAGAAGAAGATGGATCCCCGCTGAAGGTCTTCAAGATGGAGCCGTTCGTCATCGGATGAAGATAGAAGATGCCGCTTGGATCAAGATGGTTGCCAGTCCGGATCTCCTCTTCTTCCCGAATAGGATGAAGACTTTGGAGCCTCTTCTGGACCTCTTCAGCCGCTTGATAGAAGACTTCAGCCGGATTATGGATCGCCAGCCCCCGCTTGGGCTTGGATGAAGATTTCGGAGGCTTGGATCAAGACTTCGGAGGATGGATCCGTGAACCTGGCATGGTGAAGATAAGGTAGGAAGATCTTCAGGGGCTTAGTGTTAGGTTTATTTAAGGGGGGGTTGGGTTAGATTAGGGGTATGTGGGTGGTGGGTTGTAATGTTGGGGGGGGTATTGTATGGTTTTTTTTACAGGCAAAAGAGCTGAATTATTTGGGGCATGCCCCGCAAATGGCCCTTTTCAGGGCTGGTAAGGTAAAAGAGCTTTGAACTTTTTTAATTTAGAAGAGGGTAGGGCATTTTTTTATTTTGGGGGTCTTTGTTATTTTATTAGGGGGCTTAGAGTAGGTGTAATTAGTTTAAAATTGTTGTAATATTTTTCTAATGTTTGTAAATATTTTTTTATTTTTTTTGTACTTTAGTTAGTTTATTTAATTGTATTTATTTGTAGGTATTGTATTTAATTAATTTATTGATAGTGTAGTGTTAGGTTTAATTGTAACTTAGGTTAGGATTTATTTTACAGGTAATTTTGTAATTATTTTAACTAGGTAACTATTAAATAGTTGTTAACTATTTAATAGCTATTGTACCTGGTTAAAATAAATACAAAGTTGCCTGTAAAATAAATATTAATCCTAAAATAGCTACAATATAATTATAATTTATATTGTAGCTATATTAGGGTTTATTTTACAGGTAAGCATTTAGCTTTAAATAGGAATAATTTATTTAATAAGAGTTAATTTATTTTGTTAGATTTAAATTATATTTAACTTAGGGGGATGTTAGTGTTAGGGTTAGACTTAGCTTTAGGGGTTAATACATTTATTATAGTAGCAGTGAGCTCCGGTCATCAGAGTAGGGATTAATTATTGTAGGCTGCTGGCGGCGACGTTGTGGGGGGCAGATTAGGGGTTAATAAATATAATATAGGGGTCGGCGGTGTTAGGGGCAGCAGATTAGGGGTACATAACTATAATGTATGTTGCGGCGGTGTATCGAGCGGCAGATTAGGGGTTAATAATAATATGCAGGGGTCAGCGATAGCGGGGGCGGCAGATTAGGGGTTAATAAGTGTAAGGTTAGGGGTGTTTAGACTCTGGGTACATGTTAGGTGCAGACGTAGGAAGTGTTTCCCCATAGGAAACAATGTAGCTGCGTTAGGAGCTGAACGCTGCTTTTTTGCAGGTGTTAGGTTTTTTTTCAGCTCAAATAGCCCCATTGTTTCCTATGAGGGAATCGTGCACGAGCACATTTTTGAAACTGGCCGCGTCCGTAAGCACCACTGGTATAGAGAGTTGCAGTGGCTGTAAATATGCTCTATGCTCCCTTTTTGGAGCCTAACGCAGCCCTTCTGTGAACTCTAAATACCAGTGGTATTTAAAAGGTGTGGGAGAAAAAAAGCACGCGTAGCTAATGCACCCCTTTGGCCGCAGAACTCTAAATCTAGCTGTTAGTGAGCAACAACCACTATCCTCTCTAATACTCTGATCATATACATTACATTTGACCCCTCAGGTTTTTCTTATTTTGGAATCTTTTACTTTACGAGGTAGATTAGCCCTGCAGTCTATGCCCTCCTAGCATCCTAACTGGCTCCGCCCCCCTTCCTCTCCCCCCCCATTACGAGCGGCTTGTGCCCGCTGAACTCCTTCCCCCGTACACTCAGGCCTACGGGAGGCCTGACAAAAGCCAACTCCCTACCTCCCGTCACTCACAGCTAATAGATTACCTTTTATAGCGAGGTAGGGACCACTATTTATCTGTATTTAAAAACCGAGGCTCCATTCCTATTTGATCCAGTTGCATATGATTCATACATAATGGGTTACATTTTACTCTCACGGTTACCAAGATGGTACTATAATCTATGTCAATTGTTCTCCTTTTGTTGATGACCCAGCTATATTTCATGACACTGACTCCTTCTCCTATATCAATATTGCACTACAATAGGTTAGATATTGCAATAAAGGATGCCACATTTGCGCACCACTTGCTCATTTCTCATATGTAAAATGTATAAGTGTTTTCTATTGCTTATGCTCCGTGCCTGGACATATTTTTTGTTGTTCTGTATATACTTAATGCCTCAATAAAAAAATATATTTAAAAAAAAAAAAATTAAAAAATATAATGCAGGCAATTTTTGCAACATTTAAAAATATGTCGTCTTGTGTGTTTGGATGTGCACCAATACCTGTTTTTGTCTTGAATTGAAAAGTGGCCTTTTTAGCCAAAAAAAGAGACAAAAAAGCCACAGCTGATAGATTGTGATGAAGGCCATTGTGACAGTGGCTGGCCTTGCTGTCAGTTGGCTAAAGCCCAGATTGGCTCCTCCAAATAACATAAAGCGTGGGTGTTGTTTGGCTATTGAATAATAATGGCAGTGATCTTAATTTGTTTTAAAAACATTAAGATTTGGCTAAAGAGTTATTTTATAGCAGCCCAAAAGAAATGTCTAGTAATTACAAGGTGTTTGCTGTCCCTTTAATATGCAGATAATTATCAAACCACAGATTGTGATCAGTTCCTATATCACAGCTATTTAGGGGTCAATCAAAATCCCTTTGAAATACATATCTATTGCTTTTCTACAGAGAACCACCATGAATGTCTATAGGGATTTTTGTAGATAAACCATTTGATTTGTTTTATAAAATAAGGATTGTGATCAACCCTTAATGATGGAATATCTCTAGATTTATACATTTATAAATTAGCAAATACCTTCTTTAAGTTAAAGTTAATCATCATTAATTATTTAAATGACAAAATCTGATGAACTATATAAGTGATTTTGTAACTTAGAACAAATGCAACTGATATAAATCACTAAATAACAATAAGGTAAAACTGTTACATAAGATATAGATAGAAAATGAGCCCCAAATCAATAACGTTTGCAAAAAGTTTTGTAAAAATGTTCTAACATGATGCTGTGTCATTTGACCTAGCAGATTTCATATCCCAGACTGTCAGAATGTTAGTGTTGATAAAGCTGTTTTAAGATTTTTATGTATTTCCATCCTTTTGATACATCTAAAGTGAATGTGAGCAACAAATGCAGGTGATGTATGAAAAGTGAATGATTAATTAAACGCAGGTAATTATTTTATTTATTTTCTACCCACATCTAACCAACACTGCTGAAACTAATCACCGCTTTAGAAATACTAATTAAAGGCATAAAAAAAACACAGCACAACAGAGTTCAGTTCATATCCTGCTTACTTTATTGCTTTATAAATAAAGCATTTTAAGAATCAAATAAATACTTCTTTCAATGCAGTCTCTTCAGATGTGTTTCATTTGATAAGTGCTGAACTCTGAAAATAATTAACCAGATGGCCACATAACTTCCTCACAGCATTTTGTGTGTTTTGTTTGGTGACATACAGATCACATGATACATTTATCTTACAGGCTACATAGAGTACTCTCTCCTGCAGTAAAATCCTTTAGGAGATGAATCTTTCGTTGTGTGCCCAAACTGGCAATAATCTTCTATTAAAGATACCTTTTTATAAAAAATAAATAAAATTAAATAAATAATAGGATATTAATCAACGTTATTTTTTTTTTCTTTTAGAACAATAATATAAATGAACAAGTTGTATTGCTGCTATATATAGCATAGGTTCATAAAAAACACTACAATTACAGTCATTGAAACCAAGCAGTAAAGTGGAGAGCTGCAAATGTATTATGTGCCAACTTGAGCTCTTGTGCCATAGACTCGCCACCCCTGATTTTGGGTATGCACCCAATGGCATACAATACTAACTCAATACAGCAAATTAACATTAAAATGATTTAAAAATGTTGCTAACTATAAACTAGATAATTGTTGAGATATATAGTTAGCTAATAAGTTTATGGGTGTGGATTTAATAACCATTAAATTAAAGGAACATGGAACCAAACATTTTTCTTTACCTGATTTAGATAGAGCATAGACTTAAAAAAAAAACTTTCCAATTTAATTCTATTAGCAAATTTACATTGTTCTCATAGTATTATTTGTTGAAATGATAACCAGGTAGGTAGCGTGTACATGTATGGAGCACCACATGACAGCAAATGTATAACATTCTTCCAAAACTGCTGTCATATAGCTCTGCAGACACGTGCACACTCCTGAGCTTACCTTGGTGATTTTCAACAAAGAATACAAACAGAACAAAGAAAATGTAATAATATAAGCAAACTGGAAAGTTATTAAACCCTTTCCTAGCCGTTAGGCTGTCATGAAGTCATAATCGCTCTGTAAATTGGATTGTGGGCTGGAGGGCGTGCCTAGTATCATAGACATTCCCCCCCCCCCCAACCTGATCCCATCATTGAAATCACGTGATTGAACGATTGTGTGATTTAAATTTTTACTAATTTGTTTACAGTTCCGATGTAGACAATTAAGTCCCGACAGGAAAGGGTTAAAATTGCATGCTCTATGTGAATCATGAAAGAAACATTTTGGGTTTTTATTGTATGGAAAATGGTGGAGAGATTTTGCCACTTTTAGTAAACCAATTAGATGGCATCAAATCAGAATTCTATTTATCACAAAGAAAAGTCACAATATCTCAAAAATATCTAGTTTAGAAACAAAATTCAAAACCTGTGAGGAAGATTCACTTGATCAGCTGTTAGCAATATTTTCTGAAACATTCATTTTCACATTATCATTTCAGTTTCAATTTATTTTTATAAAATGAAAAATCTGCATCAAATGATCTTGCATATTTTTAGCAGCCAGCGAGCAATATTCTAGCTTTTTACACACACAAAAATCTTTTATTTTTGATAAAATATCAAAGCGAGGTAACAGTAATGCACTCCTTTGGATTTTAATTGATAATATAAAATGAGTCCTCCATTTGACTTGATATTTTTTTCTTAATTAGAGCATTAGCTAATGAATGCAAATTTAGCACATGAAACATAAAGTTCTAGTCTAAGCATTAAAAAACACTAAACTGATCAGGATATAATTAAGATGCCCTGTAATCTTTTTCATGGAATGGTTTTACAGTTTGCCACATGAAATTTGAAACATCAAGCATAGAGTTACAACCTAGGAATACAGAACATAGCACTGGAATTCAGACAGTAAATGCACATTCAGATTATAGGTGACAAGAAAAGAACTATGACTGGATTATAATCTCCACAAATAAAAAAGATAGAAATAAACTGGATTCCCTTTCATATTAACTAGGAAAACAAATTTATGTTAGAAATAGATCTTAGAGAACAAACATGTTGGATATATTATGTATTTTGCAACATTAGAAAAAAACATAAAAGAAAAACTTCATCTTGGCTAAAACAAAAAAACACAACACAGGATAGTATAACAATGCAAATATATTTGTCAATAAGATCAATTTTCTCTAATCCTAGACTGTTCAACAAAAAGTCAACCAAAGTCAGTTGTCTACGTCTAGTCGGTTAAAGTCAAAGTTTTCTCAGAAAGTTTGCTTTGAAAAATAAAGGTGCCTTTAACTAATTTAAAAAATAGCTGAATTTTGATATAACATTTAAACAAATGTAAACCTGTTTGTCTGAATTTGTTTCCCTGTTGACTTTGCCCCAGTTTTAAACAGTGTGCAGTTGGTTAACACTTACTTGAAATTGTACAAAAATAATTATATTGCTTTTTTGAAAAGGAAAAGGGAAACAGTGTATATTAATTTGTACAAATATGGTCAATAAAACACAATACAAATAAAAGTATATGTTAAAAAATGTAAGGCTGCGCATGTTTCCATTTAAAGTAAGTTTATTTAATTTGGCTTTATATAAATTGAACTACAGCAACACTTATTAACTATTTAGTATCTGAGCTTTGCTATTGTTAGTTTCTGAACATTTGCAAGTCACAATTAAGCTTCCATGGTTCAGGTAGAGCATGCCACTTTTCAATTTACTTCTATTAACAATTTCTTTTATTTTTTATTACATCTTTTGCTGAAAAGCATACCCAGATAGGCTCAGTAGCAGCAATGCACTACTGGGAGTTAGCTGCTGATTATTGACTGCACACATATGCCTCTTGTCACTGGCTCATACTCTGGAGTGTATAATGCATTTGCAGGGCTAAACCGCATAATTATATACAAACAATAGTAAAACAATCACATTTTCTAAACACATTACAAAAAAATTTTTTGGGACTTTTATTCCCCTTTAAAGGGACAATTAACTCCTAGTTACAACATCAGTATCCCAGAAAAAAAGATGGCAGCAGCACCATGCATGATTAAGGACAACATTGTCTGAAAAGTCGCTCTTGTTTTGTGCACTTGAATAAATCTTTTTTGCAAGGGTTCCTGGTGCTGCTGCCATCTTTGGCCTCGCTTCCATTGAGTCGTTAAAAATGGAGCCGTAAGCTACCGAAGCGGCCGACAGCTAAAAGTAATTTACGGCTGCTTTTTAGTACCAGGTTTCCATTGAAAAGATTAGCGTGTTGCGCGCAGTCGCTCTTTTCGTGTAGCTGTAAGTTAACGTTGTGTTAACGCTTCCATCTGACGTCGGATTTCTTGAAAATCAATTAGTTGCTAAGGTAACCCGACCTTACGCTATAGAATTTACGTTTAACGTCCGTGCTTCTTACCTGTGATTGCCTCTCAAGAAAAATAAAAAAACACTTATCCATATTTTTAATAATCAAATACTATTTTCTAATATAATTATATTTAACACTTCATAAATATAAGTAATATTTCTTGCTGCCCTAGGCATAGGTCTAGTTTGCATTCTGTAGATATGTTCTTGCATATATTATTATATTTAAATATATACTGATATTTCTATTAGAATATAAGTTCAACTATTTCTATACATGAGACAACAATAAATATTACTTATAACAATTTATTTCTACAATAAAACACTTGCATTATTTGCAAGTTTTATAATTTCAAAAGAAAATAGGTCTCAAAAAGCACAATTTTCCTCTTTTACACCTAGTTGAGCTGGGGGTAATATATCTCAATGTATCGACAGCCTCCGACAATGTATTAACGGTTAGCGCTTTCAATGGAAACCTGGTATAATTTATCGATTAACGGCTTCTATTACTTTCTATGGGACGCGAAAATCTTTTCGGCAGCCGAAGTCCGGCAGCCGATATTGAGGTATAACGCGCCATTGGAAACAGTCGTTAAACGCTATTGCTTTCGACAGCATATTTAACGGTTTGCGAGTGCACGCAAACTGAATTACGACTCAATGGAAGCGAGGCCTTTTTTTGGGATATTGTGTATGGGTCTTTGATGTGAGACCTTGCAGCTTGCACAGGACACACTGGTGCTGGATTATTTTGGTATTTACTACATCAGTAGTTACTACTCACCATGTTTGTGTTTTTTCTCCTGTACCTACACTTCTCTTTAAAGCCATTCTCTTATTTTAACTTTTTACAGAATCCTGTTGGTAAAGCTCTGTGTTTAAGACTGGGTGCCGCCATATTGTGTGCATATTTCTGCACCCTGTGATAGAAGCAGTGAGCTTTCACAGATTAGTGATTTTACTGCCTTTTGAAGCTTTACATATTTGCATTTTTTTACACAGTTTAAAAGTTACATAACAGATACAAAAAGCACTCAGTAAGAATAAAGAACAATGTGCCCACTGCAAAAATGTAAAGCTCCCGCTCTGTATGGTGCACTTTAAACTGAAGAGAACAATAAGGCTTATCAAGAAAACAACAATATCAGTGTTCTATTAATGTCCACCACTTCTGTCACAGTGTGCGAGTATATTTACATTCCAAGATGGCGGCCCCAGAGTGAAGGTGCAGAGCTTCACTAACCAGCACTTGTAAAGGGTTAAACTAAGAGAGCTGCAGGCACAAGATAGAAACATAATATTATGTTGAGCAGTAACTGTGCTACTGTTATTACACCTAGAAGTTTAATATGCCTTTAAATTCTGACTACACCACTTTATTAGGTTAAGAGTATGTGACCTAAAGTTGTTTGCAAGTCATTTGTTTGTGGATAGCTGAGTTGCTACACTTTTAATTTACACTAATTTAAGTCAGCTATGTATTACTCCTAACCAGTTTGTGGCATACAAGGAGGAGTTTACAATCATCTTGAACAGTTAATTCACACACTTTAGGAAAACTGTTAAGGAACAATATATTTATTAGACATTCACAGAGATCGGGAGAAGAAAAATATTTGAATCCTTTATGAAACTGTTCCTGTAAAGAGTCGCTGAACACCAACATTTTTAGTATAACATTGCTGTAGGATGAAATAAGAATTGGGGGGATTATTTTTTTATATTAAGAGTTTTCAAATCATTACCACATTTAGGCCACAGTCTTATTAGAAGCATTATGTCCAAATAATATACAGTATAGGAATGCAGTTATATATGACTAAAAATATTAACATGATCACCTTTTTTATATAAAAAATGAAATTATATAAATAAAATATATGTTCTCCAAAATGTTGCACTGTATATAAAAAGATAGCAAATAATTTAATACATAAGAATAAATAAATCAGCACAGATCCACTTATTACCAACATTATTTCTTCCAGTTCAAAAAAATAACATGATTTTTACCTCAACAAAGCACCTGCACTCTACATGTGTATTTAAATACTCTTTACTATAGTTCCATAAAAGTACAATGCAGTCCCCTGATCCATCTATCTCTATACACTGATCAAAAAATCCGTTCATATTTTCTACGATTAATTAAAGTCAAAATTTAAATGTACCAGATAGAGCATAACATTTTAAACAATATTGTAATTTACTTCTGTTATCATTTTTGCTTAGTTTTCTCTGTATCCTTTGTTATAGAATTCCCCTAAGTGAGCTCAGAAGCATGCACGTGTCTTTAGCCATCTGGCAGCAACTATGTTTATAGCCATGTTATACATATTTGCAAATACTGCTACCATAGAGTGCATACTCCTAAGCTAGCTAGATTTTCTCTTCAACAAAGTACACCAAAAGAAGAAAGTAAATTTGATAATAGAAGTACATAGGAACATTTTTTTTTTTTTTTTAATTCCATAAACGATTCTGAATTATGAACATTTAATTTTGACTTTCCCTTTAAGGTATGACAACAAGTTAAGTCGCATCATTTTTTAACACTCAATTATTCCACTGACAAATTTCCATCATTTTCAAAATGGACTGGAAGACCAGGAAGTTCATGATTTTTGGAAAATAGAAATGTCATGCATTATCTATTAATTAAATTGTCATACTAATAATGTAACTGATATTTGAAAAATACAAATGGTATTAAATTAATAATATTCACAAGTGCAACCTTATTTTCAAGTCAGACACTACATACACATTTTTTTGCAAACATATGAAAACAATTTCTATTTTATAATCTTAAAATATATATTCTCAAGTCAGACATTTTACAGACAATTAAAGGGTGGAAGATTGTTGTTGTTTTGTTTTTTTTGGAACCTTGACAAACTTTCTACACGTAGATTAAAAACTCATTACAGAATATTACAAAGAAACAGTCTAACACTTTATATGGCTGTAAATACTGGCAACTGAATGAGGATATTGTACATAGACTTTGTAGTTGATTGTATTGCTCTACCTAAACTGTATATACTGTAGTGTAGTTGTCATGGACTCCCAATTTACTTTCATCACCAATTTTGCTTTGTTCTTTTGGTATTCTTAGTTGAAAGCTAAACCTAGAAGGTTCATATGCTAATTTCTTAGACGTTGAAGACTGCCTCTAATCTGAATGCATTTTGACCACTAAAGGGCATTAGTTAATGTGTTTCATATAGATAACATTAAGCTCATGCATTTGAAGTGACCTAGGAGTGAGCACTTATTGGCTAAAATGCAATTCTGTCAAAAGAACTGAAATAAGGGGACAGTCACCAGAAGCTTAGATACAAGGTAATTACAGAGGTAAAAAGTATATTATTATAACTGTGTTGGTTATGCAAAACTGGGGAATGGGTAATAAAGGGATTATCTTTCTTTTTAAACAACAAAAATTCTGGTGTTGACTATCCCTTTAACTTTCCTTTTCTTCACTGCTATTTACAAACCTGTATCAAAAGTGTCTCAAAGAATAAGACTTATGGGACCATTGGTTTTATTATCTGCACCTGGTTCAGCAGGATATGGGGGGTAATACAGCCTTTGAACTACAGTGGTTTTTATGTTCCAAAGACAGTAACAAAAAAGTGTCTCCAACAATCAGAGGTGAAACTAGTATATCATGCTTTTCTCAAATATTTGATACTAGATAATCAAAATATGACAACCATGTCATATTTGGTATCAAACTAATCCTCATGATGTCACAAGGGGATTGCTTATATTTGTGTATGTACTGAATATACCTCACAAAAATAATGTTTTTCTATAATCCCAGCCAAGGATTCAAAGTTTAGATAAAGGGAAAACTTAATAAAGGAACATTTATTTATGAGAAAAAACATGACAAGTCATAAAAGAGAGTGGTGGGTACTTTTCTAACCCATTCTGGAAGGAGGTTTGGTAAAGAAATCTGATATCAGAGTTACGTGTATATAACTTTGATTTAAACAATATCATTTTGTAATTTTACGTGGGAGGTTGCCTGCTACAGGGTATTTTGACTGTTCTCTATTCCATCTCCCTGGAAGCAGAAGACTATATTCTAATAGTGTTATAGGTTCTGTTATTTCTCCTTTTTGTTTGTTTGTGTGCAATTTTATTTGTTAACATCTTTTTTATATCAATGCAGTGTGACTCTTTTTTTCTCATAAATAAATGTTCCTTTATTAAGTTTTGCCTTGGTCTAATATTTAAACCACATTACTGAAATAGACTGGTTATACTAGTGCTGTGTTTTTCTTTTTCTTAATTTTTGCTAAATTGTATTCTTGGATTTTTAATTTGTTAAGTCTTAAGATTTCCCATATAATAAATCTTAGTGGTGGCAGCCTAGAGATAGCTTATTGTTGGTGGCATTAAAGGGGTTTTGTGTTATTTTTCTAGGTTTAGAACAGAGTATTTTTTAACCCTTGCACCCAGTGCACTAAATAAGAGCTTTGCCTGAAGTTGTTAGGCTGTTAAAAATCGGTTAAGGTGAAAAGGCTCTGTTATACCTTTCTGTGCCAAACAAGTGACTTGTGCAGGGTTGTTATCCCTGGGCGTCACAGCAATATGTCATGTACCAATTTAGCCACAAACTCTGTATTTATCCTTTTGAGAAACTACATCAGAACTGACCCTTTAATTTACAGGCTATGTTTCCTAGATTATTGATGCACTATAAATATAAAATGATATATATATGCTTCAAAATGTTTAAGGAAATTAATTTTAAATATAAATAAATGTTAGAATGTGTTTTAAAAGTGTATTTCATTGTTATTTACGTAGTTGTAGTTTAATATGTCATAATCATACCAAGAGTATCTAAAAGGTGTTCATGTTAAACTCAATGCCTGATTTTTAGCTATGTTGTATTATTCCTAATATTGATATGAGCCTGTACGTATCCTAGATTATCTTAGTTAAGGGACCTACCATGTTAGTTTTTCATATATACCATATTACCAGTGGAGTGCAAAATATCGCTTACGCAAATGTGCGCTGGTATTACAAGTATTACCTCACATTTGCATTGCATGGAAGCTTTGCGCTCACAAGAGCATGCTTCTTTAAGCGTTAGTGGGAGCCTTGTTCTCGTGTCGCCAGACACGGCTAAGAACCTAGTGCAGCGAAGGGGGTGAGTCGCGCATCGATGGGCAGCAAACATTAAATATATATGTATATGACTATATACCTATATATTTTTTATGTGTATATACACATATTAAAACATAAATATATATGTACTGTATATATGCATATACAGTACATATATATTTATATAGAACACACAGTCCCCATAGACCACAATTTTAAAATTAAATTAAAAACTACAACACACATTATTTGGGGGCGAATGGCACACATTTTGAAAATTAACCAGTGATCTAATCTCTGGTGAATTTTCCGAGTGCTAATTGCTGGCTGGCTGGTTATTTATCGCGTGCCGTAAATGGGCGAATTTTCCCATTTATGGGCACGCAAAAAAGTAGCACGCCCCTTGTAATCTAGCCCTATATGTACACCTTCCTGATTTGCCTTATAATCCTTGTTTATATTACTTAAAATTATAACATTTCTTTTCTTAAAATAATCCTAAAATGTTGTTCATTAGAGTGCATTATTTTATCACAGTGTTGTGGGACATAATACTTAATTTATGTATTTATACATTTATGAAAATTTCAATAACATGTTCAAAAGTACTGTGTAGCCCAATGGAGCACTCAAGCGAGGCATATACAGAGAGATGTTGGTCATCCATCAAGGTGTAGGCAGATCATACTGCAGAGCACTCCCACTGTCATACAATATTGGAGATATATAAATAATATATAGAATCATATAATTATTTATAGAATACTGCTCTTCAATGCTTACTACATATCACTGTTAATATTATGGCTTTTAAGATATGTGATTATGGCCACAAACTTCTGACAAAGTGAATCTATTTCCTTGACTACAGTTAAACCGCCCTACAAAATGTGATGGCAGCATTTTTTTCAAATGGCCGCAGTAACTCTTAATTAAAAGCCCTTGTTTGAAGCAACATATAGAAAACACAGGAAAGCAACATGCTGCAGTTCTCTATTAGTGGTTCTAAAATGCTGAAATACCACACTAATCTTTCAGGCTGCATGCTCATTGTGTAGAGGAAATGGGACATGCTGTTTCTTTCTATTTGGTACCCCCAAACTACCTAGTCACACAACTATCCACCTGGGGTTCTCCAGTTCGCTTCTCTTTCCCATGTGAAATTTTGTGTCCCAGAGAGCTTCATTGCTTTCTATGGAAGGCATCTCTCATCTCTCTGGGATTTCCAAGTTCCTCTCCTATTCTTATAACATTTATTGAGTTCTGCCCCTGTGAAGTCAGCACTATATTCTCGCTCCAAACTAGAGAATGTTTATCTGGCCCATAGAAAGTAATGACCATCTCTGGGAAACTGAAGCTGACAGTTTTTCAGTTTTAATTTAAATAAAAGACATGCAAAGTGCAATCTAATTTATAAAGGATACACATTATATATACAAAGTATGAGTATAATGTGTTAAAGTTACACAGAAACTATGAAGGCATAATCAGAATTAGAAAAATCCCAATCCTAAATATAGTGCTGTAAACTAAATAGAATACAAAATAGAAAGTACAAAGTTTAAATGAAATAAAATTTAATTTAAAGTGTAAATTTATATAAAAAAGAAATAAAAAACTATGAATTAAGCAGAACTGTCATGCCCTGCTATATTGTATTGGGCTTGTCTCTCCTTCACATACAGAAATGCAGGGAACCCCCTTGGAGATGCAAAGTAAAGTCTGTCTTTTGAATATTTCACTCAGGATCTCACAGTGCTGCAGGATCATTTTAGAATATCTCACCTCAGAGGTTTTGCAAATCAGGGCCTAGATGTTTGAATGATACCGATTTTGTAGATGCTTTGCAGGAAGTTACAACGGGATCCAGTTAAAGACTAGATATAGGAGGTAATGACATGAGTATAGCTCACAGAAAAATGTGTTCATGGTATTAAAAGATATTCATGGAGATAAGTAAATCCACATTTGAAATGTGTATCTTTGCCTTATGGGATAGCATCTAAAAAGTCATGGTAGACATTTGATGATACAAAAAATAAATTAAAAAACTTAAAGGAACATTAAAGTCAAAATTATACTTTTATGATTCAGACTGAGCATGCTGTTTTAAACAACTTTCTAATTGACTTAAAATATGAAATCTGTTTTATCCTATTGGTATCCTTTGTTTAAAAAATAAAAATCCAGGGCATCATGAAAGCTTATTACTGCAGGAATAATGACATAGATCTATAAAACACATCATAATCTCTTTCCCCCACAAGGGGAATAAAATACATATTGGGTATAACATGTGTTAACTAGTGCAAACTGCAAATTCAGACCATACAAGTACAGCTATTAACAAACACTTTCTATTTTTTATGTGGCCTTTCTAACATATTTCAATTCAATATATCTGACATTTGAAATTTCCTGTGAAGTGCTTTTTCAAGCGCTCGCATGCACAATCCTCTAATTCTGAGGTAGATCATTTATAGCAGGTGCGCCAAAAAGGTATATCAGGAACTACCAGTACATCATAAGTGCTGACCAGTAGACAACAAGACTTTTGTCTCATTTGCTATTTCCCTCACAGCCAATACAAATAATTTGAGATTGAAGTAAAAAAAAAGTGTAAAAATGTTTTTTTGAAACAACATCATTTATGCTTACTTAATCAATTAATTTATTTCATGTTGGTGAGAGTCCATGGTCCCTTATTACTGGGAATTACTCTTCCCTACTACTAGGAGGAGGCAAAGATTCCCAAATCCCAAGAGCTCTATAAAACCCCTCCAACCTCATAGGTATCTCAGTCTAAAGTGTAGCCAAGCAAAATGAGTTAGAAAAAATAAACAAGAGCAAAACAAAAGGAGCAGGGAAAAATGATGTGTGCAAGAAAAAAACAACACCAAAAAAACATAGGATGGGGTTTCATGGACTCTCACCACCATCAAATAAATTAATTTATCTGGTAAGCATAAATTATACTTTCTTTCATACAGGTGGTGAGAGTACATGATCCATTACTCCTGGGAACTAATACACAAGCTGTTGGGTCATCAAGTAATGAGACATTAAAGGGCAGGATTTAAAGAAACAACAACTAAATCCACAACCCCAAAAGAACCCAAAAAGGGCATAATACATATTCCTGGTCACAGGTTAACGAGCCTGTATTAAAGTCTCCATAACAGAATCAGAGAACCCTCTCTGTTTAAGAACTATAGGTTTAATCCCCATGCCATCAAGCTTGAGACAGAAAGTCTGAACGCAGAGGAAGTAGCCAAGGAGCGTGACTCGAAATCTGTTCTAGATCTACATACCAAGCTCTGTGAGATAAAGTGGGAGTAATCAAAATTACTGAGGCCTCCTCTTGCCTGATTTTGACAATCACCCTGGAAAGTAGAACCAGAGACGGATACATATAAGCTAGTCAAAAAGACCAAGGAATTACCAGAGCATCCACAAACATTGCTTGAGGGTCCCTGGACCTCACAAAGTATTTGGTAAGTTTGTAATTCAACCGAGGGGCCATCAGATCTATCTCTGGGAGACCCCAAAGATCTACTATCTGACTGAACACATCCAGATGAAGAGACAGTTCCCCTGGATGCAAGGACTGACGACTGAGAAAATCTTCTCCCATAGATTCTAGATTTGAAACTGACTATAAAAATGCCTGAGCCTTGACTTTATTTTTGGAACATTAGACAAAAAAAACCTTCCCCTTGGTGGCTTATTCTGAATCCTACTAGATAGCCCCAAGGGATCCTGAACTGACTGGAACCAAGCCCCCTGAAAAGGGTGTAACCTGCCCCCTACCGGAGCCTCTAAAATGGGGGCCCCATAAAAGATCTCTTAAAGAAAGGGAAACACACCCTCTAAAAGAAATCTTTAAAAAAAACTTACAAATACAAAAATAAATAAAGCAGAGATGGATCACCCAGGACAATTGGCTCAATCAACCGTACTAAAAAAGGAAGCACATCAATCTTACATAAAAAAAGGAAAAAAGCAAGGCAAAATGCACACTGTCACGCTAGCGCACACAGGCCAGGGAGCCATTGTGCTTCAAAAACTATATGTGTGCGAAAAAGTCAGCTGTGCATTTAAAAAGAAATATATACCCGCAGATGAAAAAATAACCCATATTAAAAAATACATGATAGAGTTTTTAAAGGGGATTTACATAAATAATACATAGAAATGTCCCAAGGTCATAAATATATATAATACATATATAAATAACAATAGCCTAAGAGGCTTATAGGGGCATGTAATAAAAATTATAGCACCTACCAAAAGGCACCACACTACTAGAGGAAACCAGTAGAAAGCCAAAACCAGTGGTGAAACATAACAACAGATACAACAGTATAGTGATGAACCAACAGGAGGGGGCAAATGACCCTGCGACACCCATGGAAAGGATTGTGACTAAATACCCACAGGTGAAACCTATGTCACTACCCATACTCCAAATACATCCCTCTAACAATCACTGTACTCTGAGGGGAAATAGGCCTCAACAGTATGAGAGACCCTCTCACTGAAGAATCAAATGCACATCTTCATTCTTCAACCTCTTCCAGGTGAAGCAAAGACAAAGCTGAGGTACCTATGAGGTGGGAGGGATTTTATAAAGCTCTTGGGGTTTGGGAATCTCTGCCTCCTCCTAGTGATAGGAAAAAGTAATTCCCAGGAGTAATAGATTGTGGACTCTCACTACCTTTATGACAGAAAGTATATTCTGCACCACTACAGTGACCACAATTAAAATGGGATGATTCAGCACAAGAATATTAGTAGAAAAAAAAAAATGTAGACCTCATGTTATGCTTTGGAGTAGGGGTGGCCAACTGGTGGCCCAGAGCTCACACACAACGCTCCACACTAGTTTTTGCAGCCCCCGGGAAAAAGCATAACTAAACATGTGTACAATAGTTTTTGTGGCTCTAGGTAAATCAGTACTTAAGTGGTTATAATTAAACACTAAATACATTTCATGCACCTCCCTATAATCATAGGAATCTAGGTTACACTGACATTATCTGAAGGATAGCTGTGGTCAGTAATAGAATGCATTGAAAGTTAGATTTTAACATGTCGGGCACCCAACTCTAGAGGGAGGTGGGCAATAACCCCAATACTATGCTTATAAAATGTATTTAGTGTTTAATTTCCCTTTAAAATGTGTGATTTGACATGTCCACATAACAAAAGTTCCCTCTAGAGAGAAGAGCAACATACAGGGTATCTTGCAATCTTACCTAAATCTTGTCTGTACCACTGGACATTTTTAGAAAACATTGCTGGTGTTTTTAATAACTTTAAATTTATATGTACCCTTTAAAGCTTCTAAAATATTGATCTGCTCTAGTATGTATTTAATGAAGTTGGCTATCACTGCTTTAGAGTATACAGTATATAATGGGAAAAAAATATTTTCCACTTTATGCACTTGTATGAATTGTATTATTGTAAAGTAGCTTTTATATCTATTCTACAACATAAGAGACATAGACAAATTAATTATCTAGGATTTCTGAAACCCTTCTATTTACAAATAAACAGATGGGTATCATATTGCTTGCTGTTCTGTTCAGTTCGTCTCCTCAATGCATTCCATTCAGCGTGATTAATCTTGGATACGGTTGTCATTTCTATACATTATAATGTTTTTTTTCCCCAAACAAAATCTTTTATAGTTAAAAATAATATCCCTCATTTTTTTTTTTTGTCAGCATTTTTTCCCCCAAGAAATTGTGATGGTTGCTTACAATTTGTCGTTCAGACATACCAGAAGGTTTATTTTATGTATTTATATTGTGCCAATTTGAAATATGCTGCCTACATCACCAGCATTGAAAACAGAGGGCTGAATTATCCACGGATCTAAACTTAGCAGAGTTCATATTTCTGACTGTCAGTTCACATGAGGTTTTTTTTAATCTTTCAAGCAGCAGCATTTTCTTCACTGAATAATAAAAAAAAAAGGTAGACATTTTGAAGACAAATTTTGAGAAAAGAATCCATATTCACCACATTAATTTATCCAGGTTTTCAAACTGATTACTTTATAAAGGGGTGTTTTAGACTTGGGGTGGCCAACTGTCGGCCCATGGGCTACATGAGGCCATCTGCACTAATTTTTGCAACCCCAGGGGAAAAGCAAAACTAACAATGTACACAATAGTTTTTGTGACCTCTGGAAAAAGTGGAACTATAAATTTGTACTTTGGGGTGGCCACAAAGAGTCTTTGGAGGGGAGAACATTAGACAGACAGTACCCTGCAAAATTGCCTAAATCTATGAATGTGTTAGAAAGTTGGCCATCACTGTTTTTAACAATGTGTTATTTAACAAAAACAAAATGTGTCTTTCTAAAGCTCTCAATTGAGAATGAAACAAAACCTTTTTCTTAAATGTCTCACCAAAAGTAATCAATAAATGTAAAAAATTATGAACAGCAGAATATACACGTCATAAAATATTTTTTTTAAATATACAAAACATTCTGCAAATACAAAAGGAATACAAAATCAAAACTTTTGTTTTTTGAATTTTTAAATAAACAGTGTTCTACCACCTGATATCATTCAAAGAGACAGCACATACCCTCTAATACCGAAGACAAATAAAAATGATAACTTTCTAATACATTTTCTCTCTGTAGTTAAACAAACTGTTACCAATATATTAATAAGAAAAACATGGCCATAAAATAAAATAACTGGGCTAGATTAGTTACCATGAAAACAATTCTTCTAGATAAAACCAGTCAGATGGGAGCACATATATTTTAATCAGAGTTAAAAATACATTATAATGAAAAAAACAAGGCTTATAGGCTGGGAACCTGCCTGTCCTGTTCTCGGGGAGTGAGGCACCATCTACTGTTCTTCCCTGCCCCCTGCTCTCATTCAACCAATTGCATAAGAGCAGGGCTTGTAATCATCCTGGACAAATAAGTCTGAGATGTTTTAATTCCACCACTTCTGAGGTGGCAGAGATGCTAGGAAGCAGCAAATTTAGGCAGGCACCACAAGGGAATCAGAAATTGTATTCACTGCTTTATAAACTAAGCCATATATGTTTAAAATTGTCACATAGCGGTTAAGCCAATCAGGAGCAGCAGTCACACATGCTTGCTACTAACCAGTGGTTTTCTGCTCTGGAGCTGTAATTCTTGGCTCCAGACCAGATTTTAACTATGTATTTAACCCTTTGCAGGGGGTTAAACACATAGGGCTAGATTACAACTGGACGTTAAATATGGGTGCATGTTAAATAACCAGCCATTACAAGTGGCTGGTTAATGCTGCTGCAAGCTCATGGGAGCGCTTTGCGCTACGAAGTTGCCCCAATTGCCCCCTAAATAAAGTGGATAGTTCCTTTTAACAAAAAAAATACACATTTTTATTTTTTATTTAAAAAACTGCACAAAGCAGTTATAATGGGTTAAAGTGAGGTGATGTGGGGTGCTAGAAAAAAAAGGTACGTAGAGATGAATGGGGACTGTGATTCTACTCAAACTATATATGTATATGCTACCTGCACTGCTCTAGTTGCTTTGCTGTATCAGAGATTGAGAACAAGGCTCCCATTGGAGACTATGGAAGCGCACCTAACTTGCAAAAGCAACATTTTGCACTCCACTCATAATCTAGGCCATAGTTATTTAAAGTTAGTAATGCAGATGTTTCATGAGCTAACCATTTACAACATGTCATTTTTGAATGAACCTTTAAACGTTTGAACAATATTATTAGGATTTCTTCATAGCAATTATGACTTTCAGTCCTGGGGGGGGGGGGGGGGAACAAATAATTTTTAAAAAAAAACATACCTTACATTTTTAGTCTCTTATTATTATTGTATAACACTTTTTTAGAACCTAGGGAGCATATTTACTTCCTGTAGGCTAGGGGTCAGCAACCTTGGCACCCAGGATGTTTCAGAACTACATTTCCCATGATACTCAGCCAGCCTAAAGTGTGTCTGAGCATCATAGGAAATGTAGTTCCAAAACATCTGGGGTGCCAAGGTTGCTGACCCCTGCTGTAGGAAATTAATAACAACTTTAACATAGGCAGAGCTAAGAGCTTTATATTAATTACACGTTAGTTCTTTATTTGAAACTAAGCAAAAGAGAATTTGTTGTCCTAAATATGGATTTCAGCAAGAAATGTTATGCATTCTTTTCAAGAGCATGATGATGTCATACAAGGGAACATCAGAACTTACTGTAGCAATTCTGACACATAACAGATAAAAAGAAAGTTAACAAACAGCTCAGGTACGTTTTATCAACTGAGATTTACTTTATAGAATTTCTGTTCCATAAGACACTTTGCATATCAATAAAGTTAAACATGGATTCCTTATTCACTGCCATAAATAACATAGGGGTAAGTTATGTTCTACCTAAATAGTTTTTGTTTTATAGAATCTATCTATAAAAATCCTAAGAGGCTATAATTGTGAATGTTCAAGAAAAGTGTTGTAAAGCTTGTGAACTAAAATAGAATCTACCCTATGGAAATCTCAAAGGTTTCTATATGAACTTAAATGAGAATAAAATTATCTAAAATCCAGGGCCGGCTCAACCATGGAATCAAGTGGGACCAAATGGACCCAGGCAGCACTTGACAAGGGGCAGCACTACAGTGTCTGAGTCAGTTACTGTAAGACCCAGACCTCACCTGTCCTTTATCTCCAGGGGGAAGTCACAGGCTCCCAGCAGCATAACCTTATTGTGGACACAGAACCTGTTAGGGGCAACATTGAAGGTGGGACAAGTGCATCACTTACCTAACTTCTTTCCCACTTATTGCATAGTTGCATGCAGGTAGGCAGGCTTAGTAAGGTCAGCAGCCAGACTAGTAATTTGATATGCTAATCAGTATTATTACTACTGCGGGAATCATTTCATTCTCTGACCCAGGCAGCACAATATCTTGAGCCGGTCCTGCTAAAATCTATAACTTTTACTTATCTCTGTACAAGCATTCATGTACGTTTGTTATCTTGCTCTAATGGGCTTGGTATCTCCCTTTAGTAAAAAATAAATAAAAATATAAGGGGTGAACAAAGAATGTTTTACACATTTTCAAGGGTTATAATTCTATGCAACACAATTATAATTTGTGTTAGATAATTCTCTTAATTGTTGACAATTCCAATAAAAAATGTTTTTAAGGGACATAAAACTGCAAAAGAAAACAGTTAAATATGTTAGAACATTTTATTATTAATAAACATATAGCTAAAGTCAACCACAAAGCAACAAGACACTACTTAGACCTAGCTGAAGAGATCTGGTTAGCCAATGACACCCGAAGAGGTGTTTGTGCATAGCAACGTAACACCAGCTACGTCCCAGAAGTGCATTGCTGCTCTGGAGTTGACCCCTTTGCATAGTTTAAATATATATATTCATTCAATAATGCAATAATAAAATGCTATTTTTTGGTTCTTTAAGTCTCTTTAATAAAAATGCAGGTACTATCCCTTAGTTTTAATATTAAATAAAGCATTCTAATTAGGGATGGGCGAATGTTTCGCAACATTAAAAAAATTAAATACATTTGTAACACATTCATTTGTTCATTTCAAATTTTGTTTAATGTAATAGTATTTCTAATGGTTTTTTTATTTAATATTCTATTCATTTTTTTCTAATAATTTGATTCAAATTATGCGATATTCAAAATTGAAAAACTTGAGTCAATATATTTGTTATAGTGTTTCTAATGTTCTCTTTAAATGCAATATTCAATTTATGCAATATTGGAAATAGAAAAATTTGAATTGATATATTTGTATCTATTATGTATCAATTAATACATTCCCTACCACATGAACTATTGAACTTCTAAATAGTATTTGTTAAATTGACTATTACATTCGAAATTTTGAATGTGGATATCTAATTATGAACATACGAAAACAAAAGTAACATTTGAAAACCAAAAATAACATTTGATTACCGAATTTTAATGGGTTTTCATTCTTATCAACATTTGATTGTCCAAAACGAATGTCCACAGGACTATTCATGCTATAATACAAATTACACTTTTAGCACATTCGCCCATCCCTAATTCTAACTGAATAATAGAACAACAGGTTATAGAGAGACACATTCTCTATTGTAAGCCTGTAGTTGCAAGAAAGCAGACAATTGTGTTGCTTTTGATTAGATAAACTGTACATTTAACAGCTTTCCCAGAAATAAGATACTTATCTAAAAAGAAACAGGGACAACCGATGCTACTGCCTGAATCTAATAATACAGAAATTACTATGAAGCAAGTGTATTGTTTTGATTTACAAGCATTTAGTGAAAATTCAATATGTGGAGGCAATTAGGTGTCTCTCTATTGAATACAATTGATATAGCTGATGTATTTATACAATAGTTTACTGGTAAGTGCCATGTCACAAAAGGTTCTATCGGTATATAAAAATCAGGCCAATATGAAACACAATCCAACATTTTGGAAATTATGTTACTAAAGATGATCCACATATATGCAGTGTTTTGTTATTGTTCCTCTCACTGTTTCTTTTACCTTCCAGAATACAAATAAAAATGGTGCTGTGATAGTTGGTTATATAAATGAGTTCACAGATGATTCTTACGTAATAAATATAATAAAATATGAAGTGTACAAATGTGAAGAAAAAAACGTACAGAACGATTAGTTCCTTTATTGCCTGAAAAAAAAATGACTTCAATGTCATGAAAGTTTGCATTTTCTTTGTTCTGCATTTATTTATTCATTACAAAAGAATCATTACTCTCATCTTCCTGGATAAAAAGACTACACCACAATTCACTGAACAGGGACTTCTTAAAGATATTCTTTCTGGAATTAATCAACCTCTCTTTTAATTAGTCTAGTTACAAATCACTGAGATCTTTTGCTTGCTAAGTTACATGTTTTCAATAAATGACATAAAAAATAAAAGTGTTCTATCCATGTTTTGAAACGCATTCGGTATGTTATAATCTACTATATCCTGGGTTGTTCTGGCATTCATAGCAATATGATAGATGATTATGAGGAGTGCTCATAGTGTGCCGTCAGCCATTACCCAGCAAAAGGTTGCCCTTGCATCAATCCAAACACTACATTATGGATTTGTACTAAGTTCTACCCTGGAAAGGTGCCAACTTGGTTTAGCTTTCCATCCCAGTGTGCCAGACTGTTTACATTCTCTCTAAAGACAATCCTGGGTGCTTGAAGCAACACCCATCCTGCTGGAAGATCGGATGCTGACGGCCTGAGGACTAACAGCTGCATCTCTTATTTCTTTCTGTGATCATCCACTTTTGTTGCAGAATGTCATGTGCCATCACGTTGAATGAAGCAAATTGTCTTTTTCTCCTTTACAAAAGGATCTTTGTTGGACAATGCAAAATAAGTCTATCCAACATCTACTATAAAACAGATTCCATATTCTCACACCATTCATGATCTTCAAGGTTATAGATGAATTTTGTCCTATGAACCTTGGTTTGGGAAACAGAGTCTCTCCCTAGGTTATCTAGGGTCAGATTAGAGGGAAAATATTCACTTGTACTGAGGCCACCTTCATGGTTTTTTATATATCTTTTGTAGTTTTTCCTTAAGCATTGCCATGTTGTTGTATAGAGAATAAATGCTAAGGATTTCAGAGTTATAGCAATGCTAACATACAGGTATCTATAGGTCACATTGTCATATAGTGCACAGGCACCCTGCTCTCCACAAAACGTGCTCCAGAAAAGGCAAGTTGAATCGATTCCAGCTCCAAAGATCAGTGGTGGCGGGATGAAACCTGAAACAGATTAAAATATGTGAATTGCAAAAGTCTTTTTAGGGAAAGCCAGTAGGATCAATATTAATAAAATTAATTTTCCACCAGATGTGAACAAAAATTTTAAAAAAAATTATATATAGAAGATAAGGTTCCCAAATGTTCTTATTTAGTTTATGTACCCCAAATGTTATGGTCTATTGCTAGTTTTTATTTGGCAGCCTACTACTACCTCTTGGGTCACATCTGGGAAACTACCACTCCCAACATGCTGTGGTCTAAAAGATGATCACTGCATATGTGCATGATCACTAAAGGCACCTCACAGCAATGGAAGACCAGCTGTTATTAAGAGAGAAGCTATTGCAGGATAGAGTTTTTAAGTTAAGTGTACTCATTGGCCCATATTTATCAAGCTCCGTATGGAGCTTGAAGGGCCGTGTTTCTGGCGAGTCTTCAGACTCGCCAGAAACACAAGTTATGAAGCAGCGGTTTAAAGACCGCTGCTCCATAACCCTGTCCACCTGCTCTGAGCAGGCGGACAGGAATCGCAGGAAATCAACCCGATCGAATACGATCGGCTTGATTGACACCTCCCTGCTGGTGGCCAATTGGCAGCGAGTCAGCAGGGGGCGGCGTTGCACCAGCAGCTCTTGTGAGCTGCTGGTGCAATGTTAAATGCGGAGAGCGTATTGCTCTCCGCATTTAGCAGAGATCTTGCGGACCTGAATCGCACTGCCGGATCAGGTCCGCAAGACCTATGATAAATAGGGGCCATTGAAATTACTAGTAAATCCTTAATTAATAATTTATATGCTCATACACACATTGCTATGGGGCTTTTTATATAGTACATTCCCTGCTGAACATCAACGTATATTTTTAATTTTGTAGGTTAGTGTTTAATAATTGTAGCTAAAATATGTGCTTATAAGCTGCATTTATATCAAAATAAATATATCAAAATACATTTTAATAAAATAAATCATTTCTTTTTAATACAGACTGACACTCACTGTTCTGCCCTTCACTCAACAAAATGCTCACAAAGTCTATTATTCACTTTTCTAGTATTATTTTATTTATTATTATCAGTTATTTGTAGAGCGCCAACAGATTCTGCAGCGCTAAGATCATATTAGAGTTAGAATTAATAAACCACTAGTTTTAAGTATTAAAACATATTCCAAAGTTATGCTTATATTTCTCATATAACCATTCCAGTGGATCTAATTGAAACTGATATAAATTATGTGCTTCCTACTAGTGCTTATTGGCTGATACATACAACTCCCACAGCACAACAGGTGGTGTAAGACAAGCCTCTGCAAGCCAAACAATCAAACATTGATTGATTCAAAAGCAAATTAAATTAAAAAAATAAAATGTATGCTGACCTGATAAATTAATTCCCTTCTTGGCAGTAAGAGTAAACAAAAACATTCTTAACCTATAGGAATTACTCTACCAGGCCACCAGTAGGAGGCAAAGACACCCAAAACAAGACTATAAATATCCCTCCCACCTCCACTACCCCTCAGTAGTTAAGTTAAGGATAAGGAAAAGTGAAGAGAGATACAAGGGATACAGAGGTGCAAGAAAATGACTGCTGCCACTACACATTTAGTATTTGGATGGGGTCATGGACTCTAATTGCCAGGAAGGAAATTCATTTATCAGTTAAGCATAACATTTATTTTCCTTCTATTGGCAGTGAGAGTCCACGAAAACATTCTTAACCTATGGGAAACCAATATCCAAGCTGTGAAGTTCATGAATGTTCGGGAGGGAAATACGTTTGTACGGATAATCTGCAGAATTGCATCCCTGATTAAGGTGTTTGCAAACCATAGGGATTGTATGTGCTCTTGAATCTCCTCTAAGGGAGTTTCCATTGTAATCAGGTCCTCTAATGACTCACACCAGAATTTTTAAGCCCTCGTTTCTGTCAAGAGGATCTCTAAAGGAGGTAATGTCCTCAAGAGGGAAAGTTGTGCGCTTGGCTAGTGTGGATATATCACCATCCACCTTATGTAAATTGTTCCAGACCTCCGTGTGAGCAGCTGGAACAGGAAACAACCTTTTAAATGCTGTTGATGGGGCAAACGGAGTGCCTGGCTTCTCCCATTCCTTGGAGATGATTTCAGAGATAATGGGTGGTACATAAAAAACATCCGGGGCCCTAGGCCTAGATCTAAATACTCATTCCAGTTTCTGGACCTGCTCTTCCTCAAGCGGTTTTGCTGCGGGGACCCGCAGGGTAGACAGAACCTTCTTCAACAGGAGCCTGAGCTGCTTCACTTTGAACCTAATTGTACACTCTTCCATCTCCTCTTTAGAGTGGTCAGAGGAAGGGAGTTTCCCTTCAGAGCTAACTAAGGGTTCGTCTTCAGAAATTTGCCCATAACTGTCGGTCATCACCTCCCCCACCATGCCTGGGCTACGTATAGGAGAACAATATTTAAGTTTTGTCTACCTATTCTCTGACACGTGGCTAGCACTCAGGAAAGCAGACACAGCAGCCTGTATACGGGCTGTGAGGTCATCAGGTAAAAGGCCTACCCCAGCCGGGGTCAAGTCTCTCTCTGCACAGCGTTCTGGAGCAACTGAAACTACAGTAATGGGCTGTTGGACAGGAATATCCGCATCAGCCGAAGCCTGTAGGACCCACTGGCAATAGAACATGCGGGAGCTCATCTATGGTTTGACCGCTTGGGCCTCCTGAATAAGATGTCAGGAAAAATGTCAGGCAAATTGCATAGTTGCGCCTGAGGGTTAACAATGATAATTTTTCAAAGCATACATTTACTGTTGTTAATAGAATTAATTGAGGAAGATTCCTCCAGACTCTCTATTAAAGTCCATTATATGTGCCTTGTAATAGCAATTGTGAACCTAACAGCAGGATATCTGGGTCCAAATGCAAAAAACACGGCCCACTTGTTATGCACCACCACTGGATAGACTGAGCCATGTTGCAACCGGCCTCCCACAGGACTGTTGAGCAGTGGATCTGAAGTAGAAATGGCGCAAAAGTGAAGTTCCCATCGGGAAACAGCTTTACTGACCTTCTGCGGTCTATATCAAATTAAGACTGTGGCCTGTAGTAATGACATCCACCACCAAAAAGATGGTGAATGTCTGAACAAGTGGAGTATATAACCGGAGGGCCGGTAACAACGTCCATGCGATTATATCACCAACATCCTTTAATATGCTTAGGTGTTATAATGTCCACTAGAACAAAATGCTTGTCAGAGTACTGCATCTAAGCGTTCCTAAAACACACTCCTCTCAGTCCTATATCAGAATAAGGCTGGGATTTGTCACAAGATCTAATGGCATGCTAGTGCCTGTCATTAAGGGGCCAAAGTATACACAACACTATTGATATGCAGGAACAAGACTTAATACCACCTCTTTATTAGAAAAGTTGCCATGAAAGAGGGGAGAACTTACCCATGATAAATCTGTAATTTAGTGTGAAAAACATTGCATTATCAGACAGTGGATTTCGGTTAAACTGTAAGAGGCATGGGAGACCCAATATCAATCAATGTTATATAAACCAATGCTCTATAGAGACTTGATTATATTATCCCCAGCTTTAGACAAGCCAATCCATGATAAACTTCATTATTCTTTACAGAGCACCTCTCTCTGCCAACCTCCATGATACGAGGCAAATAACTACTGGTGGGTAGAGGCAGTGGGTGGGATATTTATAGTCTTGTTTGGGGCGTCTTTGCCTCCTCCTGGTGGCACGGTAGAGTAATTCCCATAGGTTAAGAATGTTTTTGTGGACTCTCTCTGCTAATAGAAGGAAACAAGAAACTTCAATATATTTTTAAACCGGGAAGGGGTGACTATAAATAGCATTAGTCAGACTAAATAATTAACATGTTCCATGCTTTTAGGCAGTGCTATGAAATAATTAAATTCCATGAACCTTTAGACTGGCTGCTCCGTAATACACCCTGCAGGAACACAGCTATTATGTGCAAATGGCAATTTCAGTCCGGCCTTTTCATACCTTTCTGCCTGTGGCTCAGCATTGTAAAGCTGCAAATGCTTGTTAGCCAGGCTCACATGCATGTGTACACTGATCACTCTCATAATGATTTTAAAAGTAAAATGGTTTTCTTCTCTACAATATTTCCTTCATATATCAAATGCGCTTTATTGTTTTGTCAGTGTAAAATGCTTACAATACAGTCCACAGCACAAACTTGTTTTGCCTTTAGCTAAATAACAAAACAATACTTTGTAGACTTTGTAGAATGAACCAGGGGTAACCAGTACTTATTTCCTCACTATAATACAAAAATGCTCTGCTTATTTAAATAGAGTCTCCTTTTTAAATAATAAAATCAGTCCATAATCTGTTATACATCCAAAAATCCCCAGAGTAAGTTTTGTGAAGCTGTAAGTAGGTGACCTAATTGTAATGATTGCCAGATAGCTAGTTGTGGTGTCACAGCTGCCAAGTTTTGTTAATATTCAGTTTGTCGCTGGAATTTTGTGCTCATTTGCTCTAATTTCTCATATTAACTTCCTTATTTGAATCCTCGTCTTACTTATTAACATGTTTAAACAGTGTTATGCAGAAATAAGACAGTCAAATGGACTTTGATTCTTGTTAATTTCACACAAACACAGTTTTAGATATAACAATTTTCTGCTCTTTCCAAGACAAATTCAGTATTATTTTTGAGGAACCCCCGCAAACAAAATCTATAAAAGAAAATATTCCTGTCTCTTATATGTTAAAATTGCAGTTAAAATACACCCTCTGCTGGCTAGACTTGGTGAAACTTTCATTGGACATGCCTGAAATAAAGAACGTGGAAAGTGTGAAATGTTTTGCATGTCAGGGTATAGAAAGGCTGAGAATATGAGGTGATTTTCCTGTTATACATATATAAGTATATGAGATGTGAGGAGAAGGGAAGGTGCTTTGCCAGAATATAAAATGGAAGAACAGGAGGTAAAAGGTGTTTTTGAGAGAAGGGTGGAAATTGAGAGAAGGGTGAAAAAAGCTTGAGATGTTATATATTGCATATTATTATTATTTATTATTATCAATTATTTGTAGAGCACCAACAGATTCCACAGTGATAGCATATATGTTATGTCCCTGTTAAAATGGCATGAATGTATAATAAGCAATTCTTGGACTTTGATTTTCACATCAAGTAAACAATGCTTGCAAATTCAGACTCACTTTTTTTTACCAAATTTTCCCTTTAAGGGCCAGATTACAACAGTGTAAATTTTGACAGCAAATTTCGATTTAGTCTTAGGGGCCCATTTATCAAGCTCCAAGTGGTGCTTGAGGGCCCGTGTTTCTGGCGAGCCTGCAGGCTCGCCAGAAACAGCAGTTATGAAGCAGCGATCTGAAGACCGCTGCTCCATAACCCTATCCGCCTGCTCTGAGCAGACGGACAGACTTCGCCGAAAATCAACCCGGTCGAGTAGATCGAGTTGATTGATACCTCCCTTAAAATAAAAAAAATAAAAACTTTCGTAAATAAACAAGAATATAGCCTTGATTTTTTTTTTTTACATAAAAGCAGTAATTAGATATGGATTGATTATAACACCTTGCATAAAGTGTTAATTTTGACAGCACATTTTGATTTTGTTTTAGTCATAGTCTTTTGACTAAAATGTCATTTTGATTTAGTTTTAGTCATAGAGGCCGAATTATCAAGCTCTGAATGGAGCTTGATGCCCCTGTTTCCGCACGAGCCTTCAGACCACTGCTCCATAACTTGTCCGCCTGCTCTGGGGCCGCAAACATCAATCCGCCCGATCCTATACGATCAGGCTGATTGACACCCCTTGCTAGCGGACCATTTGCCACAAATCTGCAGGGGGCGGCATTGCACAAGCAGTTCACAAGAGCTGCTTGTGTAATGATAAATGCCGACAGCGTATGCTGTCGTCATTTGGCGATGTGGGGAGGACATGATACGCTATATCATATCATGTCGGCTCGCACAATAATAAATAGGTCCCCATCGTCTTTTGGCTAAAATGCTATTTTAGTTTTAGTCGTATTTTAGTCCTCAGACTTTCTTTAGTTTTATTCTCGTTTTATATAGTTTTAGTCAACAAAATTAACACTGGATTACAAATGGAGCGGTATTTAACAATCCATACTGCAACAAACTGCGCTAGAAGTAAGCCTTTTGCTCGCGTCGGTTAGAGGACGTATTACAAGTTGAAAGTAAAAAGTTTCACTTGCGTGCTAACCCATTTTGCACAAAAAGCAGAACTTCTAATATTGCAATTGTGTTAACGTATCCTCCCATAGCAGTCAATGGAGCAGAAACAGAGAAAAAAACACCATACTCGTGCGCAAACCCGATCGCATATTCTCAAGTGTGCTATCCCGACATGAACCCTTTACGCTTGCACGTAACTGTTAGTGCGCCACTCGTAGTCTGGCCCTAAAAGTTTACTGCCTTGAATACCTGGAAATTATACCTAGAAATTACACATATGAAACAAATAAATATATCATGCTGCCTTAACCCTTTCGTGACAGGGTTAAAGTGTCTACATCGGAACACCTGTTCCGATGTAGACAAATTGAAACTACGCGATCGTGCATACGATCGCGAGATTTCAATTATTGGATCGCATCTGGGGGGCGTCCCTACAACCCTAGGAACGCCCTCCAGACCGCGATCAAGTCCTTGAAGCGCAGAAGGCTTCAGGACAGCCGTTTGATATGACGTTCTATTCCGTCATAACGGCTTTAAAGCCCAGTGTAAATATGACGGAATAGAACGGCATAACGGCGTTAAAAGGTTAACAAGTACTTGTCTGTTTCTGTACATAGGACTTTGAACTTTTTACAAATAGTGACTTGAAATGTTGCATAAGAATCTCTACTAGCGTTCTGGATCGATCACAAATTAAATATATTAGCTAAATTGTCTCAAGTTTTATTGAATACTCTGAAATAAACATAACATTGAAGGGCTATGTGTGTGTACATTACCTACAGTACAGAAGTTAGTCTTTTCGAAAGAAAAGTCAATAGGGCTGTTGAAAATACTGTACTGTTCTGATCTATTAATATATTTTAGCTTGCAACCAAACTAGTCAACGCTTAATTGCATATTTATTTTGCATAGAGTCATTAAAATAATTGTAATGGGAACTAAGGAAATGAATATAAATTCACTTTGAGTACAAAAGTGCTGTTGTAAAATAATATTCAATGGCTTAAAGCCGGTGTAACTATTACTGTGAGCCATTATATTTTTCTATTTTGCTTTTGGAAATACATCTGAAAATTATTGCTCAATTATTGTAATTGTGAACATTACCCACACAGGAGCATACACGAATTATAAGTCATAAATTAAACCATGGGGTCTGTTGAATAAATTGTGCATCCAAATGTGTTTTTGCATTCATGTTCTGTAGCTAAACCTAATCTTCAGTCTACTTTGGAATGTCAGCTTAAAATATGTCATCATGAGAACAGCACTGCATTATGAGAATAAGGCAGGATAAAGCTGTAATTAAAGCATAATGCATTTCAACAGGGCAGACTGGGAGAAATATCTCAGCCGTTGCCATTTACTGATACTCCTGCTTCTATTTATTATGCTGTGAACTTTTCATCCTTCATCACAGAAATTGTATTCTAATTTAAATCCCATTTTTCAATGTTTTGAGTAGCTATTTTAGTTCACTTAGGGTCAATTTTACAGAACTACTCTACATCATTATAGAAATTGAATCATATAAAAGGGCACATTTTTTAATGAGTTTCTGTACTACTTTTCTTAACCCTTGCATTTATTTGCTTCTGTTTATACAATTTTGAAACCAGTGAAACAATTATGTATCTATGATTTCTAGGCTATGATGGCCTACTAGCTATTAGTGTGGTAAAACTAACATGCTGGTCAATAACACACAAAAAGTGACAACTATACAGCTGTATTTGGTTTGTAGACAATTGATCAGCTAGCCTTACTCTGCTATACCTTACCTCTGCAGTCATGATACATTGAACCTGATGATGAACCTGAGCTGCTAGCCATTCTCAACAATCTTAACCACTGACAAGACTTTGCTATTTGTTCAGCCATGCTCATCTATACTTGCCCTGCTAGCCATATTCTACTAAACTTCTCCTCCTGGGCACACTATATTACTGTAAACCAGCTGTGCATAAACTCTGCCATTGCTAGTTAAAAAAAAATTCTGGACTTGCTGGCTTGATCAGTAATTTAATGACTTCGGCCGTATTCCAGTTGAATAGATAAAAAAAAAAAAGATACATCTGCCAGTTTCCAGCCTTGCAGAAGCACCCTAAGATCATGAATTATCCTCCACCAAATTTCTCAGTGGGTACGAGACACTGTGGCTTGTAGGATTCTCCAGGTCTAACCATTAGATGACCAGGTGTTGTGCAACGCTTAAAATTGGAATCATCAGAGAAGATGATCTGAAATCAGAAATCGCATAATTCAAGCAATGTATAAGGTTATCCTAAAAGAAAACTGCTTCCTTCTGCTCTGACAGTGTTCCCCGACTATGAGGATTCATTTTTTCAACAGGACAATTCTCCATGCCACACAGCCAGGTCAATCAAGGTGTGGATGGAGGACCACCAGATCAAGACCCTGTCATGGCCAGCCCTATCTCCAGACCTGAACCCCATTGAAAGCCTTTGGAATGTGATCAAAAAGAACATGGATGTTTACAAGCCATCAAACAAAGCCGAGTTGCTTGAATTTTTGTGCCTGGAGTGGCATAAAGTCACCCAACAGCACTGTGAAAGACAGGTGGAGAGCATGCCAAGGCGCATGAAAGCTGTGATTGAAAATCAGGGTTATTCCACCAAATATTGATTTCTAAATTCTTGCTAAATTAAAAAAAATAGTACTGTGTTGTTTAAAAATGAATATGAACTTGTTTTCATTGCATTATTTGAGGTGTGAAAACACTGCATATTTTTGTTATTTTAAACAGTTGTCATTTTCTTCAAATAAATGCTCTAAAGGGCAATCAGGTAGATGCGCGCTATAGGGAATTTAACGAACGCAACAAAAGTTGCATTATGTCACCCCCTATAGCGCAGCCATTACAAGTTTTCAAACAGCCGGCTTGCGCGTACGATATGGTTGCGTTGAGCTCCATACTGCACACAATTTGAGCGCTGTTTCAACATGCTTGTGCATGCTTTCCCCATAGACATCAATGGGGAGAGGGTGTCAGAAAAAACCCTGAAGCACGAAATGAAAAAATCCATAACACAGCCCCATTGATGTCTATGGGGAAAAAAAAGTTATGTTAAAACTTACACCCTAACATAAACTCTAAGTCTAAACACCTCTAATCTGCCGCCCCCAACATCACCAACACCTACATAATGTTATTAACCCCTAATCTGCCGCTCCCGATATTGCCGCCACCTAAATAAAGCTATTAACCCCTAACTGCCGCTCTCAATATCGCCGCCACTATACTTGTAATGGCTGTGGTGCTGTTTTAAAAAAATTTCAGCGTTAAAACACAAACGCAAAACTTGTTATCTAGGTGATTGTCTTTTTTTTTTTTTTTCACTGACTTTATAGTAAGAAATTGCGTAATACAATATGGGAGATGCAGTTCCCTCAAGTTCAATAACAGTATCGGTTACATTTTACATAATAACTACATCAATAAAAGAGAAGGGAAACCTCAATTTATTTATGATTTATGCAAAACATTGAGAACATGAGGAGGATACGAAAGAGAAAGCGAAAGGAGGTATGTGTTCCCAAAGAGGGGACGAATGAAAAGTGCTGCTATACACTTTGTTCACTGATAATCAATGCAGGTAAATTGGTGGGTTTATATCACAACCTAGAGTTGAGCCTAAATGTACTACCTATACGTGTTTTGAAATTAGTGTAAGAGTATGCAGCTATCCTGTATACATCTTTTTCGTAATGAGTTACATTTTTGCATTGATAATTATTGTAACAATGCATCGTGATTATGGGTTTTGTGTTTAAGATAATGCTCCCAAGTGGCTAGTATTTCTGTGTAAGTATCCATTTTATCATTTATCATGTAATAGTGCTTTTCTAATTCTAGAAATTCTGATACCCGCTGTGACCACATCTCTACGGTTGGGGCATTCCTGCTTTTCCAGTTTTTTGCTATTGAATATTTCACGCTATTTGTCATGATGTAAAATAACTTGTTATAAGGATTGTATTTAATTTTAGGAGCGTTGCACAGCAACCACATTAGCGGATCTAAACAGAACATAGTCTCCAATATTATCTCTATCTCTGCTATAGTAGCTCTCCAGAAACTCTGGATTTTGTTGCACAACCACCACATATGCGCCAAATCGCTGCCCCTATGACCGCATCTCCAACACTGATCTGGCCTGTGATGGAATAGGCGATGGAGTATCCTGGGAGTAAGATACCATCTCTGTAATAACTTTAGGTTAATTTCTATTAATGAAAACGTGATATACATTTTTACTATATTGTAGAACATGGATGTACTTGTTTGTGGAAGGATAATTATACCCGTCATCTTCCCATTTCTCAAGATATGGTGGGATGTAGCCAGGAGGATTGATGGTTAATATTCTGTATATCATTGAGAGGTTATGGGTGAGTGGGGGTGTTTGAATGCACAATGTTTCAAAATTTGTTAATTGCCTAACCATATTTCTGCTTTGCTCATGTCGGGAAATATAATGGTGCACCCGGTGGTAATTTTACCAGTTATGAAAGTAAGTGTATCCCTTATCTACTAGGTCTGATTGAGAGAGAATTTTCTCTCCAGATGTTATCGGGTGTATATTAATATCGCAAATATTTTTGTCGGGTATGCTGCATGTAACGTTATGTCCTATCAAGAATTGTCCATTTTCTATGAGTGAGGTTAGAGGGGATGGTTTGGATGAGATATAAGCATTGTTGGCTAGAATATGTACCCAGACATCGAAAGTTTCTGCTATCAATAGGGAATTGTATATTCATTTGTTTTTTTGTTTCTCCATGCTCCAACACATTCTCCCTAAATGTGGGGTATCAGAGATTAAGTGTTCCAGCTGTACCCACCTTTTGTGGAGGGGATGTAAATGCCTGTCGACTATTCTCTGCAAAAAGATGGCTTGTCTATAGAGAGAAATATTAGGTATTCCTAGTCTGCCTTGAAGTTTGGGGGACTGTACAACTTTAATATTGATTCTGGGTGTTTTTTTATGCCAGAAAAAATCACTAAACGCTTTTGTATACATGGAATATAGTTTTTGGGCAGGGGAATTGGTAATGATTGAAGTATGTATAGTAGTCTGGGGAATATGTTCATTTTAAGGACATTTATTTTACCCATCCATGATAGTCTTTTAGATAACCATGATGAGAGGTCTCTGATAATATTTTTTAAAATCTGTTCGTAATTTTTGTGAAGGTTACTTCCATTGTTCTTGCTCAATACCTAGATAGTGTAGTGTATGTTGGCACCAGGTGAAAGGAGTTATTTTTTTAACTTTATGTAAAGTACTTTCATCTAAATTAATGTTTAGCATTTCAGACTTTGTGGAATTTATTTTAAAATTAGAGAGTGAGTGAAATAGTTTAAATTCCTGTAATAATGGGGGATAGATCTCTCCAGGTCAGTCAGTGAGAATAATATATTGTCCTCAAAGAGAGACATGTCAAATGACTGTGAGTCAACCTATATTCCTTTGATAAGAGGGTTTTGTCTTATTTTAGTAGCAATGGTTTTGATAAAACAGGCAAACAGGAGAGGAGAGAGGGGGCAACCCTGTTGGGTGCCATTAGAGATTGAGAATGATTTTGAAAGAGTTCCATTTATTAACAGTTTAGCGTTAGGATGTGAATATAGGGAGAATATTATATCTAGTATTTTAGGGCCAAAGTCCATGTGCATTAGAGTGGAGTGTAAAAATTCCCAGTCAACACGGTCAAAGGCCTTTTCTGCATCTAAGGACAGCAGAATTGCTGGAACTCCTCTATCTTGAGAATATTAAATGAGGTTTATGGCCCTGACCGTGTTGTCTTTAGTTTCGCGTTTTGGAATAAATCCCACCTGGTCCTGATGGATTATATCTGGTAAGAGGCAATTAATACGGTTTGCTAAAATATTTGCGTAAATTTTAACAGAGTTTAGGAGTGAAATTGGTCTATAATGTGAGGGGTGATCTAAAGTTTCATTTGGTTTTGGTAACAGTACAATTTGGGCTTCTAGTGCTCTGGGGGGTAATAATTTAGATTTGTCAATGTGACGAATCAAACCTTCTCAGCCTCACAATAGAGGTGTGTGGGCATGAAGGGGCTAATGGCACACAGCTCTGGTTCCCTTATCTTTGCAACTCTGCAAAAGGACCATAAAAAGGATACCACATTAGCCCCCAAATCTTGTCCACACTGCTCTAATTAACAATTTCCCTAATGCCACCACCAAAACTTTTAAATTAAAGGGGAGTTTTGGGGAACCCCTAAAAACTCACACTATTTAACAATTAGGTAACGTGCCTTTAACCTTGTCTCAACAGGAGTGTGAATTTGGATATTAGAGCCGAAAGACAGAATGAGATTTTCTATGTGTTTAATAACAAAAATATCAATACAGGTTACACAGTGCAAAATTATAAAGACATTCAAAATAACATACAATTGCAAAGCTACAGCTCTTTAAAAAGAAAATAGGATATGAAAAGAATTACACACAATATATAATTTATTACCAAGTTCCTTTAGATATGTGGAGAGATGCCATTCCAGATGTTTAGTGGCTTGAGTCCCAGGCAGTTCTGACTACAAAATCTTTCTGTTGCATACTTAAACCAAAATTTCTTTGTCTTGTCAAAGACAACGCCCTGGTTATGATTTACAACGAGTTCAACCAATGCAAAGTCTTAGCTCCCACTATCAGTCTCCAAGGGGAGGAGCGTTCTGAGGAGCGTTCTGCATTCCTACACACAGTTACACTACTAAGGAAGGGGGTTTCAGCTTACAGCTTTTCTGAAAGCAGTTTTCACACACAGGAAAAAGCAATTCACATTACCCTTTTCCAGGCTGAGAACACAGTACCACCTTTGCGGGGTAGCCAATCCAGGTATCAACTACTCCACATGATTTTATCATGACACCTCACCTTTTAAAATGGTGGAAATGTCAACCTAAATCCTAGTCTTTCCTCATTCATAAGACCAGATCTGCCCTTTCAGCACACTCTCAGCATTCATTTGGCCCCTGTAACAATTAGCATCAGCTGACACAATTTCTCTTGTGGAGGACATTTCCTTGCAGGATATCACACATTCGCTCTCCCTCATAAAGGGATCTAGCACCCCCTCAGGGTAACTCACTAGGGGACTAAGGTAAATTCTTGCTATGCTTAGGTCAGATACTCCACTGTTCACACCTACCCCAGTATGCTCTGTAGGAGCAGCAGGTTCATTAGTCACTGCAGCTACATCTCCCTCCACTCTTCTTCACATCTGCAATTCCTGTAGTGGAGGTCCACAGCCACATCCAGGGTCCCATCCTGTTTTACTCTCTGTAACAGGGCAGGATGTACTCTGGCCCCTACACCAGCCATGCCATTCACTCCTCCTTGCATATGCAATGCTGTTTCAATGCATGTTCAAGGGAATCATTCTTCATTCTTTGGTGGGATACCTCCAGCTCTGGTGCAGCTAGCGATGTGTCCATCCCCAGCCTGCCCTTTGGGTCCCCCAAAGTTTCACACAGTACCTCAGTTGGTGCAGGGCCCTCTACTGGCCCTTCCAGGTTGCAGGTGTTGTCTTCTGGGGTGTACTGACAAAGTATCCGGCCCAAATCATCGCCCAGCAAAACATCAGGGATATCCGCAGAAATCCTCACCTCCTGCAAAACTTTTCCCACACCCCATTCCAGGGGCATTTCCTGCAAACTTCTTCATTATCCACATTCTCTCCTGGGATAATATCCTCTGCCACTTCAGGGCACACCAAGCGAGATCCAGCCCCGGTGTCCTGAAGTCTCATGGTCACACAGTCTCCCTCTGTGACACTCTGCAGATTACCTGCTGACCCACCCACAAACAAAGCTGCTGCAAGTTTCTGTGCTGTATTCCCACCCCAAACTGCATGTTGAGGTTTCTCCTTGGTGGAGCAGGCAAAACTCAGGTGCCCAAACTCATGGCACCAAATGTATGGGTGGGTATCCCCCTTGCCCAATGCAACTTCTGCCCCCTTGATGGGAGATGTTCCAGGGGACGGTACTTCTGTAGAATTGGTTGTCCATTGCTGGCACATTCCCTCCCTCCAGGGATGTGATACAGCTTGCACTGTAGAACACTTGGCTACTGGGGCTTCGTTGTTAGTGCTGTCTGTAGCCCCTGCTGCTGAATCAGGTTCCATTCCCAGGAGCACTCTTCTGGCCAACAGGCTCACTGTCTGGCAAATATATTGCAAAAATTCTGGGTACTGGAGAGGTGCCTCGGTTATGGTAAACCGAAAAACCTCTAGCACATGTCTCCGCTGGGTATCCCTTATAGCAATTTTGTGCTCTCTTTTTCACTCAGCAGCTTCTCTCTCTCTTTTTCTCTCAGCAGCTTCTCTCTCTCTTTTTTCTCTCAGCAGCCTCTCTCTCTTTCTCTCAGCAGCCTCTCTCTTTCTTTTTCTCTCAGCAGCTTCTCTTTGTCTTTTTCTCTTCTCCTCTTGATACTTGAGGATCAGTTCCATCCTTAGTTTGGGTTCAACATCCCCCAAATATCTGAGTGCTGTCTGTAGCTCAGACTCCATGACACTTACAGGGTTAACAGCACCAGGTAACAGTCCTTGGGCTAGAGAAGGGTCAACAGTGCTGGGTACCAGGTTTTGAGTTACAGCATCCACAGTAACCCTTTCTGTGAATGTTTCAAACTCTCTTGTGAGGCCCTCTGCCTCCAGCAATTCCAGTATCAGCTGTTCTTTCCCTTTGCCAAGAATAGTAATTCCTCTTTTCTTGCAAAGAAACTCCAGAGACCATTAAGGCATTCTCCTATATTCTTCCATACTGAGCGTAGCATCAAACACCAAGAGGAAGGGAAAAAGAATTGCTTCTTTGTACTGTATGTCTCTCTAATTAGGCACTGAGTTCTGTCTTTGGGAAATTACACACAAACATGTAATTTATTTTAGTACTATACAAATAGCACTAAAAAACTCTAAATATCCCCACCACTGCCACCAGTTTGTGATGAATCAACCTTCTCAGCGTCACAAGGGGTGTGGGCATGAAGGGGTAAATGGCACACAGCTCTGGTTCCACCACATTAGCCCCCAAATCTTGTCCACTCTGCTCTAATTAACAAATTCCCTGCTGCCACCACCAAAACTTTTAAATTAAAGGGGAGTTTTGGGGAACCCCTAAAAACTCACACTATTTAACAATTAGGTAACGTGCCTTTAACCTTGTCTCAACAGGAGTGTGAATTTGGATATTAGAGCCCAAAAGACAGAATGAGATTTTCTATGTGTTTAATAACAAAAATATCAATACAGGTTACACAGTGCAAAATTATAAAAACATTCAAAATAACACACAATTGCAAAGCTGCAGCTCTTTAAAAAGAAAATGGGACATGAAAAGAATTACACACAATATATAACTTATTACCAAGTTCCTTTAGATATCTGGAGAGATGCCATTCCAGATGTTTAGTGGCTTGAGTCCCAGGCAGTTCTAACTAAAAAATCTTTCTGTTGCATACTTAGACCAAAATTTTTTTTTCTTGTCAAAGACAATGCCCTGGTTATGATTTACAACGAGTTCAACCAATGCAAAGAATAATAACTGATTTGATTTATTTTGCTGTTATGGGTGCCTCTAATTGTTCCTTTTGAAGGGAGGAGATGCAGGGGAGATGGAGAGATGACAGATATGTGTTTATAGCATTGGTTTTACAGCCTGCTCTGAGGCCGTAAGGTTGTCTATAGTATTTAGATTGTATAGTTGTTGGTAGAATTCTCTAAAGGTGTTTGAAATTGATTTGGAGAAGTGTTCTATGTTTTGGTCATCTTTTATTCTTAATAGATAGGATTTATTACGTCCTTCATAATGTGTTTGTTATAGTCTTAATGTTTATCTTTTGTGTTCTTTGTTATAACAAGACGCTAATTTTTTCTTTCCAATTGTAATGCTATTAGTAACTAGAGGTCAGATGGGAGTTTTTTATGACGTTGTTCTCGAGTTTCTATGGTGGCCAATAGGGATGATAAGTATATACGTTTCTTTTTTAACATGGATGCTTTAATTCCTATGAGTTCTCCCCTTATCACACATTTGTGAGCTTCCCAGACATTAGATTGAGATATGTCTGGGGTTATGTTATGGGAAAAGTATTCAGTGATAGATTGTGAGATTTGTTGCCTCACTGAAGGATCTGATAAGAGATAGTCCTCCAGCCTCCATATAAAATCTTGTATTGGTTTAGTTGGCCAAGTTAGTGTACCTATTACTGATGCGTGGTCTGACCAAGTCAATGGGGCTATTTGTGAAGAACTGAACAATGACAATCCTGTTAATGAATATATAGTCGATTCTGGTATAAAGCTTATGGGGGTATGAAAGGAATGTGTAATCACTTTTCCCAGGGTTAGAAACCCTCCAAAGATCATGTACACATAGTTTTTTAAGATAATTATTAGTGCAATTAGTCTGTGAGGTTGGAATCAAGGAGCATGTATTCAAGCAATCTAACAGGGGGTACAGTGGCATATTCAGGTCTCCACAAACTATTAATGTTCCTTTTATATGTTCTAAGATAAGGTTAGTCACTGTTTTAATGAAGAGTGATTGTTTGGAGTTGGGGGTGTAAATAGAGACCAGTGTAACTGGGCGTCCGTAGAGCAGGACTATCAGAATGATATATCTGCCCTCCCTGTCCCTAAGTGCCTTGATTGCTGTGAATGGTATATTTTTCTTAATTAGGATTCCAACTTCATGTTTTTTGGATTTAGGGTGGGATGCGTAGTAGCTTGTGCCGAATTTAATTGTGAAGGTCAGTGGTTCTCTGTTTTTAATGAAATAGGTTTCTTGGACAAATACTAAGTCCGTTTTGTGTCTGTCAAAGTCTATCAGTGCTTGGGATCTTTTAGATGGGATATTAAGTCCTTTGGAATTTATTGTTTGAATCCATATGGAGTCTAGTGGTTTTGTGTTGTATTGTGGTTTAGCCATGGGAAAGTAGAATACTGGGGATTATAGGTAATACCCACGAGTGCAGGATAACCATAGTATAGTTGTATAGTATTATTTGTAGTGTAGTGCTTTTGAAAAAAAAAGCACTACACTAAAAAATGAATATGAACTTGTTTTCATTGCATTATTTGAGGTGTGAAAACACTGCATATTTTTGTTATTTTGACCAGTTGTCATTTTCTTCAAATAAATGCTCTAAAGGGCAATCAGGTAGATTACAAGTTATGCGCGCTATAGGGAATTTAACGAACGCAACAAAAGTCGCGTTATGTCACCCCCTATAGTGCAGCCATTACAGGTTTTCAAAGAGCCGGCTTGTGCGTACGATATGGTTGCGTTGAGCTCCATACCGCACACAATTTGAGTGCTGTTTCAACGTGCTTGTGCATGCTTTCCCCATAGACATCAATGGGGAGAGGGTGTCAGAAAAAACCCTGAATCACGAAATGAAAAAATCCGTAACGCAGCCCCATTGATGTCTATGGGGAAAAAAAAGTTATGTTAAAACTTACACCCTAACATAAACTCTAAGTCTAAACACCTCTAATCTGCCGCCCCCAACATCACCAACACCTACATAATGTTATTAACCCCTAATCTGCCGCTCCTGATATTGCCGCTACCTAAATAAAGCTATTAAACCCTAACTGCTGCTTTCAATATCGCCGCCACTATACTTGTAATGGCTGTGGTGCTGTTTTAAAAAAAAAATCAGCGTTAAAACACAAACGCAAAACTTGTTATCTAGGTGATTGTTGTTTTTTTTTTCACTGACTTTATAGTAAGAAATTGCGTAATACAATATGGGAGATGAAGCTCCCTCAAGTTCAATAACAGTATCGCTTAAATTTTACATAATAACTATATCAATAAAAGAGAAGGGAAACCTCAATTTATTTATGATTTATGCAAAACATTGAGAACATGTGGAGGATACAAAAGAGAAAGCAAAAGGAGGTATGTGTTCCCAAAGAGGGGACGAGGAATGAGAGAAAAGTACTGCTATACACTTTGTTCACTGATAATCAATGCAGGTAAATTGGTGAGTTTATATCACAACCTAGAGTTGAGCCTATATGTACTACCTATACGTGTTTTGAAATTAGTGTAAGAGTATGCAGCTATCCTGTATACATCTTTTTCGTAATGAGTTACATTTTTGCATTTATAATTATTGTAACAATGCATCGTGATTATGGGTTTTGTGTTTAAGATAAAGCTCCCAAGTGGCTAGTATTTCTGTGTAAGTATCCATTTTATCATTTATCATGTAATAGTACTTTTCTAGTTCTAGAAATTCTGATACCCGCTGTGACCACATCTCTACGGTTGGGGCATTCCTGCTTTTCCAGTTTTTTGCTATTGAATATTTCACGCTATTTGTCATGATGTAAAATAACTTGTTATAAGGATTGTATTTAATTTTAGGAGCGTTGCACAGCAACCACATTAGCGGATCTAAACGGAACATAGTCTCCAATATTATCTCTATCTCTGCTATAGTAGCTCTCCAGAAACTCTGGATTTTGTTGCACAACCACCACATATGCGCCAAATCGCTGCCCCTATGACCGCATCTCCAACACTGATCTGGCCTGTGATGGAATAGGCGATGGAGTATCCTGGGAGTAAGATACCATCTCTGTAATAACTTTAGGTTAATTTCTATTAATGAAAATGTGATAGACAATTTTACTATATTGTAGAACATGGAGGTACTTGTTTGTGGAAGGATAATTATACTTGTCATCTTCCCATTTCTCAAGATATGGTGGGATGTAGCCAGGAGGATTGATGGTTAATATTCTGTATATCATTGAGAGGTTATGGGTGAGTGGGGGTGTTTGAATGCACAATGTTTCAAAATTTGTTAATTGCCTAACCATATTTCTGCTTTGCTCATGTCGGGAAATATAATGGTGCACCCGGTGGTAATTTTACCAGTTATGAAATTAAGTGTATCCCTTATCTACTAGGTCTGATTGAGAGAGAATTTTCTCTCCAGATGTTATCGGGTGTATATTAATATCGCAAATATTTTTGTCGGGTATGCTGCATGTAACGTTATGTCCTATCAAGAATTGTCCATTTTCTATGAGTGAGGTTAGAGGGGATGGTTTGGATGAGATATAAGCATTGTTGGCCAGAATATGTACCCAGACATCGAAAGTTTCTGCTATCAATAGGGAATTGTATATTCATTTGTTTTTTTGTTTCTCCATGCTCCAACACATTCTCCCTAAATGTGGGGTATCAGAGATTAAGTGTTCCAGCTGTACCCACCTTTTGTGGAGGGGATGTAAATGCCTGTCGACTATTCTCTGCAAAAAGATGGCTTGTCTATAGAGAGAAATATTAGGTATTCCTAGTCTGCCTTGAAGTTTGGGGGACTGTATAACTTTAATATTGATTCTGGGTGTTTTTTTATGCCAGAAAAAATCACTAAACGCTTTTGTATACATGGAATATAGTTTTTGGGCAGGGGAAATGGTAATGATTGAAGTATGTATACAGGGAGTGCAGAATTGTTAGGCAAGTTGTATTTTTGAGGATTAATTTTATTATTGAACAACAACAATGTTCTCAATAAACCCAAAAAACTCATTAATATCAAAGCTGAATAGTTTTGGAAGTAGTTTTTAGTTTGTTTTTAGTTATAGCTACTTTAGGGGGATATCTGTGTGTGCAGGTGACTATTACTGTGCATAATTATTAGGCAACTTAACAAAAAACAAATATATACCCATTTCAATTATTTATTTTTACCAGTGAAACCAATATAACATCTCAACATTCACAAATATACATTTCTGACATTCAAAAACAAAACAAAAACAAATCAGTGACCAATATAGCCACCTTTCTTTGCAAGGACACTCAAAAGCCTGCCATCCATGGATTCTGTCAGTGTTTTGATCTGTTCACCATCAACATTGCGTGCAGCAGCAACCACAGCCTCCCAGACACTTTTCAGAGAGGTGTACTGTTTTCCCTCCTTGTAAATCTCACATTTGATGATGGACCACAGGTTCTCAATGGGGTTCAGATCAGGTGAACAAGGAGGCCATGTCATTAGATTTTCTTCTTTTATACCCTTTCTTGCCAGCCACGCTGTGGAGTACTTGGACGCGTGTGATGGAGCATTGTCCTGCATGAAAATCATGTTTTTCTTGAAGGATGCAGACTTCTTCCTGTACCACTGCTTGAAGAAGGTGTCTTCCAGAAACTGGCAGTAGGACTGGGAGTTGAGCTTAACTCCATCCTCAACCCGAAAAGGCCCCACAAGCTCATCTTTGATGATACCAGCCCAAACCAGTACTCCACCTCCACCTTGCTGGCGTCAGAGTCGGACTGGAGCTCTCTGCCCTTTACCAATCCAGCCACGGGCCCATCCATCTGGCCCATCAAAACTCACTCTCATTTCATCAGTCCATAAAACCTTAGAAAAATCAGTCTTCAGATATTTCTTGGCCCAGTCTTGACGTTTCAGCTTGTGTGTCTTGCTCAGTGGTGGTCGTCTTTCAGCCTTTCTTACCTTGGCCATGTCTCTAAGTATTGCACACCTTGTGCTTTTGGGTACTCCAGTGATGTTGCAGCTCTGAAATATGGCCAAACTGGTGGCAAGTGGCATCTTGGCAGCTGCACGCTTGACTTTTCTCAGTTCATGGGCAGTTATTTTGCGCCTTGGTTTTTCCACACGCTTCTTGCGACCCTGTTGACTATTTTGAATGAAAAACTTGATTCTTTGATGATCACGCTTCAGAAGCTTTGCAATTTTAAGAGTGCTGCATCCCTCTGCAAGATATCTCACTATTTTTTACTTTTCTGAGCCTGTCAAGTCCTTCTTTTGACCCATTTTGCCAAAAGAAAGGAAGTTGCCTAATAATTATGCACACCTGATATAGGGTGTTGATGTCATTAGACCACACCCCTTCTCATTACAGAGATGCACATCACCTAATATGCTTAATTGGTAGTAGGCTTTCGAGCTCCAGTCCAGGCAGTTCTGACTACAAAATCTTTCTGTTGCATACTTAAACCAAAATTTCTTTGTCTTGTCAAAGACAACGCCCTGGTTATGATTTACAACGAGTTCAACCAATGCAAAGTCTTAGCTCCCACTATCAGTCTCCAATGGGAGGAGCGTTCTGAGGAGCGTTCTGCATTCCTACACACAGTTACACTACTAAGGAGGGGGGTTTCAGCTTACAGCTTTTCTGAAAGCAGTTTTCACACACAGGAAAAAGCAGTTCACATTAACCTTTTCCAGGCTGAGAACACAGTACCACCTTTGCGGGGTAGCCAATCCAGGTATCAACTACTTCACATGATTTTATCATGACACCTCCCCTTTTAAAATGGTGGAAATGTCAACCTAAATGCTAGTCTTTCCTCATTCATAAGACCAGATCTGCCCTTTCAGCACACTCTCAGCATTCATTTGGCCCCTGTAACAATTAGCATCAGCTGACACAATTTCTCTTGTGGAGGACATTTCCTTGCAGGATATCACACATTCGCTCTCCCTCATAAAGGGATCTAGCACCCCCTCAGGGTAACTCACTAGGGGACTAAGGTAAATTCTTGCTATGCTTAGGTCAGATACTCCACTGTTCACACCTACCCCAGTATGCTCTGTAGGAGCAGCAGGTTCATTAGTCACTGCAGCTACATCTCCATCCCCGCTTCTTCACATCTGAAATTCCTGTAGTGGTGGTCCACAGCCACATCCAGGGTCCCATCCTATTTTACTCTCTGTAACAGGGCAGGATGTACTCTGGCCCCTACACCAGCCATGCCATTCACTCCTCCTTGCATATGCAATGCTGTTTCAATGCATGTTCAAGGGAATCATTCTTCATTCTTTGGTGGGATACCTCCCCTCTGGGTCCCCCAAAGTTTCGCACAGTACCTCAGTTGGTGCAGGGCCCTCTACTGGCCCTTCCAGGTTGCAGGTGTTGTCTTCTGGGGTGTACTGACAAAGCATCCGGCCCAAATCATCGCCCAGCAAAACATCAGGGATATCCGCAGAAATCCCCACCTCCTGCAAACCTTTTCCCACACCCCATTCCAGGGGCACTCCCCGCAAACTTCTTCATTATCCACAGTCTCTCCTGGGATAATATCCTCTGCCACTTCAGGGCACACCAAGCGAGATCCAGCCCCAGTGTCCTGAAGTCTCATGGTCAGACAGTCTCCCTCTGTGACACTCTGCAGATTACCTGCTGACCCACCCACAAACAAAGCTGCTGCAATTTTCCGTGCTGTATTCCCACCCCAAACTGCATGTTGAGGTTTCTCCTTGGTGGGGCAGGCAAAACTCAGGTGCCCAAACTCATGGCACCAAATGTATGGGCAGGTATCCCCCTTGCCCAATGCAACTTCTGCCCCCTTGATGGGAGATGTTCCAGGGGACGGTACTTCTGTAGAATTGGTTGTCCATTGCTGGCACATTCCCTCCCTCCAGGGATGTGATACAGCTTGCACAGTGGAACACTTGGCTACTGGGGCTTCGTTGTTAGTGCTGTCTGTAGCCCCTGCTGCTGAATCAGGTTCAATTCCCAGGAGAACTCTTCTGGCCAACAGGCTCACTGTCTGGCAAATATATTGCAAAAATTCTGGGTACAGGATAGGAGCCTCGGTTATGGTAAACCAAACAACCTCTAGCACATGTCTCCGCTGGGTATCCCTTATAGCAATTTTGTGCTCTCTTTTTCACTCAGCAGCTTCTCTCTCTCTTTTTCTCTCAGCAGATTCTCTCTCTCTCTTTTCTCTCAGCAGCCTCTCTCTCTCTCTTTCTCTAAGCAGCCTCTCTCTTTCTTTTTCTCTCAGCAGCTTCTCTCTCTCTTTTTCTCTTCTCCTCTTGATACTTGAGGATCAGTTCCATCCTTAGTTTGGGTTCAACATCCCCCAAATATCTGAGTGCTGTCTGTAGCTCAGACTCCATGACACTTACAGGGTTAACAGCACCAGGTAACAGTCCTTGGGCTAGAGGAGGGTCAACAGTGCTGGGTACCAGGTTTTGAGTTACAGCATCCACAGTAACCCTTTCTGTGAATGTTTCAAACTCTCTTGTGAGGCCCTCTGCCTCCAGCAATTCCAGTATCAGCTGTTCTTCCCTTTGCCAAGAATAGTAATTCCTCTTTTCTTGCAAAGAAACTCCAGAGACCATTAAGGCATTCTCCTATATTCTTCCATACTGAGCGTAGCATCAAACAGCAAGAGGAAGGGAAAAATAATTGCTTCTTTGTACTGTATGTCTCTCTAATTAGGCACTGAGTTCTGTCTTTGGGAAATTACACACAAACATGTAATTTATGTTTTCTGAGCCTGTCAAGTCCTTCTTTTGACCCATTTTGCCAAAGGAAAGGAAGTTGCCTAATAATTATGCACACCTGATATAGGGTGTTGATGTCATTAGACCACACCCCTTCTCATTACAGAGATGCACATCACCTAATATGCTTAATTGGTAGTAGGCTTTCGAGCTCCAGTCCAGGCAGTTCTGACTACAAAATCTTTCTGTTGCATACTTAAACCAAAATTTCTTTGTCTTGTCAAAGACAACGCCCTGGTTATGATTTATAACGAGTTCAACCAATGCAAAGTCTTAGCTCCCACTATCAGTCTGGGAGGAGCGTTCTGAGGAGCGTTCTGCATTCCTACACAAAGTTACACTACTAAGGAGGGGGGTTTCAGCTTACAGCTTTTCTGAAAGCAGTTTTCACACACAGGAAAAAGCAGTTCACATTAACCTTTTCCAGGCTGAGAACACAGTACCACCTTTGCGGGGTAGCCAATCCAGGTATCAACTACTCCACATGATTTTATAATGACACCTCCCCTTTTAAAATGGTGGAAATGTCAACCTAAATGCTAGTCTTTCCTCATTCATAAGACCAGATCTGCCCTTTCAGCACACTCTCAGCATTCATTTGGCCCCTGTAACAATTAGCATCAGCTGACACAATTTCTCTCGTGGAGGACATTTCCTTGCAGGATATCACACATTCGCTCTCCCTCATAAAGGGATCTAGCACCCCCTCAGGGTAACTCACTAGGGGACTAAGGTAAATTCTTGCTATGCTTAGGTCAGATACTCCACTGTTCACACCTACCCCAGTATGCTCTGTAGGAGCAGCAGGTTCATTAGTCACTGCAGCTACATCTCCCTCTCCGCTTCTTCACATCTGAAATTCCTGTAGTGGAGGTCCACAGCCACATCCAGGGTCCCATCCTATTTTACTCTCTGTAACAGGGCAGGATGTACTCTGGCCCCTACACCAGCCATGCCATTCACTCCTCCTTGCATATGCAATGCTGTTTCAATGCATGTTCAAGGGAATCATTCTTCATTCTTTGGTGGGATACCTCCCCTCTGGGTCCCCCAAAGTTTCGCACAGTTGCTCAGTTGGTGCAGGGCCCTCTACTGGCCCTTCCAGGTTGCAGGTGTTGTCTTCTGGGGTGTACTGACAAAGCATCCGGCCCAAATCATCGCCCATCAAAACATCAGGGATATCCGCAGAAATCCCCACCTCCTGCAAACCTTTTCCCACACCCCATTCCAGGGGCACTCCCCGCAAACTTCTTCATTATCCACAGTCTCTCCTGGGATAATATCCTCTGCCACTTCAGGGCACACCAAGCGAGATCCAGCCCCAGTGTCCTGAAGTCTCATGGTCACACAGTCTCCCTCTGTGACACTCTGCAGATTACCTGCTGACCCACCCACAAACAAAGCTGCTGCAATTTTCCGTGCTGTATTCCCACCCCAAACTGCATGTTGAGGTTTCTCCTTGGTGGGGCAGGCAAAACTCAGGTGCCCAAACTCATGGCACCAAATGTATGGGCGCGTATCCCCCTTGCCCAATGCAACTTCTGCCCCCTTGATGGGAGATGTTCCAGGGGACGGTACTTCTGTAGAATTGGTTGTCCATTGCTGGCACATTCCCTCCCTCCAGGGATGTGATACAGCTTGCACAGTGGAACACTTGGCTACTGGGGCTTCATTGTTAGTGCTGTCTGTAGCCCCTGCTGCTGAATCAGGTTCAATTCACAGGAGAACTCTTCTGGCCAACAGGCTCACTGTCTGGCAAATATATTGCAAAAATTCTGGGTACAGGATAGGTGCCTCGGTTATGGTAAACCAAACAACCTCTAGCACATGTCTCCGCTGGGTATCCCTTATAGCAATTTTGTGCTCTCTTTTTCACTCAGCAGGTTTTGAGTTACAGCATCCACAGTAACCCTTTCTGTGAATGTTTCAAACTCTCTTGTGAGGCCCTCTGCCTCCAGCAATTCCAGTATCAGCTGTTCTTTCCCTTTGCCAAGAATAGTAATTCCTCTTTTCTTGCAAAGAAACTCCAGAGACCATTAAGGCATTCTCCTATATTCTTCCATACTGAGCGTAGCATCAAACAGCAAGAGGAAGGGAAAAATAATTGCTTCTTTGTACTGTATGTCTTTCTAATTAGGCACTGAGTTCTGTCTTTGGGAAATTACACACAAACTTGTAATTTATTTTAGTACTATACAAATAGCACTAAAAAACTCTAAATATCCCCACCACTGCCACCAGTTTGTGACGAATCAACCTTCTCAGCGTCACAATAGAGGGGTGTGGGCATGAAGGGGTAAATGGCACACAGCTCTGGTTCCACCACATTAGCCCCCAAATCTTGTCCACACTGCTCTAATTAACAAATTCCCTGCTGCCACCACCAAAACTTTTAAATTAAAGGGGAGTTTTGGGGAACCCCTAAAAACTCACACTATTTAACAATTAGGTAACGTGCCTTTAACCTTGTCTCAACAGGAGTGTGAATTTGGATATTAGAGCCCAAAAGACAGAATGAGATTTTCTATGTCTTTAATAACAAAAATATCAATACAGGTTACACTGTGCAAAATTATAAAGACATTAAAAATAACATACAATTGCAAAGCTACAGCTCTTTAAAAAGAAAATGGGACATGAAAAGAATTACACACAATATATATCTTATTACCAAGTTCCTTTAGATATCTGGAGAGATGCCATTCCAGATGTTTAGTGGCTTGAGTCCCAGGCAGTTCTGACTAAAAAATCTTTCTGTTGCATACTTAGACCAAAATGTATTTGTCTTGTCAAAGACAATGCCCTGGTTATGATTTACAACCAGTTCAACCAATGCAAAGAAGTCTTAGCTCCCACTATCAGTCTCCAAGGGTAGGAGCGTTCTGCATTCCTACACACAGTTACATTACTAAGGAGGGGGGTTTCAGCTTACAGCTTTTCTGAAAGCAGTTTTCACACACAGGAAAAAGCAATTCACATTAACCTTTTCCAGGCTGAGAACACAATAACACCTTTGCGGGGTAGCCAATCCAGGTATCAAATACTCCACATGATTGTATCATGACAGTCAATATAGCTAAAGAATTGTGTAAGGTGTGCACAAGTTCCTCCTGAAATAGTTAATAGTATTTATTGCTTAATTCATCAGGACCAGGTGCCTTGCCATTTAGAAGATCTTTAATAACTGATTTGATTTCTTTTGCTGTTATGGGTGCCTCTAATTGTTCCTTTTGAAGGGAGGAGATGCAGGGGAGATGGAGAGATGACAGATATGTGTTTATAGCATTTGGTTTTTACAGCCTGCTCTGAGGCCGTAAGGTTGTCTATAGTATTTAGATTGTATAGTTGTTGGTAGAATTCTCTAAAGGTGTCTGAAATTGATTTGGAGAAGTGTTCTATGTTTTGGTCATCTTTTATGCTTAATATATAGGATTTATTACGTCCTTCATAATGTGTTTGTTGTAGTCTTAATGTTTGTCTTTTGTGTTCTTTGTTATAACAAGACGCTAATTTTTCTCTTTCCAATTGTAATGCTATTAGTAACTAGTGGTCAGATGGGAGTTTTTTAAGACGTTGTTCTAGAGTTTCTATGGTGGCCAATAGGGATGATAAGTATATACGTTTCTTTTTTTACATGGATGCTTTAATACCTATGAGTTCTCCCCTTATCACACATTTGTGAGCTTCCCAGACATTAGATTGAGATATGTCTGGGGTTATGTTATGGGAAAAGTATTCAGTGATAGATTGTGAGATTTGTTGCCTCACTGAAGGATCTGATAAGAGATAGTCCTCCAGCCTCCATATAAAATCTTGTATTGGTTTAGTTGGCCAAATTAGTGTACCTATTACTGATGCGCGGTCTGACCAAGTCAATGGGGCTATTTGTGAAGAACTGAACAATGACAATCCTGTTAAGTCTGTGAATATATAGTCGATTCTGGTATAAAGCTTATGGGGGTATGAATAGAATGTGTAATCACTTTTCCCAGGGTTAGAAACCCTCCAAAGATCATGTACACATAGTTTTTTAAGATAATTATTAGTGCGATTAATCTGTGAGGTTGGAATCGAGGAGCATGTATTCAAGCAATCTAACAGGGGGTACAGTGGCATATTCAGGTCTCCTCAAACTATTCATGTTCCTTTTTTATTTTCTAAGATAAGGTTAGTCACTGTTTTAATGAAGAGTGATTGTTTGGAGTTGGGGGTGTAAATAGAGACCAGTGTAACTGGGCGTCCATAGAGCAGGACTATCAGAATGATATATCTGCCCTCCCTGTCCCTAAGTGTTTTGATTGCTGTGAATGGTATATTTTTCTTAATTAGGATTCCAACTCTATTTTTTTTTGGATTTAGGGTGGGATGCGTAGTAGCTTGTGCCGAATTTAATTGTGAAGGTCAGTGGTTCTCTGTTTTTAATTAAATAGATTTCTTGGACAAATACTAAGTCCGTTTTGTGTCTGTCAAAGTCTATCAGTGCTTGGGATCTTTTAGATGGGATATTAAGTCCTTTGGCATTTATTGTTTGAATCCATATGGAGTCTAGTGGTTTTGTGTTGTATTGTGGTTTAGCCATGGGAAAGTAGAATACTGGGGATTATAGGTAATACCCACGAGTGCAGGATAACCATAGTATAGTTGTATAGTATTATTTGTAGTGTAGTGCTTTTGAAAAATTTAGCAGCAAAAATGAAAAGAAGAGGACAGGTATATAACATTTTACATATAACGAAAACATTGGGCTTGTCAAGAGTGACTTCATCGAGGAAGCATTTTCCACTCCATTGCCCATATAAACATATTCAAAGGTGAACAGAATAATTGAAATAACATGTACATAGGTTCTACTATTATTTAGTAGCTGAGTTCCTACACTTATAGTAACGTAAGAATTTCAACAGTCTCCTAGTAAGCAGCCTACACACTCGTCTACTCTTTAGTATTGGACTACAGCAGCATGGCTACCTCCCCGCAGGACCCCCGCCCACCAGTCTTGGCCTGAAATAGTTTGTTCAAAGAATTGGCACTGGTTGTGCTGGCCCCCTGCAAAAGCAGCCAGACCCACGTAGAGACATATATATTCAATAAAATCAATAACAGTGTCCAACTTGCTATACTTTATATACATTGACCTGAGTATATGCTTATAGCATAGTAAACATAAGTATTCCCAGATCCCCAGGCTCTCCCATTATTCAACATTTTGGAAGGTTGTAGATAAAACAATCAATAACTTTAAATAACTTTTGATAGACTTGTTGTATACAACTTAATGTTGTGTTACCATTGTTGGTAAACATTTACGATTGGGACTTTGTCATGCCCACCACTGGGGTGGGGCCACCCAGCTTGCTAAGTATGTATTTATATCACAACAGATAGGGATATATGAGTGGAGCGGGCCCACAGTGTTTCCCCACGCCTGCACGTCAAACTCGCCTGGTAAGCATGACATACCACGTGGGGTGGGCCCTCAACTGTTCCCCCAACATCTAGGTATTAAAAACATACAGGGAGTGCAGAATTATTAGGCAAATGAGTATTTTGACCACATTATCCTCTTTATGCATGTTGACTTACTCCAAGCTGTATAGGCTCGAAAGCCTACTACCAATTAAGCATATTAGGTGATGTGCATCTCTGTAATGAGAAGGGGTGTGGTCTAATGACATCAACACCCTATATCAGGTGTGCATAATTATTAGGCAACTTCCTTTCCTTTGGCAAAATGGGTCAAAAGAAGGACTTGACAGGCTCAGAAAAGTCAAAAATAGTGAGATATCTTGCAGAGGGATGCAACACTCTTAAAATTGCAAAGCTTCTGAAGCGTGATCATCGAACAATCAAGCGTTTCATTCAAAATAGTCAACAGGGTCGCAAGAAGCGTGTGGAAAAACCAAGGCGCAAAATAACTGCCCATGAACTGAGAAAAGTCAAGCGTGCAGCTGCTAAGATGCCACTTGCCACCAGTTTGGCCATATTTCAGAGCTGCAACATCACTGGAGTGCCCAAAAGCACAAGGTGTGCAATACTCAGAGACATGGCCAAGGTAAGAAAGGCTGAAAGACGACCACCACTGAACAAGACACACAAGCTGAAACGTCAAGACTGGGCCAAGAAATATCTCAAGACTGATTTTTCTAAGGTTTTATGGACTGATGAAATGAGAGTGAGTCTTGATGGGCCAGATGGATGGGCCCGTGGCTGGATTGGTAAAGGGCAGAGAGCTCCAGTCCGACTCAGACGCGGTGGAGTACTGGTTTGGGCTGGTATCATCAAAGATGAGCTTGTGGGGCCTTTTCGAGTTGAGGATGGAGTCAAGCTCAACTCCCAGTCCTACTGCCAGTTTCTGGAAGACACCTTCTTCAAGCAGTGGTACAGGAAGAAGTCTGCATCCTTCAAGAAAAACATGATTTTCATGCAGGACAATGCTCCATCACACGAGTCCAAGTACTCCACAGCATGGCTGGCAAGAAAGGGTATAAAAGAAGAAAATCTAATGACATGGCCTCCTTGTTCACCTGATCTGAACCCCATTGAGAACCTGTGGTCCATCATCAAATGTGAGATTTACAAGGAGGGAAAACAGTACACCTCTCTGAACAGTGTCTGGGAGGCTGTGGTTGCTGCTGCACGCAATGTTGATGGTGAACAGATCAAAACACTGACAGAATCCATGGATGGCAGGCTTTTGAGTGTCCTTGCAAAGAAAGGTGGCTATATTGGTCACTGATTTGTTTTTGTTTTGTTTTTGAATGTCAGAAATGTATATTTGTGAATGTTGAGATGTTATATTGGTTTCACTGGTAAAAATACATAATTGAAATGGGTATATATTTGTTTTTTGTTAAGTTGCCTAATAATTATGCACAGTAATAGTCACCTGCACACACAGATATCCCCCTAAAATAGCTAAAACTAAAAACAAACTAAAAACTACTTCCAAAACTATTCAGCTTTGATATTAATGAGTTTTTTGGGTTCATTGAGAACATGGTTGTTGTTCAATAATAAAATTAATCCTCAAAAATACAACTTGCCTAATAATTCTGCACTCCCTGTAATTAATATTGGCATGTGAAACAATTCTATAGTTACATTCAGGCCTGTCTACACAATTCTTGAACATACAACCTTCATTCAGTCAGATAGGTGTCAAATAGATGTTTTCTCAGGTACCGGTCTTTCTCCAAGCAAATTTGACGACACTTCATTTAGTTGGATGGTCTTTAGCTCTTTTTTTTTAGACCAGAGTCAATTGAGAGCTGTGTTGGTTTGAAAAGTCTCCTGAGTCGAGATTACAGCAATTATGTCTCTGAAGTTGTGGTTGTTGAAAGATTAAGCCGAGGCCTTTAGATAAGGTCTCAAGGTCCTCTGGGTTTTTATAAACTAAAGTTTTGCCATCTTTCTGGACCAGGAGACTGAATGGGAATCCCCATCGGTATCTTATTTTATTCTCCTGTAGGATGGGGGTGATGAACCTGAGAGAGTGTCTTTTTTCAATTGTAGTTTGGCACAGGTCCTGGAAAATTTGGAGGCTTTGACCCTGGAAAGATACTGAACTCTGGGATCTTGCCTGTTTCCATATAGCCTCTTTGTGTGGCAAAAAAGTGTACTTCATGATTATATCCCTGGGGGGACCCGCTAGAGGAGGCCTTGGGTGCAGGGCTCTGTGAACTCTCTCCAGTGACAATTCTGACAGTTCTAGTGAGGGTTCTAGTTGTTTGAAGAGTTAGAGGAGATATTTGGTTATGTTTTCATGAGTGATTTCCTCAGGGACCCCTCTTATCCTTAAATTGCTGCCCCTATTACTGTTGTCAAGGTCTTCCACTTTTAGCTGTAAGTCTTTTATCATGGAATCCTCGCAGCTAAGGTGTTGATTGTTGTTGCTAACTATTGACTCCAGGTGTTCTTGTCCTTCCTCCAGACATTCGATTCTGGATCCTAGCTCGTTAATATCTTTCCGTATGGAGGATATTTCAGACTTAATGAAGGATTTTAAATCTGCGATATCAGATTTGGATGGGAGTGCCGCTATAGTTTTATGAATTTGTGATAGCTGGTCTAGAGGAGTTTGCACTCCCATGGAAGCTGGAGTCGCCATGTTATCAGATTGTTTGTCTCCTTGTGTTAGATGTGGGTCTTGTTCTTGTGGAGAGAAGAATGAGCTAACAGATGGTGTCTTAGAGGTTGTCAATTTCCTGCCTGTTCTGTTGAATTTCCTAGCTGCCATAAGCAGAGAGGGGGATAGGAGTGCTTTGTTGGTTATCGTAGCTTATTACTATTGTAGGTTTATAAGTCATGCACTTTGCATACACTATGTGTTTGGCACCTTGGTATTCACAAAAAGATACAAAGGGAGATTTGTGAAGAATAATAAAGTTATCCCTTGTTTATTTGAAAGATCCTCTAATCTTTGGTGGTATATAGCCTATGAGTGCCGGTATTGATACGCTTCTGGTCTGCTACTTTAAGGGAAAGGCTTGCTATATCAGCCGGGGAGGCAGGATCTCATAGTGATGCAGGAGCGCAGGGGGTCATTAATTATGTGGCCCTGTAAAAGGGGGTATGAGCGACGTGACTGGGCAAAGCATGGTCCCTTTTAACTTGCAGGGCCTTATAGTTCTATTCCTCTGTAGCGCATGTTACTATCCTGTTAGTGTGGTGTTGGCGTTTGAGGCATTGCTCACCTTGCTGGTTGTCCTCTGCTATGTGCGACGTTGCTCCTCTGTATCTGAGACACGTGTGAGCTTGAGGGTGGGGTGATCCTCCGAGTGTTTACTGGACTCCGGGGGCCTCTAGAGGATAGGCCCAGATCCAATATGGCGACCGGGTGTACACTCGGAACTGGAGTTTAAGCTGTAAATTGCACCGATCAGCGGTGCAGCATGTCAGAGTCCTTGTCAGCTTGCTCCAAGGGTATGTGGTGATTGTAGGTAGTTGTTTACCAGTTTTCAAGGCATTAAAGGGCCAACAGGTGGAAAGTGCCAACGAGCTTCACTGCAGTGCAGCCATTTCCTTGAACAGCTATGCTCCGCCTCTCTGGGAGATTGTTTTTATTTGGAATTTGGGAGAAATGTTGTCAGTAGTTCATAGAAAACAAAAATTTTATTTTACTCCAACAAATACCCAAGAATAGTAAAAACAGAGAAACTGATAATGTTGCAGTGGTCTCTTAATTTTTTTCCAGAACTGTATACATAAATATATATTTTAAAAATATTTTTTTTTTCTCAACTCTCGCTAAACTCCTCCTCTCCCTTAATTCCCACGCTTGACAACACTCATCCTTTCCTCATCCATCTGTTCTCTCCCTTCATACCTTCGCATCTTCTTCTCTCTACTCCTTCTTCATCCCTTCCTCCCCCCTAAAAAATGTTTTTTCTCCCCTCCCTCTTTCTTCCCCATTCAGAGTGAACTGCCAACCGAGCAGGTCTTGCTCACATGACTTAACGATGACTACCATCAACGCCAAGGGCCTGAATAATGCAGGTAAAAGGTCTATTGCCTTCCGGGCGCTAAAAAACCTCGACAGCCATGTGCTATTCTTCCAGGAAACCCACTTCCGAAAAGGGAGGGAACCTAAATGGTTCAACTCCCAATACCCCAAAGCCCATTTCGCCTCAGGGCAATCCAAAAAAGGTGGAGTGGGCATCCTAATACATCACTCGGTACCTTTAAAGATCTCACATGTTGAAAAAGATCCAGAGGGTAGATACCTGATCATCACAGGACTTCTCTACGAACACCCAATAACACTAGCCACGTTATACAGCCCGAACACAGAACAGCATACATTTATATCTAAAATCTCAAAACTTATACTCGATCAGGCGAAAGGTCCAGTGTTCCTCTCGGGAGACTTCAATCTCCCGATGGATGTACAACTAGACACATCAAATGGAGCATCGAGTACCCCTTCTAAAATAATTAAAGCGGTCAAAAACACAATTGCATGCCTTCAGCTTCATGATATATGGCGCACGCTGCACCCAGGACTCAAAGATTTTACATACTTCTCTCCTCCCCATAACAAATATTCACGCTTAGACTATTTCTACACAGACTCAAATGGCTTAGACATGGTCACTGACTGCACCATAGGACCTATCACCTGGTCAGACCATGCACCAGTCACATGCTCAGTCCAATGGCCCGACTTTCCCCCCACGACATATATATGGAAACTTGATGACTTCCTTTTAAATGACCCCACTATTACCGCAGAAATCCAAAAATCACTCACAGACTACCTAACACACAACGACCCCCGACAAACATCACTCACGAACGTCTGGGAAGAGCATAAATGCGTAATCAGAGGGGAATTTCTCCAAATTAAGGCACGTATCAACAAACAAAACAGACTAACACATACTAACCTGTTACAAACCATAACACAACTGGAAAGTAAACACAAAAACAACCCATCAGATAAAGAAGTTAGTGAGGCCTTAGACATTGCTAGAGGGGCCCTTAGAACACTCCTTCTAGAAGCACATAATCGTAAAACCCTTAACATGAAACAACAATATCATGAAGGTAGTAACAAACCTGGTAAACTGCTCGCCAGAGCAGTACGCAGAAGGCAGCTTAAAACACATATTCACCTCCTGCAGAACCCAGATGGTACCGTGATAAAGGGTAGCAAACAAATAGCAAATTCCTTTCACTCTTTCTATCAGTCCTTATACAACATTAACCAGCCCCCAGGCATCTCACACCCTCCAGCAGACACTCATACTAGGGGTCAACTGATAGACCAGTACCTGGAGACACTGAACATACCACAGTTAGATTCTGAACAAAAATATAGCCTAAACTCGCACATCACCTTAGATGAACTTCTACAGGCCTTTAAAGATTTTCCCAGCGGGAAGAGCCCAGGTCCAGATGGCTTTTCTCTAAATTATTACAAGACATTCAAGGAGACATTGGGGCCACTCATGCTTCAACTCTTTAATAACTTTATAGAACACCCAACACTACCTGCAACGATGTTGAAAGCGCATATCACTGTTCTACCCAAACCGGGCAAACCCCCCAACTCCCCATCAAACTTTAGACCCATCTCCCTCCTGAACTTAGATCCTGGCCAAAATTTTAGCGAACCGCCTAAATAGATACCTAGCGACCCTTGTACATAATGATCAAGTGGGATTTGTACCAGGCAGGGAGGCCCACAACAACACCACCAAAGTGATCCAAATACTTAATTATGTGCAAGTGGAGGGAGTGCCTATGGCACTGTTCTCGACCGACGCGGAGAAGGCCTTCGACCGGGTCGATTGGCTCTTTCTGCATCGGGTCATGAGGACCATGAACTTTGGGGACTCTTTCCTCAACATGGTCTTCACACTCTATTCATCCCCAAATGCACAGATTAAAATGAATGGTACTTTGTCTAATACCTTTTCCATATCTAATGGCACGCGCCAAGGCTGCCCCCTATCCCCATTGTTATTTGCCCTTTCCATAGAAGCACTGGCTCAAAAGGTCCGTCTCAACCCTATAATTAAGGGAGTTCGTATCGGAGAAACTGAACATAAACAGGCATTATATGCTGACGATGTTCTTTATACTCTCTCCAACATTGAAACGTCGATACCAGAACTCCTCAGGGAACTGGAGGAATTCGGCTTTCCAATTTCCAATTAAATTTAGCAAAATCAGAACTACTCAACATTAATTCCGACCCCGAAAATACCCAATTTCTAACATTAAATCACAAGGTACCACTTTCACCAACCAAGTTAAAATACTTAGGCATATACCTAACAGCCTCTCCCTCTGACTTATTCAGAAATAATTATATTAACTTAAGAAAAGAAATAATCAATGACCTTTCCTCTTGGAGGAATACATTTTTATCATGGCTAAGGAAGATAAGTCTTATTAAGATGAATGTCCTACCACGAATATTATATGTACTGCAAACCCTCCCTATTCACCTACCTAAGGATTATCTCACCAATCTCCAGAGTACACTAGAACAGTTTATTTGGTCAGGAACAAAACCTAGAATACCCAAAAGGACACTATATCTCCCCAGAGACAGAGGAGGCCTGGGCTTCCCAAACCTAGCATTGTACAGAAGGGCTATACTACTCCAAAGGGTGACAGAATGGGCACACAACACACAACAAAAACAGTGGGTCAGAATAGACGGTCAGATTCTTCAGCATAATAATGTTGCCTCCCTAGCTTGGATCCCCTCAACTAAACGCCCCAAAAATCTACACAGATATCACTTGATTTCGGAGACTTTCCTAGAGTGGGATAGAATTATAGCTACCAGCACTCACATATCTACTAATTCATCACCATTAATTCCAATCCTGGAAAACCCTGATATTCCATATTTCACACAGAGCAGACACTTACATAGCCCACACAGCTTAAGAGATGGCTCTATTTACTCTGCTCTGGTAGACGGTAAACTTAGATCCCAACGGGAAATGGCTGAGGCCTGTTGGAGAGGCTGCGGCGAGTCAGGCACACTGTTACATATTTGGTGGGCTTGCCCCAAATTAACTAACTATTGGACAACAGTTATTGGGGTAATGACAGAGAAATTAAATGTACAAATACCAAACTGAAACCCTCCTCTTTCTGCACCTCCCTGAACAAATGGAGAGGCAGAAGAAGGCTCTTCTCCTGATCATGCTCACAGGAGCAAAGAGGCTCATCCCCAGGCTGTGGAAGTCTCCGGAGATACCATCTATCACCGAGTGGCGAACTGCAGTGGCTGAGTTACTCGTGCTGGAAAAGCTGCATTATTCAATGAGCAATCAATTACCCTTCTATGACATAATGATGTCTATGTGGAATTAAAATAGTCAAATTAGTCATGGATCGACTAACACACCCCTCCCACACACCCCTCCCCACCCCTTTTTTTTTTTTGTTCTTTTTTCCCCTTCCTCCCTCTACCTCCTCTTCCCCCCTATCCTCCTTCACTATTCTTTCTTTCTAGGCTAGCTATTTCTCTCTATCTGGTGAACATTTCATATTGCAGATGAGTATTTAATCTTACTTAAATGTTAACATATGGTTTCTATGTTTGTATATTTATAACTTTTTGTTGGAAAACCAAGCTATATACTAGCGGAGAGCCATGCGAACGTGCTTAAGGTCAAATCGTGTTAAAGTTTGTTGGTATAGGGAGAGCTCGGGCCGGCCTTGTCTTGGGCCCTCCTCGGACTCGTTGGCTTTCAACAGACTTTTTCTTTTTTTTTTTAAAACCATCTTGCACTCCTTGCCACAAACAATATTTATACAAACTTTTTCTTTATTTTTCTTATCTTCTAGACGCACGTAATTGTATGATCCTTTGTTTCTGTTATGTTTTTCTTTTGATTAAATAAAGCTTTTTGGAAAAACAAAACAAAAAATAAAACAAAAAAACATTTTCTTCTATGTGAAGAACATAGGCATTTAAAGTATTAACAACTACCTTTCGGTTTAGTGCACATACATTTTTTTTACTCCTGTCGGGTTTTGCGGATATGCATGTGCACTAAACCCAACTCCTGATAAAGGCTTTTTGAAGCTGAAACGCATAGACCAGGGGTGTCCAAACTTTGCTCTCCAGAGGTTTTGGAACTACATTTCCGATGATGCTCAGCCAGCATTTTATCTAGCTGAGCATCATGGGAAATGTAGTTCAAAAACCTCTGGAGAGCAAAGTTTGGACACCCCTGGCATAGACGTACCCTGATTGGCTCTTATCTTTTTGAATATCCTGGCCAAGCTTTACCAGCTGATTGCACGAATGCCGGCAATGATTTCATCGTGAGGAACCAAGGAATAAGCTAACACCCAGCACAACTTCATCAACACGCTCAAAACGGAGCCACGAGTGACTACAATATATTGCACAAAGAATTACTCAAGGATCCAGCAGTAGATGTCTGTGTGATCACACAGCTGACAGGCTGACACAAAGGACATTGATCCACTTCAACACAACTCACCTAGAGGTGATAAGATACTCTAAACTAGCATTTGAGCACATTTGGATATATATATATTTTTCACTCTAAAAGGACACATACTGTATGTATATACATCAGGATTAGAGAATATAACCATTTACCATCACTGACTTTACCCCACATCTCTGGATATTAGAAACAGCACTTGGACACTTATACATTTTTCTTTATATATATATATCCACACTGCATTGGCTGATTTTTCAAGCCTAATTGTTTTTTACATTATATTACATTTTGTAGATGCTTTCACTTGTTCCCTCATCCAGTATTATATGAATTTTTCATTCATTTTTTATATATTTTATCTGTTGAGGATCCGGATCTCTTTTTTATTGCTTTTATTGTGATAAAGATATGTTTAATGATAAACCTTTTATACATTTTACTCAGCTGTTAAAATTGTATTCTATACTGTAATAAACTGTTGATTTATTATATACATCATCTATTAGCACTAACCAATAGGTATAACTTTATATCCTATAATAGCGCCACTATTGCTATCTTAGCGCTGCTCCCCTATCCTAATTTTGTAGTTATATTAGGATGTCTTATGTATTTATTTATATAAAATATTGAAAAATATTAATACAAATAAATTAATCATAATAGAGGTTCTTAAAAATTGAAATAAATCATTATAATATTTAAGTATATTTTATAATAATTATTAATAATTAAAAATACTATTTTTAAAATATTTTTCATGAAATGTATACATTATGCACCTTAATGAAACTCATGCGCACATATCCCGACTGGAGTAAAAAAGTTCTTTGTTTGCTAAACTCAAAGGCCTAGATTTAGAGTTTGGCGGTAGCCGTGAAAACCAGCGTTAGAGGCTCCTAACGCTGGTTTTAGGCTACCGCCGGTATTTGGAGTCAGTCAGGAAAGGGTCTAACGCTCACTTTCCAGACGCGACTTTTCCATACCGCAGATCCCCTTACGTAAATTGCGTATCCTATCTTTTCAATGGGATATTTCTAACTCCGGTATTTAGAGTCGTGGCTGAAGTGAGCGTTAGAACTCTAACGACAACTCTAACACCCATAAACTACCTATGTACCCCTAAACCGAGGTCCCCCCACATCACCGCCACTCAATTAAATTTTTTTAACCCCTAATCTGCCGACCGCCACCTACATTATCCTTATGTACTCCTAATCTGCTGCCCCTAACACCGCCGACCATATTTATTAACCCCTAACCTGCCCCCCACAATGTCGCCGCCAGCTACATACAATAATTAACCCCTAATCTGCCGACCGCCACCTACGTTATACTTATGTACCCCTAATCTGCTGCCCCTAACACCGCCGACCCCTATATTATATTTATTAACCCCTAATCTGCCCCCCTCAACGTCGCCTCCACCTGCCTACACTTATTAACCCCTAATCTGCCGAGCGGACCGCACCGCTATTATAATAAAGTTATTAACCCCTAATCCGCCTCACTAACCCTATAATAAATAGTATTGACCCCTAATCTGCCCTCCCTAACATCGCCGACACTTAACTTCAAATATTAACCCCTAATCTGCCGACTGGAGCTCACCGCTATTCTAATAAATGTATTAACCCCTAAAGCTAAGTCTAACCCTAACACTAACACCCCCCTAAATTAAATATAATTTAAATCTAACGAAATTAATTAACTCTTATTAAATAAATTATTCCTATTTAAAGCTAAATACTTACCTGTAAAATAAACCCTAATATAGCTACAATATAAATTATATTTATATTATAGCTATTTTAGGATTTATATTTATTTTACAGGTAACTTTGTATTTATTTTAACCAGGTACAATAGCTATTAAATAGTTAAGAACTATTTAATAGCTAAAATAGTTAAAATAATTACAAAATTACCTGTAAAATAAATCCAAACCTAAGTTACAATTAAACCTAACACTACACTATCAATAAATTAATTAAATACAATATCTACAAATAACTACAATGAAATAAACTAACTAAAGTACAAAAAATAAAAAAGTAATTTTTTTTTTACAAACATCAGAAAAATATTACAACAATTTTAAACTAATTACACCTACTCTAAGCCCCCTAATAAAATAACAAAGCCCCCCAAAATAAAAAAATGCCCTACCCTATTCTAAATTACTAAAGTTCAAAGCTCTTTTACCTTACCAGCCCTGAACAGGGCCCTTTGCGGGGCATGCCCCAAAGAATTCAGCTCTTTTTTTCCTGTAAAAAACCCCACATACAATACCCCCCAACATTACAACCCACCACCCACATACCCCTAATCTAACCCAAACCCCCCTTAAATAAACCTAACACTAAGCCCCTGAAGATCTTCCTACCTTATCTTCACCATACCAGGTTCACCGATCGATCCAGAAGAGCTCCTCCGATGTCTTGATCCAAGCCCAAGCAGGGGGCTGAAGATGTCCATGATCCGGCTGAAGTCTTCATCCAAGCGGGAGCTGAAGAGGTCCATGATCCAGCTGAAGTCTTCTATCAACGGCATCTTCCATCTTCTTTCTTCCGGATCCATCTTGCAGACCTGCGACGCGGAACATCCTGCTGGCCCGACGGACTACCGACGAATGAAGGCTCCTTTAAGGGACGTCATCGAAGATGGCATCCCTCGAATTCCAATTGGCTGATAGGATTCTATCAGCCAATCGGAATTAAGGTAGGAATATTCTGATTGGCTGATGGAATCAGCCAATCAGAATCAAGTTCAATCTGATTGGCTGATCCGATCAGCCAATCAGATTGAGCTCGCATTCTATTGGCTGTTCCGATCAGCCAATAGAATGCAAGCTCAATCTGATTGGCTGATCGGATCGGCCAATCGGAATGAACTTGATTCTGATTGGCTGATTCCATCAGCCAATCAGCATATTCCTACCTTAATTCCGATTGGCTGATAGAATCCTATCAGCCAATCGGAATTCAAGGGACGCCATCTTGGATGACGTCCCTTAAAGGAGCCTTCATTCGTCGGTAGTCCGTCGGGCCAGCAGGATGTTCCGCGTCGGAGGTCTGCAAGATGGATCCGGAAGAAAGAAGATGGAAGATGCCGTTGATAGAAGACTTCAGCCGGATCATGGACCTCTTCAGCTCCCGCTTGGATGAAGACTTCAGCTGGATCATGGACATCTTCAGCCCCCCGCTTGGGCTTGGATCAAGACATCGGAGGAGCTCTTCTGGTTCGATCAGTGAACCTGGTATGGTGAAGATAAGGTAGGAAGATCTTCAGGGGCTTAGTGTTAGGTTTATTTAAGGGGGGTTTGTGTTAGATTAGGGGTATGTGGGTGGTGGGTTGTAATGTTGGGGGGGGGTATTGTACGTGTTTTTTTTACAGGAAAAAGAGCTGAATTCTTTGGGGCATGCCCTGCAAAGGGCCCTGTTCAGGGCTGGTAAGGTAAAAGAGCTTTAAACTTTAGTAATTTAGAATAGGGTAGGGCATTTTTTTATTTTGGGGGGCTTTGTTATTTTATTAGGGGGCTTAGAGTAGGTGTAATTAGTTTAAAATTGTAATATTTTTCTGATGTTTGTAAATATTTTTTTATTTTTTGTACCTTAGTTCTTTTTTATTTTTTGTACTTTAGTTAGTTTATTTCATTGTAGTTATTTGTAGATATTGTATTTAATTAATTTATTGATAGTGTAGTGTTAGGTTTAATTGTAACTTAGGTTAGGATTTATTTTACAGGTAATTTTGTAATTATTTTAACTATTTTAGCTATTAAATAGTTCTTAACTATTTAATAGCTATTGTACCTGGTTAAAATACATACAAAGTTACCTGTAAAATAAATATAAATCCTAAAATAGCTATAATATAAATATAATTTATATTGTAGCTATATTAGGGTTTATTTTACAGGTAAGTATTTAGCTTTAAATAGGAATAATTTATTTAATAAGAGTTAATTAATTTCGTTAGATTTAAATTATATTTAACTTAGGGGGGTGTTAGTGTTAGGGTTAGACTTAGCTTTAGGGGTTAATACATTTATTAGAATAGCAGTGAGCTCCAGTCGGCAGATTAGGGGTTAATGTTTGAAGTTAGGTGTCGGCGATGTTAGGGAGGGCAGATTAGGGGTTAATACTATTTATTATAGGGTTAGTGAGGCGGATTAGGGGTTAATAACTTTATTATAATAGCGGTGCGGTCTGCTCGGCAGATTAGGGGTTAATAAGTGTAGGCAGGTGTAGGCGACGTTGTGGGTGGAGGCGACGTTGTGGGGAGCAGATTAGGGGTTAATAAATATAATATAGGGGTCGGCGGTGTTAGGGGCAGCAGATTAGGGGTACAAAGGGATAATGTAGTTGGCGGGGGTATATGGAGCGGCATATTAGGGGTTAAAAAAAATATGCAGGGGTCAGCGATAGCGGCAGAATAGGGGTTAATAAGTGTAAGGTTAGGGGTGTTTAGACTCGGGGTACATGTTAGAGTGTTAGGTGCAGACGTAGGAAGTGTTTCCCCATAGGAAACAATGGGGCTGCGTTAGGAGCTGAACGCAGCTTTTTTGCAGGTGTTAGGTTTTTTTTCAGCTCAAACAGCCCCATTGTTTTCTATGGGGGAATCGTGCACGAGCACGTTTTTGAAGCTGGCCACGTCCGTAAGCAACTCTGATATCGAGAGTTGCAGTGGCGTTAAATATGCCTGTACGCTCCCTTTTTGGAGCCTAACGCAGCCATTCTGTGAACTCTCAATACCAGAGTTATTTAAAAGGTGCGGCCAGAAAAAAGCATGCGTTAGCTACGCGGGTCGTTACCGACAAAACTCCAAATCTAGCCGAAAGGTAGTTATGAATACTTTACATTCCACATAGAAGAAAATTTTCTTTTCAGTTTTAAATATAAATAATGATGTATATGTATATGTGTATATGTACACATGATTATTTTTTGTAAAATATATATCTATACCTATATATCTATATGAATATACACACAGGTATATATATATATATATATATATATATATATATATATATATATATATATATATATATATATATATATATATATATATATATATATATATATATAAAATGGAATAATGGAAATAACCTTTGCTGTTTTCACTTTGAGAAAAGCCTGAGAGTGCATTCTTCTGGGACACTATATATAGGAATACATATATTTTAAAATGCAGAATATTGGAATGTAAGATATTAATATTAAATTCAATGTAAAACACATTAAAATTGATTACAAATGCTTTTTCAAGTTTTAAGGTATTTGAGTGGAAAAAGCTCAAAAGTGTATATATATATATATATATATATATATATATATATATATATATATATATATATATATATATATATATATATATATATATATTATTTCAATCAAGAACTGCACTCACTGGGTTTAGTTATAAAATCAATAATTTATTTAGGTAACGCGTACCTCAAAACGTTACCTAAATAAATGATTAATTTTATAACTAAATCCAGTGAGTGCAGTCCTTGATTGAAATAGACTGTGATTACTACTGACTTTGCTCCCTGGTTGATGACCTAACTGTATTGTGAGTGCAGATACACATAGAGGACATAATCAGCTGTAGCAAAAACAGAATTTATGTTTACCTGATAAATTACTTTCTCCAACGGTGTGTCCGGTCCACGGCGTCATCCTTACTTGTGGGATATTCTCCTCCCCAACAGGAAATGGCAAAGAGCCCAGCAAAGCTGGTCACATGATCCCTCCTAGGCTCCGCCTACCCCAGTCATTCGACCGACGTTAAGGAGGAATATTTGCATAGGAGAAACCATATGTTACCGTGGTGACTGTAGTTAAAGAAAATAAATTATCAGACCTGATTAAAAAAACCAGGGCGGGCCGTGGACCGGACACACCGTTGGAGAAAGTAATTTATCAGGTAAACATAAATTCTGTTTTCTCCAACATAGGTGTGTCCGGTCCACGGCGTCATCCTTACTTGTGGGAACCAATACCAAAGCTTTAGGACACGGATGAAGGGAGGGAGCAAATCAGGTCGCCTAAATGGAAGGCACCACGGCTTGCAAAACCTTTCTCCCAAAAATAGCCTCAGAAGAAGCAAAAGTATCAAATTTGTAAAATTTAGAAAAAGTGTGCAGTGAAGACCAAGTCACTGCCTTACATATCTGATCAACAGAAGCCTCGTTCTTGAAGGCCCATGTGGAAGCCACAGCCCTAGTGGAGTGAGCTGTGATTCTTTCAGGAGGCTGCCGTCCGGCAGTCTCATAAGCCAATCGGATAATGCTTTTAATCCAGAAGGAGAGAGAGGTAGAAGTTGCTTTTTGACCTCTCCGTTTACCAGAATAAACAACAAACAAAGACAAAGTTTGTCTGAAATCCTTAGTAGCTGCTAAGTAAAATTTGAGAGCACGAACTACATCCAAGTTGTGCAACAAACGTTCCTTCTTTGAAACTGGATTAGGACACAAAGAAGGCACAACTATCTCCTGGTTAATGTTTTTGTTAGAAACAACTTTTGGAAGAAAACCAGGTTTAGTACGCAAAACCACCTTATCTGCATGGAACACCAGATAAGGAGAAGAACACTGCAGAGCAGATAATTCTGAAACTCTTCTAGCAGAAGAAATTGCAACCAAAAACAAAACTTTCCAAGATAATAACTTAATATCAACGGAATGTAAGGGTTCAAACGGAACCCCCTAAAGAACTGAAAGAACTAGGTTGAGACTCCAAGGAGGAGTCAAAATTTTGTAAACAGGCTTGATTCTAACCAGAGCCTGAACAAAGGCTAGAACATCTGGCACAGCTGCCAGCTTTTTGTGAAGTAACACAGACAAGGCAGAAATCTGTCCCATCAAGGAACTTGCAGATAATCCTTTTTCCAATCCTTCTCGAAGGAAGGATAGACTCTTAGGAATCTTAACCTTGTCCCAAGGGAATCCTGCAGATTCACACCAACAGATATACCAAATTATGTGGTAATTTTTCTGGTTACAGGCTTTCAGGCCTGAACAAGAGTATTAATAACAGAATCTGAGAACCCTCGCTTTGATAAGATCAAGCGTTCAATCTCCAAGCAGTCAGCTGGAGTGGGTCGAACGGACCTAGAACAAGAAGGTCTCGTCTCAAAGGTAGCTTCCATGGTGGAGCCGATGACATATTCACCAGATCTGCATACCAAGTCCTGCGTGGCCACGCAGGAGCTATCAAAATCACCGACGCCCTCTCCTGATTGATCCTGGCTACCAGCCTGGGGATGAGAGGAAACGGCGGGAACACATAAGCTAGTTTGAAGGTCCAAGGTGCTACTAGTGCATCCACTAGAGCCGCCTTGGGATCCCTGGATCTGTACCCGTAGTAAGGAACTCTGAAGTTCTGACGAGAGGCCATCAGATCCATGTCTGGAATGCCCCACGGTTGAGTGACTTGGGCAAAGATTTCCGGATGGAGTTCCCACTCCCCCGGATGCAATGTCTGACGACTCAGAAAATCCGCTTCCCAATTTTCCACTCCTGGGATGTGGATAGCAGACAGGTGGCAGGAGTGAGACTCCGCCCATAGAATGATTTTGGTCACTTCTTCCATCGCTAGGGAACTCCTTGTTCCCCCCTGATGGTTGATGTATGAACTTGGCCCTCGCTAGCTGAGGCCAAGCTTTGAGAGCATTGAATATCGCTCTCAGTTAAACACTAAAAAACTCTAAGCCATCTCCGTGGAGATGTTGCCTGTACAACGGCAAAGAGAATGACTGAGGTAGGCGGAGCCTAGGAGGGATCATGTGACCAGCTTTGCTGGGCTCTTTGCCATTTCCTGTTGGGGAGGAGAATATCCCACAAGTAAGGATGACGCCGTGGACCGGACACACCTTTGTTGGAGAAATGGTTGTGCAATGCCCCCCCTGCACATTCGCGGACAATTAGCCGCTAGTAGGTGGAGTCAATCAACCCGATCGTATTCGATCGAGATGATTGCTGTCAGCCGCCTCAGAGGTGGCAGACGAGTTAAGGAGCAGTGGTATTTTGACCGCTGCTTCTTAACTTCTGATTCAGGTGGACCTGAAGTGGAGTGGGTTGGAAGAAGCATCCGCTGCTTCATAAATCGACCCCTAGGTCTCCACTTGCCCAAACCTGATGCTTGTTATACGTAAGCAAGTTAACGTGGTCATGATATTGGTTATTGCGAACTGCGCTAACAATGGTGTGCCACTTCTAAACTAGCCCTATATAAGCCAATATGTTAGCCTACCTTTAGGTTGTTGCCTAGATCACAGCTCTGATGGACTTTGGTTTCCTATCCATCTCCTGCCATTGTCTAGTTCTTGCCTCCAGTCTGGTAACCATCTGCTTCATTCTAGCTCCATACTAGGGGCTTTTGCCTGAAATATGACTTACCTACCCTATCTACTATTACTTCATTTCTGTTGTTATCCACTTTTTAAAACTACCCAAGGTACCCTCATACATCAATTACTGCTTGTTCCTAGATACCTGTCTTAAACTGCCAGCAAAAGAAAACCTGACAACTATCTGGTAATTCTTTGTTGAACTTTCCATTTAGATGGCCCCAGATTGAAAACCTACATTAATGTTCTCCTTTGTGACACACAAAAGTGACTTCTCAAGATGCTGACAATTCTGTTTACTGCAGTGCTCACACCCTTTTGCATAACAAGGTTAATTCCAAAGCAACCGAAACAAAACTGAACAACGTAAAAAATAAATAAATAAAAGGTAAACTTTTTTAAAATGATGAATAATACATATTGCAATTATTTATGCTAAGTATAGCCCACTGCTTGGGGCTTTTTTATTACAACAATGAAACAGACTGTTTTGTATCTCTTTAACTAGTGAAGGAAACAAGGAATTTTACATATTTCTTTTTTTTAGTCTCAGGGTCAGCTTATTCTGATAGTTCCCAGATATGGCAATCTGCAACAAACACAATGAACTCAGCAGGAGAGGAAAGATAGCAGCCTTATGTCTATGTGTGATTTTACTAAGAAGATAAGCATTTAATGTACTGCAAAGTGTGTGTTCTCCCAGATAAGCATCCTATATCTGATTTCAACCAGTTAGAATTTTGCACCTTTAAAGCTCTTTAATATATTTTGGCAGTTTTATTTTTTTATATGATTTGCAACCTGAATAAATATATTTTTAATTACTAAGCCGCCACCCACTAAACATTTTTTTTTTAATATTTGATGCTGAGCATTGTTGAGATTTTACCTTGGCTTTTACAACAAAAATGGTAGATAAAAGAAACAGGAAATGAAAAGTAGTCCAAACTCAATCTGTAAAAGCAGAGATAAATGTAATTCATCTCAAGGTTGTAATGTTTAATAGACCAAATGCTATTTAAATGGATCAGCGCATTTTTAAAATGCTAGTTCGCCCCAGAAGTCTTTCGGAACAGTGAAAATATCTTACATAATCAACACAGTACTGTGCAAAAGTTTTAGGCCACCATTAGATTTGTTGTTTTAGCAAAGTTTTAATAACCATACATATTTATTTTTGGTCTCTTTATTAAGCAGGTGGATACCAGACTGGAGGACGGAAATAGACAGTGGCAGGAGATGCATAGGAGGTCAAACAAAAAATACAGGAAATATGTGTACATAATATATATATAAAAAAAAAAATCAGAACAAAATGGCTTCTTCAGGCAAAAGTCAGTATTTAGTGTGACCTCCTTGGCACTAAGCACATCTTTAACTCTTTTGGGAAGACTGTCCTGAAATTTTCTGAATTATATTATACCAGGCTTCTTTCAGCACTCCCTAGCATTCTTCTTTAGATTTAAGTTGTTCTTATTTCTCTTTCTGTCCAGGTGATCCCCTACTGCCTCTACAATATTCGGGTCTGGACTCTGTGAACGCCAGTCCATGACTGTCAGTGTTTTATCAGCTGTTTTGTCTCCAAATATGATTTCACTGTATTAGCAGGGTGCTTGGGATCATTTAAAATAAAACTATTCCCAATCAGGCATTTTCCCGAAGGAATGAAATGATGAATTAAAACCTGTCTGAATTTTTCAGCATTCACAATCCCATCAATTCAGACAATATCGGCAACACCACTGGCAGAAATGCAGCCCCAAACACAGACAGACCCCCACCATGTTTCACTGAAGGCCACAATAACTCATTCTTCCATTTATTTCCAAATCTTCATCTCAGATATTGTTGATGATTGGACCCAAAATTTTCAAACGTGGATTTGTCACTCCATAATACTCTTTTCCACCGATCTTCATTCTAATCTTGTGAGCTTTAGTATAACTTAGCCTTTTTACGCCGTTCCCCTTATGCAAAAGTAGTTTCTTGGCTGCTACCCTTTCACAAACACCATTCCTGATCAAGCTGTTACGGACTGTAGGAGGGTCAACTTGGCATGCCTATGAAACTGCCAGATGCTGAGCCAGGTCCTTTTTGACTTCTTCCAGTCTCTCAAAGAAGAAACTCTGAGAAACTTCTTCCAGTCCTTTTTTTGTCCTTGACCCATCACTATTCTTTAAATTTCTTTATAACAGTTTGAATACCACTTATTGAGTATCCAGTTTGTTTGCTGCTTTCCCTTTGAGAGTGGCCTTGTTGATGCAAAAGTATGATTTTATGTCTGTCAAATTCTGTGATCTTTGGCATTTTGAATGGAATGACGTGATTGAAAGTTGATCTTATTAGCAAGCTTCCAATGAATTAAACTCATACCACGTGTATGTAATGCTCAAGCATGTCTTGCACAAACCTGGTGCTATAGACAATTTTCACAGCAGTAATTTTGACATGAAATAGTAGAACAAACAATTACATTATTTAGGGTTCCATTCCATTTAGGTTTACATAAGCCAGGTACCTGCTATTGCGCAAGTGTAAGGGAAGGTCACACTAAATACTTGCCACTTTAGCCTATTGAAGCTGTTTTGTATGATTTGTTTCTGTTTTTAATACTGCATACAAATATCCTGTATGTTCTAGTTATATTCTAATAAAGAGACTGAGAAATAATTATATATGGTCATTATACCATTGCTTAAAACAATAAATCAAAAAGACTTTTGCACATTACTGTATATAGCATATACAACAAGCAGGCCAGAAGAAATTGATAATAGACATTGTTAATTTGTTATCTGAACAGCAAACCTATTATATGCTGATAGACATTCATCCATCAATAGTCATTAAACTCCAGTAATAGCAACTATAGCTTGATCTCAGACTGCAAATGCAGCTACTCTCTACATCAGGGGTGTCTGTATGCTCAAAATAAAAGAAGAAAGTACTGATATTTTATTTTCACTTGCAGTTCTGTTGGACATATTTTAGAAATTAATTCACAATGCGATCTACCAAGACCAAGCTATCTACATGTGATTTGTCTTACCATATCCTTTTACTCCTGCTACGCTTTAAAGCTGAACTGTACTAGCATGGTGAAATTGATGGAACTGACATTGGAAGTCCAAGAGTGAGGCAATGTGAGTGTTTTAGCATATTCTAACACAGAATCCCCTGCTCTAGTGGAAACACTCGGCTAGATTAAGAGTTTTGCGTTATGAGTGAAAAAGCCTCATAACGTTGCTTTTTCACTACCGCTGCTAGTACAGCTGTACCGCACACTTTTTTGGCCGTCATGCAACGTAACTACCGCACTTTTTCAATGGGACTTTCATAGCACCGGTATTACGAGTTTGCCTGTCCGGCCAAAAAAGTGAGCGGTACAGCCCATAACTACAAGATCCGTACCGTCAACTGAAAGTCAGTAGTTATGGGTTTTAGGTTACAAAGCTGTAGCATAAAACTCATAACTAAAGTGTTACAAAGTACACTAACACCCATAAACTATATATTAACCCCATAAACCGAGGCCCTCAAGCATCGCAAACACTAAAATAAATTTATTAACCCCTAATCTGCCGCTCCGGACATCGCCACCACTATAATAAACATATTAACCCCTAAACCGCCGCACTCCTGCATCGTAAACACTAGTTAAATAGTATTAACCCCTAATCTGCTGCCCCCAATGTCGCCGCTACTATACTAAAGTTATTAACCCCTAAACCTCTGGCCTCCCACATCACTAACACTAAATAAATATATTAACCCTAAACCTAACCCTAAGTCTAACCCTAACACCCCTACTTTAATATAATTAAAATAAATCTAAATAAAACCTACTAGTAATAACTAAATAATTCCTATTTAAGACTAAATACTTACCTGTAAAATAAAACCTAACCTGTCCTACAGTTAAACATAACATTACACTAAAATTAAATAAATTAAATTAATAAAATACATTTATTTAAATTACAAAAAATATTAAACACTAAATTACACACAAAAAAAGAAATGATCAAATATTTAAACTAATTACACCTAATCTAATAGCCCTATCAAAATAAAAAAGCCCGCCCCAAATAAAAAAAACCCCATAGCCTACACTAAACTGCCAATGGCCTTTAAAAGGGCCTTTTGCGGGGCATTGCCCCAAAGGAATCAGCTCTTTTACCTGTAATAAAAAAAATACAAACAACCACCTAACAGTAATTATTATATTAAAGTTAGGGGTGTTAGGGTTAGACTTAGGGTTAGGTTTAGGGGTTAATATATTTATTTAGTGTTAGTGATGTGGTAGGCCAGAGGTTTAGGGGTTAATAACTTTAGTATAGTGGCGGCAACGACGCTGAGGGCGGCAGATTAGGGCAGCGCTATTAAAGGTGAGCGGTGGAAATAACTTGCAAGTTATTACCGAGCCGCTCATAACGCAAAACTCGTAATCTGGCCGACTGATAGCTGAGGATTTCTGTGGTAAAAATGTGCAGATGTGCTATCACTATCACTAAAAAATGGAACATTTAAAGTAAATCAGTTTAGTTTTTGGGACATTTAAGTTAGAATTTTGTTTTTTTTTCTTTAATTGATTACAGAGGTATATATATGTAGGTATATAGGGTGTAAAATTCAGTAGCACCAATATTCTTAAACATTTTCCATAAGAAAAATGATGAAAAATAACCCTTTTCTCATTTGTGTGCATAGTTTACTTGTAACTGTTTATGTTACGGATGTAAAAATTTAAATTCTTATGCTACAACCTAGATTGACGGGTATTCACGAGAAGAAAATTGGTCGCACAACGAGGTAGTCATACTAAAGTCTGCAAAAATCTTCAATTACTTTTATAATTATTTTGCCAATTTTTTTTTCAATGGCCTATAAAGTCATGGATGCTGGCAGGTGTTGATGTTGTACTACTTCTTATGCAACAAGGAGGTCACAGGTCACATGGTCTAGCAGCCATATTATTATGTATTATTTTTTTGCAACTGATTTCCCAAAATATTTGAAAATCTCTAGAACCACTTATGTTGTAACCTAGATTTAAGGTTGTTCAAGAGAAGTGATTTATATGGTGCAGCAGCTATCTTGGATCAAGTGAAAATCTTTGAAAAGCTTACGTAAATCAGTTAAGTAGGTTTTGAAATATTTAAAATGTATATTCCAATCCTTTAGAAGAGATGTGCAGATTTTTTTTGGGTTTCCACATTGAAAGCCATTCCAATTCATAAGAAAACACTTTTTGTAAAGGTTTTTGGAATTATCTAATTTAAATGCCATTCAAAATGTAAGACAACCTGTTGTATAATTCAAATGGCTTTGCTTGTAATGAACAGAAATCCCATGTAAAAGTAAGCAAACATACACTCAAGTTGAATATTAAGTTTTTGAATATTAAACTCTGTTGGATTTCAGTGGAGCCTAAAAATTGATAAAATGCATTTTCAAGGGAGTGAAAAGTGATGAAGTAGAAAACCATAAGAAGTCATGAGAAAACCAATCGAAAGTATGTTTTTTTTTATTGTTAGAATACTATTAGTGAGAGGTTTTAATTGTAATGAATTTTTTTTTTAAATAGTGTTTCTAATGGACTAGAATGACTGAAATACAGTTCAAAGCCTCCAATTGTAATCTGCTAGATTTTGCTATAGAAAATCAGAGAAGTTGATTGTTTTACAATATCATGGTTGTTTCAATCAACAATGCAAACATTACGCTCACAATATTTCCAGGTCCCCTAGAATTGGTATATTACTGCAATGATGCTTCTAACAATTCTTCAATGTTTTACAGTAAATTTCAAACCCTTTATGACCCTTTTACAAGTGTGCTACTAATAATATCTCCAGTAAAGCCCCTAAGTGTATTTTCTAGTGCACAAACATATTTTATATATATATATATATATATATATATATATATATATTAGCTCAGATTACAAGTGGCACTCTAATGATAGCGCAAGTCGCAATAAGCAGTAGCACTTGACCACTCTAACATTAGCACAAGACCATAGTAAATTACATTTACTAGACATGGGTTAGCAAGGACAAAATTGCTCTAGTGCAATTTATACTTTCATTAGATATTGCAGCTGTGCTAAATAGAGCTGGTATTACAAGTTAAAAGTTATAGTTTGCACTCAACTAAAATCTGAAACTGTGCTAGAATATTTAACGCAGCTTGAGACTTGGGGGCCTATTTATCAATCTCCGAACGGAGCTTGAGGGCCCATGTTTCTGGCGAGTCTTCAGACTCGCCAGAAACAGCAGTTATGAAGCAGCGGTCTAAAGACTGCTGCTCCATAACACTGTCCGCCTGCTCTGATGAGGCGGACAGGAATCACTGGAATTCAACCCGATCGAGTATAATTGGGTTGATTGACACCTCCCTGCTGGCGACCAATTGGCCGCGAGTCAGCAGGGGGCAGAGTTGCGTACGCTCTCTGAATGCGGAGAGTGTATTGCTCTCCGCATTCAGCGAGGTCTTACGGACCTGATCTGCACTGTCGAATCAGGACCGCAAGACCTTTGATAAATAGGCCCCATGAAGTAAAGTTTAAGAGTTAAAAAAATAATAATCACAAAACACACCAAAACATATTAAAATAAACTATAACACTCACATATACACTTTGTAATAAAAAAATATTTTATCATTGGTAAGGTATATGTATATATACTGTATATGTCTACATATGCATACATGTCTATATTTGTGTATACATTTATATGTGTAAATATATATACATATATGGACATACAGTGGGGCAAAAAAGTATTTAGTCAGCCACCAATTGTGCAAGTTCTCCCACTTAAGAAGATGAGAGAGGCCTGTTATTTCAATCATAGGTATACCTCAACTATGAGAGACAAAATGTGGAAACAAATCCAGACAATCACATTGCCTGATTTGGAAATAATTTATTTGCATATTATGGTGGAAAATAAGTATTTGGTCAATATCAAAAGTTCATCTCAATACTTTGTTATATATCCTTTGTTGGCAATGACAGAGGTCAAACGTTTTCTGTAAGTCTATACAAGGTTGTCACACACTGTTGCTGGTATGTTGGCCCATTCCTGCATGCAGATCTCCTCTAGAGCAGTGATGTTTTGGGGCTGTCGCTGGGCAACACAGACTTTCAACTCCCTCCAAAGGTTTTCTATGGGGTTGAGATCTGGAGATTGGCTAGGCCACTCCAGGACCTTGAAATGCTTCTTACGAAGCCTCTCCTTCATTGCCCGGGTGGTGTGTTTGGGATTATTGTCATGCTGAAAGACCCAGCAACATTTCATCTTCAATGCCCTTGTTGATGGAAGGAGGTTTGCACTCAAAATCTCACGATACATGGCCCCATTTATTCTTTCATGTACATTGATCAGTTGTCCTGTTCCCTTTGCAGAGAAACAGCCCTAAAGCATGATGTTGCCACCCCCATGCTTCACAGTAGGTATGGTGTTCTTTGGTCGCAACTCAGCATTCTCTCTCCTCCAAACACAACGAGTTGTGTTTCTACCAAACAGTTCTACTTTGGTTTCATCTGACCATATGACATTCTCCCAGTCCGCTTCTGGATCATCCAAATGCTCTCAAGCATACATCAGATGGGCCCGGACATGTACTGGCTTAAGCAGCGGTACACGTCTGGCACTGCAGGATCTGAGTCCCTGGCAGCGTAGTGTGTTACTGATGGTAGCCTTTGTTACATTGGTCCCAGCTCTCTGCAGGTCATTCACTAGGTCCCCCGTGTGGTTCTGGGATGTTTGCTCACTGTTCTTGTGATCATTTTGACCCCATGGGGTGAGATCTTGCGTGGAGCCCCAGATCGAGGGAGATTATCAGTGGTCTTGTATGTCTTCCATTTTCAAATTATTGCTCCCAAAGTTGATTTCTTCACACCAAGCTGCTTGCCTATTGCAGATTCAGTCTTCCCAGCCTGGTGCAGGTCTATAATTTTGTTTCTGGTGTCCTTCGACAGCTCTTTGGTCTTCACCATAGTGGAGTTTGGAGTGTGACTGCTTGAGGTTGTGGACAGGTGTCTTTTATACTGATAACAAGTTCAAACAGGTGCCATTAATACAGGTAAAGAGTGGAGGACAGAGGAGCCTCTTAAAGAAGAAGATACAGGTCTGTGAGAGCCAGAAATCTTGCTTGTTTGTAGGTGACCAAATACTAATTTTCCACCATAATATGCAAATAAATTCTTTCCAAATCAGACAATGTGATTGTCTGGATTTGTTTCCACATTTTGTCTCTCATAGTTGAGGTATACCTATGATGAAAATTACAGGCCTCTCTCATCTTCTTAAGTGGGAGAACTTGCACAATTGGTGGCTGACTAAATACTTTTTTGCCCCACTGTACATATACAATTTTGAGCTCTTCCCAATCAAACAGTAGTGGACCTAATAAACAGAGGGCCCCCAGTGCAAAATATTTTTGGGGGACCCAAAGGTGACTCAGCAGTAAGCAATAGCAATAAGATAGATATGCAACCTGAATTAATAAAAAAAAGCTACCATGCATTAGGATTGTACACATTCTGCACACACCTAGGAGGAGAAGCAATGCATTACTGGGAGCTAACTGTGTGCAGCCACCAATCAGCAGCTAGCTCCCAGCTCCTGAGCCTACCTAGGTATATTTTTTAACAAAGATACCAAGAGAAGAAAGCAAATTAGATAATAGCAGTAAATAGGAAAGTTGTTTAAAATTGTATTCCCTATCTGAATCATGAAAACAGAATTTATGCTTACCTGATAAATTACTTTCTCTTGCGGTGTTTCCAGTACACGGATTCATCCTTTACTTGTGGGATATTCTCATTCCCTACAGGAAGTGGCAAAGAGAGCACACAGCAGAGCTGTCCATATAGCTCCCCCTCTAGCTCCACCCCCCAGTCATTTGACCAAAGGTTAGGAAGAAAAAGGAGAAACCATAGGGTGCAGTGGTGACTGTAGTTTAAACAAATAAAATTTACCTGACTTAAATGCCAGGGCGGGCCGTGGACTGGATATACCGCAAGAGAAAGTAATTTATCACTTAAGCATAAATTCTGTTTTCTCTTGCAAGGTGTATCCAGTCCACGGATTCATCCTTTACTTGTGGGATACCAATACCAAAGCTTTAGGACACGGATGAAGGGAGGGAACAAGACAGGTACCTTAAACGGAAGGCACCACTGCTTGCAAAACCTTTCTCCCAAAAATAGCCTCCGAAGAAGCAAAATTATCGAATTTGTAAAATTTGGCAAAACTATGCAGTGAAGACCAAGTCGCTGCCTTACAAATCTGTTCAACAGAAGCCTAATTTTTGAATGCCCATGTGGAAGCCACTGCTCTGTTAGAATGAGCAGTAATTCTTTCAGGAGGCTCCATGAGTAACCCTTGGATTCACAACAACAAAGATATTTCCGCCATATCTTATGTAGATTTTCCTGGTGACAGGCTTTCTAGCCTGAATCAGAGTATCTATAACTGACTCAGAGAACCCACGCTTTGATAGAATTAAGCGTTCAATCTCCAAGCAGTCAGAGGTAGAGAAACTAAATTTGGATGCTTGAACGGAACCTGTATCAGAAGATCCTGCCTCATTGGCAATGTCCATGGTGGGACAGATGACATGTCCACTAGGTCTGCATACCAAGTCCTGCGTGGCCACGCAGGCGCTATCAGAATCACTGAAGCCTTCTCCTGCTTGATTCTGGCAACCAGACACGTAAGGAGAGGATTGAAGGACCAAGGTGCTGCTAGAGCATCTATCAATACCGCCTTGGGATCCCGGGACCTGGACCCATAGAGAGGAAGTTTGGTGTTCTGATGGGACGCCATCAGATCCAACTCTGGAGTGCCCCATAGCTGAGTCAGCTGGGCAAATACCTCCGGGTGGAGTTCCCACTCCGCCGGGTGAAAAGTCTGACGACTTAGAAAATCCGCCTCCCAGTTGTCTACTTCTGGGATGTGAATTGATGAGAGATGGCAGGAGTGATCCTCCACCCACCTGATTATTTTGGTTACTTCGGTCATTGCTAGGGAACTCTTTGTTCCCCCCTGATGATTGACGTAAGCTACAGTCGTGATGTTGTCCGACTGAAATCTGATGAATTTGGCCGCAGCTAGTTGAGGCCATGCCTGAAGAGTGTTGAATATCGCCCTCAGTTCCAGAATGTTTATCGGGAGAAGCGTTTCTTCCCGAGACCATAAGCCCTGAGCTTTCAGGGAGTCCCAGACCGCACCCCAGCCTAACAGACTGGCGTCGGTTGTTACAATGACCCACTCTGGCCTGCGGAAACATATTCCCTGAGACAGGTGAACCTGAGACAACCACCAGAGAAGAGAGTCTCTGGTCTCCTGGTCCAACTGAATTTGAGGAGACAAATCTGCATAATCCCCATTCCACTGTTTGAGCATGCATAGTTGAAGGTCTGAGGTGTATCCGAGCAAAAGGGACTATGTCCATTGCCGCTACCATTAGTCCGATTGTCTCCATGCACTGAGCTACAGATGGCCGAGGAATGGAATGAAGAGCTCAGCAAGTAGTTAACAGTTTTAACTTTCTGACCTCCGTCAGACATATTTTCATTTCTACCGAGTCTATTAGGGTTCCTAGGATTGGAACTCTTGTGAGGGGGGAGAGAGAACTCTTTTTGATGTTCACCTTCCACCCGTGAGACCTCAGAAAGGCCAATACGATCTCCGTGTGAGACTTGGTTCTTTGGAAATTCAACGCCTGAATTAAGATGTCGTCTAGGTAAGGTGCCACTGCTATGCCCCGCGGTCTTAGAACCGCCAGGAGGGACCCTAGCACCTTTGTGAAAATTCTGGGAGCAGTGGCCAACCCGAAAGGAAGAGCCACAAACTGATAATGCTTGTCCAGAAAAGCGAACCTGAGAAACTGGTGATGATCTTTGTGGATAGGAATGTGCAGATACGCATCCTTTAGATCCACGGTAGTCATATATTGACCTTCCTGGATCATTGGTAAGATTGTCTGAATGGTCTCCATCTTGAATGATGGGACTCTGAGGAATTTGTTTAGAATTTTGAGATCCAGGATTGGTCTGAAAGTTTCTTCTTTTTTGGGAACCACAAACAGGTTTGAGTAAAACCCCAGTCCTTGTTCTGCAATTGGAACTGGGTGGATCACTCCAATTGTATGTAGATCTTCTACACAGCGTAAAAACGCCTCTTTCTTTGTCTGATCTGTAGACAGACGAGAAATGTGGAACCTTCCCCTTGGAGGAGAGTCCTTGAATTCCAGAAGGTATCCCTGGGCTACAATCTCTAATTCCCAAGGATCGTTTACATCTCTTGCCCAGGCCTGAGTGAAGAGAGAGAGTCTGCCCCCTACTAGATCCGGTCCCGGATCGGGGGCTACCCCTTCATGCTGTCTTGTTGGCAGCTGCAGGCTTTTTGTTTACCCTTATTCCAGTCCTGGTAAGGTTTCCAGGTCTCCTTGGGCTGTGAAGCTTTACCCTCTTGCTTTGCAGCCGGAGAGGATGAAGCGGGGCCGTTCCTGAAATTGCGAAAGGAATGAAAATTTGCTTTATTCTTTGTCTTAAAGGGCTTGTCCTGAGGGAGAGCATGGCCTTTTCCCCCCGGTGATATCTGAAATAATCTCTTTCAATTCAGGCCCGAAGAGTGTCTTTCCTTTGAAAGGAATGCTCAAAAGCTTGGATTTAGACGACACATCGGCCGACCAGGACTTTAGCCATAGCGCCCTGCGCGCCAAAATGGCAAAACCTGAATTTTTCGCCGCTAACTTAGCTATTTGGAAAGCAGCGTCAGTGATAAAAGAATTAGCTAGCTTTAGAGCTTTAATTCTATCCATAATTTCTTCATATGAGGTCTCTGTCTGGAGCGAGTCTTCCAGCGCCTCAAACCAGAAAGCAGCTGCAGTAGTTACAGGAATAATGCAGGCAATAGGTTGGAGAAGAAAACCTTGTTGAACAAAAATTTTCATAATCTGTTTTTAAAACGGAACTATCACGCTTTGCAGGTAACACGGGCAGTTTAGATAAGAAGGCTGTAAGAGAATTATCCATGACTGCCGCTAAGTCTTGTAATGTAAAAGGGTTAGACGCACTAGAGGTACTAGGCGTCGCTTGCGCGGGCGTAACTGGTTGTGACACTTGGGGAGAGGCAGACGGGCTACCCTCGTTACCTTCAGTCTGAGAATCATCTTGGGCCACATTCTTAAGTGCAACAATATGATCTTTAAAGTGTATAGACATATCAGTACAAGTGGGACACATTCTGAGGGGGGGTTCCACCATGGCTTCTAAACACATTGAACAAGGATTTTCCTTAGTGTCAGACATGTTTAATAGGCTAGTAATATACACAAGCAGACTTTTATCAAATAAAAAACAAAATTTGAAAAAACGTTACTGTGCCTTTAAGAGATAAAAAGAGCACACAATTTTACAAAACAGTGAAAAATGCAGCAATTCTCCTGAAATTTTCACAGTATGTACCTAAACCCTTAATAGGATTGCACCACAAGTTTCAAGTCGATTAACCCCTTAATGCCCAAACCGGAGCAGCCTAAAGCCAACACCCGGTTTGAAAATAGTACAGCACCTTGCCACAGCTTTGCTGTGGCCCTACCTGCCCTTAGGGATCAGATTTGGGGGAATATAGCTTCTATAAGGCCCTCAAACAGCAGCAGGACCCTCCATGTGAAGCAGCATGAACTCCTCTGCAATTCTAACTGCGCATCTGAGTCGCAAAATTAGGCCCCTCCCACTCTACTCCAGAGCTGTGAGGCCTAGTAAATCACTCTTAAGTGAATAAAAAACAGCCATGTGGGTAATAAACATAGAAAGAACCCCAAAAGGACTTTCAAAGTGTCTGCAAACGATATTTTTCTTAAATAAACAATTGATTGCCTTATCAGTGTCAACCAGCATAATTAGCCCTGTTATGTAAGCATACAATTCATTTTTATGCTAGAGAGTAAATAGTACAAACCGGTACCATTTAAAATAAACTTTTGATTGAAGATAATAAAAACTACAATTCTAACACCACATTCACTTTACCCTCCCGTAGAGAGACCCTAGTGCTTAGAGCCGGCAAAGAGAATGACTGGGGGGTGGAGCTAGAGGGGGAGCTATATGGACAGCTCTGCTGTGTGCTCTCTTTGCCACTTCCTGTAGGGAATGAGAATATCCCACAAGTAAAGGATGAATCCGTGGACTGGATACACCTTGCAAGAGAAAGAAAGTTTTGGGTCTTATGCCCCTTTAAGGTGTTCATGAAATTAGAGAGTGACAGAATCTTCAATTCTGGAAAACAGAATTTATGCTTACCTGATAAATTTCTTTCTCTTGTGATGTATCGAGTCCACGGATTCATCCATACTTGTGGAATATTCTCCTTCCTAACAGGAAGTGGCAAAGAGAGCACCCACAGCAGAGCTGTCTATATAGCTTCTCCCTTAGCTCCACCCCCCAGTCATTCGACCGAAGGCTAGGAAGAAAAAGGAGAAACTATAGGGTGCAGTGGTGACTGAAGTTTTTCAAATAAAAATATACTACCTGTCTTAAATAGACAGGGCGGGCCGTGGACTCGATACATCACAAGAGAAAGAAATTTATCAGGTAATCATAAATTCTGTTTTCTATTGTAAGATGTATCGAGTCCACGGATTCATCCATACTTGTGGGATACCAATACCAAAGCTTTAGGACACGGATGAAGGGAGGGATAGGCAGGTACCTTAAACAGAAGGCACAACTGCTTGTAGAACCTTTCTCCCAAAAATAGCCTCACAAGAAGCAAAAGTATTGAATATGTAAAATTTGGAAAAAGTATGAAGCGAAGACCAAGTCGCCGCCTTACAAATCTGTTCAACAGAAGTCTCATTTTTTAAAAGCCCATGTGGAAGCTACTGCTCTAGTAGAATGAGCAGTAATTCTTTCAGGAGGCTGCTGGCCAGCAGTCTCATAAGCCAAACGGATGATGCTTTTCAGCCAAAAAGAAAGAGAGGTAGCCGTAGCCTTTTGACCTCTCCGCTTACCAGAATAGACAACAAACAATGAAGATGTTTGACAGAAATCTTTGGTTGCTTGTAAGTAGAACTTTAAAGCACGAACCACATCAAGATTGTGCAACAGACGTTCCTTCTTTGAAGAAGGATTAGGACACAGTGAAGGAACAACAATTTCATGATTGATATTCCTATTAGAAACAACCTTAGGAAGGAATCCAGGTTTGGTACGTAAAACCACCTTATCTACATGGAAAACAAGATAAGGTGAGTCACACTGTAAAGCAGATAACTCCGAAACTCTTCGAGCCGAAGAGATAGCTACTAAAACAGAACTTTCCAAGATAGAAGCTTAATATCTATGGAATGCATAGGTTCAAACGGAATCCCTTGAAGAACTTTAAGAACTAAGTTTAGGCTCCATGGTGCAGCAACAGGTTGGAATACAGGCTTGATTCTGACTAAAGCCTGACTAAACGCTTGAACGTCTGGGACATCTGCCAGACGCTTGTGTAAAAGAATAGACAATGCAGAAATCTGTCCTTTTAAGGAGCTAGCTGATAATCCCTTCTCCAATCCTTCTTGGAGAAAAGAGAATATTCTAGGAATCCTAATCTTACTCCATGAGTAACCCTTGGATTCACACCAATAAAAATATTTGCGCCAAATCTTATGACAGATTTTCCTGGTGACAGGCTTTCTAGCATGAATCAGGGTATCAATGACCGACTCAGAGAAACCACGCTTTGATAAAATCAGGCGTTCAATCTCCAAGCAGTCAGACGCAGAGAAATTAGATTTGGATGCTTGAAAGGACCTTGGATTAGAAGGTCCTGCCTCATTGGCAGAGTCCACGGTGGAACCGATGACATGTCCACTAGGTCTGCATACCAAGTCCTGCGTGGCCACGCAGGTGCTATCATAATCACCGAAGCTCTCTGATTCTGGCAACCAGACGTGGGGGGAGAGGAAACGGTGGAAATACATAGGCCAGATTGAAGGACCAGAGCACTGCTAGAGTATCTATCAGTACCGCCTGGGGATCCCGGGACCTGGACCCGTAACAAGGAAGTTTGGTGTTCTGCCGGGACGCCATCAGATCCAATTCTGGTGTGCCCCATAGCTGAGTCAGCTGGGCAAATACCTCCGGATGGAGCTCCCACTCCCCCGGATGAAAAGTCTGACGACTTAGGAAATCTGCCTCCCAGTTCTCTACCCCTGGGATATGGATTGCTGAGAGATGGCAAGAGTGATCCTCCACCCATCGGATTATTTTGGTTACCTCCATCATCGCTAGAGAACTCTGTGTTCCTCCTTGATGATTGATATAAGCTACAGTCGTGATGTTGTCCGACTGAAATCTGATGAATTTGGCCACAGCTAGCTGAGGCCACACCTAAAGCGCATTGAATATCGCTCTCAGTTCTAGAATATTTATCGGGAGGAGAGTTTCCTACCGAGACCATAAGCCCTGTACTTTCAGGGAGTTCCAGACTGCACCCCAGCCTAGCAGGTTGGCATCTGTCATTACTATGAGCCACTCTGGCCTGCGGAAACACATTCCCTGAGACAGGTGGTACTGAGACAACCACCAGAGAAGAGAGTCTCTGGTCTCCTGGTCCAGATGCAGTTGAGGAGATAAATCTGCATAATCCCCATTCCACTGTTTGAGCATGCATAGTTGCAGCGGTCTGAGGTGTAGGCGGGCAAAAGGAACTATGTCCATTGCCGCTACCATGAGTCCGATTACCTTCATACACTGAGCCACTGATGGCCGAGGAATGGAATGAAGAGCTCGGCAAGTGGTTAAGAGGTTTGATTTTCTGACCTCAGTCAGAAATATTTTCATTTCTACCGAGTCTATCAGAGTCCCTAGGAAGGAAACTCTTGTGAGAGGGAAGAGAGAACTCTTTTTTATGTTCACTTTTCACCCATGAGATCTCAGAAAAGCCAACACGATGTCCGTGTCAGACTTGGCTAGCTGAGAAGTCGACGCCTGAATTAAGATGTCGTCTAGATAAAGCACTACTGCTATGCCCCGCGGTCTTAGAACCGCCAAAAGGGACCCTAGCACCTTTGTGAAAATTCTGGGAGCCGTGGCCAACCCGAAGTGAAGGGTCACAAACTGGTAATGCCTGTCCAGAAAGGCGAATCTGAGGAATTTATGATGATCTCTGTGAATAGGGATGTGTAGATACGCATCCTTTAAGTCCACAGTAGTCATATATTGACCCTCCTGGATCAGAGGTAGAATAGTCTAAATAGTCTCCATCTTGAATGATGGTACTCTGAGGAACTTGTTTAGAATTATGAGATCCAAGATTGGTCTGAAAGTTCCCTCTTTTTTGGGAACCACAAACAGGTTTGAGTAAAACCCTAGCCCTTGTTCCGCTTTTGGAACTGGGCGGATCACTCCCATGGTATGTAGGTCTTCTACACAGCGTAAGAACGCCTCTCTCTTTGTCTGGTTTGCAGACAATTGAGAAATGTGAAATCTCCCCCTTGGGGGGGAGTCTTTGAAGTCCAGAAGATATCCCTGGGTCACAATTTCTAAAGCCCAGGAATCATGGACATCTCTTGTCCAAGCCTGAGCGAAGAGAGAGAGTCTGCCCCCTACTAGATTCGGTCCTGGATCATAGGCTACCCATGCTGTCTTAAATTGCAGCTGCAGGCTTCTTGGCCTGTTTACCCTTGCTCCAAGCCTGGTTAGGTCTCCAGACTGACTTGGATTGGGCAAAATTCCCCTCTTGCTTTGCAGCAGGGGAAGCTGAAGCGGGACCACCCTTGAAGTTCCGAAAGGAACGGAAATTATTTTGTTTGGTCCTCATTATATTTGTTTTATCCTGAGGGAAGGCATGGCCTTTCCCTCCAATGATGTCTGAAATAATCTCTTTCAGTTCCTTTCAGTTTCCTTTGAAAGAGATGTTAAAAAGTTTAGATTTTGATGATACATCAGCAGACCAGGACTTAAGCCATAACGCCCTGCGTGCTAAAATGGAAAACCTGAATTCTTTGCCGCTAATTTAGCCAGTTGGAAAGCGGCATCTGTAATGAAAGAATTAGCCAACTTAAGGGCCTTAATTCTATCCATAATATCCTCTAATGGAGTCTCCATTAGTGATGTCGCGAATAGTTCCTGGCGAACATAGCTTGTTCGCGTTAGCCGCGGCGGGTGAACATATGCGATGTTCGATCCGCCCCCTATTCATTATCATTGAGTAAACTTTGACCCTGTATCTCACAGTCTGCAGACACATTCGAGCCAATCAGCAGCAGACCCTCCCTCCTCCCATACCCTCCCAGCTCCTGGACAGCAGCCATTTTAGATTCATTCGGAAGCTGCATTCTTAGAGAGAGGAGGGACAGTGTAGATGCTGCTGATTTCATAGGGAAATTGATAGCTAGGCTAGTGTATTCAGTGTCCACTACAGTCTTGAAGGACTCATCTGATCTCTGCTGTAAGGACAGCACCCCAAAAAGCCCTTTTTAGGGCTAGAACATCAGTCTGTTTTTTTTCCTGTGTAATCTAATTGCAGTTGCCTGCCTGCCTGCCAAGCCACTTGCCCAGTGCCACCACTGATATCTGGTGTAACAGTAGTGTAAATTTAAAAAAAAAACTGTTTTGACTGTGAAACATCAGTCTGCTAGTGTAATCTAATTGCAGTTGCCTGCCTGCCACTTGCCCAGTGCCACCACTGATATCTGGTGTAACAGTAGTGTAAATTTAAAAAAAAAAACTTTTTTGACTGTGAAACATCAGTCTGCTAGTGTAATCTAATTGCAGTTGCCTGCCTGCCAGCGCGTGTGCCAGGCCCACTTGCCCAGTGCCACCACTCATATCTGGTGTAACAGTAGTGTAAATTTAAAAAAAAAAAAACTTTTTTGACTGTGAAACATCAGTCTGCTAGTGTAATCTAATTGCAGTTTCCTGCCTGCCTGCCTGCCACCGTGTGTGCCAGGCCCACTTGCCCAGTGCCACCACTCATATCTGGTGTAACAGTAGTGTACATTTAAAAAAAAAACTTTTTTGACTGTGAAACATCAGTCTGCTAGTGTAGTCTAATTGCAGTTGCCTGCCTGCCAGCGTGTGTGCCAGACTCACAGTGTATACTGTGCCCACTTGCCCAGTGCCACCACTCATATCTGGTGTAACAGTAGTGTAAATTTAAAAAAAAAACTTTTTTGACTGTGAAACATCAGTCTGCTAGTGTAGTCTAATTGCAGTTGCCTGCCTGCCAGCGTGTGTGCCAGACTCACAGTGTATACTGTGCCCACTTGCCCAGTGCCACCACTCATATCTGGTGTAACAGTAGTGTAAATTAAAAAAAAAAGAACTTTTTTAACTGTGAAACATCAGTCTGCTTGTGTAATCTAATTGCAGTTGCCTGCCTGCCAGCGTGTGTGCCAGGTTCACAGCGTATACTGTGCCCACTTGCCCAGTGCCACCACTCATATCTGGTGTAACAGTAGTGTAAATAAAAAAAAAGAACTTTTTTAACTGTGAAACATCAGTCTGCTTGTGTAATCTAATTGCAGTTGTGTGCCTGCCAGCGTGTGTGCCAGGCTCACAGCATATACTGTGCCCACTTGCCCAGTGCCACCACTCATATCTTGTTTAATAGTAGTGTAAGTGTACATTTAAAAAAAAAACCTTTTTGGACTGTGAAACATCAGTCTGCTTTTTTGTGTCAGGCTCACAGTGTATACTGTGCCCACTTGCCCAGTGCCACCACTCATATCTTGTTTAATAGTAGTGTAAGTGTACATTTAAAAAAAAAAAACTTTTTGGACTGTGAAACATCAGTCTGCTTTTTTGTGTCAGGCTCACAGCGTATACTGTGCCCACTTGCCCAGTGGCACCACTCATATCTTGTTTAATAGTAGTGTAAGTGTACATTTAAAAAAAAAAAAAAACTTTTTGGACTGTGAAACATCAGTCTGCGTTTTTGTGTCAGGCTCACAGCGTATACTGTGCCCACTTGCCCAGTGCCAACACTCATATCTTGTTTAATAGTAGTGTAAGTGTACATTTAAAAAAAAAAAACTTTTTGGACTGTGAAACATCAGTCTGCTTTTTTGTGTCAGGCTCACAGCGTATACTGTGCCCACTTGCCCAGTGGCACCACTCATATCATGTTTAATAGTAGTGTAAGTGTACATTTAAAACAAAAAAAACTTCTTGGACTGTGAAACATCAGTCTGCTTTTTTTGTGTCAGGCTCACAGCGTATACTGTGCCCATTTGCCCAGTGCCACCACTAATATCTTGTTTAATAGTAGTGTAAGTGTACATTTAAAAAAAAGCACATTATTCCAAACAATTTAGGAATGTTAAGTGATTTATGCCCTTTATGGATTAAAACCATACTCTGCATCAACTATGTAATTTTACATGGGAGTTTTGCCATGGATGCCCCTGCAGCATGCCACAGTCAAGGTGTTAGTACCCTTGAAACAACTTTTCCATCACTATTGTGGCCAGAAAGAGTCCCTGTGGGTTTTAAAATTCGCCTGCCTATTGAAGTCAATGGCGGTTCGCCCATTTGCGAAAGTTTGCGTTCGCCGTTCGCGAACGGAAAATTTTAAGTTCGCGACATCACTAGTCTCCATCTGAAGAGCCTCTTCTAGAGTCTCAAACCAGAAAGCAGCTGCAGTAGTTACAGGAACAATGCATGCAATAGGTTGGAGAAGAAAACCTTGATGAACAAACATTTTCTTCAGGAGACCCTCAAATTTTTTATCCATAGGATCTTTGAAAGCACAACTGTCTTCGATAGGTATAGCTGTATGGTTAGCAAGAGTAGAAATAGCTCCCTTCACCTTTGGAACCGTCTGCCACGAGTCCTGCATGGTGTCAGATATGGAAAAAAAATTCTTAAAAACAGGAGGGGGAGCGAACAGAATACCTGGTTTGTCCCACTCCTTAGTAACAATATTCACAATCCTCTTTGGGACTGGAAAAACATCAGTGTAAACAGGAACCTCTAAGTATTTGTCCATTTTACACAATTTCTCTGGAACCACTATAGGGTCACAATCATTTAGAGTCGCTAATACCTCCCTGAGCAATAAGCGGAGGTGTTCAAGCTTAAATTTAAAGGCCGTCATATCAGAATCTGTCTGAGGGAGCGTCTTTCCTGAAACAGAAATTTCTCCCTCAGATAACAAATCCCTTACCCCTACTTCAGAACATTGTGAGGGTATATCGGATACGGCTACTAAAGCGTCAGAAAGCTCAGCATTTGTATTTAACCCAGAGCTGTCACGCTTTCCTTGTAAACCAGGCAGTTTAGAGAAAACCTCTGTGAGGGTTTTATTCATAACTGTGGCCATGTCTTGTAAAGTAAATGAATTTGACCAACTAGAGGTACTTGGCGTCATTTGTGCGGGCGTTACTGGTTGTGACACTTGGGGAGAGCTAGATGTCAAACACTCATTTCCTTCTGTCTGAGAATCATCTATTGCTATATTTTTAAGTGCTAAAATATGCTCTTTATAATTTATAGACATATCAGTGCAAGTGGGACACATTCTAAGAGGGGGTTCCACAATGGCTTCTAAACACATTGAACAAGGATTTTCCTTGATGTCAGACATGTTAAACAGGCTAGTAATGAAACAAGCTTGGAAAACACTTTAATCAAAGCAAATAGTACTTAGAAAAAAACGATACTGTGCCTTTAAGAGAAAAAAAGATGCACAAACTCTGCAAAACAGTGTAAAAAAGCAGTAAACTTTACGAAATGTTTACAGTAGCATCATAAAGCCTTAGTAAGATTGCACAGCTAGACAAATAAACGATTAACCCCTTAATGTAAAAACCGGATTGACAAAACATCAAAAAACGGTAAAAAACATTCAGCACCTTGCCACAGCTCTGCTGTGGCGCCTACCTGCCCTTTAGGAAAGATTTGTGGGGGAAAAAACTTCTTTTAAGCCCTCAAACACAGCAGGACCCTCTGGAGAAGCAGTTGGATGTCTCTGAGTAAAAGAAACTGCGCAACTGAGGCGCAAAATTAGGCCCCTCCTACCTCACTCGATGTTATGGGGCCTAAAAGAAACACACCAGAGTGTTTCTAAACTATCCATGTGGGTTAATAACCCATAAAAAAGCCACAATGACCCCTTAAAGTCCCTCAAAAAACGTTATGTTTGCAATGAAAAAACTTTTTTTCCTAACAGTGTCACCGGTAACCAATGAGCCCTTTAGGCAAGCTTGGATTCCTACTAAGTGTCTGAATACAGCTTACCCTTCCCTTGAGGATATTGCTAGCATTTTCTAGAATTATCACAGTCTGTCTAGAAAAAAATAGACTGAACATACCTCAATGCAGCTTAGCATGCAAACCGCTCCCCCAACTGAAGTTTTCCTGTACTCTTCAGCCCTTGTGAGAACAGCAGTGGATCTTAGTTACAAAGTGCTAAGATCATCATCTTCCTTGCAGAAATCTTCATCCCTTTTCTGCCAGAGAGTGAATAGTACACACTGGTACCATTTAAAATAACAAACTTTTGCTTGAGAAAATAAAAACTAACATTTTTGTCACCACACTCATTTTACCCTTCCTAGCAGTTAAGCAGGCAAAGAGAATGACTGGGGGGTGGAGCTAAGGGAGAAGCTATATAGACAGCTCTGCTGTGGGTGCTATCTTTGCCACTTCCTGTTAGGAAGGAGAATATCCCACAAGTATGGATGAATCCGTGGACTCGATACATCTTACAAGAGAAAAAAAGAGCAACTACATTCTGATGAATGGGGTTAATTTTGTGTCTAAAAATTCCATCCATTCTATAGAAAAAACATAATTTATGCTTACCTGATAAATGTATTTCTCTTGTAGTGTATCCAGTCCACGGATCATCCATTACTTGTGGGATATTCTCCTTCCCAACAGGAAGATGCAAGAGGATCACCCACAGCAGAGCTGCTATACAGGGAGTGCAGAATTATTAGGCAAATGAGTATTTTGACCACATCATCCTCTTTATGCATGTTGTCTTACTCCAAGCTGTATAGGCTCGAAAGCCTACTACCAATTAAGCATATTAGGTGATGTGCATCTCTGTAATGAGAAGGGGTGTGGTCTAATAACATCAACACCCTATATCAGGTGTGCATAATTATTAGGCAACTTCCTTTCCTTTGGCAAAATGGGTCAAAAGAAGGACTTGACAGGCTCAGAAAAGTCAAAAATAGTGAGATATCTTGCAGAGGGATGCAGCACTCTTAAAATTGCAAAGCTTCTGAAGCGTGATCATCGAACAATCAAGCGTTTCATTCAAAATAGTCAACAGGGTCGCAAGAAGCGTGTGGAAAAACCAAGGCGCAAAATAACTGCCCATGAACTGAGAAAAGTCAAGCGTGCAGCTGCCAAGATGCCACTTGCCACCAGTTTGGCCATATTTCAGAGCTGCAACATCACTGGAGTGCTCAAAAGCACAAGGTATGCAATACTCAGAGACATGGCCAAGGTAAGAAAGGCTGAAAGACGACCACCACTGAACAAGACACACAAGCTGAAACGTCAAGACTGGGCCAAGAAATATCTCAAGACTGATTTTTCTAAGGTTTTATGGACTGATGAAATGAGAGTGAGTCTTGATGGGCCAGATGGATGGGCCCGTGGCTGGATTGGTAAAGGGCAGAGAGCTCCAGTCCGACTCAGACGCCAGCAAGGTGGAGGTGGAGTACTGGTTTGGGCTGGTATCATCAAAGATGAGCTTGTGGGGCCTTTTCGGGTTGAGGATGGAGTCAAGCTCAACTCCCAGTCCTACTGCCAGTTTCTGGAAGACACCTTCTTCAAGCAGTGGTACAGGAAGAAGTCTGCATCCTTCAAGAAAAACATGATTTTCATGCAGGACAATGCTCCATCACACGCGTCCAAGTACTCCACAGCGTGGCTGGCAAGAAAGGGTATAAAAGAAGAAAATCTAATGACATGGCCTCCTTGTTCACCTGATCTGAACCCCATTGAGAACCTGTGGTCCATCATCAAATGTGAGATTTACAAGGAGGGAAAACAGTACACCTCTCTGAACAGTGTCTGGGAGGCTGTGGTTGCTGCTGCACGCAATGTTGATGGTGAACAGATCAAAACACTGACAGAATCCATGGATGGAAAGGTGGCTATATTGGTCACTGATTTGTTTTTGTGGCTATATTGGTGGCTATATTGGTCACTGATTTGTTTTTGTTTTGTTTTTGAATGTCAGAAATGTATATTTGTGATTGTTGAGATGTTATATTTGTTTCACTGGTAAAAATAAATAATTGAAATGGGTATATATTTGTTTTTTGTTAAGTTGCCTAATAATTATGCACAGTAATAGTCACCTGCACACACAGATATCCCCCTAAAATAGCTAAAACTAAAAACTACTTCCAAAAATATTCAGCTTTGATATTAATGAGTTTTTTGGGTTCATTGAGAACATGGTTGTTGTTCAATAATAAAATTAATCCTCAAAAATACAACTTGTCTAATAATTCTGCACTCCCTGTATAGCTCCTCCGCTAACTGTCATATCCAGTCATTCGACCGAAAACAAACAGAGAAAGGAGAAACCATAGGGTGCAGTGGTGACTGTAGTTTAATTAAAATTTAGACCTGCCTTAAAAGGACAGGGCGGGCCGTGGACTGGATACACTACAAGAGAAATAAATTTATCAAGGTAAGCATAAATTATGTTTTCTCTTGTTAAGTGTATCCAGTCCACGGATCATCCATTACTTCTGGGATACCAATACCAAAGCTAAAGTACACGGATGATGGGAGGGACAAGGCAGGATTAAGCGGAAGGAACCACTGCCTGAAGAACCTTTCTCCCAAACACAGCCTCCGAAGAAGCAAAGTATCAAATTTGTAAAACTTTGAAAAAGTGTGAAGAGAAGACCAAGTCGCAGCCTTGCAAATCTGTTCAACAGAGGCCTCATTTTTGAAGGCCCAGATGGAAGCCACAGCTCTAGTAGAATGAGATGTAATCCTTTCAGGGGGCTGCTGTCCAGCAGTCTCATAGGCTAGGCGTATTACGCTCCGAAGCCAAAAGGAAAGAGAGGTTGCCGAAGCTTTTTGACCTCTCCTCTGTCCAGAGTAAACGACAAACAGGAAAGATGTTTGACGAAAATCCTTAGTAGCTTGTAAGTAAAACTTCAAGGCACAGACTACATCCAGATTATGTAAAAGACGTTCCTTCTTTGAAGAAGGATTAGGGCACAACGATGGAACAACAATCTCTTGATTGATATTCTTGTTAGAAAACACCTTAGGTAAAAACCCAGGTTTGGTACGCAGAACTACCTTATCTGCATGAAAAATCAGATAAGGAGAATCACATTGTAAGGCAGATAGCTCAGAGACTCTCCGAGCCGAGGAAATAGCCATCAAAAACAGAACTTTCCAAGATAAAAGTTTAATATCAATGGAATGAAGGGGTTCAAACAGAACTCCTTGAAGAACCTTAAGAACCAAGTTTAAGCTCCACTGGGGAGCAACAGGTTTAAACACAGGCTTAATTCTAACCAAAGCCTGGCAAAATGCCTGGACGTCTGGAACCTCTGCCAGATGCTTGTGGAAAAGAATAGACAGAGCAGAAATCTGTCCCTTTAAGGAACTAGCTGATAATCCTTTGTCCAAGCCCTCTTGGAGAAAAGACAATATTCTAGGAATCCTAACCTTACTCCATGAGTCATTCTTGGATTCACACCAATAAAGATATTTACTCCATATCTTGTGGTAGATTTTCCTGGTAACAGGCTTTCGTGCCTGTATTAAAGTATCAATGACTGACTCGGAGAAGCCACGCTTTGATAGAATCAAGCGTTCAATCTCCATGCAGTCAGTCTCAGAGAAATTAGATTTGGATGATTGAAAGGACCTTGTATCAGAAGGTCCTGTCTTAGAGGCAGAGTCCATGGTGGAAAGGATGACATGTCCACTAGGTCTGCATACCAAGTCCTGCGTGGCCATGCAGGTGCTATCAGAATCACCGATGCTCTCTCCTGTTTGATTTTGGCAATCAGTCGAGGGAGCAGAGGAAACGGTGGAAACACATAAGCCAGGTTGAAGAACCAAGGCGCTGCTAGAGCATCTATCAGCATCACTTCTGGGTCCGTGGACCTGGATCCGTAACAAGGAAGCTTGTTACTGGTTTGCCCCAACGATGAATCAACTGAGCAAACACATCCGGATGGAGTTCCCACTCCCCCGGATGGAAAGTCTGACGACTTAGAAAATCAGCCTCCCAGTTCTCCCCGCCTGGGATATGGATTGCTGACAGGTGGCAAGAGTGGTACTCTGCCCAGCGAATTATTTTTGAGACTTCTAACATCGCTGGGGAACTCCTGGTTCCCCCTTGATGGTTGATGTAAGCCACAGTCGTGATGTTGTCCGACTGAAATCTGATGAACCTCAGTGTTGCTAACTGAGGCCAAGCCAGAAGAGCATTGAATATCGCTCTTAACTCCAGAATATTTATTGGAAGGAGTTTCTCCTCCTGAGTCCACGATCCCTGTGCCTTCAGGGAATTCCAGACTGCACCCAACCTAGAAGGCTGGCATCTGTTGTTACAATTGTCCAATCTGGCCTGCAAAAGGTCATACCCTTGGACAGGTGTACCCGAGACAACCACCAGAGAAGAGAATCTCTGGTCTCTTGATCCAGATTTAGCAGAGGGGACAAATCTGTGTAATCCCCATTCCACTGACTCAGCATGCATAATTGCAGCGGTCTGAGATGAAGGCGCGCAAAAATGGCACTATGTCCATTGCCGCTACCATTAAGCCGATTACCTCCATACACTGAGCTACCGAAGGGCACGGAATGGAGTGAAGAACACGGCAAGCATTTAGAAGTTTTGATAACCTGGACTCCGTCAGGTAAATTTTCATTTCTACAGAATCTATAAGAGTCCTTAAGAAGGAGACTCTTGTGAGTGGGGATAGAGAACTCTTTTCCTCGTTCACTTTCCACCCGTACGACCTCAGAAATGCCAGAACTATCCCTGTATGAGACTTGGCAACTTGAAAGCTTGACGCCTGTATCAGGATGTCGTCTAGATACGGAGCCACCGCTATGCCTTGCGGTCTTAGAACCGCTAGAAGTGAGCCCAGAACCTTTGTAAAGATTATCGGGGCTATAGCCAACCCGAAGGGAAGAGCTACAAATTGGTAATGCCTGTCTAGAAAGGCAAACCTTAGAAACCGATGATGATCTTTGTGAATCGGTATGTGAAGGTAGGCATCCTTTAAGTCCACTGTGGTCATGTACTGACCCTCTTGGATCATGGGTAGGATGGTCCGAATAGTTTCCATTTTGAAAGATGGAACTCTGAGGAATTTGTTTAAGATCTTTAGATCCAAAATTGGTCTGAAGGTTCCCTCTTTTTTCAGAACCACAAACAGATTCAAATAAAAACCCTGCCCTTGTTCCGTCCGCGGAACTGGATGGATCACTCCCATAACTAGGAGGTCTTGCACACAGCGTAGGAATGCCTCTTTCTTTATCTGATTTGCAGATAGCCTTGAAAGATGAAATCTCCCTTGTGGAGGGGAAGCTTTGAAGTCCAGAAGATATCCCTGAGATATGATCTCCAACGCCCAAGGATCCTGAACATCTCTTGCCCACGCCTGGGCGAAGAGAGAAAGTCTGCCCCCTACTAGATCCGTCGCCGGATAGGGGGGCCGTTCCTTCATGCTGTCTTAGAGGCAGCAGCAGGCTTTCTGGCCTGCTTGCCTTTGTTCCAGGACTGGTTAGGTTTCCAGGCCTGCTTAGATTGAGCAAAAGTTCCCTCTTGTTTTGAAGCGGAGGAAGTTGATGCTGAACCTTCCTTGAAATTTCGAAAGGCACGAAAATTAGACTGTTTGGCCTTTGCTTTGGCCCTGTCCTGAGGAAGGGTGTGACCCTTACCTCCAGTAATGTCAGCAATAATTGCCTTCAAACCAGGCCCAAATAAGGTCTGCCCCTTGAAAGGAATGTTGAGTAATTTAGACTTTGAAGTCACGTCAGCTGACCAGGATTTAAGCCATAGCGCCCTATGCGCTCTGATGGCGAATCCGGAATTCTTAGCTGTTAGTTTAGTCAAATGAACAATGGCATCATAAACAAATGAGTTAGCTAGCTTAAGTGTTCTAATCTTGTCAATAATTTCAGTCAATGGAGCTGTATGGATGGCCTCTTCCAGGGCCTCAAACCAGAATGCTGCCGCGGCCGTGACAGGCGCAATGTATGCAAGGGGCTGTAAAATAAAACCTTGTTGAATAAACATTTTCTTAAGGTAACACTCCAATTTTTTATCCATTGGATCTGAAAAAGCACAACTGTCCTCAACCAGGATAGTAGTACTCTTTGCTAAAGTAGAAACTGCTCCCTCCACCTTAGGGACCGTCTGCCATAAGTCCCGTGTAGTGGCGTCTATTGGAAACATTTTTCTAAATATAGGAGGTGGGGAAAAAGGCACACCCGGTCTATCCCACTCCTTGCTAATAATTTCTGTAAGCCTTTTAGGTATAGGAAAAACATCAGTACACACCGGTACCGCATAGTATTTATCCAGCCTACACAATTTCTCTGGTACTGCAACTGTGTTACAGTCATTCAGAGCAGCTAATACCTCCCCAAGCAACACACGGAGGTTCTCAAGCTTAAATTTCAAATGAGAAATCTCTGAATCAGGTTTCCCTGAATCAGAGATGTCACCCACAGACTGAAGCTCTCCGTCCTCATGATCTGCATATTGTGACGCAGTATCAGACATGGCCCTTACAGCATCTGCGCGCTCTGTATTTCTCCTAACCCCAGAGCAATTGCGCTTGCCTCTTAATTCAGGCAACCTGGATAATACCTCTGACAGGGTATTATTCATGATTACAGCCATGTCCTGCAAGGTAATCGCTATGGGTGTCCCTGATGTAATTGGCGCCAGATTAGCGTGCATCCCCTGAGCGGGAGGCGAAGGGTCTGACACGTGGGGAGAGTTAGTCGGCATAACTTCCCCCTCGTCAGAATCTTCTGGTGATATTTCTTTTATAGTTAAAGACTGATCTTTACTGTTTAAGGTGAAATCAATACATTTAGTACACATTCTCCTATGGGGCTCCACCATAGCTTTCAAACATAATGAACAAGTAGTTTCCTCTGTGTCACATGTTTAAACAGACTAGCAATGAGACTAGCAAGCTTGGAAAACACTTTAAACAAGTTTGCAAGCAATATAAAAAACGTTACTGCACCTTTAAGAAACACAAATTTTGTCAAAATTTGAAATAACAGTGAAAAAAGGCAGTTACACTAACGAAATTTTTACAGTGTATGTAACAAGTTAGCAGAGCATTGCACCCACTTGCAAATGGATGATTAACCCCTTAACACCCAAGTTTTTTATCAAACAGTCACAACAACTGCCACAGCTCTACTGTGGCTTTTTACCTCCCTCAAAAACGACTTTGAAGCCTTTTGAGCCCTCCAGAGATGTCCTGGATCATGCAGGAAGAAGCTGGATGTCTGTGTCAGTAATTTTAGCTGCACAGAAAAGAACTAAAATAGGCCCTTCCCACTCATATTGCAACAGTGGAAAGCCTAAGGAAACTGTTACTAGGCAAAATTCAAGCCAGCCATGTGGAAAAAAACTAGGCCCCAATAAGTTTTATCACCAAATACATATAAAAACGATTAAACATGCCAGCAAACGTTTTATATTACATTTTTATAAGAGTATGTATCTCTATTAATAAGCCTGATACCAGTCGCTATCACTGCATTTAAGGCTTTACTTACATTAGTTCGGTATCAGCAGCATTTTCTAGCAAATTCCATCCCTAGAAAAATATTAACTGCACATACCTTATTGCAGGAAAACCTGCACGCCATTCCCTCTCTGAAGTTACCTCACTCCTCAGAATATGTGAGAACAGCCATGGATCTTAGTTACTTCTGCTAAGATCATAGAAAACGCAGGCAGATTCTTCTTCTAAATACTGCCTGAGATAAACAGTACACTCCGGCACCATTTAAAAATAACAAACTTTTGATTGAAGAATAAACTAAGTATAAAACACCACACTCCTCTTACGACCTCCATCTTGGTTGAGGCTTGCAAGAGAATGACTGGATATGACAGTTAGCGGAGGAGCTATATAGCAGCTCTGCTGTGGGTGATCCTCTTGCAACTTCCTGTTGGGAAGGAGAATATCCCACAAGTCATGGATGATCCGTGGACTGGATACACTTAACAAGAGAAAAATATTTGAAAATTCACACATTTTTTATCATGTCGGTTATATTTGGTTGTATGTGTTTAATGGTGATGATCTTTTTGCATTAATATTTTCTCTGTGCTGTAATTAAAGATCACTGAAAATTAAAAAAAAAGAAAATCACACATTCTATAGAAAAAAAAGCATTTAAAAGTATAGCGGGTAAAAACAATAAGGCCTATTTATCATATGTCTGTCGGACCTGATCCGACAGTGCGGATCAGGTCCAACAGACATCACTGAATGCGGAGAGCAATACGCTCTCCGTATTCAGCATTGCAACAGCAGCTCTTGTGAGCTGCTGGTGCAACCCCGCCCCCTGCAGACTCGCGGCCAAACCCGATCGTACTCAATCGTGTTGAATTCCTGTCCGCCTCATCAGAGCAGGCGGACAGGGTTATGGAGCAGCGGTCTTTAGACCGCTGCTTCATAACTGGTGTTTCTGGCGAGTCTGCAGGCTCGTCAGAAACACAGGCCCTCAAGCTCCGTACGGAGCTTGATAGATAGACCCCAATATATTAAATTCTATTGGAACTGTTAAGAGAGTTTCTCATGTTTATATTATAACTAATGAATCCATTTATCAGCAGTTTTCATCTTAGCTTGTAGCTTGATCTTCTATTTAAACCACACACAGCTTTGCATAATACAGCACCATCCTGCTACCCAGGGGTTCCTGTCCACAGTAGAAAGTTAGTAGTAATTATAGATGAGGATGTGTAAGGCATGTGTGTAACTCTGTGTGTGCTGTGTGATCTATCCCTTTCTCTTTTATAGTGCTGCAATGTAGCGTGAAATTTGCAAGGTAAAGGGCAGGGAGTTTGGGGAGCATAATTTCATGCTTGAGCTCAGACACCACAATGTCCTAAATAGACACTGTATTTGATCGAAAACTTTAAACATTAACTTTAAACATTAATTAGGATTTGTCCTTTGTGATCATCTTTTTGTTAGCTTACTAAAGCATGCCTTTTCTATTTTAAAGGGATATTAAACAACATGAAATGTAATATAAATTGTTTATTTATGTGCAGTTAATGTGAGTCGCTGTATTTAAACTAAAGTTTTCCACGTATCTATATTTCCTGCTAAGGTCAATTAGGGATAGATAAAAAAGGCAATAAAAGAGACTGTCTAAATAAGGCTGTGTGGAACATAGGATTATCTAAAAAGGTTTCAACACAGAACTGTTTGCACAGAGATAAATAGAAAAACTAGCTCAAACATGGCACCACTTATTACTTTATAGAAATTTAAACGGATACTAAAGCCACATTTTTTTCTTTAATGATTCAGATAGAGGAAATAATTTTAAGCAACTTTCTAATTTACTCCTACTATCAGTTTTTCTTCGTTCTTTTGCTATCTTTATTTAAAAAAGCAGAAATTTAAAGCTTAGGAGCCAGCCCATTTTAGGTTCAGCTCCCTGGATATTGCTTGCTTATTGGTGGCTACATTTAGGAAACCAATAAGCAAGCACAACCCAGATTTTCAACCAAAAATGGGCCGACTCTTAAGCTTTACATTCCTGATTTTTAAATAAAGATAGCAAGAGAATGAAGAAAAATTGATAATAGGAGTAAATGAGAAAGTTGCTTAAAATTGCATGCTCTATCTGAATCATTAAAGAAAACAATTTGGGTTTAGTGTCCCTTTAAGTATTTTATAGAAACGAAACCTTTATATTTTTAATATTTAAACTACTAATATACCTGTAAAATTACAGGGAGTGCAGAATTATTAGGCAAGTTGTATTTCTGAGGATTAATTTTATTATTGAACAACAACCATGTTCTCAATGAACCCAAAAAACTCATTAATATCAAAGCTGAATAGTTTTGGAAGTCGTTTTTAGTTTGTTTTTAGTTATAGCTATTTTAGGGGGATATCTGTGTGTGCAGGGGACTATTACTGTGCATAATTATTAGGCAACTTAACAAAAAACAAATATATACCCATTTCAATTATTTATTTTTACCAGTGAAACCAATATAACATCTCAACATTCACAAATATACATTTCTGACATTCAAACACAAAACAAAAACAAATCAGTGACCAATATAGCCACCTTTCTTTGCAAGGACACTCAAAAGCCTGCCATCCATGGATTCTATCAGTGTTTTGATCTGTTCACCATCAACATTGCGTGCAGCAGCAACCACAGCCTCCCAGACACTGTTCAGAGAGGTGTACTGTTTTCCCTCCTTGTAAATCTCACATTTGATGATGGACCACAGGTTCTCAATGGGGTTCAGATCAGGTGAACTAGGAGGCCATGTCATTAGATTTTATACCCTTTCTTGCCAGCCACGCTGTGGAGTACTTGGACGCGTGTGATGGAGCATTGTCCTGCATGAAAATCATGTTTTTCTTGAAGGATGCAGACTTCTTCCTGTACCACTGCTTGAAGAAGGTGTCTTCTAGAAACTGGCAGTAGGACTGGGAGTTGAGCTTGACTCCATCCTCAACCCGAAAAGGCCCCACAAGCTCATCTTTGATGATACCAGCCCAAACCAGTACTCCACCTCCACCTTGCTGGCATCTGAGTCGGACTTGAGCTCTCTGCCCTTTACCAATCCAGCCACGGGCCCATCCATCTGGCCCATCAAGACTCACTCTCATTTCATCAGTCCATAAAACCTTAGAAAAATCAGTCTTGAGATATTTCTTGGCCCAGTCTTGATGTTTCAGCTTGTGTGTCTTGTTCAGTGGTGGTCGTCTTTCAGCCTTTCTTACCTTGGCCATGTCTCTGAGTATTGCACACCTTGTGCTTTTGGGCACTCCAGTGATGTTGCAGCTCTGAAATATGGCCAAACTGGTGGCAAGTGGCATCTTGGCAGCTGCACGCTTGACTTTTCTCAGTTCATGGGCAGTTATTTTGCGCCTTGGTTTTTCCACACGCTTCTTGCGACCCTGTTGACTATTTTGAATGAAACGCTTGATTGTTCGATGATCACGCTTCAGAAGCTTTGCAATTTTAAGAGTGCTGCATCCCTCTGCAAGATATCTCACTATTTTAGACTTTTCTGAGCCTGTCAAGTCCTTCTTTTGACCCATTTTGCCAAAGGAAAGGAAGTTGCCTAATAATTATGCACACCTGATATAGGGTGTTGATGTCATTAGACCACACCCCTTCTCATTACAGAGATGCACATCACCTAATATGCTTAATTGGTAGTAGGCTTTCGAGCCTATACAGCTTGGAGTAAGACAACATGCATAAAGAGGATGATGTGGTCAAAATACTCATTTGCCTAATAATTCTGCACTCCCTGTACACATTTACATATTATTTAAAGGCTAATCTTTGCTTTGAATACATAATTATATCTAGCATGTATTTACTGTTTAACATCTCATTAAATTCTCTATACTGTCTACAGAAGTAAAATGTCTACCTCTAGAGTTTCCACGTAAACATCTGCTTTAGATAGCATAAAAGCAGCCTTACTCTGTAGGTATGCTTCCTTTTTATCTTCCCATAAAAGCAATGGCAAAATCTTGGTTTCTGAGGGAAAATTAAACCCTTTTCAGCATATTGTAGTAATCAAGAGATATTATTTTGTGAAGAACGATAACCACAAAGTCTACAAATATTTTCTGTCGAAGAAAAATGTTCTTTGGGAACATGATTTTTTCCCACTGTATTGAAGGAAAATATGTACAGTGCCCTCAACTAATATTGGCACCCTTGGTAAATATGAGCAAAGAAGGCTGTGAACCTCAACAACCAATGCTTGTCCCTGATTAGTTATTTGAGAGACACCTCCCTGATTGGCTTATTTGGATTTGCATATGTTCTAAAAGTCAATTTGTTTGACTGTCATACCATTTCTGGTTATCTGCTGCCACCAATAGTTCAGAAATGGTATGACAGCCAAAAAAATTGACTATTAGAACATATGCAAATCCAAATAAGCCAATCAGGGAGACATCTCCCAAATAACCAATCAGGGACAAGCATCGGCAAGGGCCTTTCCAATTCTTGTGGGAATGATTAAAGAGAAGAAGGAAGGGTTATATCTTTGATAAATGCCCACACACATGAGACAAAGTGGACATTTTTGTGTTGATTTTGATGTATGTATTGGATCATTGTCCTGCTGAAAGATCCAACCATGGTCCTCTTTATGCTTTCTGGCAGAGGCATGACACCCCTAAAATAATTAATTTTTTAAGTAGGGCAGTATCTAAGTTTTCCAACAAGGGAACCAATTCTATAACTGACCACTTAGTGACTTATGAAATTTATGCTTTATCCATAATGAATGTTACTAGTAAGCAGTCAAAAATTTAATTTCTGCCCTGGATATTTGAGGGTAAACATCACAAGTATTTGCTTCACTAAAGGATATAAATATTCATTCCTGGAGTGAAACAAAAATTCAGTGCAAAAAGGAGTTTGGGCAATATTGAAATAAAACCGCTGCGAAAATAGCTGTATATGGTTTAAAATGTATTGCCAATCAAAGCCCAATAGAATTCCTTTTTGTACTAAAAAGTGTGCACAGTATGGCCCGAAGACTACCCCATATTTGAAAGCTCCGAATTTGTGAATTTATTACACATCGAACTTAACTTAGCTAGAGATTTTGATGAGAACTGCTCATTGGACTGGCTGATCAAAGAGAGTACAAAGCTATACTCTATTCAGCAGTCCGGTGAACAGTGGATTAAAAGGGAACCAAGGCCCAGCCGCAAAATTGTAGCAGAAACTAGGGTGTCACCTATCCCCCTCAATTTGGAGTCTAACAAGAAAATGTATGCAGAAGTGGCCCGAGAAAACAGGCCTTCCCCACAATGTTTTAACTCTGCCCCTCCCCCATCACGGGCCGAGGTGCAGAGAGAATATACTCAAAATGGGGGGCATACCCAAACAAATAGTTATCCTCAAAGAGATGAAAACCCACAAGGTTTTCGGTATCCCCATAAAAATAAATACCAAATATGGCGAAAATACTCTCAGGGTAACCAGACACCCCAAGTAAATAGTGCTCCCCAAGACATTAACGCTGAACAAGTTGAAACCCAAAGACAACTACGTCAAAATCAGAACAATAGATATGATTCTGAGGGATCCCAAGGATCCAGGAATAAATACCCTGGGATATCAAAAAATCGGTCCATGGGTATAAATAGCTTGTCCAATCAAGTGGGCCAACTCAGTACACAAGTAAGTAAATTATGTACACAATTTACTAATATGAGTCATGCTTTGACGGTTCAGAACCCTAATAATCCTTTTTTAGGGGTACAGCCAGTGGCCAGCAGTGGGCCACAGGCACAGTCATAAATACTGCAGTATTACCTGAGAGAGAGGGGAGAGATATACCAGATAAAATGATAAATGTCAATAATGGTACTAATTATGTTTTCTCCTTGCAGCCCAGAAATGGAAGATTTAGCTGTGATAACGAGAAACCTCACCCTGGAAGATCTAACAAATCTCTTTTCAGTTTTCTCCTAACCTTATTCCCACAGATGCAGTACACAGGAACCCTGTCAACCCTTTTACAGAGGAAAGGACTGGTAAGAATGAAGTTTATTCTGCATCAGATAACGTGGCAAATACAGGTAAAACGTGGTGAATCCCACAGATATGTAATCATGCTAATTTTATGTGTGAAATGGTAGAAACTGCAGGGAGATATTATGTATTAGCTGAGCTCCAGGATTCAGTTGCTAACCCTATAATGGGATTAATTGATACTGGATCTCAACTATTTTATCCCACAGGTACCACACACAGCTAAATGAGCTAACACCCCACAAACCTAAGATAAAAGAATTTGATTGTTCACTAATAGGTGTTGGGGGCGACTCTCTCAAAGTCTACAGTATGGCATGGTTACAACTAAGGCTGGGGAACAGGGTAATAAGATACCCTGTCATTATAGTGGATCTGCCAACTGATCGTTTAATTATTGGTAGTGATCTCCTGAAGCAAATAAGCACCGTAATTGATTGCATAAATAATGTAATTTGGTCACAAGTAAAAAGACCTATTAATTATGAGCAGTCCAGCATAACTCACACACAACATAACTGTCACGTGGTGGAAGAGAAGCCAGATGCTGTGGAGATTCATTTCAGGAATGACTCTATACCTGAAATCACTATCCTACAAATAGATGATCTGACTCCTTTAAGTGGCTCTGATGGTAATACTTCAAAAATTTCACCTGGAAAGATAGCAAATATTTCTTTAGACAGCGATGTATTAACCATATACCTCCACAAGGGGGACCCTAAATCCCCTAAAGAGGAAGATCATTTGCAATTCCTCGCAGAAATTGAGAAGGTTAAGGATGATCTATTGATCCCTATGCAAGTGCATGACCTTGGGAAAACCAAGTATGCAAAATTGAGCTTAAAACAGGAAGCTAGCTATATAAGTGAAGGCTTATTAGCACAGATAGCTGAACCTAAAGTGATTAAATATCTTTCTTCCCAAGATCTCTTGATCCATGACCTGGATGACAAATGTGAAAGCTATAACATCACAGCTAAGTGTTTATTATCTATCTCCATAGGTAATAAATTAGTGAAGCACCTGTTTTTAGTTTTAAATATTCCCCATAATCAAATATACATTGGCAATGATCTCTTACATAGATATGCCATACAAATAGATTTGATTAACCTTTGCCTCTGGAGCAGGTTAAAGGGGGACCCTGAAGTATTTCTGAATGAAAATGCAGCCCCGAAATCAAACCAGCAATTCTCATATGCTTTGAATATGCAGGTTTCTAACGATGTTGTAATCCGTGCTGGGGCTGATAAATTCCTCTTATCCTTACAGGTGAAAAGAGGTTAGAAATTAAAATCTTCTGAAACACTAATTTGCATTTCCCATAAAATGCAAAGTCTGGGTATAACAATGACCCATACTCCTATGGTAAATATTGGAAATATTCCAATACATGTTATTGTGCATAACATGACCCATATCAGCTTATCCAAGGGAACTAAAAATAGGATAGGCACTGGAATCAAGTTATTACACTTTTGGATTCCAGAATAATGTAATTGGGCTAATACCTGAAGGATACTTAACTGAAGAATAATTAATAGAACAATCCTTTGCATCTATACCAGAGGGACTAATTACAATTCAGTCTATTTATCCCTTCAGCTCAGAGGAAGGCATCTGTAAAATTGAAGAAGCCTCTCTAGTATTTGATCAGCCGATCAAAGAGCAAGAATACCCCTATACCAAGAGTCATGGGGGCAATGTAATCTATAATCAAGGGGATCTCACCACTAGGTTTGAAGAAGCCTATGAGATAGGACAGGCTGAAATCTTCCCAGGATTTTAGCAAATAGTCGAAGAGCAAATCTCCTTAGCTAATGGCTGTTCCAGTGATGATGAACGCCAACAGCTGCGAGAACTCCTGATGGAGTACAAGGATATTTTTGCTAGGGTTTCTTATGACTGTGGGACTACAGACTTGCACATTGCAAGAATCCAAACAGATCCCAATGTCCCACCTGTCTTTGTTAAACAATACAGACTTCCTTTAGCCTCATATGATTCTCTTGCAGAAATCATAAGGAACCTGGAAGAATGGGGTATCATCAGACAGGTGCACAGCTCTTATAACTATCCTATTCTAGGTTTTCTTAAGCCCAATGGACAATGGCGTCTGTGTGCTGACTTAAGACAGCTAAACAAACGAGTGTATATGTCTGGCTGGGCTGTGCCATATATTGACCAGTGCAGAAATCTAAAATATTCACTGTCATTGATTGTGCACAGGGATATTGGACCATAAAGGTACACGAGGAGGACCAGTATGAGCTTGCATTCTCATTCCAAAAGGTTCAGTATGCATTCCAAAGGCTCCCGTTTGGATACATAAATTCAGGACATGAATTTGCTGTATTCATGCATAAGGCTATGCCTGATGCACTGGAAAGGGAGACCATATCTTATGTTGATGATGTTTTATTCAAAAGCACAGACTTTGAAAAAGCCATCAAAGAACTTAAACACGTCCTCAGCCAACTTAAAAGGGCAGGTGTCAAATTATCCCTACAAAAAGCTCAATGGTGCCGCTCTTGTGTAAACTTCTTAGGACATGAAGTTACTTCTAAGGGTTAATTCATCAGAAGAAAAAGGTGGAAGCTATAATAAATTCTAAAAACCCAACTAACTTTCAGGAATTTAGATCATTCCTGGGTATGACTAATTATTCTTGCAAATTTATTGATAAATATGTAGAATTAGCTAAACCACTGCTACTTCTTCTAAGACGGATGTGAAATGGCACTGGAGTGATATTCAAGAGACAGCCATCAGAGAGCTGAAGAGAAAACTCACTCAAGCACCTTGCTTAGCATACCCTGAAGGGGGTAAACTTTTCTACTTAGAGACAGGTTACACAGATATTAGCATGAGTGCTGTTTTGTACCAAAAGCATGATAATTTAAGTAAAGTCATTGCTTATGCAAGTAAAACTTTATCCCCAGTAGAAATAAAATTAAATGATTGTGAACAAGCCCTCTTATCTACTGTATGGGCTCTACAAAATTTCCGCAGCTATATACAGGGCAAGAAAAACAGAATTTATGCTTACCTGATAAATTACTTTCTCTTGTGGTGTATCCAGTCCACAGATTCATCCTTTACTTGTGGGATATTATCCTTCCTAACAGGAAGTGGCAAAGAGAGCACACAGCAGAGCTGTCCATATAGCTCCCCCTCTAGCTCCACCCCCCAGTCATTCGACCAAAGGTTAGGAAGAAAAAGGAGAAACCATAGGGTGCAGTGGTGACTGTAGTTTAGACTAAAAATCTACCTGACTAATAGCCAGGGACTGGATACACCACAAGCGAAAGTAATTTATGAGGTAAGCATAAATTCTGTTTTCTCTTGTAAGGTGTATCCAGTCCACGGATTCATCCTTTACTTGTGGGATACCAATACCAAAGCTTTAGGACACGGATGAAGGGAGGGAACAAGACAGGTACCTTAAACGGAAGGCACCACTGCTTGTAAAACCTTTCTCCCAAAAATAGCCTCAGAAGAAGCAAAAGTATTGAATTTGTAAAATTTGGAAAAAGTATACAGCGAAGACCAAGTCGCTGCCTTACAAATCTGTTCAAAGCCCATGTGGAAGCCACTGCTCTGGTAGAATGAGCAGTAATTGTTTCAGGAGGCTGCTGGCCAGCAGTCTCATAGGCCAGACGGATGATGATTTTCAGCCAAAAGGAAAGAGAGGTAGCAGTCGCCTTCTGACCTCTCCTCTTACCAGAATACATGACAAACAATGAAGTTGTTTGTCTGAAATCCTTAGTTGCTTGTAAATAGAACTTTAAAGCACGAACCACATCAAGATTGTGTAACAGACGTTCCTTCTTTGAAGAAGGATTAGGACACAGAGAAGGAACAACAATTTCCTGGTTAATATTCTTATTAGACACAACCTTAGGAAGAAAACCAGGTTTGGTACGCAAAACTACCTTATCTGGGGGCAGAGCTTGGAGAGCAGCAGAGCAGACGTGTCTTGCAGAAGCGCCTGCAAATAAAAGTTATCAAAGTGAACAAAAGTGAATATTAGGGCTAGCAAATACTACAGCTACATCAGGCAAGTGTTTGGAAGACCTTTAGAAGCTTTTCTGGGCCGATTTTCGGAGGAAAAAGCGGAATCGGAGACAGGCTGGTTGGGAGAACCGGAGAGATTCTCAGGAAAAAATCAGAGGCTTCAGCCTACATCAGAACTCGGCAACAGCAACAACAAAGCCACAATAGAGCAGCTTTGCACTAGCCAGCTGGGGAACACATAGGAAGAGCCCAGGAGGGCTGATTACAGCTTATCATCTAAATAAAAAGGGACACATTTTTGGAAGGCCACAGCCTGAAAAGAAAGATGCAGAGGCAGAAGGTAATATGCTACAGCTTCCCTCTATAATCATAATATACTTTCTCACTAAACTTGGAGCATAAGGGATTTATGGCAATCTATCTGCACGAGATTTATTAATTTATATAAGGTCCAGTGAACATAAAACAGCAAGAGTGTGGCCTGGAGATCGCAGAGCCCCACGTGGGAACTACAACAGGCTTGTATGTCTAAATAATATAATTCAGGCTACATAACTTATATCTATGTAAATGTAGTATTCATCAAATAGGGGATTCATAAGTTTTAGGTTCTTTTCAATAAGAGTTGACATTTATAACATCTAAAAGTCTGCCTAACTTGACTGTGCAACTACAGGGGCGCTATCAGGACACGATTAGTAGACTAAATAAGCAGCTCTCAAAGGTCATATGACATTAGAACCTGAATTCCCTATCTAAAAAAATCAAGATGATGTTCATTATTTTTGCAAATCTGGAAATGTTTTAAATGCGGCAGCAATAAAGGTCGGCCTGGAACGACTGAGAACTGTGGTAATGAGATAAAATCCTCAGAAATGCTGTAATAGAGCTGAGATATTGGAATTGTGACCCTTCTTTATTCTTATATAACTGACTGGCTGAGAGCACCTCATAAGAGAAAGACAGAAAACTGTTATAAATACTCTGTAAGGAGGGAATAAGCATAAAACAAAATGAAAAGCAGAAACCAATCCATGAAAGAATGTCTCTCAAAATCACAAACAAAGTTAAAAACATTGGATAAAACTACTTGTTCGCCAAAACAACAAACCCTGATAGAAACCTCAGAGGAGGAAAACGGACACCAGGGAGATATTCCAAATAATGAACTTCTGAATCAAATAAAATCTTTTTTTCACGAAGAGCTAAAAACTGCCCTATATGAACTCAAGCAGGACATTAGGGATATTGGAGGTAGGACAACAGAAATTGAAAACAAGCTAGAAGATATTTCAGAAGAAATTCCCCAAATTCAGCATACACTTTTAGACCACTCCATTTACATTAAAAAGCTTGAAGATCAAGTAGAAGATCTGGAGAACAGATCCAGACGCTCTAACCTTCAAATCAGAAACCTCCCGGAGGACTATAAAAACTTACAAGCTGATATAACTGAAATTTTTCACCAATTAATCCCAGATACGGAACCCAACATGCTGCTGATGGACTGAGTGCATAGAGCTTTGACCTAACCCTCCCAATCCAACACAAGGGATATTATTGTCAAATTACACTACTTCCATATTAAAGAAATTATCCTACAAGCAACCAGACAAGCTTGCACTATTACATATGAGGGGCACAATATCCAGATCTTTACTGATCTATCGCCAATAACACTGAGAAGACGAAGGGAGATGAGACCAGTGGTGACAGCTCTCTTAAGAGAAAATCTAAGGTATAGATGGAACTTTCCATTCAAACTGATTTTTACCCATAAAAACATCACACACTCTTGCTCAACGTTGGAAGAGGGTCTAATGATTCTATCTAAACTGGAAATCCAAGTTGAAGAAGGAGAGTCCCAAGCCACACCAAAGCCTTTGAGAAAGTCTATAGAGAAGGACTGGTCTGTAGTAAACAAAAGGGGAAAACCCAAAAAAATGAAGCCAAATTCGACCAGAGAAGAGGATGATGACAGCTCTCCAGAGGAACCATCTACAGTAACATGACATTCTCCTTGTTGGATGTTGAGACCCCTACTAATGCAGGAAGAGGTGGACTGTTAGGAGAACTATCCTAAGGATCACAAGAATATAACTATAAGAAGACTTAAACTCATTATCACCTAGACTTTCATGTTGCTGATATGAGGAGGACTAAATCCAACGTTATACCATGAGAGTCCAGGGTTCATTTATACCCTTTCCTAGTTGCTATATATTAGCATTTCTCACTTCCTATCACACTTTATTACCTAATATTGCTTTTTCTTTGTCTTCCATATCTCAGCTTTTTGTTTTAGTATTGTTGATATCATTTGTTCATTATCTATCTTCATGAGATGAGATCAAAGAAATGTTGTAGGGAGTTCCAGAGTTGACCTAATTTAATAGTACTTGTATTTTTACTGATGCGCAAGCACGCAGCAAGTTGTAAGTATTTATTTTGTTATTGTTTAAAGTTATGTACAGTCTCAAATGTTCAAATGTTAATGATGAATAAGACAGATCCACAAAGAAGAAACAATTGGAGCCACATAAGCATATACCCAGATAGAAACTATGCACATTAAACTAATATCTCATAATGTGAGGGGGTTAAACACCAACATAAAAAGGAAAAAGGCGATTGAAGAATATAAATCCCAAAATGCCCACATAATTATGATACAGGAGACACACTTTACTTCAGAATCTACACCCAAATATTGGGATAAGAACTACCCATTGCAATTCCATGCACTTAATAACAAGAAAAGATGTGGGGTGTCCATCCTCCTTCATGCCTCCCTAAATTTTAAGAAAGAAGGAATTCTCAAAGACAAGGAAGGGAGATTTTTAGTTGTAAAAGGCTCAATCCATAATACCCCGGTAATTTTAATGAATGTCTATGCACCTAACGACAATCAAGGGCCCTTTATATCTAGAATAAGCAGACTATTATCAAGCTGGAAAAAAGTAAGATCATCATAGGGGGGGACTTTAACTTGACATTAAATGATGATTTAGACAGAACCACACAAATAGCTGGCAAAAAAAGGCGATCAACCCCGGCACAGCAGCTCCTAAAAGACCTACTCTTAGATTTTAACCTCATAGACAGCTGGAGAGCATTTAACAAAGGAGTTAGAGATTATACCTTTTATTCTACGGTTTATGGCACATATTCTAGAATAGACCTAATATTGGTTAGCCAGTTGCTCTTACCACTAATAACATCTGCTACCATACGCAATTGTGCATGGTCAGATCATGACATGGTGATAGTGGAGTTTGAAGGGATGATTAATCCACACAGATCTAGGTCCTGGTCTCTACACCCTAGTCTACTTCAAAATGACATACTACTGCAGAAGATACAAAAGCATATTAAAGACTTTGTAACTATAAATGAAGGGACCACGACAAATCCAAACTTTGTTTGGAGTGCACTTAAAGCCTCTTTGAGAGGGTTACTGATAGAAGAGTCAGGTAGACATAGGAAAGCACACAACTCCAGAATAGATGAGCTTAGAAATGAAATTGATACCATAAGGGACCAGGTAGTAAAACAGAAGCAAAATAAACTAGTGAAACTACTCAACAGCAAAAACGAGGAACTAAATCAACTTCTAGACAGGGAGGCGGTCCAATCGATCAAAGTGGTAGACACTAGATATTATATATATGGAAACAAGCCAGATAGGATGTTAGCGAACAAACTAAAGGAAATGACTAGGGCCTCCACTATTCCACAAATTCAAAAAGCTAACGGCCAAGTCACTAATGACCCACTCCAAATAGCAAATACATTCGCTGAATTCTATAATAAACTTTACAATTTACCCATTACCAAATCAGGAATTAGCATAAGGAAAGATTTAGATAACTTCCTAGGAAATAGTAGATTAAACACAGTAACAGAAGAAGAATTAGATTCCCTAAATGCCCCTGTCACGATACAAGAAGTTTTACTGGCCATTAAGGAATTAAAAAGAAATAAGGCACTGGGCCCGGATGGGTTTCCAGGCTCTTTCTATAAAGATTTGCAACTATCGGTGGCTCCCTTACTGGTGACTTTATATAATAATATTTTACAAGGCGTAGATATCGCCCCAGATCTGTTAACTGCAAGGGTGACAGTCATTCCGAAGCCTGGAAAGAACACACAATATTGTCAGAATTACCGGCCAATCTCATTAATTAATCAGGATTTGAAATTGTTCACTAAAATTCTTGCAAATAGATTAGCCCTGCCCATTAGAAAATTGATAGATACAGATCAAGTTGGCTTCTTCTCACAGAGAGAAGCTCCAGATAACACACGAAAAGTGATTGACCTTCTCAGCGGTGCAGAGAAGGCATTTGACAGAGTCAATTGGGACTATATGTTTGCAGTCATTCATAAAATGGGAGTCAGGGGACCCTTCATTAATGCTCTAAAAAGAATATATTCAACTCCTGATGCATTCATTAGGCTTTCAGGATATCAATCAACACAAATTCAAATTTGAAATGGCACAAGACAAGGGTGCCCCCTGTCTCCCTTGCTTTTCGCAATATGCATTGAGCCATTAGTAGTGCTAATAAGAGATAACCCAGATTTTGCAGGGCTTAGGGTAGGAGATAGAGAAAATAAAATATCCGTTTTTGCGGATGATGTCATCCTTGCAGTAATGAAGCCGCTTCTTTCCTTGCCAGTAATATATTCTATTATAAATAAATTTAGTCTACAGGGAGTGCAGAATTATTAGGCAAGTTGTATTTTTGAGGATTAATTTTATTATTGAACAACAACCATGTTCTCAATGAACCCAAAAAACTCATTAATATCAAAGCTGAATAGTTTTGGAAGTAGTTTTTAGTTTGTTTTTAGTTATAGCTATTTTAGGGGGATATCTGTGTGTGCAGGTGACTATTACTGTGCATAATTATTAGGCAACTTAACAAAAAACAAATATATACCCATTTCAATTATTTATTTTTACCAGTGAAACCAATATAACATCTCAACATTCACAAATATACATTTCTGACATTCAAAAACAAAACAAAAAGAAATCAGTGACCAATATAGCCACCTTTCTTAGCAAGGACACTCAAAAGCCTGCCATCCATGGATTCTGTCAGTGTTTTGATCTGTTCACCATCAACATTGCGTGCAGAAGCAACCACAGCCTCCCAGACACTGTTCAGAGAGGTGTACTGTTTTCCCTCCTTGTAAATCTCACATTTGATGATGGACCACAGGTTCTCAATGGGGTTCAGATCAGGTGAACAAGGAGGCCATGTCATTAGATTTTCTTCTTTTATACCCTTTCTTGCCAGCCACGCTGTGGAGTACTTGGACGCGTGTGATGGAGCATTGTCCTGCATGAAAATCATGTTTTTCTTGAAGGATGCAGACTTCTTCCTGTACCACTGCTTGAAGAAGGTGTCTTCCAGAAACTGGCAGTAGGACTGGGAGTTGAGCTTGACTCCACCCTCAACCCGAAAAGGCCCCACAAGCTCATCTTTGATGATACCAGCCCAAACCAGTACTCCACCTCCACCTTGCTGGCGTCTGAGTCGGACTGGAGCTCTCTGCCCTTTACCAATCCAGCCACGGGCCCATCCATCTGGCCCATCAAGACTCACTCTCATTTCATCAGTCCATAAAACCTTAGAAAAATCAGTCTTGAGATATTTCTTGGCCCAGTCTTGACGTTTCAGCTTGTGTGTCTTGTTCAGTAGTGGTCGTCTTTCAGCCTTTCTTACCTTGGCCATGTCTCTGAGTATTGCACACCTTGTGCTTTTGGGCACTCCAGTGATGTTGCAGCTCTGAAATATGGCCAACCTGGTGGCAAGTGGCATCTTGGCAGCTGCACGCTTGACTTTTCTCAGTTCATGGGCAGTTATTTTGCGCCTTGGTTTTTCCACACGCTTCTTGCGACCCTGTTGACTATTTTGAATGAAACGCTTGATTGTTCGATGATCACGCTTCAGAAGCTTTGCAATTTTAAGAGTGCTGCATCCCTCTGCAAGATATCTCACTATTTTTTACTTTTCTGAGCCTGTCAAGTCCTTCTTTTGACCCATTTTGCCAAAGGAAAGGAAGTTGCCTAATAATTATGCACACCTGATATAGAGTGTTGATGTCATTAGACCACACACCTTCTCATTACAGAGATGCACATCACCTAATATGCTTAATTGGTAGTAGGCTTTCGAGCCTATACAGCTTGGAGTAAGACAACATGCATAAAGAGGATGATGTGGTCAAAATACTCATTTGCCTAATAATTCTTCACTCCCTGTATTATCGGGTTATAAAATTAATGAAAGTAAATGTGAAGCCCTTAGTACTCACCTCCCAAATACGACAAAGAAGTTATTAGAAATAAACTTTGCGTTCAATTGGGTTAGATCATCCCTTAAATATCTAGGTGTTAATCTCACAAATGATTTCAATAAACTATAGAAAGAAAACTTTACCCCCATGTTCTTACAGATTAGAGAACTTCTACTTAAATGGGCCAAATATAATATATCACTCTACAGGAGGATCATATCAGTCAAAATGACAATACTCCCTAAACTTTTATACTTATTCAGAACCCTCCCGATAACTATCCCAACTGCTGAGTTACATAACTTGCAAAAGGAAATTTTAAAGTATATCTGACAGGGTAGGAGAGCAAGAATAAGCAAACAAAATTTGATGAGGCATAGGAGAAAAGGAGGGATTGGATTACCGAATCTAATTGCATACTACTATGCAGCCAGAATGGCACAGACCACACATTGGTATAGGATAGATCAAACACCCCAGTGGGTACAGTTAGAGAAAGACATCCTAGAGGTAGGAAGATTAAACTTTATTCTCTGGGCGACAAAACAACATCAACCTTGGCATATTGAGGAATATGTCTCGATTAGACATACCACCTTTATTTGGGATAAACTAACCAAGACATACCCCATAATTAATGTTAGATCAAGACTGACACTATTAGCTCCAATCACTTCACTCATTAGCACACATATCCAAAAGAAATGGGAAAACAAGAGCCTTTATCGAATAGCGGACACATTCATAAACAATAAAATACTGACCTTTTCCCAATACAAGGAATTAGGCACCCCAGAACAAAATGATTGGATCAGCCAATCGGATTGAACTTGATTCTGATTGGCTGATTACATCAGCCAATCAGAATATTCCTACCTTAATTCCGATTGGCTGATAGAATCCTATCAGCCAATCGGAATTCGAGGGACGCCATCTTGGATGACGTCATTTAAAGGAACCGTCATTCGTCATTCAGTCGTCGGCCAGGATGGATGTTTCGCGTCGGAGGTCTTCAGGATGCTGCCGCTCCGCTCCGGATGGATGACAATAGAAGATCCCGCTTGGATGAAGACTTCAATCGGATGGAAGACCTCTTTTGCCCCGCTTGGATGAAGACTTCTACCGGATGGAGGACCTCTTCTTGCTCCGCTTGGATGAAGAATTTGGCTCGGCTGGGTGAAGACGACTCAAGGTAGGGAGATCTTCAGGGGCTTAGTGTTAGGTTTATTTAAGGGGGGTTTGGGTTAGATTAGGGGTATGTGGGTGGTGGGTTGTAATGTTGGGGGGGGGGTATTGTATGTTTTTTTTTACAGGCAAAAGAGCTGAACTTCTTGGGGCATGCCCCGCAAAGGGCCCTGTTCAGGGCTGGTAAGGTAAAAGAGCTTTGACCTTTAGTAATTTAGAATAGGGTAGGGCATTTTTTTATTTTGGGGGGCTTTGTTATTTTATTAGGGGGCTTAGAGTAGGTGTAATTAGTTTAAAATTGTTGTAATATTTTTCTAATGTTTGTAAATATTTTTATTTTTTTGTAAGTTAGTTCTTTTTTATTTTTTGTACTTTAGTTAGTTTATTTCATTGTAGTTATTTGTAGGTATTGTATTTAATTAATTTATTGATAGTGTAGTGTTAGGTTTAATTGTAACTTAGGTTAGGATTTATTTTACAGGTAATTTTGTAATTATTTTAACTATTTTAGCTATTAAATAGTTCTTAACTATTTAATAGCTATTGTACCTGGTTAAAATAAATACAAAGTTACCTGTAAAATAAATATTAATCCTAAAATAGCTATAATATAATTATAATTTATATTGTAGCTATATTAGGATTTATTTTACAGGTAAGTATTTAGCTTTAAATAGGAATAATTTATTTAATAAGAGTTAATTAATTTCGTTAGATTTAAATTATATTTAATTTAGGGGGGTGTTAGTGTTAGGGTTAGACTTAGCTTTAGGGGTTAATACATTTATTAGAATAGCGGCGAGATTCGGTCGGCAGATTAGGGGTTAATAATTGAAGTTAGGTGTCGGCGATGTTAGGGAGGGCAGATTAGGGGTTAATAAATATAATATAGGGGTCGGCGGTGTTAGGGGCAGCAGATTAGGGGTACATAGCTATAATGTAGGTGGCGGCTCTTTGCGGTCTGCAGATTAGGGGTTAATTATTGTAGGTAGGTGGCGGCGACGTTGTGGGGGGCAGGTTAGGGGTTAATAAATATAATATAGGGGTCGGCGATGTTAGGGCAGCAGATTAGGGGTACATAGCTATAATGTAGCTGGCGGCGGCGTGCGGACGGCAGATTAGGGCTTAATAAGTGTAGGTAGCTGGCGGCGACGTTGTGGGGGGCAGGTTAGGGGTTAATAAATATAATATAGGGGTCGGCGGTGTTAGGGGCAGCAGATTAGGGGTACATAAGGATAACGTAGGTGGCGGTCGGCAGATTAAGGGTTAAAAAATGTAATCGAGTGTCGGCGATGTGGGGGGACCTCGGTTTAGGGGTACATAGGTAGTTTATGGGTGTTAGTGTACTTTAGAGCACAGTAGTTAAGAGCTTTATGAACCGGCGTTAGCCCAGAAAGCTCTTAACTCCTGGCTTTTCTCTGCGGCTGGAGTTTTGTCGTTAGATTTCTAACGCTCACTTCAGACACGACTCTAAATACCGGAGTTAGAAAGATCCCATTGAAAAGATAGGATACGCAATTGACGTAAGGGGATCTGCGGTATGGAAAAGTCGCGGCTGAAAAGTGAGCGTTAGACCCTTTTTTGACTGACTCCAAATACCGGAGGAAGCCTAAAACCAGCGTTAGGAGCCTCTAACGCTGGTTTTCACGGCTACCGCCAAACTCCAAATCTAGGCCTATGTTTCTATGTTACTATAATTTGCTAGTTCATTATAGAATTTAGTTTGTACCATTATCATCATGGCCTAAGAGTGGCCCTAAGCTTTATTACCCCCCCCTCCCATTGCCACATGATAGTACATAGGCCCAAAAGTGGCCTCCTGTTCAATAGGGGTATATTAAATTAATAAAATGGAAAACTGAGGTCTAATTCAGGGCGATCCATTCTCCTTGCAGATACTATTCTGATTTCTGGTACCATGGTTACTGTGTTGAATTGAGTCTCTTGTATGCCTGTATAATAATTTAAATACAATTGTCTGTATTTTTTCCCTAAAAACCTCAATAATAAAAAAATATTTATTTAAAAAAAAAAAATCCAGTCGCACAGGGGCTTGCTGAGCTCCACGACCGTTCTGCTAAGGATCATAGGGAAGAGTTATTAGAAGATGATTTCCTGGAGGAACAATTGCTTACCCCGTATAAAATATACGAGGACCATTGTCAAACATTACCTCGGTATATGTTGATGGTTGTTCTTACCATGCCACTATTGATAATGAGCGCAGATTAGTCATGGGCATTGGTATAACTTGGGCAAGTGGATTCCCAAATATTTCTGTAGGTTTCAACATTGGAGCAATATCCAGTAAAATTGCAGAACTAACTGCTGTTCTAAAAACCATTGAGATGGCTATTGAACATGGTATTCATGAATTTGTGATCATTACTGACTCAAATTACGTGCGTGACACCTGCCAACTTGGAAAAGAAATCGCATGCAGAAAACTAACAACAAAACAAGTCAAACATGGCAAGTTGTTCTGCGAGATTGAAAATCGGGTGGTTTCCAATGGGTTAACCATACACTGGAAGAAGACCAAGGGTCATTACGGGATTATAGGTCCTGATAAGGAAGGCAATGATCTTGCGGATTCATTAGCCAAACAAGGAGCCATAACTGGAGAACTCCTTAATATCAACAACTTAATTGGTGCAATTCAGGCAGAATCCATTACCAGAACCAGGCTAAACAACAAAGTGAGCCTAACCTGGTACAATGGAGACAGGATTCTCCTAATGAGGACCTGATCACTAGTCAAAAGGAAGACCCCATTGTATGCATCTTATACAAACACATAGAAAATCCTGAAAGCAACCCCATCTCAAAAGAGGACGGTAATGGCAAGGAAGATCTTAGAATCTTAATAAAATCCAAATCCTAATTCAAGTTACAGGATGGTTTGCTAATTAGAACCTCCAAAACTGGCATCCAGCAATAGATGATACCTACCCAGTTCAGAGGTCTCATGCTTCAACATGCCCATGATGCTCCCACATCTGGCCATCGTGGCGCCAAATTAAGGTATGAAATATTACGTGACAACGCCTTTTGGTGGCACATGTTGAAGGATGTTTAAAAACTACTGTCAAGGTTGTTTAATCTGTCCACAATTCCAACCCACTGCGCCAACGCATAAAGCGCCATTGCAGAAAAGTGGGATGGTAATACCATGGTCTAATATACAAATTGATTTAATTGGTCCAGTAACTAGGTCATCAAGAGGTAACAAATATATGTTGACAGTAACATGCCTATTCACTAAGGCCTAGATTTGGAGTTTGGCGGTAGCCGTGAAAACCAGCGTTAGAGGCTCCTAACGCTGGTTTTAGGCTACCGCCGGTATTTGGAGTCATTCAAAAAAGGGTCTAACACTCACTTTTCAGCCGCGACTTTTCCATACCGCAGATCCCCTTACGTCAATTGCGTATCCTATCTTTTCAATGGGATCTTTCTAACTCCGGTATTTAGAGTTGTGTTTGAAGTGAGCGTTAGAAATCTAACGACAAAACTCCAGCCGCAGAAAAAAGTCAGGAGTTAAGAGCTTTCTGGGCTAACGCCGGTTCATAAAGCTCTTAACTACTGTACTCTAAAGTACACTAACACCCATAAACTACCTATGTACCCCTAAACCGAGGTCCCCCCACATCGCCGACACTCGATTAAATTTTTTTAACCCCTAATCTGCCGACCGCCACCTACGTTATACTTATGTACCCCTAATCTGCTGCCCCTAACACCGCCGACCCCTATATTATATTTATTAACCCCTAACCTGCCCCCCACAACGTCGCAGCCAGCTACCTACAATAATTAACCCCTAATCTGCCGACCGCAAAGAGCCGCCACCTACATTATAGCTATGTACCCCTAATCTGCTGCCCCTAACACCGCCGACCCCTATATTATATTTATTAACCTCTAATCTGCCCCCCTCAAAGTCACCTCCACCTGCCTACACTTATTAACCCCTAATCTGCCGAGCGGACCGCACCGCTACTGTAATAAAGTTATTAACCCCTAATCCGCCTCACTAACCCTATAATAAATAGTATTAACCCCTAATCTGCCCTCCCTAACATTGCCGACACCTAACTTAAATTATTAACCCCTAATCTGCCGACTGGAGCTCACCGCTATTCTAATAAATGTATTAACCCCTAAAGCTAAATCTAACCCTAACACTAACACCCCCTTAAATTAAATATAATTTTAATCTAACTAACCTGTAAAATAAATCCTAATATAGCTACAATATAAATTATAATGATATTATAGCTATTTTAGGATTAATATTTATTTTACAGGTAACTTTGTATTTATTTTAACCAGGTACAATAGCTATTAAATAGTTAAGAACTATTTAATAGCTAAAATAGTTAAAATAATTACAAATTTACCTGTAAAATAAATCCTAACCTAAGTTACAATTAAACCTAACACTACACTATCAATAAATAATTTAAATAAAATACCTATAATTATCTACAATTAAACCTAACACTACACTATCAATAAATAAATTAAATACAATTCCTACAAATAAATACAATGAAATAAACTAACTAAAGTACCAAAAATAAAAAGAACTAAGTTACAAAAAATAAAAAAAATATTTTCAAACATTAGAAAAATATTACAACAATTTTAAACTAATTACACCTACTCTAAGCCCCCTAATAAAATAACAAAGCCCCCCAAAATAAAAAAATGCCCTACCCTATTCTAAATTACTAAAGTTCAAAGCTCTTTTACCTTACCAGCCCTGAACAGGGCCCTTTGCGGGGCATGCCCCAAGAAGTTCAGCTCTTTTGCCTGTAAAAAAAAACATACAATACCCCCCCCCAACATTACAACCCACCACCCACATACCCCTAATCTAACCCAAACCCCCCTTAAATAAACCTAACACTAAGCCCCTGAAGATCTCCCTACCTTGAGTCGTCTTCACCCAGCTGAGCCAAATTCTTCATCCAAGCGGAGCAAGAAGAGGTCCTCCATCCGGTAGAAGTCTTCATCCAAGCGGGGCAGAAGAGGTCTTCCATCCGATTGAAGTCTTCATCCAAGTGGAATCTTCTATCGTCATCCATCCGGAGCGGAGCGGCAGCATCCTGAAGACCTCCGACGCGGAACATCCATCCTGGCCGACTACTGAACGACGAATGACGGTTCCTTTAAATGACGTCATCCAAGATGGCGTCCCTCGAATTCCGATTGGCTGATAGGATTCTATCAGCCAATCGGAATTAAGGTAGGAATATTCTGATTGGCTGATGGAATCAGCCAATCAGATTGAGCTCGCATTCTATTGGCTGTTCCGATCAGCCAATAGAATGCGAGCTCAATCTGATTGGCTGATTGGATCAGCGAATCGGATTGAACTTGATTCTGATTGGCTGACTCCATCAGCCAATCAGAATATTCCTACCTTAATTCCGACTGGCTGATAGAATCCTATCAGCCAATCGGAATTTGAGGGACGCCATCTTGGATGACGTCATTTAAAGGAACCATCATTCGTCGTTCAGTCGTCGGCCAGGATGGATATTCCGCGTCGGAGGTCTTCAGGATGCTGCCGCTCCGCTCCGGATGGATGACGATAGAAGATTCCGCTTGGTTGAAGACTTCAATCGGATGGAAGACCTCTTCTGCCCCGCTTGGATGAAGACTTCTACCGGATGGAGGACCTCTTCTTGCTCCGCTTGGATGAAGAATTTGGCTCGGCTGGGTGAAGACAACTCAAGGTAGGGAGATCTTCAGGGGCTTAGTGTTAGGTTTATTTAAGGGGGGTTTGGGTTAGATTAGGGGTATGTGGGTGGTGGGTTGTAATGTTGGGGGGGGGTATTGTATGTTTTTTTTTTACAGGCAAAAGAGCTGAACTTCTTGGGGCATGCCCCGCAAAGGGCCCTGTTCAGGGCTGGTAAGGTAAAATAGCTTTGAACTTTAGTAATTTAGAATAGGGTAGGGCATTTTTTTATTTTGGGGGGCTTTGTTATTTTATTAGGGGGCTTAGAGTAGGTGTAATTAGTTTAAAATTGTTGTAATATATTTCTAATGTTTGTAAATATTTTTTTATTTTTTGTAACTTAGTTCTTTTTTATTTTTGGTACTTTAGTTAGTTTATTTCATTGTATTTATATGTAGGAATTGTATTTAATTTATTTATTGATAGTGTAGTGTTAGGTTTAATTGTAGATAATTATAGGTATTTTATTTAATTTATTTATTGATAGTGTAGCGTTAGGTTTAATTGTAACTTAGGTTAGGATTTATTTTACAGGTAAATTTGTAATTAATTTAACTATTTTAGCTATTAAATAGTTCTTAACTATTTAATAGCTATTGTACCTGGTTAAAATAAATACAAAGTTACCTGTAAAATAAATATTAATCCTAAAATAGCTAAAATATCATTATAATTTATATTGTAACTATATTAGGATTTATTTTACAGGTAAGTATTTAGCTTTAAATAGGAATAATTTATTTAAGAAGAGTTAATTAATTTCGTTTAAAATTATATTTAATTTAGGGGGGTGTTAGTGTTAGGGTTAGACTTAGCTTTAGGGGTTAATACATTTATTAGAATAGCGGTGAGCTCCAGTCGGCAGATTAGGGGTTAATGTTTGAAGTTAGGTGTCGGCGATGTTAGGGAGGGCAGATTAGGGGTTAATACTATTTATTATCGGGTTAGTGAGGCGGATTAGGGGTTAATAAGTGTAGGCAGGTGGAAGCGACGTTGTGGGGGGGCAGATTAGGGGTTAATAAATATAATATAGGGGTCGGCGGTGTTAGGGGCAGCAGATTAGTGGTACATAGGGATAATGTAAGTAGCAGTGGTTTACGGAGCGGCAGATTAGGGGTTAAAAATAATATACAGGGGTCAGCGATATCGGGGGCGGCAGAATAGGGGTTAATAAGTGTAAGGTTAGGGGTGTTTAGACTCGGAGTACATGTTAGAGTGTTAGGTGCAGACGTAGGAAGTGTTTCCCCATAGGAAACAATGAGGCTGCGTTAGGAGCTGAACGCGGCTTTTTTGCAGGTGTTAGGTTTTTTTTCAGCTCAAACAGCCCCATTGTTTTCTATGGGGGAATCGTGCATGAGCACGTTTTTGAGGCTGGCCGCGTCCGTAAGCAACTCTGGTATCGAGAGTTGAAGTTGCGTTAAATATGCTCTACGCTCCTTTTTTGGAGCCTAACGCAGCCATTCTGTGGACTCTCAATACCAGAGTTATTTTAAAGGTGCGACCAGAAAAAAGCCAGTGTTAGATATGCGGGTCGTTACCAACAAAACTCTAAATCTAGCCGTAAATGGGTAGAGTGCATCAGTGCACCTAACAATAGTGCTGAAACATGTGCAGCATTGCTCATCAACCATGTGTTTTCCAGATTTGGTTTTTCCCAAAGAATCAAATCTGATAGGGGAACCCACTTCACTAGCGAAGTGATGACTAAAATGTGGAAAATACTAGGGGTCAAAAGAAAGCTCCATATTGCATATAGAGCTGCCTCAAGTGGTGGTGTAGAGTGTTGCAACCAGTCCATTGTGAAAATCCTCAAAAAGTTTGTAAGTGAAACAGGTAAAGACTGGGATGTAAAATTACCTCTAGTCCTAATGGCATTAAGAGCAACTCCAAGTAGTGCTACTAAGATGTCACCTTTTGAGTTGATGACTGGTAGAAGAATGGTTCTACCTCAACATCTACTGTACCGTACATCAGACCAGCACTTGAGAAATGCCGCCAATACGCATCAATATGTGGAGAACCTAAGGAAGCACCTGCAATATGCCTTTGCATTTACTCAAATGAACTTAGAGAAGACTGCAACTGCCACTAAAACCTATTATGATATCAAAACATCCAAAAAGGAATATGAAATTAATGATAAAGTTTATATTTATAACTTTGGAAGAGATCAGGTTAAGGAGAAGAAATTTCTTCCATCATGTAATGGTCGGTTTGTCATTGCTGACAAAATATCTCCAGTTGCCTATAAAATTAGGATACCTAAAAATTATACCTTTATGGATAAATGGGTCCATATTAACCAGTTGTGAGTGTGCCATCCTAGATCCCAACTACAAGTCATAGAGGGAGAATGAAGTGTCATATCCCAAATGCAGTAAAGAAATATTGTAGTTTAAAGATGCCTAGCTAGCAAGCATGAGGGCTCAAAAGACTGTCTATCATGCATATTGTCAATACACTCACCAAGTACCACTGACTTTAAACCAATTCAAATGCATGTGTCCTACATATATTTAAAATTGGAAGGGGGATTTTATGTCAGGGTATGACTGAGTGGCATTGGATATTACATAATTTAATATCTCATTTAGCTAATATCTGCTATGAATTGATTTAGCTGCATTGTGAACAAACAATGGAATGGGTGATATCTACCCCTCCCTTTTGTTCTCAACTACAGACTTGTAGAACAAAAGAAATAGACAGGACTTCTAAAGAAAAACAAACATTGGTCCCAAACTATAAGAGATAATGTCACATCTAAAGAGCCTTTGATCACGTTCTCAGAAGAGAGGTAACTTCTAATGAAATATTGTTGGATAGCCTTCCCAGAGTAAAATCTCTAAATTAATTTAGCCTAAGAAATTCATTACTTAGATCACAAGAACCCCTGTAGAAAACAATCACTCAGTCTGAACTGATAATGAAATACACAAACATACTCTGGGAAAAACAGAATTTATGTTTACCTGATAAATTACTTTCTCCAACGGTGTGTCCGGTCCACGGCGTCATCCTTACTTGTGGGATATTCTCTTCCCCAACAGGAAATGGCAAAGAGCCCAGCAAAGCTGGTCACATGATCCCTCCTAGGCTCCGCCTACCCCAGTCATTCGACCGACGTTAAGGAGGAATATTTGCATAGGAGAAACCATATGATACCGTGGTGACTGTAGTTAAAGAAAATAAATTATCAGACCTGATTAAAAAACCAGGGCGGGACGTGGACCGGACACACCGTTGGAGAAAGTAATTTATCAGGTAAACATAAATTCTGTTTTCTGCAACATAGGTGTGTCCGGTCCACGGCGTCATCCTTACTTGTGGGAACCAATACCAAAGCTTTAGGACACGGATGAAGGGAGGGAGCAAATCAGGTCACCTAAATGGAAGGCACCACGGCTTGCAAAACCTTTCTCCCAAAAACAGCCTCAGAAGAAGCAAAAGTATCAAACTTGTAAAATTTGGTAAAAGTGTGCAGTGAAGACCAAGTCGCTGCCCTACATATCTGATCAACAGAAGACTCGTTCTTGAAGGCCCATGTGGAAGCCACAGCCCTAGTGGAATGAGCTGTGATTCTTTCAGGAGGCTGCCGTCCGGCAGTCTCGTAAGCCAATCTGATGATGCTTTTAATCCAAAAAGAGAGAGAGGTAGAAGTTGCTTTTTGACCTCTCCTTTTACCAGAATAAACAACAAACAAGGAAGATGTTTGTCTAAAATCCTTTGTAGCATCTAAATAGAATTTTAGAGCGCGAACAACATCCAAATTGTGCAACAAACGTTCCTTCTTCGAAACTGGTTTCGGACACAAAGAAGGCACGACTATCTCCTGGTTAATGTTTTTGTTAGAAACAACTTTTGGAAGAAAACCAGGTTTAGTACGTAAAACCACCTTATCTGCATGGAACACCAGATAAGGAGGAGAACACTGCAGAGCAGATAATTCTGAAACTCTTCTGGCAGAAGAAATTGCAACCAAAAACAAAACTTTCCAAGATAATAACTTAATATCAACGGAATGTAAGGGTTCAAACGGAACCCCCTGAAGAACTGAAAGAACTAAGTTGAGACTCCAAGGGGGAGTCAAAGGTTTGTAAACAGGCTTAATTCTAACCAGAGCCTGAACAAAGGCTTGAACATCTGGCACAGCTGCCAGCTTTTTGTGGAGTAACACAGACAAGGCAGAAATCTGTCCCTTCAAGGAACTTGCAGATAATCCTTTCTCCAATCCTTCTTGAAGAAAGGATAGAATCTTAGGAATCTTTACCTTGTCCCAGGGGAATCCTTTAGATTCACACCAACAGATATATTTTTTCCATATTTTGTGGTAAATTTTTCTAGTTACAGGCTTTCTGGCCTGAACAAGAGTATCAATAACAGAATCTGAGAACCCTCGTTTTGATAAGATCAAGCGTTCAATCTCCAAGCAGTCAGCTGGAGTGAGACCAGATTCGGATGTTCGAACGGACCTTGAACAAGAAGGTCTCGTCTCAAAGGTAGCTTCCATGGTGGAGCCGATGACATATTCACCAGATCTGCATACCAAGTCCTGCGTGGCCACGCAGGAGCTATCAAGATCACCGACGCCCTCTCCTGATGGATCCTGGCTACCAGCCTGGGGATGAGAGGAAACGGCGGGAATACATAAGCTAGTTTGAAGGTCCAAGGTGCTACTAGTGCATCTACTAGAGTCGCCTTGGGATCCCTGGATCTGGACCCGTAGCAAGGAACCTTGAAGTTCTGACGAGAGGCCATCAGATCCATGTCTGGAATGCCCCACAGTTGAGTGATTTGGGCAAAGATTTCCGGATGGAGTTCCCACTCCCCCGGATGCAATGTCTGACGACTCAGAAAATCCGCTTCCCAATTTTCCACTCCTGGGATGTGGATTGCAGACAGGTGGCAGGAGTGAGTCTCCGCCCATTGAATGATTTTGGTCACTTCTTCCATCGCCAGGGAACTCCTTGTTCCCCCCTGATGGTTGATGTACGCAACAGTCGTCATGTTGTCTGATTGAAACCGTATGAACTTGGCCTTCGCTAGCTGAGGCCAAGCATTGAGAGCATTGAATATCGCTCTCAGTTCCAGAATATTTATCGGTAGAAGAGATTCTTCCCGAGACCAAAGACCCTGAGCTTTCAGGGATCCCCAGACCGCGCCCCAGCCCATCAGACTGGCGTCGGTCGTGACAATGACCCACTCTGGTCTGCGGAAGGTCATCCCTTGTGACAGGTTGTCCAGGGACAGCCACCAACAGAGTGAGTCTCTGGTCCTCTGATTTACTTGTATCTTCGGAGACAAGTCTGTATAGTCCCCATTCCAATGACTGAGCATGCACAGTTGTAATGGTCTTAGATGAATGCGCGCAAAAGGAACTATGTCCATTGCCGCTACCATCAAACCTATTACTTCCATGCACTGCGCTATGGAAGGAAGAGGAACGGAATGAAGTGTCCGACAAGAGTTTAGAAGTTTTGTTTTTCTGGCCTCTGTCAGAAAAATCCTCATTTCTAAGGAGTCTATTATTGTTCCCAAAAAGGGAACCCTTGTCGACGGAGATAGAGAACTCTTTTCCACATTCACTTTCCATCCGTGAGATCTGAGAAAGGCCAGGACTATGTCCGTGTGAGCCTTTGCTTGAGGAAGGGACGACGCTTGAATCAGAATGTCGTCCAAGTAAGGTACTACTGCAATGCCCCTTGGTCTTAGTACCGCTAGAAGGGACCCTAGTACCTTTGTGAAAATCCTTGGAGCAGTGGCTAATCCGAAAGGAAGCGCCACGAACTGGTAATGCTTGTCCAGGAATGCGAACCTTAGGAACCGATGATGTTCCTTGTGGATAGGAATATGTAGATACGCATCCTTTAAATCCACCGTGGTCATGAATTGACCTTCCTGGATGGAAGGAAGAATTGTTCGAATGGTTTCCATTTTGAACGATGGAACCTTGAGAAACTTGTTTAAGATCTTGAGATCTAAGATTGGTCTGAACGTTCCCTCTTTTTTGGGAACTATGAACAGATTGGAGTAGAACCCCATCCCTTGTTCTCCTAATGGAACAGGATGAATCACTCCCATTTTTAACAGGTCTTCTACACAATGTAAGAATGCCTGTCTTTTTATGTGGTCTGAAGACAATTGAGACCTGTGGAACCTCCCCCTTGGGGGAAGCCCCTTGAATTCCAGAAGATAACCTTGGGAGACTATTTCTAGTGCCCAAGGATCCAGAACATCTCTCGCCCAAGCCTGAGCGAAGAGAGAGAGTCTGCCCCCCACCAGATCCGGTCCCGGATCGGGGGCCAACATTTCATGCTGTCTTGGTAGCAGTGGCAGGTTTCTTGGCCTGCTTTCCCTTGTTCCAGCCTTGCATTGGTCTCCAGGCTGGCTTGGCTTGAGAAGTATTACCCTCTTGCTTAGAGGACGTAGCACTTGGGGCTGGTCCGTTTCTACGAAAGGGACGAAAATTAGGTTTATTTTTGGCCTTGAAAGACCTATCTTGAGGGAGGGCGTGGCCCTTACCCCCAGTGATATCAGAGATAATCTCTTTCAAGTCAGGGCCAAACAGCGTTTTCCCCTTGAAAGGAATGTTAAGGAGTTTGTTCTTGGAAGACGCATCAGCTGACCAAGATTTCAACCAAAGCGCTCTGCGCGCCACAATAGCAAACCCAGAATTCTTTGCCGCTAACCTAGCCAATTGCAAAGTGGCGTCTAGGGTGAAAGAATTAGCCAATTTGAGAGCACGGATTCTGTCCATAATCTCCTCATAAGGAGGAGAATCACTATCGATCGCCTTTACTAGCTCATCGAACCAGAAACACGCGGCTGTAGTGACAGGGACAATGCATGAAATTGGTTGTAGAAGGTAACCCTGCTGAACAAACATCTTTTTAAGCAAACCTTCTAATTTTTTATCCATAGGATCTTTGAAAGCACAACTATCTTCTATGGGTATAGTGGTGCGTTTGTTTAAAGTAGAAACCGCTCCCTCGACCTTGGGGACTGTCTGCCATAAGTCCTTTCTGGGGTCGACCATAGGAAACAATTTTTTAAATATGGGGGGAGGGACGAAAGGTATACCGGGCCTTTCCCATTCTTTATTTACAATGTCCGCCACCCGCTTGGGTATAGGAAAAGCTTCTGGGAGTCCCGGGACCTCTAGGAACTTGTCCATTTTACATAGTTTCTCTGGGATGATCAAATTCTCACAATCATCCAGAGTGGATAATACCTCCTTAAGCAGAGCGCGGAGATGTTCCAACTTAAATTTAAATGTAATCACATCGGGTTCAGCTTGTTGAGAAATTTTCCCTGAATCTGAAATTTCTCCCTCAGACAAAACCTCCCTGGCCCCCTCAGACTGGTGTAGGGGCATTTCAGAACCATTATCATCAGCGTCCTCATGCTCTTCAGTATCTAAAACAGAGCAGTCGCGCTTACGCTGATAAGTGGGTATTTTGGCTAAAATGTTCTTGATAGAATTATCCATTACAGCCGTTAATTGTTGCATAGTAAGGAGTATTGGCGCGCTAGATGTACTAGGGGCCTCCTGAGTGGGCAAGACTCGTGTAGACGAAGGAGGGAATGATGCAGTACCATGCTTACTCCCCTCACTTGAGGAATCATCTTGGGCATCATTTTCAGTGTCACATAAATCACATTTATTTAAATGAGAAGGAACCCTGGCTTCCCCACATTCAGAACACAGTCTATCTGGTAGTTCAGACATGTTAAACAGGCATAAACTTGATAACAAAGTACAAAAAACGTTTTAAAATAAAACCGTTACTGTCACTTTAAATTTTAAACTGAACACACTTTATTACTGCAATTGCGAAAAAGTATGAAGGAATTGTTCAAAATTCACCAAAATTTCACCACAGTGTCTTAAAGCCTTAAAAGTATTGCACACCAAATTTGGAAGCTTTAACCCTTAAAATAACGGAACCGGAGCCGTTTTTAACTTTAACCCCTTTACAGTCCCTGGTATCTGCTTTGCTGAGACCCAACCAAGCCCAAAGGGGAATACGATACCAAATGACGCCTTCAGAAAGTCTTTTCTATGTATCAGAGCTCCTCACACATGCGACTGCATGTCATGCCTCTCAAAAACAAGTGCGCAATACCGGCGCGAAAATGAGGCTCTGCCTATGATTAGGGAAAGCCCCTAAAGAATAAGGTGTCTAAAACAGTGCCTGCCGATATAATTTTACCAAAATACCCAGATTAAATGATTCCTCAAGGCTAAATATGTGTAATATATGAATCGATTTAGCCCAGAAAAAGTCTACAGTCTTAATAAGCCCTTGTGAAGCCCTTATTTACTATCTGAATAAACATGGCTTACCGGATCCCATAGGGAAAATGACAGCTTCCAGCATTACATCGTCTTGTTAGAATGTGTCATACCTCAAGCAGCAAAAGACTGCTCACTGTTCTCCCAACTGAAGTTAATTCCTCTCAACAGTCCTGTGTGGAACAGCCATGGATTTTAGTAACGGTTGCTAAAATCATTTTCCTCTTACAAACAGAAATCTTCATCTCTTTTCTGTTTCAGAGTAAATAGTACATACCAGCACTATTTTAAAATAACAAACTCTTGATTGAATAATAAAAACTACAGTTAAACACTAAAAAACTCTAAGCCATCTCCGTGGAGATGTTGCCTGTACAACGGCAAAGAGAATGACTGGGGTAGGCGGAGCCTAGGAGGGATCATGTGACCAGCTTTGCTGGGCTCTTTGCCATTTCCTGTTGGGGAAGAGAATATCCCACAAGTAAGGATGACGCCGTGGACCGGACACACCTATGTTGGAGAAATGGCCCTTATCGTCTATGTGTTAAATTGTGCTATGCTGAGTTTTAGAAAAAGAATCTGAACTCATGTTACAGCTAACATATGGGAAGTTGAAGGCCTAAGATCACGATTTCAAAGTATCTTAACCTATGTACTTTTGATAACAAATTATCTACATAGTTCTTAGATAAATTAATGTATACCTCAGACTGTCCAAGTAAATTGTATAAATGTATATTTGTGGATCTAAGAAGAAAGGCCCTGAGTATGTTTGTGTATTTCATTATCAGTTCAGACTGAGCGACTGTTCTCTACATGGGTTCCTGTGATCTAAGTAATGAATTTCTTAGGCTAAATTAATTTAGAGATTTCAATCTGGGAAGGCTATCCAACAATATTTCATTAGAAGTTACCTCTCTTCTGAGACCGTGATCAAAGGCTCTTTAGATGTGACATTATCTCTTATAGTTTGGGACCAATGTTTGTTTTTCTTTAGAAGTCCTGTCAATTTCTTTCGTTCTACAAGTCTGTAGTTGAGAACAAAATGGAGGGGTTGATATCACCCATTCCAGTGTTTGTTCACAATGCAGCTAAATCAATTCACAGTAGATATTAGCTAAATGAGATATTAAATTATGTAATATCCAATGCCACTCAGCCATACCCTGACACAGCAGTCGTAAGAGGTGGGGCGGACTGCAATCATCACGATCGGATACGATTGGGATTATTGACATCCCCTGATAGTGGCCGATTGGCCATGAATGTGCAGAGGGCGGCATTGTACAAGCATTTCACAAGAAATGCTTGTGCAATGATAAATGCTGACATCGTATGCTGTCGAATTTATCAATGTCTGGCGGACATGATCCACTACAGCGGATCACATCCACCCGACATTTGATAAATCTACCCCGTAGAGTTTAAGTTAAAAATACTTTGAAAAAATCAGCTTAAAATTACCTTTCTGTTGGATTGGAATACCTATGGTTAATTGCCCCAATTTGAGGTATAGGAGGTGTTTTTATGGGTCACAAAAATAGATGATTATAAAATGTTCTCTTTAACATGAGTTGAAAGCAAATATAGATTTAGCTGTTTTAAAGAAGGTCCCTTCCATTTGGTCAACACAATTTGGACATTCCATGTATTTAGAAAGCCTTGAGAGGTGAAAGCTAGTACACACATTTCACTTTCAGTGTCAATATTTTATTTTAATATAAAATCTATATGTTTGTAGTATTAAATAAATAAAAAAATAGAAACAAAGTAGCAAAGTGGTAACCATGGGAGGGTACAGAAGAGGTATCAAAACAGGCACAAGGAAGGGCATAAGAGGCACAAACTGAGTAAGGACAGACAGAAAGAAGAGGAAAGAGAGGCTTATGGGAAGATGGTAAGGAAGATACCTGGATTCTTGGAATGTTATGCATATGGGCAGGGGCAGGAGAAGCATACCACATAGATGCAATAGTCATATTAGATGGTAGAAGGAAGTCCCATTTATGAGATGCAAGAGTTTACACAATGTACTAAAAGATGGATGACACGTTTCCTAACTTGGGAACCTGTCAATCTGTCTTTACCATTGCACAAGTATTTCCTTGTGCAGCGTCACCCCTGCTCTCACTTGACCATTCCCGCAAGAGCAGGGCCTGTCAATCACCCAAAATGAATGAGTTCCTGGCGATTTATCATTGCCATATCCAAGGTGGCCCAGAAATTAAGAAGCACCAGTCATATGAGCAATTATGCACCTCAGGGGCTCCAGACCAGCCTTTACTGCTTAATACATGGAGCCCATTGAATGGAAGGAAATATGGCATTTAGATGCTTATGATAAAAGAGTCCCTTTTATCTAGTATATCTGAAAATATGTATGTTTGTAAACACCTTTTTTGTGATTTAGGTGCTATATATAACCCAATGAATGTGCTTACTTGTAAATGTTAGCTGTTACAAGTTTTGGCTAACAGTTATTGATATTTTCTCAATTACATAACTTACCTATCAAACGAAGAAGAAGAAAGAGAACTCCCAGAGCGTATGACTTCAATTCTGGGCTCACTGTCCTGTTTAAAAGGAAAGATATTATGAGACAGGGAACCTTCTTAATAAAGAAAACATAGGGGAAAACATATTTGTAATGAGCAAAATAACATATGAATGAAAAATAATAAGCAACAATACTGCTAAAACATTCAAAATATTATCTGACAAAATTATAGATGGAACAGATTTTCCAAATCAAATTAAATTATATTATATATGCATGTACATGTGGATGAACTAAAATGCATTCAAATTTTTAAATAGATGAACGGTGAATATGCACTACATAATAAAAGAGGGAAATTACATATTTAAAGGGATATAAACGTTTGAAAACAAAATGTTTTAAAATATTACAGCACTTTATTATTGCAATATTGTGGGTTGATCATAACCGCCTTGTGAATTCAGCATTTCAAGTTCTGAAAATTAGGAAATCCAATATTTTAAGAGCTAAATTGCATGAAAAGGGGGCAAAATAATGAAGATATATAGCAAAGTTGTTTTATTACTCAAAGCGAAACATTTTATATAAAAAATTCAAGGTATTTTCCATCCCTTCCAAAAAAAGTGGTATATTTTATGACTAGGAGCATGAAAATCGAAAGCTCTCCGTTCTAGCAAAACTATAAAAAAATAATACTTGTCAGTACTGTAAGGTCTTTCAAAAAATGTTAGAAAGGAAAATTTTAACTTGGGAGCTGTTTATCTTACTATGCAGAATTCTTAATGTGATCCAAAAAAATGCCAAAGATTTCACTTTCTATCTCTATGCTGGCGAGTTTTTGATTATCAAGCCTTAGGTCTCTAGATAATGGACATTGGTACTTCTGGACAGACATAAAGCAATCAAAGTAATAAGAATAGGATTGATCTTGATTATAGAATGGAAAAATAAACTAGTATTTTAGATATTGTATGATATAAAATACATGATATACTTAGATACAAGATGAGCTGGTGTGATTCATTGTTGTATTGATTGGTATTGGAATGCTTTAAACTTTTGTTCACACACTATTCTATTGTACTAAAATACTTACGGCTAGATTACGAGTGTTGCGTTATAGTGAAAAAGCAGCGTTAGGTTATATAGCTGCTTTTTCACTACCGCTGGTATTACAAGTCTTGCAGATTTAGGGGCACCGCACAATTACAAGCTTGTCCTGGGAGGCCAAAGAGTGAGCGGTACACCCTATCCCGTCAAGATTCGTAACGCATTCTAAAGTCAGTAGTTATGAGTTTTACACTACAAAGCTGTAGCATAAAACTCATAACTAAAGTGTTACAAAGTACACTAACACCCATAAACTACCTATTAATAGTGATGTCCCGAACTGTTCACCCACGAACGGTTCACAGCGAACATAGCTTGTTCGCGTTCACGTTTGTGGGTGAACACATGGCGATGTTCGATCCGCACCCTATGTGTCATCATTGTGGAAACTTTGACCCTTTATGTCACAGCCGCCTGACACATTAGAGCCAATCAACATCAGACACTCCCTCACAGACACTCCCAGCTACTCGGAATCCGCCATTTTAGACTCATAACGACCTTGCTTTTTTAATGAGAGGACGTGTTGTGTTTTTGCTCCTGACATTAATAGAAAAAACATAGCTAGGCTAGTGTATTCACAGTCCAGAAGGACTCCACTCATCTCTGCTGCAAGCACAGCACCCCAAAAAGCCCTTTTTAGGGCTATATTTCGTGCCTTTTTTTTTTTTTTTTTCGTTTTTTTTTTATTAGCATTTGCCTGGCTTTCAGCTGTGTGTTTAAGGCTCACAGCATATGCTGTGACTACTGCCACCACTGATATCTCCCTAACAACATTAGTTTAAATTTAACTAACCCAAAAATATAATTATTTTTCTAGTGTAATTTTTTTTCATTTTCTATTAGGCCAGTGTCACACAGCATATACTCTGGTTCATTGCTCTGTGCCAGCCAGCAGCCACCAGTGTTAATATCCGTTTATAACATTATTTTAAATAAAAAAATAAAAAATTTTGCTAGTGTAATCTAATTACATTTACTATCATGCCTGTGTCTGTCAGGCTCACTCAGCATTAATATACCTCTTTTTTTTCAGTCTTTTGGTTAATTGGTCTGTGCCAGGCAGCCACCCAGCACTCATATCTATTTTTCTTTCATCTTAATTTTAATATAAAAAAAAAAAAGTTTAAATTTGTTTGCTAGTGTAATCTAATATAATTTTCTATCCGGCCTGTGTGTTTTGCTGACATAGAGAGCCTACTGTGTTTACTTGCTGCCCTCCCTAGTCTATGAGCCACGACTCATATGTGTTTAACCTTTTTTTAATTCCCCCCCCAAAAAAAATAATTTCAATCATTTTTCTAGTGTAATCTAATAGTATTTTCTATCAGGCGTGTGTGTATCCGACATACAGAGCCTACTGTTTTTAATAGCTGCCCTTCCAAGGCTATCAGCCACGACTCATATGTATGTGCTTAACCTTTTTCTTAAAATTTCCAAAAAAAAGTCTTTAAATCATTATGCTAGTGTAATCTAATTGTATTTTCTATCAGGCCTGTGTCTAACTGTCTATCTGACTTACACAGCATACTGTTGTTATAATTGCTGCCCTACGTAGCAGCCAGCCAGTGCGACCACTCATAGAGTCATATGTGCATTGAACTTCTTAACATAATTTTAATATTAAAATCTAAAATTTTCAAATATTTTGCTAGTGTAATGTAACTTAATTTTCTATCAGTCCTGTGTTTTTGTCACTTACACAGCATACTGTGTTAAATTGCTGCCCTACCTACCATCCACGACTCATATCTGCCAGCCTGTCTGCCAGGCCCAAGTAGCCAATTAGTGGCACCAATCACAATTCTTGTAACAGTAATAAAAAAAAAAAATCATAATTTTTTGGACTGCAAATATTCAGTCTCCTAGTGCCATTGAATTTCATTTACCTCCTGCCTGCCACTGCCAGCCTTTTGTGCCAGGCCGTCTAGCCAACTATTTACACCAATCATAATTGTCACAGTCAGACAGTATAGTTATTAATTTAAATAAAAAAATTTTTTAGTGTTGATCTTAATCCTCAGTTTGCTTGTGCCTTTGAATTGCACTTTTCTACAGCCTTCCAAGCCTGTGTGCCAGGCCTACTTAAAAAAATATTTACACCAATCATATTTGTTGTGACAGTATTCTAATAACTAAAAATTAAAATTTTTGGTAATAGTTGCTGTGATTTGAATCCTCAGTTTGCTGGTGCCATTGAATAGCACTTTCCTCCTGCCTTGCAGCCTGCTGTGAGCCAGGCCCACCTAGCCAATTGTTGTCAGCAATCATATTTCTGTTAACAGTATTGCAAAAATTGTCAATAATCACTGTTTAGACTGTCAGTAATCAGTCTCCTAGTGTCCTTGAATTGCATCTACCTCCTGCCTGCCATCCTTTTGTGCCAGGTCGTCTTGCCAACTATTTACACCAATCCTAATTTTTTGTCACAGTCTAGTTACTAATTAAAATTAAAAAAATCTTGATTGTTGATGATCTTAATCCTCAGTTTGCTCGTGCCTTTGAATTGCACTTTTCTACAGCCTTCCAAGCCTGTGTGCCAGGCCTACTTAAAAAATATTTACACCAATCATATTTGTTGTGACAGTATTCTAATAATTAAAAATAAATTTTTTTTGTAATAGTTGCTGTGATTTGAATCCTCAGTTTGCTGGTGCCATTGAATAGCACTTTCCTCCTGCCTTGCAGCCTGCTGTGAGCCAGGCCCACCTAGCCAATTGTTGTCAGCAATCATATTTCTGTTAACAGTATTGCAAAAATTGTCAATCATCACTGTTTAAACTGTCAGTAATCAGTCTCCTAGTTTCCCTGAATTGCATCTACCTCCTGCCTGCCATCCTTTTGTGCCAGGCCATCTTGCCAACTATTTACACCAATCCTAATTTTTTGTCACAGTATAGTTACTAATTACAATTAAAATTTTTTTTATTGTTGATGATCTTAATCCTCAGTTTGCTCGTGCCTTTGAATTGCACTTTTCTACAGCCTTCCAAGCCTGTGTGCCAGGCCTACTTAAAAAATATTTACACCAATCATATTTGTTTTGACAGTATTCTAATAATTAAAAATTAAAATTTTTGGTAATAGTTGCTGTGATTTGAATCCTCAGTTTGCTGGTGCCATTGAATAGCACTTTCCTCCTGCCTTGTAGCCTGAGCCAGGCCCACCTAGCCAATTGTTGTCAGCAATCATATTTCTGTTAACAGTATTGCAAAAATTGTCAATCATCACTGTTTAGACTGTCAGTAATCAGTCTCCTAGTGTCCTTGAATTGCATCTACCTCCTGCCTGCCATCCTTTTGTGCCAGGCCGTCTTGCCAACTATTTACACCAATCCTAATTATTTGTCACAGTATAGTTACTAATTAAAATTAAAAAAATCTTGATTGTTGATGATCTTAATCCTCAATTTGCTTGTGCCCTAGAATTGCACTTTTCTGCAGCCTTCCAAGCCTGTGTGCCAGGCCTACTTAAAAAGGCCTGAGCATAAATAAGTGTCACAGGTGTGTAATCAATGTTTTTTTCTAATTTCACGGTTGCAAATAATGATCTGTGGGTTTCTAAAATCAATGCCTTTACTGTAATCTTTTATTCAAAAGGATGACATATCTCCTCTTTCATGCTGTTGTTTCGGTTGAGGCTCCGGGACCCTCGTATTAAAAAGGCCTGAGCATAAATAAGTGTCACGGGTGTCTAATCAATTTTTTTTTCTAAATTCACGGTTGCAAATAATCATCTGTGGGTTTCTAAAATCAATGCCTTTACTGTAATCTTTTATTCAAAAGGATGACATATCTCCTCTTTCATGCTGCTGTTTCGGTTGAGGCTCCGGGACCCTCGTATTAAAAAGGCCTGAGCATAAATAAGTGTCACGGGTGTCTAATCAATGTTTTTTTCTAATTTCACGGTTGCAAATAATGATCTGTGGGTTTCTAAAATCAATGCCTTTACTGTAATCTTTTATTTAAAAGGATGACATATCTCCTCTTTCATGCTGTTGTTTCGGTTGAGGCTCCGGGACCCTCGTATTAAAAAGGCCTGAGCATAAATAAGTGTCACGGGTGTCTAATCAATGTTTTTTTCTAATTTCACGGTTGCAAATAATGATCTGTGGGTTTCTAAAATCAATGCCTTTACTGTAATCTTTTATTTAAAAGGATGACATATCTCCTCTTTCATGCTGTTGTTTCGGTTGAGGCTCCGGGACCCTCGTATTAAAAAGGCCTGAGCATAAATAAGTGTCACGGGTGTCTAATCAATGTTTTTTTCTAATTTCACGGTTGCAAATAATGATCTGTGGGTTTCTAAAATCAATGCCTTTACTGTAATCTTTTATTTAAAAGGATGACATATCTCCTCTTTCATGCTGTTGTTTCGGTTGAGGCTCCGGGACCCTTGTATTAAAAAGGCCTGAGCATAAATAAGTGTCACGGGTGTGTAATCAATGTTTTTTTCTAATTTCACAGTTGCAAATAATGATCTGTGGGTTTCTAAAATCAATGCCTTTACTGTAATCTTTTATTCAAAAGGATGACATATCTCCTCTTTCATGCTGTTGTTTCGGTTGAGGCTCCGGGACCCTCGTATTAAAAAGGCCTGAGGATAAATAAGTGTCACGGGTGTGTAATCAATGTTTTTTTCTATTTCACGGTTGCAAATAATGATCTGTGGGTTTCTAAAATCAATGCCTTTACTGTAATCTTTTATTCAAAAGGATGACATATCTCCTCTTTCATGCTGATGTTTCGGTTGAGGCTCCGGGACCCTCGTATTAAAAAGGCCTGAGCATAAATAAGTGTCACGGGTGTCTAATCAATGTTTTTTTCTAATTTCACGGTTGCAAATAATGATCTGTTGGTTTCTAAAATCAATGCCTTTACTGTAATCTTTTATTTAAAAGGATGACATATCTCCTCTTTCATGCTGTTGTTTCGGTTGAGGCTCCGGGACCATCATATTAAAAAGGCCTGAGCATAAATAAGTGTCACAGGTGTGTAATCAATGTTTTTTTCTAATTTCACGGTTGCAAATAATGATCTGTGGGTTTCTAAAATCAATGCCTTTACTGTAATCTTTTATTCAAAAGGATGACATATCTCCTCTTTCATGCTGTTGTTTCGGTTGAGGCTCCGGGACCCTCGTATTAAAAAGGCCTGAGCATAAATAAGTGTCACAGTGTGTAATCAATGTTTTTTTCTAATTTCACGGTTGCAAATAATGATCTGTGGGTTTCTAAAATCAATGCCTTTACTGTAATCTTTTATTCAAAAGGATGACATATCTCCTCTTTCATGCTGTTGTTTCAGTTGAGGCTCCGGGACCCTCTTATTAAAAAGGCCTGAGCATAAATAAGTGTCACGGGTGTCTAATCAATTTTTTTTTCTAATTTCACGGTTGCAAATAATGATCTGTGGGTTTCTAAAATCAATGCCTTTACTGTAATCTTTTATTCAAAAGGATGACATATCTCCTCTTTCATGCTGTTGTTTCGGTTGAGGCTCCGGGACCCTCGTATTAAAAAGGCCTGAGCATAAATAAGTGTCACGGCTGTCTAATCAATGTTTTTTTCTAATTTAACGGTTGCAAATAATGATCTGTGGGTTTCTAAAATCAATGCCTTTACTGTAATCTTTTATTCAAAAGGATGACATATCTCCTCTTTCATGCTGTTGTTTCGGTTGAGGCTCCGGGACCCTCGTATTAAAAAGGCCTGAGGATAAATAAGTGTCACGGGTGTGTAATCAATGTTTTTTTCTATTTCACGGTTGCAAATAATGATCTGTGGGTTTCTAAAATCAATGCCTTTACTGTAATCTATTATTCAAAAGGATGACATATCTCCTCTTTCATGCTGTTGTTTCATTTCAGGCTCCGGGACCCTCGTATTAAAAAAGCCTGAGGATAAATAATTGTGTAACGGGTATCTAATGAATTTTTTTTTTTATTTCACTGGTCATATAAATGATCTCTGGGATTCTAAAATCAATGCCTTTCCTGTAATCTATTATTCAAAAGGATGACAGTACTACCAAAATACAGCCAATGAAGGGCCTTAGGAAGACTGAGCCAAGGTTGGATTGTAGTATTTGGTTAGGCTAATCATGATGGCCATGTAGACCACCACCACCGAGAGTCCTGGAAGTAACAGGGATGATGAGATGAAAGAGCTAAGAATAGTAGAACTTGAAACAACAGAGTTAGCCATGGGTGTTAGTGCAAAACCGCTTGGCTTTCTTTTGGCTTTGGGTGCGGCTATTCATGCAGGCCATATAGAGCTGACAACATTCGGTGTCGTATCAGCTATTAAACTAATAAGAACAGTACTACCAAAATACAGCCAATGAAGGGCCTTAGGAAGACTGGGCCAAGGTTGGATTGTAGTATTTGGTTAGGCTAATCATGATGGCCATGTAGACCACCACCACCGAGAGTCCTGGAAGTAACAGGGATGATGAGATGAAAGAGCTAAGAATAGTAGAACTTGAAACAACAGAGTTAGCCATGGGTGTTAGTGCAAAACCACTTGGCTTTTTTTTGGCTTTGGGTGCGGCTATTCATGCAGGCCATATAGAGCTGACAACATTCGGTGTCGTATCAGCTATTAAACTAATAAGAACAGTACTACCAAAATACAGCCAATGAAGGGCCTTAGGAAGACTGAGCCAAGGTTGGATTGTAGTATTTGGTTAGGCTTATCATGATGGCCATGTAGACCACCACCACCGAGAGTTCTGGAAGTAACAGGGATGATGAGATGAAAGAGCTAAGAATAGAAGAACTTGAAACAACAGAGTTAGCCATGGGTGTTAGTGCAAAACCGCTTGGCTTTTTTTTGGCTTTGGGTGCGGCTATTCATGCAGGCCATATAGAGCTGACAACATTCGGTGTCGTATCAGCTATTAAACTAATAAGAACAGTACTACCAAAATACAGCCAATGAAGGGCCTTAGGAAGACTGAGCCAAGGTTGGATTGTAGTATTTGGTTAGGCTAATCATGATGGCCATGTAGACCACCACCACCGAGAGTCCTGGAAGTAACAGGGATGATGAGATGAAAGAGCTAAGAATAGTAGAACTTGAAACAACAGAGTTAGCCATGGGTGTTAGTGCAAAACCGCTTGGCTTTTTTTTGGCTTTGGGTGCGGCTATTCATGCAGGCCATATAGAGCTGACAACATTCGGTGTCGTATCAGCTATTAAACTAATAAGAACAGTACTACCAAAATACAGCCAATGAAGGGCCTTAGGAAGACTGAGCCAAGGTTGGATTGTAGTATTTGGTTAGGCTAATCATGATGGCCATGTAGACCACCACCACCGAGAGTCCTGGAAGTAACAGGGATGATGAGATGAAAGTGCTAAGAATAGTACAACTTGAAACAACAGAGTTAGCCATGGGTGTTAATCCAAGACCGCTTGGATTTATTTTTGTATTGGGTGCGGCTAATGATGCAGGCCATATAGAGCTGCCACCATTCGGTGTTGTATCAGCTATAAAAAATAATAAGAACTGTACTATCAAAATACAGCCAATGAAGGGCCTATGAAGACTGAGCAAAGGTTGGATTGTAGTATTTTGTTCGGCTAATCATGATGGCCATGTAGACCGCCAGTCATATCATCATAGGTGAAAAAATCCCATCAGTGATAAAAATATAGTAAAAAACAAAAAAAAACACAAAAAACTATAGATATCTATAGAAGTGGTACCAGTATAAAAAATATATTTGTGTCAAAAATATAAATGACCAGTTTAAAGTTTTGTCAAAAAAATATTGTCAATAAAAATGAATCAATTAAATTGTGTCAATAAAAACAGGTGCAACTCTCAAAAATACAAAAAATCACAACAATTCCAGATGATTACAAATAATTACAGAAATTTATACAAAAAATATATCAAGTCTAAAATAAAGTCTGGTGATAATCTCAGAATTAATCTAAAATGAAACAATAAAGTCCTATATGCAGTGGTCCCAAAAATAAAGTCTAATCCATGAGTGATACAAAGTTAATCCTAAATAGTCCTGTGTCCAAATGTACTTCCAATATTCCACAAACCTAAAAAGAAGAAAGAAACAAGCGATATACAAATTGCATTTATGGTTGAATCTATTGGTTATAAACTCACCCAAATAAAAAAGATCCTGGAGTAATATTAAGCCTCACAAATCCTGGTTAGGAATTCCGTCTACGCGTTTCAGCCCTTTGATAGGGCCTTTCTCAAGACATTATGAGGCTTAAAATAAACTGAACTTTTAAATATTGTGATCCAATTAGAGGAAAGGGGTGGCCTGTATTGTTGGTGCCAAAAAATTGGGATCCGGCCGCTGTTGTGGCAAAAAATAACGTCACTTCCGGTTTGTGTCAAATGACGTCACATCTGGTTTTTTTGTCACTTCCGGTTGGACTACTTCCGATCGCGGTGGTATTTGGAGGACATATAGGATCCGGGCATATTAGAAATATAGTTGGCACCTATCTAAACTAGTTAATACTAGAATTTGCCACAGATAGGATGGTGGTATAGTAGTTATGAAGGCTTGTGAAGGGATAATAATGGGGGCTTTTAAAAAAAAAAAAAGAAGAAGAATTGATAAAACTGAAATAATGAAGTGATATGGCTAAAGGTACATATGAATACCACTTAAAATCCTAGGGCTAGTATTAATCCATATTTTCGCTATTTTTATGTATTTCTTGCGTGTCTAGTGAATTATATAATATAAACTGTTGTATACCTAAGCCCCTTGGCGCTCCTATACCGCACTTGTTTGTAACTTCCACGGAGGAGATGAGGATATCCCCACTAGATCCGTGAACCAGATCCTTTGCGGCCACAATGGAGCAATAAGGATTACTGATACCCGCTCCTGTTGATGCGGGCCACCACTCGAGGAAGAAGTGGTAATGGAGGAAAAAGATATATGTGTTTGAACCTCCAGGGCACTGCTAGTGCATCTATTAGATCTGCTTGGGGATCCCTCAACCTCGACCAGTACCTGGGTAGCTTGGTATTGAGATGGGATGCCATGAGATCTATCTCCGGTGTCCCCCACTTGCTGCATATCTCTGCAAACACCTTGGGATGGAGAGACCATTCCCCTGGATGGAAGGATTGCCTGCTGAGAAAATCTGCCTCCCAGTTGTCCCCACCCGGAATGTGGATCACTGACAGCAAACAGCTGTGGGCCTCTGCCCACTCTAGAATCTGAGATACTTTCTTCATCACCAAGGAACTTCTCGTTCCCCCCTGATGGTTGATGTAAGCCACCAAGGTTATATTGTCTGATTGGAATCTGATAAACTGGGATGAACCCAGAAATGGCCAAGCCTTCAAGGCCTTGAAAATTGCCCGTAGTTCCAAAATATTGATTGGGAGGGAGGACTCCTCCTGAGTCCACAACCCCTGTGCCTTCCTGGCACCCGAAACAGCTCCCCATCCGGATAGGCTTGCGTCCGTAGTCACAATCTCTTAGGATGGTCTTAAGAAGCATGTCCCTTGGGAGAGATGATCTGGACAGAGCCAACAAGAGAGCGATTCTCTCGACCAGCTGTCTAATACAATCTGTTGAGACAGATCTGAATGATCGCTGTTTCACTGCCTCAGCATGCACAGTTGTAAAGGTCTGAGATGGAACCTGGCAAAAGTAATGATCTCCATGCAGGACACCATGAGACCAATCACCTCCATACACTGAGCCACAGAGGGACTCAAGGAGGACCGGAGGGCAAGACATGCCAAAGTTAGCTTGCAACATCTCTAGTCTGTTAGAAATATCCTCATGGATATGGAGTCTATTATAGTACTCAGGAATTCCACCCTGGTACTTAGGATAAGAGAACTCTTTTCCAAGTTTTTCCAAGACAAAAGGATGGTGCTTGCACCAGAATATCGTCCAAGTATGGGGCTATTGCAATACCCTGAGTTCTGGCAATGGCTAGAAGAGTCCCCAGAACCTTCATAAAGATTCTTGGAGCAGTAGCTAGGTCAAACGGAAGGGCAATGAACTGGAAGTTCTGGTCCAGGAATGCAAACCTCAGGAACTAAAAGTGTTATCTGTGGATTGGAACATGAAGGTAAGCGTCCTTCAGATCTATAGTGGTCATAAACTGGCCTTCCTGAATTAAAGCAAGGATGGATCTTATCATCTCCATCTTGAAGGAAGGGGCACTGAGAAATTTGTTTAAGCACTTTAGGTCCAGAATCGGGCGAAAAGTTCCCTCCTTCTTTGGGACCACGAAAAGGTTTGAATAAAACCACAAAAATCTTTCTTCGATAGGCATGGAACAACAACTTCTAAGGAGGATATTTAAAGGGACAGTTCACCCAATGATTAATTTTACCTGCTGGGGTGTTTTAAATTGCTTACAAGTAGCTCCTTTACCCCTATTTTTGCATTTGAAATAGCTGATTTAGCCTGTGGTATCCCAACCTATACTGAAAGTTTCAATATTGGAGTAGCACAACCAGCAGAAGAGATTACACTCTCAGTGGGGGGCATGACAGTTAAGTAATACAATGATAATTTTCCATGGTTCTCTCTAAGTATTGAGCTTTGGTTTTCTAGACAAATATAAGATAAGGAAGCTAGTGTGTGCACATAAAAGTGATAACATAATAAGATCTGATATTACCTAAAGCTCAACCCATTGTAATAGGCTGTGGTTTAAAAGCACAAAACCAGCTACTTAATATACACAAATAAACAGAAAAGGCACTTTCTCATACATTTTATACTCTGCAGCTGGTATAACAAGTCATTTAAAAAAACATTCATATAAAAACAATTTTACAGTGTACAGTCCCTTTAAGCCTTTGGCTGGGGTGTCTTTGCCTCCTCTTGGTGACCAGGTGTTGTATTTTCCAACAGTAAGAAATGAAGCAGTGGAGTCTCCCTATCTTAGGAAGGAAATAATAATAATAAAACTATAATTGTTCAACAATAAATAGTATTATAACATTTATTGTTAATATCCTTAGTAGCCTCATAACTTAGTGTATGTAAATTTTTAGATTAAGGCAGTGCAGGTATGGAAGTTACTTGGTACATTGTTGCATTTAGATAATGAATATAGTGCTGTTATAATAGAGTTTTATTGCAGTGCCTCTAAATTATATATATATATGCATAAATACATATATATATATATTTTTTTTGTATAGCTGTATGGTTGTTGTATATTTGGTAAGTGCAGCAACTTGGTGCTGTATGTTGCTGCCAGAAAAGAGGATACTGGGTCAGGGCGGTGAGTGCTGGAATGAAAGTATTATTTTCAGTGTAATGTCTGTGATAAGGAAGAGCAATGCCCCTATGGGCTAGATTACGAGTTTAGTGCATATTTGCACATCCACAAACCCGTAATCTGTACTTAGTTTTGTTATTTCCATAGTTGTTACTGATAGTGACGTGCAGTGAGGTCAGAGGCTGGTGAGGCACTAGATATGATACGCCGGAGTAACACATGTACAGAGGGCCGCAAGTACCCCCAGGGCAGGTTTAAAGAATAGCTGAACCAGTGCACAGGTGACATAATAAGGTGATGGGTGAGAGCAAGTTAGTAACCACTGAGTTACTGATCAGCTGATTACTTCACCTGTGCACTGATTCAGCTAAAATGAAAACCATAATAATGAAAGTGCCAGTCACTAAGCAATTAGAATGATACACAATCTCTTCTCTACTCACTACTGTATTGTAAAAATAGAAATAATTTACCATACAAGTTTTACACAAAGGACAAGTTATCAATACTGTCAACACAGCTGCTGCAATATGGTGTTCAATACGCACATGCACATCCCACTTAGGTATGCTCTTCAACAAAGGATACCAAAGGATACCAAAAGAATAAAGTACATAATAATAAAAGTAAAATAGAAAGTTTATTTTTTTTAAAAAAAAATTGTGCAATTTCTATCTGAATGATGGAAACGTAATTATGACTTTCATGTTCCTTTCAAAAACTAATTTGATTTGCTGACATGGGGCCAGTAACAGTTGATGCTAATTCTCAAAATATAAATAACTAGAAAGTCTATTAAAATAGCATGCTCTACCTGATTCATGAAAGTTTAATTTTAAATGTCTCCCTTTGACTATGTGTTTAACCAGTTACTTTACAGTGGCATTATTTCTAAAAACATTTAACTGCAATAATTACATGAATTTTTTAAATGACTCATTATCTCCTTTTTATTAATATAAACTTGTATAAAAGCTGCACACATTAAAAACACAATGCAACAGCTTTTAATTGATTTGTGAATTACAAGTTAACACAGCAGTCTTTAAATAAATGGAGACACAGAGAAAAATAAAAATAGATACTGCATCCTCTGACTGAACAGACATAACATATATGGAGTTTGTACCTTAGCAATATTCAATGTCAAAAACTTTAATTTAAATAATGTGGACACTGCACACTTAACTTCAAACTCTGGGTTTTAAATTATGGATTTAAATTTGAATTGACCCTTTTACTTCCTGTCAGTATTGGGTTATGCTCACTTACTGCCCCCCCTGTTAATGAGCTGTATCTGAACACAATTTGTGAATCACAAGAGATGTAGAATACTACTTTACTCTTCTGCTTGGGTTATGCTCACTTACTGTCCCCCCTGTTAATGAGCTGTATCTGAACACAATTTGTGAAACACAAGAGATGTAGAATACTACTTTACTCTTTTGCTTGGTGTCATCTGTTCTTAGGTTACCTCAGCTTCCAGTTGTGTCACATGACCCTGCTCACTCCATCCTCCTTCTGATTAATCTATATATCCTTCACTTGCTAGGAGGCATCAAAAGGGGTGCCTCCAATTGGTCCCAATTTTTGCTGCTAATATATTGACAGAACACAGGTGGCGCTGCAGCACAGCTTTTCCTTTGACTCTGTATCTGCCTCTCCATAGCATTACATGGGGAAAAAAATATATTTTTGTTAACTTTTTTTTTTTTTTATTAAAATTTAATTAAGCTTTGGCCACATATGGCAGGGTAGGCACTGCCTCCCCTGCCTCCTATGAGTGCATGTCCCTGGTTACTGAGCGCAAGATTGCGGTTGGGAAGTGCAACTATCACTCACTCACAAAAGCATCCTTGCGCTCAAAAGTACCCTCGATCGTGGTTTAAGTTTTCCCTCATAGCCTTCAATGGAGCGTAGTTTTCATGCCGACAATCTAACAGCCACAGCATTCGTAACCCTGATCGCAACTATATTTTATCTGTTTATTTGTGAAAATACATATATACACATATAAATACATACATATCTATGTATATAATCAAATATATATATATATATATATATATATATATATATATATATATATATATATATATATATATTTAAAGAGATTTCTATGTTAAGAAATCTGTCAAATAGTATATAATATAACGTATCCGTGCAATGTTTTTATAAAACAATTTGTATCAAACATGAGTGTTACTGTAAACTATAATGTATTTTTATGGTGTTTTGTGCATTTTTTTCACTTAACCTGGTGTGTGTTTGCAGTGTTATGACTAATTTTGGGTGTGCACAAAAAGGCTTATTTTTGTCCCAATGCGAGTGCACTGGAGTGTTGCCCTCCAACTGTAATATAGCCCAGGGACAGGCACAGACAAAGGCTGTGGCAGACATTTGCCAAAGTACAGACCTTAGTGAAGGACACCAAGGTACATTTGAAATTAAAAACATTATTTTATAGTGCTTGGTGTTATTATACTGATGCAGATACCACTGATCCTATAACCAGCCCTCCTCTGGCTATACCCATGTGCAGGTGTCACTACTGTGTCATTATATAGTGCTTGGGGTTATTATACTGATGCAGATACCACTGATCCTATAACCAGCCCTCCTCTGGCTAAACCCATGTGCCAGTGTCACTACTGTGTCATTATATAGTGCTTGGTGTTATTATACTGATGCAGATACCACTAATCATATAACCAGACCTCATCTGGCTATAGTTACCCATGAGCCAGTGTCACTACTGTGTCATTATATAGTGCTGGGTGTTATTATAATGATGCAGATACCACTGACCCTATAACCAGCCCTCCTCTGGCTATACTCATGAGTCAATGCCACTACTGTGTCATTATATCGTGCTGGGTGTTATAATACTGATGAAGATACCACTGATTCTATAACCAGTCCTCCTCTGGCTATACCCATGTGCCAGTGTCACTACTGTGTCATATAGCGCTGGGTGTTATTATACTGATGCAGATACCACTGATTATATAACCAGCCCTCCTCTGGCTATACCCATGTGCCAGTGTTACTACTGTGTCATTATATTGTGTTGGGTGTTATTATACTGATGCAGATACCACTGACCCTATAACCAGCCCTTGTCTGACTATACACATGTGCCAGTGTCACTACTGTGTCTTTGTATAGTGCTGGGTGTTATTATACTGATGCAGATACCACTGACCCTATAACCAGCTCTTGTCTGGCTATACGCATGTGCCAGTGTCACCACTCTCTCTTTGTATAGAGCTGGGTGTTATACAGATGCAGATACACATCCAGTATTTCACTCAGGCTTTATTTATTCCATAACTTATCACCCAATATCGCTCTATCCAGGGCCAGCCCTAGCCATTGCGGGGCCCAAGGCAGGATGAAAAAGCGGGGCCTCCCTTTCACCCCGCCCCCAATCACCCAATCTCTGCCTCAACCCCGCCCCACAGCTTTTTAAATGGAAAAAAAAATAATCATATAAGTTAATGCACAACATTTTATATATATATATATATATATATATATATATATATATATGTGTGTGTGTGTGTGTGTGTGTGTGTGTGTGTGTGTGTGTGTGTGTGTGTGTGTGTGTGTGTGTGTGTGTGTGTGTGTGTGTGTGTGTGTGTGTGTGTGTGTGTGTGTGTGTGTGTGTGTGTGTGTGTGTGTGTGTGTGTGTGTGTGTGTTAAAAAAGAGAGAACAGCACTCCTGAGATAGAACAAAAGCAGGAATAACTTCCATGCCTGTTCATTTAAATTGCAACTCAGGGTGCGCGTTATTTTTGCACACTATGCCCCTTTACAGAGAAAAAATATCCTGTAGCATATCAGTCTGACCCTGCCCAATGACAGTCCAGCACCGAAATACCAGGCAATTCTTCTCTGAACAAGGGAAGCAACAACCCCAGACGATCGTTTCGGCCTTCTGTGCTGTTCTCTATCTTTTTTCACATTTATGTAAATTACTCTTGGGTCACCCTAAGAGTAATGGGTAAGCCAGATGTGGAGCCCGTGCACACTTGACCTTAGAGAGATACAACTGCACCTCACTGACGAGGCCCATAGGAGGCTGAAACGATCGTCTGGGGTTGTTGCTTCCCTTGTTCAGAGAAGAATTGCCTGGTATTTCGGTGCTGGACTGTCATTGGGCAGGGTCAGACTGATATGCTACAGGATATTTTTTCTCTGTGAAGGGGCATAGCGTGCTAAAAGAACGCGCACCCTGAGTTGCAATATAAATGAACAGGCATGGAAGTTATTCTAGCTTTTGTTCTATCTCAGGAGTGCTGTTCTCTCTCTTTTTTCACACACACACACACATATATATATATATATATATATATATATATATATATATATATATATATATATATATATATATATATATATATATATAAATAAAAACATAAATCCTCTAATGTGAATCACTATAACATTGTATATATTGCAATATACCATTTGTACTATTGGAATAACTGTTTATGTATATAATGAAGAATTATGCTGACAATTAGGAACAGTTGAGTTGAACTGGGCCTCATTTTGATGTGTTTTTCTTATGATATCAAGAACATTACAGAGATGCCAGGGCCGACACTAGCAAGTGCAGGTCCCTAGGCAGATTGAAAGCCCGGGGCCTCTACCCAGAACAAAAAATAAGTGGGGTAATGCACTGTACCATACAAACACACAGATATAATACACACAGAGATAGTTATATACACATACATCCACACACTGTGTCAGACACATGCAGAGGTGTACACACAACACACACACACACACATCACAGCCCCCCCCCCCCACACATAACAGCCCCCCCACACACACACACCACAGCCCACATACACACACCATAGCCCACACACACACACACCACAACCCAAACACACACACACCACAGCCAACACACACACACACCACAGCCCACACACACACACACACACACACACACACACACCACAGCCCACACACACACCCCACAGCCCACACACACACCCCACAGCCCACACACACACACCACAGCCCACACACACACAGCCCACACACACACAAAGCCCCCCCCACACACACACAGCCCCCCCCCCCCACACACAGCCCACACACAACACAGCCGACACACACACCACAGCCCACACACACACATCCCATACACACACAAAGCCCCCCACACACACACAGCCCCCACACAGCCCCCCCACACACACAGCCCACACACAAACACACAGCCCCCCACACACACACAGCCCCCACACACACACACGCAATAAATAAAATAAATGGTGCCCCCAACAATAAAATGATACCCCATCTCCCCTGCTATAAAATGATGCCCCCCTGAAATAAAATGATGCCCCCAACAAAAATATGATGTCCTCAACCCCCCAGCAATAAAATGAATACCCCTGCAATAACATGATGCCCCAGCCCCCTGCAATAAAATGAAGCCCCCCTGCAATAAAATAATGCCCCAGCCCCCTGCACAAAAAAATGATGCCCCTGCAATAAAATGATGTCCCCAGCCCCCTACAATAAATGATTCCCCCAGCCCCCCTGCAATGATGCCCCCAGCAATAAAATGATGCCCAGTCCCCCTGCAATAAAATGATGCCATGTCCCCACTACATTAAATTGATGCCCCATCTCCACTGCAATAAATGATACCTCTAGCAATAAAATTAAGCCCCTTGCAATAAAATAATGCCCAGTCCCCCTGCAATAAAAAGATGTCCCAGCCCCCTGCAATAAATGATTACCCCAGCCCCACTGCAATGATGCCCCCAGCAATAAAATGATGTCCAGTCCCCCTGCAGTAAAATGATGCCCCATCCCCACTGCAATAAAATGAAGCCCCCAGCAATACAATGAAACCCCCCTGCAATAAAATAATGCAGATGCCCACTGCAATAAAATAATGTCCCCAGTCCCCCTACAAAAAAATGATGCCCCAGCTTCCCTGCAATAAAATGATGCATCCGCCCCTGCAATAAATTGATGCCCCCAACAAAAATATGATGCCCCCAACACCCCTGCAATAAATGATGCACCCTGCAATAAAATGATGCCCCAGCCCCACTGCAATAAAATGATGCCCCCAGCCCCCCTGCAATAAATGATTACCCCAGCCCCACTGCAATAATGCCCCCAGCAATAAAATGATGCCCAGTCCCCCTGCAATAAAATTATGCACCATGCCCCCAGCAATAAAATGAAGCCCCCAGCAATATAATGAAACCCCCCTGCAATAAAATAATGCCCAGTTCCCCTGCAATAAAATGATGCCCCCAGCCCCCCTGCAAAAATAATGATGCCCCAGCAATAAAATGATGGCCAGCTCCCCTGCAATAAAATGATGCCCCCAGCCCCTGCAATAAAATGATGCCCCCAACAAAAATATGATGCCCCCAGCAATAAAATGAAGCTCCCAGCCCCACTGCAATAAAATGATGTCCCATCCCCACTGCAATAAAATGATGCCCCACCCCCACTGCAATAAAATGATGCCCCCAACACCCCTGCAATAAATGATGCACCCAGCAATAAAAATAAGCCCCCAGTCCCCCTGCAATAAAATGATGCCCCCAGCCCCACTGCAATAAAATGAAGCCCCCCTGCAATAAAATGATGCCCCCAGCCCCTGCAATAAAATGATGCCCCCAACAAAAATATGATGCCCCCCAGCAATAAAATGAAGCTCCCAGTCCCACTGCAATAAAATGATGTCCCATCCCCACTGCAATAAAATGATGCCCCACCCCACTGCAATAAAATGATGCCCCCAACAAAAATATGATGCCCCCAGCACCCCTGCAATAAATGATGCACCCAGCAATAAAAATAAGCCCCCAGTCCCCCTGCAATAAAATGATGCCCCAGGCCCCCCTGCAAAAAAATGATGCCCCCAGCACAAAAATGATGCCCCAGCAATACAATTATGTCCCATCTCCCCTACAATAAAATTATGTCCCCAACAAAAATACCCCCAGCAATAAAATGAATTCCCCCTGCAATAAAATTATGCCTCAGCCCCCTTCAATTGCCCCCAGCAATAAAATGAAGCCCCCTGCTATAAAATGAAGCCCAGTCCACCTGCAATAAAATTATACCCCAGCCCCATGCAATAAAATTATGCCCAGGGCCCAGCCCACTATAATTAAAATGTGACACTGCACTAGTCACACTCAGGAGGTGAGATGTAGTCAATGAACTACTTCAACGCAGATAACTATCCTCCTCCGTCCTGGTCACACTGACACACTCCCAGCTAGTTGCCAAACCATGCAACACTAAAACTGCAAACAGAACAGTAATGACCTTGGTGGCGGTGCAAACTTGGTTACAAGCAATAACACAGAGACACTACACACTATATACATGTGATCACATCAGTGTTACACATAAATCACTGCTATTCACACATCCTGTCACACAGCAAGCAGAAAATCACAATCATCACTGAAGACAGCTGTCGTACACAAGGCTGGGGTGGTCTTATTTAAGCCTGAATTCTGCTTTCAATTAATAGAATGATAACTGGAAGGTATTGAAAGACTGCAAGTGAACTTGAACTGCAAGCCAACTGTAGCTCAGTTTATCATGAATTTTAGAACAGACACATTGTACTGGATTTTAATGTTCTGAAATAGGAAGATTTTTGAAGATTAACCCATTAGGTACAAATCAAGTTCACAAGTTTTTACATAGCACTAACATTTCTGGCAGGCAAACAGTTAAAGTGTTTGCCTAATATACAGGAGCATGGAACAAGTATGTGTTTAAAAGATTATTTATTTAAGACACATTAATTAGACTGAGATACATTAACTTATTAAGAATTAATTTGTAATACTTTTAGTCAGTGGATAATTCAACATTTGCAAGTGGACCACTGTAACGTTTTAAATACTTTGTGCAGGTTTGCATTATGTATCACAATCTGTCTGTCTATCTATCTCTCATTCTATCTATCGTTCTATCTATCTATCTATCTATCTATCTCTTATCTATCTATCTATCTATCAATCTATCTATCTATGTATCTATCTTTCTATCTATCTGTCGGTCTGTCTGTCTCTGTCTGTCTATCTATCTATCTGTCTGTCAGTCTGTCTATCATTGGATTTTTGATGACAGATAACCCTGTTGTCTGTCACTATTCCTACTGAATGCTAAATGTATTAAACTTCTAAGAATTACAATATGCCTTTCTATCCAGGCTTGAATTCCCTTACAATATGAGTTCTTACCTCCTCTATTGCAAGTATGTGCCATTCATCAACTACCCTCCCATGTACTTTAAAAAGTTTCTCATGAATCTTCTTTACTCCAGCTTGACACCACAACTAATTGTTCAGGCATTGCTGGTTTTGTGAGGAGAACAGACTGAACAAGTCATTTAAAATAAATATGTCCATATTATATCAGTACTCTGGGGATAGGGAGGTTTTTTAATGCTGTATACTTATGTGTTCTGTTAAAACTGTGGGTTGTCATTTTTATTTTTTTTTGCAAAACTATTTATGTTACATTCCCTTTTGTGGCTTTAGATCCTTTGTCAGAGAGAGCTGCAACTTCACTCTGGCACTGGCAGACAGCAAGCGTTAATTATTTAACCCTCCACGGTCGTATTTTATAAAGTTTTGGGGCGTGATCCGATATAGATCGTAGTTTGCGGCGCAAGCGAGGGAACCCCCGCCGCCCGTAGTTTCAACTCACAACTCGAGCTATCACATATACGGCGCCGTCAGATGCTAAAGTGCCGTAAGTCGGATAAACCAGCGATGTCCGGAAATCTGCATAAGTACAAATTTCTGGAGTCGCCAGTGACTTACGGCACTTTAGAAACTGCCGGCGCCTACAAAACCTGACTAAGTTATAAAATCTCCCGTACTATCTAACACGCCTTCCAAACATAGCCCGACACGTCTAACCCTCTATCCGCTATCCCCCCTCACTCTCCTAATAATAAAAAATGTATTAACCCCTAAACCGCCACTCCCGGACCCCGCCACACCTAATAAAGTTATTAAACCCTAAACCACTGCTCCCGGACCCCGCCACCACCTACATTAACTACCCCCTAATGTGAGCTCCTTACACCTCCGCCATCTACATTAACTACCTCCTAATGTAAGCTCCTACCCCGCCACCAACTATATTAAAATGATTAACCCCTAATTTAAATCCCCCTACCCCGCCGCCAGCTATATTACATTTATTAACCCCTAATCTAATCCCCCTATACCGCTGCAACCTATATTAAATTAATTAACCCCTAAAATACTAAACTATCCCTACCACTAAAGCTAAGTCTAACCCTACAAATAGCCCTGAAAAGGGCTTTTTGCGTGGCATTACCCCAAAGTAAACAGCTCTATTGCCAGCCCTTAAAAGGGCTTTTTGCGGGGCTTTGCCCCAAAGTAATCAGCTCTTTTACCAGCCCTTAAAAGGGCTTTTGGCAGGGCTTTGTCACAAAGTAAACAGCTCTTTTGCCTATAATCTAAATCCCCCTACACCGCAGCCACCTATAATAAATATATTAACCCCTAATCTAATCCCCCTACACCGCCGCCACCTATATTAAATACATTAACCCCTAATCTAATCCCCCTACACCGCCGCCACCTATATTAACTATATTAACCCTAATTATATTAGGGTTAATATAGTTAATATCGTTATTATATTATATATATATTAAGTATAATAACCCTATCTAACTCTAACACCCCTAACTAAATTCTTATTAAAATAAAACTAATTAATATTAATATTATTAATTAAAATATTCATATTTAAAACTAAATATTTACCTATAAAATAAACCCTAAGATAGCTACAATATAATTAATAATTACATTGTAGCTATTTTAGGGTTTATATTTATTTTACAGGTAACTTGGTATTTATTTTAACTAGGTACAATAGCTATTAAATAGTTAATAACTATTTAATAGCTACCTTGTTAAAATAATTAACAATTTACCTGTAAAATAAATCCTAACCTAAGTTACAAATACAGCTACACTATCAATAAATTAAATAAACTACAAATCTCTAAAATAAAATTTAAAATACAATTAAATACACTAAACTAAATTACAAAAAAAAACAAACACTAAATTACAAAAAATAAAAAAAAGATTACAAGAATTTTAAGCTAATTACACCTATTCTAAGCCCCCAAATAAAATAATAAAGCCCCCAAAATAAAAAAAAATCCCTACCCTATTCTAAATTACAAAAGTTAACAGCTCTATTACTAGCCCTTAAAAGGGCCTTTTGAGGGGCATGCCCCAAAGTAAACAGTTCTTTTGCCTGTAAAAAAAACACAATACCACCTCCCAACATTAAAACTCACCACCCACATACCCCTACTCTAAACCCACCCAAACCCCCCTTAAAAAAACTAACACTAAGCTGATCGGAACAGCCAATAGAATGCTAGCTCAATCTGATTGGCTGATTGGATCAGCCAATCGGATTGAACTTGAATCTGATTGGCTGATTGAATCAGCCAATCAGATTTTCTTACCTTAATTCCGATTGGCTGATAGAATCGGAATTCGACGAACGCCATCTTGGATGACGTCATTTAAAGGAAACTTCATTCATCGCTCAGTCGTCGGGCCAGCTGGATGTTCTGCGTCGGAGGGCTGAAGAAAGAAGATTGAAGATGCCGCTTGGAGGAAAACTTCGCCCCGATGGAGGGCCTCTTCTTTGCCACTTGGATGAAGACATCGCCGGGATGGAAGACTTCTTCTTTGCCGCTTGGATGAAGACATTGCCGGATGGAAGACTTCTTCTTTGCCGCTTGGATGAAGACATCGCCCGGATTGGATGAAGAGTTCGGCCCGGCTGGATGAAGACGACTCAAGGTAGGGAGATCTTCTGGGGCTTAGTGTTAGGTTTTTTTCAGGGGGGTTTGGGTGGGTTTAGAGTAGGGGTATGTGGGTGGTGGGTTTTAATGTTGGGGGTGGTATTGTGTTTTTTTTTTACAGACAAAAGAGCTGTTTACTTTGGGGCATGCCCCGCAAAAGGCCCTTTTAAGGGCTGGTAATAGAGCTGTTAACATTTGTAATTTAGAATAGGGTAGGAATTTTTTTTTTATTTTGGGGGCTTTATTATTTTATTAGGGAGCTTAGAATAGGTGTAATTAGCTTAAAATTCTTGTAATCTTTTTTTTATTTTTTGTAATTTAGTGTTTGTATTTTTTTTGTAATTTAGTTTAGTGTATTTAATTGTATTTTAGTTTAGAGATTTGTAGTTTATGGATAGTGTAGGTGTATTTGTAACTTAGGTTAGGATTTTTTTTACAGGTAAATTGGTAATTATTTTAACATGGTAGCTATTAAATAGTTATTAACTATTTAATAGCTATTGTACCTAGTTTAAATAAATACCAAGTTACTTGTAAAATAAATATAAACCCTAAAATAGCTACAATGTAATTATTAATTATATTGTAGCTATCTTAGGGTTTATTTTATAGGTAAGTATTTAGTTTTAAATAGGAATATTTTAATTAATAATATTAATATTAATTAGATTTATTTTAATAAGAATTTAGTTAGAGGTGTTAGAGTTAGATAGGGTTATTATACTTAATATATATATAATATAATAACGATATTAACTATATTAACTCTAATATAATTAGGGTTAATATAGTTAATATATATAATATAATAACTATATTAACCCTAATATAATTAGGGTTAATATAGTTAATATAGGTGGCGGCGGTATAGTGGAATTAGATTAGGGGGTAATGTATTTAATATAGGTGGCGGCGGTGTAGGGGGATTAGATTAGGGGGTAATACATTTATTATAGGTGGCGGCGGTGTAGGGGGATTTAGATTAGATGCAAAAGAGCTGATTACTTTGTGACAAAGCCCCGCAAAAAGCCCTTTTAAGGGCTGGTAAAAGAGCTGATTACTTTAGGGCAATGGCCCGCAAAAAGCCCTTTTAAGGGCTGGCAATAGAGCTGTTTACTTTGGGGTAATGCCACGCAAAAAGCCCTTTTCAGGGCTATTTGTAGGGTTAGACTTAGGTTTAGTGGTAGGGATAGTTTAGTATTTTAGGGGTTAAATAATTTAATATAGGTGGCGGCGGTATAGGGGGATTAGATTAGGGATTAATAATTTAATATAGGTGGCGGCGGTATAGTGGGATAAGATTAGGGGTTAATAATTTTAATATAGCTGGCGGCGGGGTAGGAGCTCACATTAGGGGGTAGTTAATGTAGGTGGCGGCGGTGTAAGGGGCTCACATTAGGGGGTAAATAATGTAGATGGCTGCGGTGTAAGGGGCTCACATTAGGGGGTAGAAAATGTAGATGGCGGCGGTGTAAGGGGCTCACATTAGGGGGTAGGTAATGTAGATGGCGGCGGTGTAGTGGCTCACATTAGGGGGTTATACATTTAATATAGGTGGTGGCGGGGTCCGGGAGCGGCGGTTTAGAGATTAAATACTTTATTAGGGATTGCGGCGGGGGATCGCGGTTGACAGGTAGATAGACATTGCGCATGCGTTAGGTGTTAGGTTTTATTTAGCAGCTAGTTTAGGGAGTTACGAGGCTCCAATAGACATCGTAAGGCTTACTACGCCTGCAATTTGTGGAGAGGTGAAAATGGAGTAGAATTTCTCCATTTTCGCCACGTAAGTCCTTACGCTGTATATTGGTGTGGTATACCTTTAACTATAACCCCTCCTATTTGGTCTCCACCCTATATAAGGACTACCTGTAACACTCATTTACTGCCTGATTATTGAAGTCTTAGCTACTCTGGTGTAGCTTTCCTTATCTCAGGTCTCCTATTGCTTGTATCCTGTGCAAGGTGGTTTACTTTGTTTACTCTAGCTGCGTCTTGAATCTCTTATGCTCAAATCGTTACTTTGTCATTACCGACTTTGGATCATTCAACGGCCGGATCTACTTTTTCACCGCTACCCGGAAGTAAGCCGCATTCACACACGCTGCCTCTCCAAACACGGATCTTCCAATGTGGTAACAGAAGTATCACGGTCCTCAAGGTGGTAACGTATACGAACAATGCTAAAGCCTTTAAACTTCTTACCTGCTTGTTTTTGTTACCATACTGAATTATTGGGCATCTCCTATTACCTGCAACATCCAATATGAACAAACATTGTATGTCTGTGGAATGTCTGAACTTGTAAATATTTTAGGCTGTGTGTGATTGCGTGAAGTAAGAAGAATCATTTGTTTCTACCAATTCAGATTCTGAGCTTGTCAGTATTTCTTTTTCATCTGTGGCCTCCGGTTATATATATATATCTTGAACATAAGATATATATTATATTAAATATTCCTTATATTTATTAACACTTAAGTCAGTAGTTAATATACAAATTCATCATATATTAAATGTCTCATATTGTTTAATCAGGCTACATAGAAGTTGTTTTCTGATTACTACAAAAAAGAGCAACAAGCTCTAATTTTAGAGCTAACCTTTGTGCAAATACTTGTTTACTTAAATACGAAGCTCAGAATACCACATAATAATCAGGCCCAAAAACCGAATTTTGAATTAATTAAACATTATGGATCCTAATGAAATAAAAAAGGAGTTTAATAATGTTTACCTTAAACTTGATTATTTAGCAAGAGCTGTGACAGAAGTGCAGACTGAAAATGCTGCACTGAAAACTATAGTTAAAGATTTTGTTACACAAAAGCCTCATGACCCACCTGAACCTCATATTAATTATCCACAACCTTTTTCAGGGAAACGTTCTGAGTTCAGGGAATTTAAGAATGCCTGTAATTTATTATTTTCTCTAAGACCTAAGACTTATCATACTGAGCGGATTAAAGTTTGTACCACAATATCTTTCCTACAAGGTGAACCCAGGACTTGGGCTAATAGGTTTTTTGAAAACAATAACAATGTCCTGGATTCATTACAAGATTTTTTTTCTGCTTTAACTAGTCTATATCAAGACTCTAATTCTCAAATAAATGCTGAAATGAGATTGAGGTCTTTAAAACAAGGTAAGAGAAATGTGGAGGATTATACCACTGAGTTTCAGATGTGGGCAGAGGACTCTCAGTGGAATGAAATCAGTTTGAAAAATCAATATCGTTTAGGTTTATCTGAAACACTCAAAGATGAACTTTCACGTCTTGAGATCCCAGATACCCTTGATGGTCTTATTAAATTAAGTACATCTTTAGATCGTCGTTTGAGAGAAAGGAGGGCAGAAAAGGCCTCTAATGATACCTCATATAGAAGACCTTACCAAGTCACAACAAGTCATGACAAAACTCATGACAGTGCTACCCCTATGGAGATTGGTGTACTTAGAGGACCTCTGCCACCAGAGGAAAAAATTAGAAGGAGGTTGGAAAATCTCTGTTTATATTGTGCTCAAAAAGAACATGTAGTATCTACTTGTCCTTTGTTGAAAAAACAAAAGAATGGTAAGAAAAAAACCAGTGACTTTATTTTCAGCATAGCTAATGATACACACATGACTTTGTCTATTTCTTTACAGTGGGACCAGAAAAATATCCAAACCAAGGCATTAATTGATTCAGGAGCATCCGGAAATTACATTGATTCCACTTATGTAAATAAAAATCGAATACCTACTATTTGTAAACAAAATCCTGTATCTATTAAGCTGATAGATGGTTCATTAATAGAACAAGGACCTATTACACATCATACTATTCCCCTGCTTGTAACATCATTGCAGGGACACACTGAATATTTATCTTTTGATCTCATAACCATACATCAGCATACTCTCATCCTAGGCTATCCTTGGTTGAAGAAACACAACCCTCACATAAATTGGGTTTCAAATAAGGTTACATTAGATTCTGCTTTTTGTTCCCAAACTTGTTATCCACATCAAACCATAGCGTCACTTGATATTGGTTTACCCTCGTGTTATCAGGATTTGGCAGATGTATTTAATTTAAAAGAGGCAGAAAACCTTCCACCTCATAGGGAGTTTGACTGTCCTATCGATATAATACCTGGTTCCAAAATCCCTCATGGTAAGATCTATCCCCTCTCTCAAGAGGAACTCCAGTATATAAGAAACTACTTAGACGAAAATTTACGTAAGGGATTTATTTCACACTCCACATCCCCTGCAGCTGCAGGTATGTTTCTAGTAAGAAACAAGGATGGTACCATAAGACCTATTATTGATTATAGAGCATTAAATAACATCACAATAAAAAACAGATACCCGTTACCTTTAATACCTGAACTTTTGGAACGTCTAACTGGTGCAACTATTTACACCAAATTAGATTTAAAGGGAGCTTATAATTTGATTAGAATTAAAGAAGGTCACGAATGGAAAACGGCATTCAGGACCAGATATGGCCTTTTCCAATATAATGTAATGCTTTTTGGTCTGAGTAATGCTCCGGCAACTTTTCAGTTTTTTATAAATGAGATCTTTCGTGACCTGATAGACGTTTGTGTCATAATATACCTTGACGACATATTAATTTATTCTAGAACACCTCATGAGCATGAAAAACATGTACGCTGGGTATTAACTCGTTTAAAAGAACACAAACTATATGCTAAACTGGAAAAATGTTCCTTTCATGTCACAGAAATAAAATTCTTGGGTTACATCATCAGTCCCAACAAAATTCAAATGGATCCGGAGAAGGTATCAGCAATTCTAAATTGGCCTACTCCTACTTCCACAAAATCTGTACAACGATTCATTGGTTTTGCGAATTTTTATAGGAAGTTTATAAAAAATTTCTCTTCAATCGTTAAACCATTAACAACACTCACTAGTGAAAAACAAAGATTTAAGTGGACCGAATCCGCTAGTCTTGCCTTTAAGAAATTGAAAGAAAATTTTACTACAGCTCCCATTCTAGTTATGCCAGATTTTGATTCAGAATTTATCCTTGAAGTAGATGCATCCGACTCAGGTATCGGTGCAGTTTTATCACAACAAGATAAGAACAAGACTGAGATTCATCCTATTGCTTTCTATTCAAAAATGTTAACTAGTGCTGAGAAAAACTATAGCATAGGAGATAAAGAACTCCTAGCTATAAAACGTGCTCTAGATCATTGGAGACATTTATTAGAAGGTTCTAAGCTACCTTTTAAGATTTATACTGACCATAAAAATCTTGAATTTCTAAAAACAAGTAAGACCTTGTCTGCAAGACAAGCAAGATGGTCTATATTTTTTGATCGTTTCGATTTTTTCTTAACCTACAGACCAGGACATTTAAATACCAAAGCCGATGCCCTCTCTAGATTACATGAACAAGACACTCATAATCAAATTTACCAAATCATTCCAAAAGAAAAAATTATAGGTTTATTAACACCTTTAGAAGAGGAGATCTTAAAAGAATTAAAACATGAACCACCACATGGAATAGACTGTCAAAAAGATTCCAAGACTGGTCTTTTCTATCATAATTCTAAACTATATATCCCCAAACAAATTAGATCTTCTATTCTTAAACAAACCCATGACGGGACACTAGCAGGCCATCCAGGTATTTCTAAAACTATAGACCTAACCAGGAGAAATTATTGGTGGCCACTCATGGATACCTATATTACAAACTATGTAAAACATTGTGATACCTGTGCCAGAAACAAGTTAACACACAAAAGACCATCAGGTCTTTTATCTCCTCTGCCTATTCCTGACAAACCCTGGAGTACCATAGCAATGGACTTTATTGTCGAGTTACCTGAATCCCACCATTACAATACTATTTTAGTTGTCATTGATCATTTAACAAGAATGGCTCATTACATTCCCCTAAAAGGTCTCCCTACAGCTTTCACTACAGCTCACGTTTTCCTAGACAACATAGTTCGCTTACATGGACTGCCCAAAGTTATAATAACTGATCGTGGTACACAGTTTACCTCTAATTTTTGGAGATCCCTATGTAAGTTAATCAAAATTGATTCTAGATACTCGACTGCTTTTCACCCTCAGACAAATGGCCTTACAGAACGACTCAACCAAACCCTTGAGCAATATCTTCGTTGTTATATATCTCATCTGCAGGATGACTGGTCATCCTATTTACCTTTGGCTGAATTCTGTTATAACAATACTACTTCTACATCTACTAAACTATCCCCATTCTTCGTTACTTATGGATATCATCCTACTACTATTTCATTGTCCTCTCAACAAGTGAACTCTCCCTCAGCATTGGATTTCGCAACTACCCTACAAGAAAGACTTAACATCCTGAAAAAACATCTTTCGGAAGCTAAAGATTATCAAAAAAGGTTATATGATACCCATCACACTGCTAGCCCGGCTTATCAGATTGGAGATTTGGTACTACTCTCTACAAAGAATCTCAAACTGTCAGTTCCTAGCAAAAAGTTAGCAAATCAATATTTGGGTCCTTTTAAGATTTCTAAAATAATCAACCTCAATGCTGTGAGATTAGAGCTTCCCCAGGATTTTAAGATTCACCCCTCTTTTCATGTCTCTCTGTTAAAGCCATATCTTCCTTCACCTCAGTCTCTCTCCTTGTCTCGACCACCTCCAATACTCGTTGATGATAGAGAGGAGTATGAAGTTGAAGCTGTATTGGATTCTAGGATCCATAGGAAGAGGTTGGAGTATCTTGTGAAATGGAAAGGTTATGGTTCAGAGGATAACTCTTGGCAGCTTCATTCTGATCTTCGCACTCCCCGTCTTCTACGAAATTTTCATCGCCGCTATCCTGAGAAACCTAGTTTGGAAACCCCTGGGGTGCTTCCTTGAAGGGGGGGAGATGTGGTATACCTTTAACTATAACCCCTCCTATTTGGTCTCCACCCTATATAAGGACTACCTGTAACACTCATTTACTGCCTGATTATTGAAGTCTTAGCTACTCTGGTGTAGCTTTCCTTATCTCAGGTCTCCTATTGCTTGTATCCTGTGCAAGGTGGTTTACTTTGTTTACTCTAGCTGCGTCTTGAATCTCTTATGCTCAAATCGTTACTTTGTCATTACCGACTTTGGATCATTCAACGGCCGGATCTACTTTTTCACCGCTACCCGGAAGTAAGCCGCATTCACACACGCTGCCTCTCCAAACACGGATCTTCCAATGTGGTAACAGAAGTATCACGGTCCTCAAGGTGGTAACGTATACGAACAATGCTAAAGCCTTTAAACTTCTTACCTGCTTGTTTTTGTTACCATACTGAATTATTGGGCATCTCCTATTACCTGCAACATCCAATATGAACAAACATTGTATGTCTGTGGAATGTCTGAACTTGTAAATATTTTAGGCTGTGTGTGATTGCGTGAAGTAAGAAGAATCATTTGTTTCTACCAATTCAGATTCTGAGCTTGTCAGTATTTCTTTTTCATCTGTGGCCTCCGGTTATATATATATATCTTGAACATAAGATATATATTATATTAAATATTCCTTATATTTATTAACACTTAAGTCAGTAGTTAATATACAAATTCATCATATATTAAATGTCTCATATTGTTTAATCAGGCTACATAGAAGTTGTTTTCTGATTACTACAAAAAAGAGCAACAAGCTCTAATTTTAGAGCTAACCTTTGTGCAAATACTTGTTTACTTAAATACGAAGCTCAGAATACCACAATTGGATACCAAACTGCGCTGGTTTGGTATACCTGTCTATGGGCCAAAAAACTACGGCCGAAGGCAGAAATATACGAGCGTAACTTCTATGTTATGCCGTATACGTGATACCAAACCAGCTAAAAATTTGGCGTCGCCGGCTTTTGCGGGTGACGCTGCATATCGGATCGAGGCCTTGTTTCCTAGATTCACTGACAAAAAAAACAAAAAATCTCCACCCGTGACCCGTTATGTATGTTGTGCAAATTCTCACCGGATCTTATTGAGTCACCTGCAAGTGATATGAGGAATTTAGAGACTTTTTTTTTCACAAGAGGCTTCTTTGAATCTTTAGTGAATCTAGATATGTAACAGTCTCTCTGTCTTGCTGTGAATTCCAAGGCAATAACAAAAACTAACCTGGCAATCATGGAACTACAAGAACGAAGACGATCATGAAAGCTTCTAAACTAACAGTGTGGTGACTATGACAGCCTCCGGTTCTCCGCCCCTCCTCCCCTCTCACTCCCGGACACCAAAAATTAAAAAAATGGTGGCAAAAAAATAAAAATACATTTGATAAAAAAAAATGCGGGGTGCGGGGCCCCCCTGAGCGCCCAAAGGCCAGCCCTGGCTCTATCAGTCTCTTGAAAAGCCACTAACTTTATTCACACTACATATTTTTTTTTTATTCCTAATATTTAACCAGAAAGAAAAGATATACTAAGGTTGTGGCGGACACTGCAAGGGCTAGTCACGGACACCAGTGTCCATGTACGGACACCTTGCCTATCCCTTATCTAGCCCTATATATTTAGCAAGGATTTGATGCTGTGCTTGCACAAAATATTGAAATATGGCGGACAAGGATCAATATATTTATGTATAATAAATAACAGCACAGTTCTCTAATGAAGCGTAGTGGGCGAAAGGAGCAAAGTCAGCAACAAAAAAAAAGTGAATTGCAATGGAAGTACAGCCTGACAAACTGTATTAGAGAAGGAAAGGGCTTGATGATATACATAGTTGGAGGATGTGTTATTTGGCATAGAAGCAGGTCAAGAAGGTAATAGGAAGTACTAGTAAAGTACTGTTAAAGGTTAGTACTTGATCTCATATGTAAATGATAAAGTAATTTGCTATTTCAAATATGTTATCAATACAGCAAATAGTGTTGTCATGAAGACTGCATGTCCCACTGTGCATTGTTTTCTTGTGGTGGAGGACTTTGCGTGCAACACTTCTTCCCTTGTCTGGTCTTGGAACCTCCATCAAGGACTCAAAATGTTCTGCAGATTTCATCTACATGGAGTTTACCCATTCCTTTTACAAGACACCACTAAGATAATTCACTTGCTTATTTATCTACCATTGGCTATTACATCCTATTTCTTGGTGGCCTTCTTCTCCCATCTCTCCACTCTCCAGTCCAATGTGAGCATCTCTTTTGGATTCATTGGAGTCAAGGTAATCAGTATTGATCATGCCTCTTTGTTAGTTCTTACGCTGCCTCTCTGCTGCTAATTGGCTTTAAATATTTCCCGCAGGCTAAAAGCCTCTAGGCATTCATGCAGCTGTATTCCCACACTTCTCTCCCAATATTCCCTAAAAACCCTGTTTGATCTACGTTAGACCTGTCTCCATCATTATTGCCACATCAGTCTCCTTTCTCCATGATTTGCGTTACTCTGTTGGGCACTTTCCCACCTTTCAGAGCTTCAGGTGCTCTTGGAGACTAAGCTGTTTGGACAGACTTGCCATCTACCTTACTAAATGTTTCTCATTAACAAACTTTTCTTATTTTGTGAAATGGTTCAAGTGTGTGTGTGGGGGTGGTCCTGTAACAGTGATCCTCCTTCCCCTATTAAATTCAATTTTAAAAGCAACAGTAAAGTCAAAATTAAACTTTTATTATTCAGACAGAGCATGCAATTTTAAGAAGCTTTACAATTAACTTCTATTATCTGGTTTGCTTCATTTTCTTGGTATCATTTTTAAAAAGCATACCTAGGTAGACTCAAGGGCAGGAAAGTGAGAGCTAGCGGGTAATTGGTGGCTGCACATATATGCCTCCTATTATTGGCTTGTCTGATGTGTTTACCTAGCTTCTTGTAGTGTATTGTTTTTCTTTTAACAAATAATACTAAGATAATGGTTCACAGGCTAAGAATGGGTGTGCAACACAAGGCAGTGGTTTCTAAGACTAATACGATACTAGTATCTATTAAAATAGGCATTGATGCAAGGAAATAAAAAGCATAATTCTGTCGCTATATAAATCTCTGGTTAGATCTCAACCTGAGAATGGAGTACAGTTCTGGGGAGCAATTTCAAAAAAGGATATTGCAGAATTATAAAAAAAAAGTTCAAAACTAACAAGGGGAATAGAGGATTTATTATTTATTAGTGCTATTGAGTGTACACAGCACTCAAGTTACAAAATACTGTTCCTATCCTTGATATTACAAGTTGAAAGTAAAAACAAAATGCCAGAGTAAAAGCCTAACATCTGGAGGTTGGATAGCGTGGCCTCGCTAAGTCCCTTTACACAGACTTTTATGAGGCACGCTACATAACCCTGTTATGGCTTTCACTCGTGCACTAACCAGAGTGGTTGCAAAAGTGTGTAGCTACTAAGCAGCTGCAAGCTTCCAGTAGGACATTACCGCTCCTGAGCCTACCTAAGCATACTTTTCCTCAAAGAGTACCTAGAAAACCAAGTCAGATTGTAAATTGAAAAGTCTCTTTAAATTGCATGATCTTTAGGGACTATGAATGTTTAATTTTGACTTTCATATCCCTTTAAGGGAGAACTAAAGAGTAACAATGAAGGAAAAATGCAAGAGTACATTGATTATTATCACTGTTTTAATTAATGGACCCTTTACCGACACTTTGCTGCCAATCAGGATAGTGCTGTAACCTCTTCAGAAATCATTATTGGATTTTTAGCTCCAGCTGCTTTGTGTTTGAGAAATAATTACATCTAGAGCTGCATAATAAGTTTTGGAATTTAGTAGCATAGTTAACGCAAACTAATGGTGTCACTGGGAAATAAAATGTCATTATTTTTTAGAGCTGTTCAGCGTTTGTGTTACTCTTCACTTCAAATCTGCTAGAAAACCATTTGGTGGTGTGAAGCTGTAAGCCCTAACTTGCATCTAAAAATAATAACAGTAATTCTCTTGTTGTGAAGACTTTAGCAGCACTGACTAAACAAATACTTCCCCTAAATAATATGGGATTTTTTTTTTAACAGAGTACAACAAAAAATAACAGTTCTTAGCATAAATATTAAAATTGTTGGTAGTGGATCTCAGTGGTTATTTCTGCTTTTACTTTCATTTATCTAGCAAGTGAATGGGATTTTAAAGAAAAAAAAATCAGAGCCAGCGATGTTGTGAACACATAAAAAAAAATCATCTGAGACACATTTACATTAGACTTTGTATGCCTTTTTAAAATGTTGGAATTAGTAATCATAAGTGTGTCACACTCACAATGCTTTTGTATGCGATTAAAGGAACATGAAACCCAACTATTTTCTTTCACAAACTGTAGATGCTAAGATTATTAATTGGGTAGAATGCTGGCTTAAGGATAGAAGGCAGAGGGTTTCCATTAATAGAGTACATTCAAATGAGGGGTTCAGTTACTAATGGTGTTTCCCAAGAGTCAGTTCTTGGGCCTATTTTCTTTAACATGTTCATAAATTATATTGGAAGTGGGCTTCAGGGGAAGGTTTGCTTGTTTGCTGATGATACAAATTTTTTTAACAGAATTGATGTTCCAGGAGAGGTTGATCAAATGAACAGTGATATTAAAAAAAATTGGAGGACTGGGCAAATTAATGGGATCTGAAATGTATTATTACCAAGAGCAAAATTATGCATAAAGGATCCAAAAACCCAAAGACCAATTATAGTCTCAATGGTACATTACTTACTGTAACTAAAGAGGAGCAGGACTTGGGAATTATTATTTCAGATTATTTAAAATTTAATACACAATGCAGCAGTGCAGCCAGTAAGGCCAGGCAAATACTTGGCCGCTAGCAGGGGGTGTCAATCATCCCGATTGCAGTCCGCAACCTCAGAGGTGGCGGATGACTTAAAGGAGCAGCGATCTTACAACTGCTGCTTCTTAACTTATGCTTCCAGTGAGCCAGAAAGCTCGCACAGAAACAGCAGCATCCTCTGCTTCATAAATCTACCCCAAAGACTGTAAAGGAATTACAAAATGGCTGGGACATGCATAGGGGTATCCTAAGAAAAAGTAACATGTACTATGGGTAGACTTGATGGGTATTTTTAGTTCTTTTCTACTGTCAAATACTATCTACTAAATTACAAGTTTTTGTCGGTAAGGCTTGCGGCTCTAACGCTCCTTCTTTTTCCACCGCCCCCTTAAGCCAACGCTGGTATTACAGGTTTTTCTAAACCTGGCATTAGCCGCAAAAAGGTGAACGTAGAGCAGAATTTAGCTCCACATCTCACCTCAATACCAGCGTTGCTTACAGTAGCGGTAAGCTGGATAAACGTGCTCATGCACGATTTCCCCATAGGAAACAATGGGGCTGAGCTGGCTGAAATAAAAAAAGCAGCGTTCATCTCCTAATGCAGCCCCATTGTTTCCTATGGGAAAATAAAAAATATGTCTGAACCTATCACCCTAACATGAACCCCGAGTCTAAACACCCCTAATATTATACTTATTACAACCCCTAATCTGCCGCCCCCGACATCGTCGCCACCTGCATTATACTATTAACCCCTAATCTGCCGCTCCGGACACCGCCACCACCTACATTATACTTATAATAAGTTATAAACCCCTAATCTGCTGCCCCCAACATCGCCGACAACTACATTATAGTTATTAACCCCTAATCTGCCCCCCAACATCGCTGCAACTATTTAAATTAATTAACCCCTAATCTGCCCCCCCCAATGTCGCCGTCACTATAATAAAGTTATTAACCCCTAAACCTAAGTCTAACCCTAACCCTAACACCCCCCTATTTTTTTTTTTTTTTTAAATAGTTTTTTATTGAAGTCATAAACAAATATAACAAAGATGACACGTCCAACAAAAGTAACAGAGAAGAAAAGTATAGTACTAATACCATGATCTTGCCAGGTAAACAGCACAAGTTATGCCAACATAGTATACATTCATGAGTTTAAAGAGTAGTACTCTATGGTGAGTAATAAAAGAATGGAGAAGCTATAGTTGGTTAGTGTTATGAAGGAGCATAGAGGTTTACTAGGCAATAGATCTAAATAGAAGGGGCATATAAATCCCGTTTATTAAAGGTATTAGCAAAGAGTTTGGGCTATCAAGATTAAGACCTCAGTTTTATTTTTTATATGATATGTAGACTAGAAGTGACCCCACCTTGTGATGGATAAATACACCATAAAATATTAATTTAGAAAATATAGAAACAAGGAAGGGTTGGTTTCATGGAGGTAGAGGGAGGGGGGAAATAGAGTATATTCTCCACATTATCATAAAAAGCATTTATAGCATTATATAATCTAGTAAAGGTAGGATAAACATGGATTAGCTTGTGTTTGGCCACTTATGGACCAATTTAGTGGGGAGAGGGATAAGGGAACGCAGCGGGCAGGAGCCGCTCAAAGTGGAGTGGGGAGGGGAATGGGGGGGGGGCGGAGCCATATAGGACATGAGTGTAGGTATGGAAGGACTTATTGGAAGGTTATAAGGGTGGGCTTCACAGGAGGACCTGTTATTTACATGACTACTAGGAATGGGCATGGCTTTATCTGAGTGAAGTAATTATCTAAATATAGTGTTATGCTCATATAATGAGAAAGTAATGGCAAATGTGTAGAATATGCAACCAGGATAGATCCAGAGCTTAATTATGGGAAGTAATGGGCCTCGACAATCACTCTGTAGTATTATGTGGAGAGGGGGGCTTTAGAATGTTCAGGGTATAGAGAATCTCCGGATGAGCCCCTCTCCGAGGGGAGTGTCATCTATAGACGAAGCTGGAAAAAGGAGTAGGGATATGACCCGCCGGCGATAAGCACCAGCGGGAAAGGGAGGAGAGAGGCTTATCATAGACAAGTGATATATACTGATAATGTGGAAAAAAAAAAACTATGAAAGAACTTGTGATGACAGTTCTACAGTCACTGATAATGATAGCATATACATATACATATATAGATGTTCATACATACATTAACTGCTATACACGTGGGCAATTAGTATTGAGTAATAAATATTATCTATATGTTGAAACTAACTTTCAGCCTATGAGTATCTGATAACTCTGTGCCCTAACCACTGAGCTATAAAACTGGTGTATGGGGGTACAACGAGAACTAAAGCCAGTATCACATGTATCCAATTCTGGCTTAAGGCACAAAATCGAGAAGATAGGCAGTATAACCAGTATATCAACAATGTATATATAACCGATAAGTAGGGAGGGACTATCAACTGCTGTCAGTGTGTCCCAAATATTATTCTGGGAATACCACAAGTACAATTTAGTTCAGGGTATGAGCTCCATAGTAAGCTGATCCCAATCTCGGCCATGAAACTAGTAAATAGCCACTTTAAACATGTAGCATGGTTAGCTGGTAAGGAATATTGGGTTAGCTGTTTGTAGTCTAGAAGGATTTTAGCTAGCTATACGGTTCTACAAGGGATAAATACACAAGTAACCCCTAGTGTCACATAAATGCAAGCTTACAAAACGCAAGTGAAGACATAAAATATCTAATAATAATTAGGGTGGATTGTAGTAAGTTTAGCACTAACATACAAATTCATCTCTGATGAAGCGCATGTGCTCATGGGCGAAACGCGTTAGATGGAGTTCACCTAGCTTGCTGTAAGCCTGCATTGCAATAAACTCCATTACTGACCTCAGGACTCAGCTTCCTTTTTCCTCATTTCGTAACAGCAATAATAGTGACAAACATAACTTATGCATTATAAGTCTCATAAGAAATATACAGGAATGCTGAAAACATATTTGCCAATAACATAAGATAAGTTGCAATGATGAGTAGCAAAAACTAGCATGCTCAAATTACATATAACTGTGCTAAAACGCCATGCATCTCATTCCCATGTTTTAACTAGAGGACAAACATAATTTAACATAAACAGTTCAAGTCCCAGGATTGTAATCCTGATGTATAGAAGGGCTAAGTAGCGTAAAAAGGTATAAAAGGATAGTCCTGTAGAGTGGGCTGATTGTCAGTATGATCTACTCAGCACGGGGCCTTACCACGCTGCAGAGTTAGTTCTGGTATATGAATAAATTCAGCCTACGCCTATGCAAGGTACTGTAAGAGAAAGGGCATAGTCTGTTTGCGGTATGTTCTTACAAATAATAGAGCAGTATGTACTTGCTTGCTCATATAGCGCCAATGTCCAGCCTGTGGGAGACAGGGCCATGTCAGCCGCTACGTGCACTGTGAAATCCGGACCGATAGCCCATCTATGCCTGCTTAATTTCTCCTCTTGGCTAATATACATTCTAAGGGCGCAAGAGTCTGGATGTTTAGCAGAGTCTAGACCGGGTTCTCTCAGTGTTGAGACGGGAGCAGTAAAATTGCGATCACGTACCCATGTTATAGCACCAAGCTGCCGCCATCGCACCTCTCCCTTCATGCACACAGTTTCCTCTATTGCTCGCGTGATAGGGGGTAAACAGGCTACCGGCGTTTGGTATAATAGAGCCAGTGCTGGACCCTGTTGAGAATCAGCTGAAGTCGTAGTTGGTCGTGCATAGGGTTGAAGTTTCATGTGCTGCACTAGTGTCTCAATGGGCGCCTCGCTGTATTCAGTGCCGCATCTGATGATGTTAGTCAGGCTATTGATGTGACTCATCATGCGGTACCCCAGATCCACCAAACAAGCCCTGATTTCAATAAGGGATTCCCCCATTCTCAATCGTAGAGTAGAGAGTCACAGGCCTGTCAGCCTTACCTATATATGTGAGATTTAGTATAACGGCTTAAGATGGCTTTTATGCCACATGGTTTCTTTTCAGTTCGCTCAGAGGCATACGGTTTCGGCTTGCCTGCTGGAACGATTTGCTTCTATATTCTCACTAGCATTAGGCATGTGTCCAAGGTCTTCAGGATAGAGTATGTAGAAGTATCAGGGTTTATAATAGTAAATTATTCCATAAAGGTGTCACAAAAGTCAGGAGCTGTTTTAAAACACGTCTTGCTCCGTTGGAGTTTGGCTCCGCCCCCTCACACACCCCTAATTTAAATATAATTTAAATAAATCTAAATAAAATAACTACAATTAAATAAATTATTCCTATTTAAAACTAAATACTTACCTATAAAATAAAACATAAGATAGATACAATATAACTAATAGTTACATTGTAACTAGCTTATGATTTATTTTTATTTTACAGGCAACTTTGCATTTATTTTAACTAGGTACAATAGTTATTAAATAGTTATTAACTAATTTTTTTTCGTAATTTAGTTTATTGAATTTAATAGTAATTAATTGTAGGTAGTTTAGGTAATTAGTTTAATGATAGTGTAGTGTTAGGTGTAATCGTAACTTAGGTTAGGATTTATTTTACAGGTAATTTTGTACTTATTTTAGCTAGGTAGTTATTAAATAGTTAATAACTATTGTACCTAGTTAAAATAAATACAAAGTTGCCTGTGAAATAAATACAAATCCTAAACTAGCTACAATGTAACTATTAGTTATATTGTAGCTAGCTTAGGGTTTATTTTATCCAAGTATTTAGTTTTAAAAAGGATTAATTTATTTAATTATGTTAAATTTATTTAGTTTAATTTAAATTATATTTAAGTTAGGGGGGTTAGGGTTAGGTTAAGACTTAGGTTTAGGGGTTAATACCTTTAATATAGTAGTGGTGACGGGGTGGCAGATTAGGGGTTAATAAATGTAGGTAGGTTTCGGCGATGTTAGGGCAGGCAGATTAGGGGTTAATAAAATTTAACTAGTGTTTGCGAGGCGGGAGTGCAGCGGTTTAGGAGTTAATACATTTATTAAAGTGGCGGCGATGTGCGGTCGGCAGATTAGGCGTTAAATAATTTTATTATAGTGTTTGCGATGTGGGGGGGGGGGCTCGGTTTAGGGGTTAATAGGTAGTTTATGGGTGTTAGTTTACTTTGTAGCACTTTAGTTTAGAGTTTTATGTTCCGGTGTTAGCCCATAAAACTCTTAACTACTGACTTTTAAATGCGATAGAAGTCTTGACAGGAGAGAGTCTACCGCTCACTTCTTCCAAGACTCGTAATACCAGCGTTAGGCAAATCCAATTAAAAAGATAGGATACGCGATTGACGTAAGGGGATTTGCGGTAGCCTCGAGTCGCTGAAGAAAAGTGAGCGGTAGACCCTTTCCTGCCTGACTCGTAATACCAGCGGGCGTTAAAAAGCAGCGTTGGGACCTCTCAACGCTGCTTTTTTAAGGCTAGCGCCAAACTCATATTCTAGGCGTATGTTTCTAGATAGAGCATGTACTTTTAAACAACTTCTAATTTACTTCTATGATCAAATGTTCATTGTTCTCAAAGGGGGATATCTATCAAAGTGTCAACTATATTGCATTTGCGGGTGTCAAAACGCTCGCCTAACATCGCCAAACATCGCGGCCGCGGATCTGAATATGATCTCCATATTTAGAAATAAAGCCATCAAAAACACGGGCACCAAGTACGGGGTGATGAGCATCGGACTGTTGTCAACTAACAGTCATTCATGACGCTGCTATACGTGTTTTTCCCAACTTTATTTATACCATTTCACTAAACGCTGCCACTATACTAAAATGTTTAACCCCTATCCCATCACCATCGCAACCTAAATAAAGTTATTAACCCCTATCCCGCCGCTCCCCGACACCGCTGCAACCTAAATAAAGTTATTAACCCCTATCCTGCCACTCCCCGACACCGCTGCAACCTAAATAAACCTATTAAACCCTAAACCTCTGGCCTCCCACATCACCACCACTAACTAAACCTATTAAACCCAAAACCATCAGCCCCCCACATTGTCAAAAACTAAATTAAGCTATTAACCCCAAACCTAACAACCCCTTAACTTTAAATTAAAATTACAAGATCCCTATCTTCAAATAAATTAAAACTTACGTGTAGAATTAAAAGAAACTAATTTTAAACTATTAATTAACCTACCCTAACTATTACACTAAATTACATTAAACTACCAATTAAATAAAATAAATTACATATTAAAAAACTTAACCCTACTAAAATAATCTACAATTAAACATTATTACAAAGTCCTAAAGTGCAACCCCCCCCACTAAATTACTAAAAATAACAAACCAAATTATCAAAAATAAAAAAAATTACACCTAATCTATTAGCCCTATCAAAATAAAAAAGCCCCCTCCCACTTGTTGGAGAAGTTGTGGACAAATAGGAACCCAAGCTCATATCTGGTGGTTTTGTTCTAAGATTACCCCAGTCTGGACCCAGATTTCTGACATTCTACACTTATTAGGTATCAGGGGCGTGATCCGATATAGATCGCAGTTTGCAGCGCAAGCGAGGGAACCCACGTCGCCCGCAGTTTCAGCCCGCAACTCGAGCCATCCAATATGCGGCGCCGTCACTTGCTAAAGTGGCGCAAGTCTCACAAACCAGCGATGTCCAGAAATCTGCGTAAGTACAGATTTTTGGAGTCGCCAGTGACTTGCGCCACGTTAGAAACTGCCGGCGCCTATAAAACCTGACTAAAGTCTAAATCACCCGCACTGTCTAACACGCCTCCTAAACATAGCCCGACACGTCTAACACGCCTCCCTAACATAGCCCGACACGTCTAACCCTCTATCCGCTATCCCCCCTCACTATCCTAACAATAAAATATGTATTAACCCCTAAACCGTCGCTCCCGTACCCCGCCGCCAGCTATATTATATCTATAACCCCCTAAAGTGAGCCCCTAACACCGCCGCCATCTCTATTAAAATGATTAACCCCTAATTTAATCTACCTACCCCGCCGCCAGCTATATTATCTATATTAACCCTAAGTATATTATAGTTAATATAGGTATTACATTATATATATTAACTATATTAACCCTAATTATATTAGGGTTAATATAGTTAATATAGTTACTATAGTATTTATATTAACTATATTAACTCTATCTAACCCTAACACCCCTAACTAAATTTATATTAATCTAATTCATTTATAAACTAAAATATTCATATTTAAATCTAAATACTTACCTATAAAATAAACCCTAAGATAGCTACAATATAATTAATAATTACATTGTAGCTATGTTAGGGTTAATATTTATTTTACAGGTAAATTGTTAATTATTTTAACTAGGTATAATAGCTATTAAATAGTTATTAACTATTTAATATCTACCTAGTTAAAATAATTACCCAATTACCTGTAAAATAAATCCTAACCTAAGTTACAAATACACCTACACTATCAATAAATTAAATAAACTACAAACATCTATCTAAAAATACAATTAAATTAACTAAACTAAATAACAAAAAAAAAAACAAACACTAAATTACAAAAAATAAAAAAAAGATTACAAGATTTTTAAGCTAATTACACCTATTCTAAGCCCCCTAATAAAATAATAAACCCCCAAAATAAAAAAAATTCCCTGCCCTATTCTAAATAAAAAAAAGTTCAAAGCTCTTTACCTTACCAGCCCTTAAAAGGGCCTTTTGTGGGGCATGCCCCAAAGAATTCAGCTCTTTTGCATACAAATACAATACCCCCCCCCCATTACAACCCACCACCCACATACCCCTATTCTAAAACCACCCAAACCCCCCTTAAAAAAGCCTAACACTACCCCCCTGAAGATCTCCCTACCTTGTCTTCACCACACCGGGCCGAACTCCTGATCCGATCCGGGCGATGTCTTGCTCCAAGCGGCAAAGAAGAATTCTTCCTCCGGCGATGTCTTCCTCCAAGCGGCAAAGGAGAATTCTTCCTCCGGCGACGTCTTCCTCCAAGCGGCAGCAAAGTCTTCATTCTTCCGGCGACATCTTCAATCTTCTTTCTTCGCTCCACCACCGCGGAGCATCCATCCCGGCCGACGACTGAACGACGAATGAGGTACCTTTAAATGACGTCATCCAATAGATCGGAACAGCCAATAGAATGCGAATAGAATGCGAGCTCAATCTGATTGGCTGATTGGATCAGCCAATCGGATTGAACTTGAATCTGATTAGCTGATTCAATCAGCCAATAAGATTTTTCTAACTTAATTCCAATTGGCTGATAAAATCCTATCAGCCAATCGGAATTCGGCGGACGCCATCTTGGATGACGTCATTTAAAGGTACCTCATTCGTCGTTCAGTCGTCGGCCGGGATGGATGCTCCGCGGCGGCGGAGCGAAGAAAGAAGATTGAAGATGCCGCCGGAAGAATGAAGACTTTGCTGCCGCTTGGAGGAAGACGTCGCCGGAGGAAGAATTCTTCTTTGCCGCTTGGAGGAAGACATCGCCGGAGGAAGAATTCTTCTTTGCCGCTTGGAGCAAGACATCGCCCGGATCGGATCAGGAGTTCGGCCCGGTGTGGTGAAGACAAGGTAGGGAGATCTTCAGGGGGGTAGTGTTAGGCTTTTTTAAGGGGGGTTTGGGTGGTTTTAGAATAGGGGTATGTGGGTGGTGGGTTGTAATGGGGGGGGATATTGTATTTGTATGCAAAAGAGCTGAATTCTTTGGGGCATGCCCCACAAAAGGCCCTTTTAAGGGCTGGTAAGGTAAAGAGCTTTGAACTTTTTTTAATTTAGAATAGGGCAGGGAATTTTTTTTATTTTGGGGGTTTATTATTTTATTAGGGGGCTTAGAATAGGTGTAATTAGCTTAAAAATCTTGTAATCTTTTTTTTATTTTTTGTAATTTAGTGTTTTTTATTTTTTGTTATTTAGTTTAGTTAATTTAATTGTATTTTTAGATAGATGTTTGTAGTTTATTTAATTTATTGATAGTGTAGGTGTATTTGTAACTTAGGTTAGGATTTATTTTACAGGTAATTGGGTAATTATTTTAACTAGGTAGATATTAAATAGTTAATAACTATTTAATAGCTATTATACCTAGTTAAAATAATTAACAATTTACCTGTAAAATAAATATTAACCCTAACATAGCTATAATGTAATTATTAATTATATTGTAGCTATCTTAGGGTTTATTTTATAGGTAAGTATTTAGATTTAAATAGGAATATTTTAGTTTATAAATGAATTAGATTAATTTAATATAAATTTAGTTAGGGGTGTTAGGGTTAGATAGAGTTAATATAGTTAATATAAATACTATAGTAACTATATTAACTATATTAACCCTAATATAATTAGGGTTAATATAGTTAATATATATAATGTAATACCTATATTAACTATAATATACTTAGGGTTAATATAGATAATATAGCTGGCGGCGGGGTAGGTAGATTAAATTAGGGGTTAATCATTTTAATAGAGATGGCGGCGGTGTAAGGGGCTTACATTAGGGGTTAATAATATTAATATAGCTGGCGGCGGTATAGGGGGATTAGAATAGGGGTTAATAATTTTTATATAGGTGGCGGCGGTGTAAGGGGTCAGATTAGGGGATAGATAAGGTAGATGACAGCGGTGTAAGGGGTTCTAATTAGGGGATAGATAAGGTAGATGGCGGCGGTTTTAGGGGCTCACAGTAGGGGGTTAGTTTATGTAGATGGCGGCGGGGTCCGGGAGCGGCGGTTTAGGGGTTAATAACTTTATTAGGGATTTCGCGGGGGGGGATCGCGGTTGACAGGTAGATAGACATTGCGCATGCATTAGGTGTTAGGTTTATTTTAGAAGATCGCGGTTGACAGGGAGATAGACATTGCGCATGCGTTATGTGTTAGGTTTATTTTAGCAGCCAGTTTAGGGAGTTACGGGGCTCCAATAGTCAGCGTAAGGCTTCTTACGGCTGCTTTTTGTGGCGAGGTGAAAATGGAGTAAGTTTTCTCCATTTTCGCCACGTAAGTCCTTACGCTGCATATTGGATACCAAACTGCGTGGGTTTGGTATACCTGCCTATAGCCCAAAAAAATACGGGCGACGGCAGAAATATACGCGCGTAACTTCTAGGTTACGCCGTATATGTGATACCAAACCAGCGTAAATATTGGCTTCGCCGGCTTTTGCGGGCGACGATTTTTATCGGATGGACCCCCAGGTCTACACTGAGTCCACAAACTTGCCTACTTCACCTAGACTTTCAGAACTTATCCCCCGCGCAAAAATCACTGGCCATTTACATACTTATGTCCAATAAGCTAGAAATTGCGAAAGCCTGGAGAGTCCCTGCCCCCCCTCCCCCATTGCACAGATCTTAGCAACTGTTAACTTTCTCCTAAAAATGGAAGCATACTCTTACTCTGTGCAGGACAAATTAGACTTTTATTACAAGATTTGGTCTCCCTGGTGTGAAACATTCCCCCATTGAAATACATTGAAGTGTCTTGAAGGATATGGATATCCACTGCAATTCTTCTCCCCCAGACCCCTCCCTATCACCTACTCTAATGCCTTCCTAACTTTATACTTTACTTTGGTCTGAATAAACTCTGAGAGATATGGTATATATTGTTATAATATGAAAAAAAGAGAAAAGCCAAATGTGAAAAGCAACATTTTTGTGAAGTTTGTTTGGAGATAGTTGGGATTATTATCCATTTATTTTATTTCTCCTTTCATATCTTGGGTTAGAGAAAGTTTCTACTTAGAATATGTTAAAAAAAATACTTGGAAACGTCTCCTGTAACATGTGCATTATTGTCGCTTGTTTTAGTGGGATTTATCTCACTCACGGAATTGTTGCATATTCTTGTTATTTTGGAATTCTCTCAATAAAAAACTATTTAAAAAAAATAAAAATAAAAAAGCCCCCCCAACAAGTCTTGTATTGTTTTATTTAAATGAATTGTATCCATGGACAGCGCTGCGGAATATGTTGGCGCTTAATAAATAAAGTATAATAATAATAATAATAATAATAATAAAACATAAACTTTCTTTTTTTTTTTTTTGCTTTAGTTTTATTGTGTTACTTATTTGCACCAAATAAAAAAAAAAATGATGGATGCCTTAATGTGTACAGTGATGTCTTCTATGTATAGTCACATACATACATCTGAGGCTAAAATATTCATGTGTGTCTAGCAGGGACACTTGTTTCTCTCTAAGCATCACTTGTATTCTATCCTTCTCTCATCTCATTTTTTTGAAGCCCATCAGCATGTCGTATGAATGTGTGTACTGGTTTTAATACCATATTCCAGTGACATATTTTACATCTTGCATATTTAATTCACAAGTAATTAACCCAGTTTTTATGCACCACAGCTGTATACTTAAATGTGCAAAGTAGTGAAATAATTTATTACCACTGACTGTGCACAAACTCATAATATGCTCTCCTTCATTCAATTACTTAGTAGTATCTATTTTTATATATTTAGGCTATATTACTTTAATATAAAAATAAAATGCCTAGATTGCGCTATTTACAAAAGATTTTGTTTTGCATTATGTATTTACAGCTCATTATCATTAGTCTGTTCGAGGGTATCCTAGCAACAATTAAATCAATAAGCAAAGCAAGGACACTTATATGTCAATGTGAGGCTTGTTAGTCATAGGGTACCACCTTAGAAATATTAACAACTGTGCAAAAGCAGAATGGAAAGAATACAAAACCAAAGAGCCACAAGGTCATTCATCTGTATTATGTCTTGCACGTGTCAGATTAAGCAGACCATGTTTATTCATGAAAGAACTGAGGTAAGACGTTTATTTTCATTTTATATTATGCTATGCTTTGGAATGTTTTGATTGCTAATGTAGTTAAGTTTTTAAATCCGGCACTCCCAATGCAATGAAAGATAATTTGCTATCAATCATATAGATTACGAATTGTGCGTTCGTGTTTTAATGCTGAAAAAATGGTAATTTCAGCGTTAAAACAGCACCACAGCTATTAAAAGTCTTGTCGGTATAGCTGTACAGCAAGCCTTTTAGCCTGTAATGCAACTTCAGTCCAACACTCGTAAAACTGACATCATAGCGCTGCCATTTTGCTGTAAAGCTAAAAAACCTGCGTTACACCCTATACCGACAAGATTTGTAACGCCATCTAAAAGCAGTAGTTATGAGTTTTGCGCTACAAATCTGTAACCTAAAACTCATAACTAAACTGCTACAAAGTGCACTAAACACCCATAAACTACCTATTAACTCCTAAACCGAGGCCTTCCTGCATCGCAAACACTATATTAAATTTATTAATCCCTAATCTGCTGCTCCCCAACATCGTTACCACTATCATAAAGTTATTAACCCCTAAACCGCCACCCTCTCGCATCGCAAACACTATTTAAATATTATGAACCCCTAATCTGCCGTCCGCCCCCACTATACTTAAGTTATTAAGACCTACACCGCCGCCACTATAATAAACCTATTAACCCCTAAACCGCAAGCCCCCACAACAAAATATATTAAAATAAACTATTACCCCTAAACCGAAAGCCCCCCACATCGCAATAAACTGAATTAAACTAGTAACCCCTAAACCTAACGCCCCCCTAACTTTAGATTAAAATTATATTTTCCCTATCTTAAGTTAAATTAAAACTTATCTGTCATATTAAGAAAACTAAGTTTAAACTAACAATTAAACTAATATAATTATTAAACTAAAATTAAACTAACTACCAATTAAATTAAACTAAAATACACATTAATAAAATCATAACACTACTCTGAAAATTACAAAGTATCTAATTACAAAAAATAAAAAAGACTAAATTACAAAAAATAACAAACACTAAATTATGAAAAATAACAAACAAAATTATCCAAAATAAAAAGTCCCCTAATCTAATAGCCCTATCAAAATAAAAAGCCCACCCAAAATAAAAAAAAAACTAGCCTACAATAAACTCCCCCAACAGTAAAACCCACCACCCAACCATCCCCCCCAAAAAAAACCTAACTCTAAAAAAACCTAAGCTACCCATTGCCCTGAAAAGGGCATTTGTATGGGCATTGCCCTTAAAAAGGCATTTAGCTTATTTGTTGCCCAAACCCTAATCTAAAAAAAAAACACTCAAAAAACCCTTAAAAAAACTCACTAACCACCGACGATCCACTTACAGTTTTTGAAGTCCCGCTTGAACGATCTTCATCCAGGCAGCGAAGTCCTTATCCAGGCGGCGAGAAGTCTTCATCCAGACGGCCTCTTCAATCTTCATCCAGGCGGCATCTCCTATCTTGATTCTGGCGGTGCGGAGCGGGTCCATCCTGAAGATATCCGGCGCGGAGCATCCTCTTACGGTCGCCACCGTACACTGAATCCTTAATGCAAGGTACGCGATTCAAGATGGCGTCCCTTGCATTCCTATTGGCTAAAAAATTTGAATCAGTCAATAAGAATTAGAGCTGCTAAAATCCTGTTGGCTGCTCAAATCAGCCAATAGGATTTAAGCAGCTCTCATTCTATTGGATGATGAATCATCCAATAGAATGAGAGCTGCTTAAATCCTATTGGCTGATTTGAACAGCCAATAGGATTTTAGCAGCTCTAATTCCTATTAGCCGATTCAAATTTTTCAGCCAATAGGAATGCAAGGGACGCCATCTTGAATCGCATACTTCGCCGCCTGGATGAAGATCGTTCAAGTGGGACTTCAAAAACTGTAAGTGGATCGTCTGGGGTTTTTTTAAAAAATTTTTTGGGTGTTTTGTTTTTTTTTAGATTAGGGTTTGGGCAGCAAAAGAGCTAAATTCCCTTTTAAGGGCAATGCCCATACAAATGCCCTTTTCAGTGCAATGGGTAGCTTAGGTTTTTTAGATAGTTTTTTTATTTTGTGGGTTTGGGGGGTGGGGGTTTGTAATGTTAGTGGGTCTTTGTAAACAATTTTTCAGGTAAAATAGTTGTTTAACTTAGGGCAATGCCCTACAAAAGGCCCTTTTAAGGGCTATTGGTAGTTTATTCTAGATTAGGTTTTTTATTTTGGGGTGTTTTTTTTTTTAAATCTGTATTAGAATAGGAATAATTTTTATTATTTTTGATAAATTGTTATTTTGTGTAATGTATTTTTTTTTGTTTTGGTGAGGGTTTTTATTTTTAGATTTTTATTTTTGTATTTTATTTTTAGATTAGGGCTTGGGCAGCAAAAGAGCTAAATGCCCTTTTAAGGGCAATGCCCATACAAATGCCCTTTTAATGGCAATGCCCATACAAATGCCCTTTTCAGGGCAATAGGTAGATTAGGTTTTACTTTATTTTTATTATGTGGGTTTGGGGGGTGGGGTTTGTATACTGTTAGGGGGTGTTTGTTTTCTTTTGTAGCAAAAGAGATGTTGCAATGCCCTACAAAAGGCCCTTTTAAGGGCCCCCAAAAGGACCTTTTAAGGGCCCTTGGTAGTCTATTCTAGATTAGGCTTTTTTTATTTTGGAGTGTTTTTTTTTTTTTTTTTTTAAATGGGTATTAGAATAGGAATAATTTTTATTTTTTTGGATAATTTCGTTTGTTATTTTTTGTAATGGTAGTTTTTTTTTAGATTTAAATGTAAGGCAGATTAGGTTTTATGTCACAGGTAAGTTTGTATTTATTTTAACTAGGTAGTTAGTAAATAGTTAATAACTATTTACTAACTAGTCTACCTAGTTAAAATAAATACAAACTTACCTGTGAAATAAAAATAAAACCTAAGCTAGCTACGATATAACTATTAGTTATATTGTAGCTAGCTTAGGTTTTATTTCACAGGTAAGTTTGTATTTAGATTTAAATAGGTATTATTTAGTTAATAATTGTAACTTTAATTTAGCTCTATTTTAATTATGTTAAAGTTAGGGGGTGTTAGGTTTAGGGTTACATTAGGGTTAGGTTTAGGGGTTAATATGGTTTAATTTAGGTTGTTGCGATGTGGGGGGCTGGTGGTTTAAGGGTTAATAGGTTTATTTAGTGGTAGTGATGTGGGAGGCCAGAGGTTTAGGGGTTAATACCTTTATTTAGTGGCTGAGATATCGGGAGCGGCAGATTAGGCTTTAATAACTTTATTTAGGTGGTAACGATATCGGGAGCTGCAGATTAGGGGTTAATAACTTAGGTAGGTGGCGGCAATGTTGGTGGGGGACAGATTAGGGGTGTTTGGACTCTGAGTTTATGTTAGGGTGTTAGGTTTAAACGTTAGTTTTTTTTTCCCCTTAGACATCAAATGGGTCTGCGTTACAGAGCTTTTCATTCCGCAATCGCAGGTGTTAGACACATTGATGTCTATGGGGAAAGCGTGCACAAGCATGTCAAAACAGCGCTTGTTTTTTGTGCGGTATGGAGCTTAAAAGCACCATATCGCACGCACAAGCCAGGTTTTTAAAAACTTGTAATGGCAGCACTATGGAGGGTGAAATAACGCAACTTTTGTTGTGTTCGTTTTGCACACCCTCTGTAGCGCAAAACTTGTAATCTAGGTGACTGTGTTTTTGTGATGATCAGCAAGTATTGATGTCGCAAACCTAAAATTTTGCGTTCGCGAACGGCGAATGCGAACTTCCGCAACTGTTCGCGAACGGGCGAACCTGGCGAATCGCCATAGACTTCAATAGGCAGGCGAATTTTAAAACCCACAGGGACTCTTTCTGGCCACAATAGTGATGGAAAAGTTGTTTCAAGGGGACTAACACCTGGACTGTGGCATGCCGGAGGGGGATCCATGGCAAAACTCCCATGGAAAATTACATAGTTGATGCAGAGTCTGGTTTTAATCCATAAAGGGCATAAATCACCTAACATTCCTAAATTGTTTGGAATAACGTGCTTTAAAACATCAGGTATGATGTTGTATCGATCAGGTAGTGTAAGGGTTATGCCCGCTTTAAAGTGACAGACCAAACTCCCCGTTTAAAGGGACAGTCTACACCAGAATTTTTATTGTTTTAAAAGATAGATAATCCCTTTATTACCAATTTCCCAGTTTTGCATAACTACCACATTTATAATAATATACTTTTAAACTCTGTGATTATCTTGTATCTAAACCTCTGCAAACTGCCCCTTTTTTCAGTTCTTTTGACAGACTTGCAGTCTAGCCAATCAGTGCCTGCACCCAGATAACTTCTCGTGCACGAGCACAGTGTTATCTATATGAAATATGTGAACTAACACCCTCTAGTGGTGAAAAACTGTTAAAATGCAATCTGAAAGAGGTGGGCTTCAAGGTCTAAGAAATTAGCATATGAACCTCCTAGGTTAAGCTTTCAACTAAGAATACCAAGAGAACAAAGCAAAATTGGTGATAAAAGTAAATTGGAAAATTGTTTAAAATTACATGCTCTATCTGAATCATGAAAGTTTATTTAATCTACACTACTGTTACACCAGATATGAGTTGCACTGGGGTGACACTCTGCCCTGGCAGGCAGGCACTGAAACGCACACTTGTGAAGGAAACAGACTGCTATTATTTAACACAGTGAAAAAAGTGTTTTTTTTTGTAAATGTACACTACTGTTACACCAGATATGAGTTGCACTGGTGTGACACTGTGCCCTGGAAGGCACTGAATCGCACACGTGTGAAGGAAACTGACTGCTATTATTTAACACAGTCAAAAAAGTGTTGTTTTTTTTTAAATCTACACTAATGTTACACCAGATATGAGTTGCACTGGGGTGACACTGTGCCCTGGCAGGCAGGCACTGAAAAGCACATGTGTGAATGAAACTGACTGCTATTATTTAACACAGTCAAAAAAGTGTTTTTTTTTTTTTAAATCTACACTACTGTTACACCAGATATGAGTTGCACTGGGGTGACACTGTGCCCTGGCAGGCAGGCACTGAAACGCACACGTGTGAAGGAAACTGACTGCTATTATTTAACACAGTCAAAAAAGTGTTGTTGTTTTTTAAATCTACACTACTGTTACACCAGATATGAGTGCTGGCACTGGGCAAGTGGGCACAGTATATGCTGTGAGCCTGACACACACGCTGGCAGGCAGGCAACTGCAATTAGATTACACAGGAAAAAAAAAAAAAGCAGACTGATGTTCTAGCCCTAAAAATGGCTTTTTGGGGTGCTGTCCTTACAGCAGAGATCAGATGAGTCCTTCAGGACTGTAGTGGACACTGAATACACTAGCCTAGCTATCGATTTCCCTATTAAATCAGCAGCAGCTACACTGTCCCTCCTCTCTCTAAGAATGCAGCTTCCAAATTAATCTAAAATGGATGCTGTCCAGGAGGTAGGAGGGTCTGGGAGGGAGGGTCTGCTGCTGATTGGCTGGAATGTGTCTGCTGACTGTGAGGTACAGGGTCAAAGTATTACTCAATGATGACAAATAGGGGGCAGATCGAACATTGCATATGTTCGCCCGCCGCGGCGAACGCGAACAAGCTATGTTCGCTGGGAACTATTCGCCGGCGAACTATTTGCAACATCACTATCAGCAAGGTTAATAATCTATGCTCTTCATTTGACTGCTAGGAAGGGATTATTACCTACAGGCAAAAAGGGATTAACCGCTACTTGTGTCTGGTTAGAAGGGGTAAATAACTGTCCTTTGTGTATCAGGTATAAAAGAATTGAATAGAATTGTGGATCCATACAATTTACTTGCCACACAGATAATTTAACTAATTAAACTAAAATGTAGCTGTATTAAGACAACATATTAAAAACATCAATGAAAGGGAGTCCCTAAAGTAGGTGCAAAAAGGTACCACAGGTCCCAATGCATCATATAAAAGACTTACACAGTGTTGTCTGTGTATCTAACAGGAATGGTTAATCACTGCTCACCTATCAGAAATCTATACAAGGCACATATGTGAAATGTGTGGCGAGATATATCTGGTTTAGGACAGCAGGAAACTTAAATTTACTAATGCAATGAAGAAATCTTCACTACAGTTCATATATGAAATCCTTTCCTTAAAGGGATAGTAAACCTTAAAAATAATGTTATATAATTCTGCACATAGTGTAGAATTATATAACATTATTTAGGTGCTATAGCTATAAATGCCTTTTTTACCTTTTAATTTGTTTAAAATAAGGCGCTTTTACAGACCCGCTCTCTGCTCTCTGCTGAGTTACAAGTTAAAGAGTAAATAAAGCAGTACAAGCAATATTCCTGCACAGTCTCCCCTGGAAACAATCAACTATTAAGTATCCTAGACCTAAACCTATTTTGTACAGAGGGCAGAGCAGTCAGAAAATAGGACTTGAGGCTGCGTACAGCAATCCGCCCGATCCTATACGATCGGGCTGATTGACACCCCTGCTAGCGGTCGATTGGCTGCAAATCTGCAGGGGGCGGTATTGCACAAGCAGTTCACTAGAACTGCTTGTGCAATGATGAATACGGACAGCGTATGCTGTCCGCATTCAGCAATGTCTGGCGGACATGATACACTACAGCGTCTCAAATACATATCTACTGTGACTTCTTGCACATGCTCAATAATAGATGCCTCAGGACCTGTGCATATAGAAAAATTGTGCACATTATGATAATTGAAATAAATTGGATTTTTCTTTTTAAATTGCATTTGTATCTCAGTGTTTTTCAGCTCCAGTCCTTAGTGCACACTTAAGGGCCAGATTGTCATGATATCTGATCTAGAGCAGGTGAAATAATATGCTAATGAGTGAGAGTAGGTTAGTAGCCATCAGTGGCGACTCTAGGAAAAATATATAGGGGGGGCACATAAGATACCATAGTCAAACTGGGGGGGGCAATAATAATTTTCACCACTAAGTCATACCACTGAAACTAAACTAAATAAAAATACATAAATAAGATTCCAAAATACCAGAGTAATGCGGTATGCAATGATACCTTTTTATTGTACTAACTTAATACTTAAAATAGAAGCTTTAAACAGTTTTCCTTTCTTCCTCAGGTATTGCTTCAGACCTGAGAAAGATAGGAAAACTCTCAAAAGCTTTTCTTTATAGTTTAAATCAATTTCAACAAACACCAGGGTTCTGTAATTAATCTCCCATACATGCACACATGCACAGTTAGACATACACACAGTTACACATACATACATACATACACACATAGTTACATACATACACACACATATATATATACTTACATACACATACATACACACATAGTTACACACACACTACATACATACAGTTACACACACACAAATATATAGTTTAACACACACATAAATACACACATACACAGTTACATACACACGCAGTATACATGCATTCATCCCTGGGTGCTCATTAGCACTCCCAGGAAGCGGTGCTGTCCCCAGAGTCCCAGGCAGTTAACCCCAGAGAAGTCTGGGTACAAGGCCCAAAGGGAAAATTACAAAATATATACATACATATATTACATACAAATATATATATTTGTATATATAATCATTAAAACACACTTTAGCTGAAATATGTCTTTCATGCTGCTATTTTTTTTTTCTTTCTGGATCCCTGCAGTGTCATTTTAAATGTCACCAGCTTCTGCCCACTGCAGAATGCATCTCTTGTATACAGGCAGCCTTCCCTCACAGAGATCCAGGTTGCACACACATACTGCACTACCTACTGTACAAAAAACCACAGACACACACTACACATAGACACAAACTTATACACACACACACAGGTATACACACATAGACAAACACACACACATATATACACAAAGATATATACATACAAATACACAAACACAGACACACTACACATACATAAAGGCACAGACACATACAAATATACAGACACATACATACAGAAAGTAACATTCACACATAGACACAAAGGCATACACATATAGGCAGGCACACACAAAACATGTATACATACATACAAACACATACATACATACATGTACATTTTGCTATATATTACATTTCATGCAGCAAAGAGATCTAGAGCACAATAAAAACACATGCTGTCAACTTGCACTAACACTTAGGTATGCAGTTTATTTAACCCTGCCTCTACTCTGGAATGCACAAACATTATAAATAACACTGACAGGACCCCATCTTTACATTGCCCTGTGAACTGAAGTATGTTAAAACTGACAAGAGGGCTGACCTAAATAAAATAAATGAGTACAAATTAACACTATACAGCAGAACAGTACTCACTGGGAACATGCCGCATGGGTGGACTGCTCTGAACATGAATCACAGACATAGCAGTCAGTCAATTAAGCCGCTCACTCACTGGGACCTTTGAACTCACTCTTTGAACTCAACAGGCTGGAGGGACCACATAATATGAGGAGTATGACCAGTATAGTGGGGGGAAGTAGTAACTAAGTGTTATCAATTTAGTGAGCACTGAGCTGTGTGCTAAATCTCTGGTGTGGCTGTCAGAGCATACAGCGTTCGGCAGGGGAAGTCAGGGACACCAATTCTCCATGAGATGATAAACGTTCTGTTTTTACATATACAGGCACAACAGGTATCTGGCAATTAAAATGTGCACATGGATTCTGTGCAGCACAGAGTCCCAAAAGTGTTTATTTCTGCATTTGCACTTGGCGCTGCACAGAATCAAAGTGCACACTTTAATTTGACAGGTCCCCATGGTGCCTGTATTTGTGAGATTAATCAAAGACTGCTACATATAGCCAGTTGAGGTATGACAGAAATGCCTTAAAAAAGAAGGCTAACGATAAGGGAAAGTGTTCAGCAGAATGAGAAGATGGAAGTGCATGAGGCCACTACCTACCTCACTACATCCACACACAACACAGTGTGAGTGCCCACCGGCTGTGCAGTCAGTCCACAACCCAGACAGCCAGAACCAGTCAGTGCCACTGCCAGGAGCAGCTCCTTCCCCCGCGCTTCTCCAGAATCTTCTGCACAGTCAGTGCACACGCTGCATGCATCACCTGCTGGATTGCTCCTCCCTCTTCCCAGAGTCTCCGGGCATGAGTTCCTTGTGCTGAGCCTGGGCCTGTGACGGAATGTGACTCGCACTGGAACTAATCTGACTGGAGGACTCAGGAGGAGGAGCAATTACGCCAGCAGCAAACATTGATGGGGTAATTGGAGGAGTGCTGCCCGTGGTGCTGCGTGCAGAGCAGGCTTGAGGCATGTGCTGAGTGCTGTGCTGCTGGTGCGTCTGTGGCCGGTGTGTGACTTCCAAAATTAAATCAGGAGTTTAGAAGAACACAGTCAACAGGGGTCGCTGGTCGGCTGTGCAATATACCCTATTAAATTCACAATAAAAGTTTAACATTTTAAACACAATTTATAAATATTCTCTCACACATACTCCTGACTCCTCCTGGTCCCTGAAGAATTATGAAAGTGCCGGGGCTCGTGGGGGGGCTGGCAGGGGGGCAAGCCATTTTCTTAGGGGGGCATTTGCCCCCCCTAGCCCCCCCCTAGTGACGCCACTGGTAGCCATGGTTACTGATCAGCTTATTATTTCACTTCTGCTCTAGTTCAGATATCATGAAAATCTGATAGTTGGTGAGCCTTGAGGACTGGAGTTAAAAAACACTATTTGCTTACTGAAAGTTACATTTTGACTTTATTGTCCCTTTAAGCTATCAATCTGTGATTTTATGTGGTATTGTAATTAATAAAGCTATTGACACTCATTACAATTATGAGTGAAACAGCCTATACACTGCAAAGCATAATTAGTAAATTGCGGAGAGATTATACAAATAATGAACAAGCTCCATAGTACTGATAATGTAGAGGAAGTTCCCATCATAATGAACATGGCATGTGTTTTATGTAAAATGGATAAAGACAATGGCACCGGAATGTATAACCCATTTCTGATTTTTATATCTACAGTATATATATATATATATATATATATATATATACACACAGAGAAATGCACTCACAGGAACGAACAACCAGCTTAATACCATTGTTCTATGGCGATTTACCACCTGGGTGCAACTTCTTTTAGCCCAGTAATGCTTTTAACAGAGTAGAACTTTCCTGTAGTATATCAGTCTGATCCCGCCTATTACGGTCAGTCCAGCACCGAAATACCAGGCAATTCCTCTCTGAACAAGGAACAAAGCAACCCCAGACGATCGTTTCGGCCTTCATTGGGCCTCGCCAGTGAGGTCTAGCCCTATTCCTCTAGGCACACTGAGCAAGGAGTCCACGTCTGGTTTCCCCTTTTTCCCATAGGGAGACTAAATACACACAGAGAGAAATGCACTCACAGGAACAAAAAACCAGCTCAATACCATTGTTAGCCTGTTATATGGCAATTTACCACCTGGGTGCAGCTGTTTAGCCCATTAATGCTTTTCACAGTGTAGAACTTTCCTGTAGTATATCAGTCTGATCCTGCCAATTAAGGTCAGTCCAGTGCCGAAATACCAGGCAATTCCTCTCTGAACAAGAAACACAGCAACCCCAGACGATCGTTTCGGCCTTCATTGGGCCTCGTCAGTGAGGTGTAGTAATATTCCTCTAAGCACACTGAGCAAGGAGCCCACGCCTGGTTGCCCCTTTTTCCCATAGGGGGACTAAATACAAAAATACGTATAGCTCACATAAAATCAAATGTTTTATAACACATTGTTACAGTAATTTATAATGGATCAGCATATCACAATGGATGCAGAATTAATGTTTTGGGTAGATGTAAAAAATTGACTTATTTCTTAAACTTTTTTTTCTTACCAAAATTACAATAAAAAGAGTGAAAAATGGATGACTGTGTATTATAAACATTGCCAACATAGTAATGCAAAGTCTCCCTTGAATATATTAAAAATGTGATGGGCTGTGGACATGATAAAGCACTACATTAATAACAATCACAATATAATAGAAAACAACACAGCCAATCCAATATAAACCATTGAACTCCTGAGTGAAATGTTAGCAGGGAAGAGCTTTGTAGCGGTGACAAGGCTTTGTCATTGCAAATCTCTATTGAATCAGCACAGCTAATGTGGTTTGAAATATAGTGTAGGCAGGTATAAACCATTCTTCATAAGAGGAGATTTGCACAGGCTTTCAGGCTGAATAGGGGAGTGTGTCAGCCTTCACCGCCCGTGTAATCATCTTTTTCCTTTGTGGCTCAGAATCAAATCACTTTTTAGACCTTAGTTAATGATACCGGCCAGGTATACTGCTGCAAACTAGAATAATATTAGGGTTAACAGTTTGAGTGCCGAGGAGAACAGAGCTATAAATTTAACTCATGACTGCACTGAAGAGTACCTGTTTCTGGGTATTTGGCACAAAAACTGTAATATCTTTTGGATAGACCAATACTTTCGGCCAGATTATGAGTTTTGCGTTATGAGCTGTGCGGTGCTAACGTGCAGTTTTTTTCTCACCGCTCACTTACCTACAGCGCTGGTATTACAGGTTTTTACAAACCCGGCGTTAAAAGACAAAAAGTGAGCGTAGAGCAAAATTGAGCTCCACACTGCACTCCAATACCAGCGCTGCTTAAGTCAGCGGTGAGCTGGTTGTATGTGCTTGTGCACGATTTCCCCATAGACATCAATGGGGAGAGCCGGCTGAGAAAAAGACTAACACCTGCCAAAAAGCAGCGTAACGCAGCCCCATTCATTCCTATGGGGAAACACATCTTATGCTTACACCTAACACCCTAACATGAACCCCGAGTCTAAACACCCCTAATCTTACACTTATTAACCCGTAATCTGCCGCCCCCGACATCGCCCACACATACATTATACTTTTTAAACCCTAATCTGCTGCTCTGGACATCGCCGCCCCCTAACCCTAACACCCCCTAACTTAAATATAATTAAAATAAATCTAAATAAAATTACTATCATTAACTAAATTATTCCTATTTAAAACTAAATACTTACCTGTAAAATAAACCCTAAGCTAGCTACAATATAACTAATAGTTACATTGTAGCTAGCTTAGGGTTTATTTTTATTTTACAGGCAAGTTTGTATTTATTTTAACTAGGTAGAATAGTTACTAAATAGTTGTTAACTATTTAATAACTACCTAGCTAAAATAAATACAAATTTACCTGTAAAATAAAACCTAACCTAAGTTACACTAACACCTAACACTACACTACAATTAAATAAATTCCGTACATTAAATACAATTAAAAAAAATGGCAGCAGTCCATCTTAATGACATCGCAGAGGATCTGGATTTACTTCCTGGACTGAATTACCAGCACTCTGCGTGTGTGCATCTCTTCCTAAACAGGGACAACCAGCATTTCATTTACACTCTGAATCTGCAGAGTGTTTCACCACTACAGCGCTAATACCGGTACTTTTTTTGTTACTTTTTTTTATATATATATTGCGGTGCCCATTTAGAGGCGCTTTGAACATACCCCACACAAACCGAAGACCCATAGAAAAAAAGGTTTACGAACTTTACGTAAGTCAGTTTGCGGTAAGGCCAAAAAAGTGTGCAGTGCCCCTAAACCTGCAAGACTCGTAATACCAGCGGTAGTGAAAAAGCAGCGTTAGGACCTGTTAACGCTGCTTTTTCAGCTTACCGCAAAACTCGTAATCTAGCAGTTTTTTAAAGACATAAAAGTGCAAATAGAAAATGCTCTAATGTGTAAGAGTATTTCACTATTGCACTGTTGCTTACATATAACTATGCAAAGTGGTTAAACACATAGGGCTAGATTACAAGTGGAACGCTATTTATCGCTTTCATGACAGCGATATTAGCACTCAACTTTGTAATACCATCACGACAATGTGTGCTGGTATTACAAGTTAGCCGCAATTGCTAGGAAGCATTATGCTCACAAGAGAGCGCTTCTATAGGCTTCTATGGGAGCCTCGTTCTGATGCCGTCACAGACGGCAATAAGAACTTCAGCGCCACTAAAGGGGGTCGCGCAGTGATGGCAGAAATTAAATATGTATGTATATGCTGATATAAATATATATTTATGTGTTAATATATGTATATACACTTATTAACACATAAATATATAAGTATATAAGCATATACATATATATTTACCAGAAACACAAAGTTCCCATAGACCGCAATGTAAAGGCACTTTTCAATGCCGTTTTTTTTTTTTTTAACACCCTACACGCACCAACTTCAACCCCAAAATACTGCCTAGTGCAGTAATTTTATTAAAACAGAAAGATGCTGCAATCTTTATTTTTTAATAAGCTACACTGCACTGTATTTTGGGGGTATTTGAGGCAGATTTATACAATTTTCCAGAGATCCAATCTCTAGTTAATTTTATAAGTGCTAAAATAACCAGCCACTTGTAATGGTTGGTTAATTATTGCACTCCCTGCAAATCGGCTCCACTTGTAATCTAGCCCATAGTAAAGGACAGCTCTTGAGCAACATTGCAGTACTGGGAGCTAGCTAAACACACCTGGTAAGCCAATGACAAGAAGTAAATGGGGCCTATTTATCATATGTCTGTGGGACCTGATCTGACACTGCGGATCAGGTCTGACAGACATTGCTGAATGCGGAGAGCAATACGCTCTCCGTATTCAGCATTGCACCAGCAGCTCTTGTGAACTGCTGGTGCAATGCTGCCCCATGCAGACTGGGGGGTGTCAATCAACCCGATCGCACTCGATCGGGTTGATTTCCGGCGATTCCTGTCCGCCTCATCAGAGCAGGTGGACAGGGTTATAACTTGTGTTTCTGATGAGTCTGAAGACTCGCCAGAAACATGGGCCTTCAATCTCCGTTCGGAGCTCGATAGATAGGCCCCAGAGTGTATAGCCACCAGTCACCAGCTAGCTCCCAGTAGTGCATTGCTGCTTCTTCAACAGAAAAAAAGTTAATTTGATAATCGTAGAAAAATAAAAAGTCTATAAAAATTGTAAGCTCTATCTGAGCCATGAAAGTTTAACTGTGACTTTCATGTTCCTTAAAGGGACATGAAACTCCAAATTTTCTTTCATGATTCAGATAGAACATACACATTTAAATAGCTTTCCAATTTACTTTTACAAAATAATTTGCTTTGTTCTATTGGTATCCTTTTGTTAAAAAATTGTATATCTAGCTCTGTGCTGTGGGCGGCCGGAGGTGCTAAGTTAGCAATCTTCTTTCCTTATAGAAACGGTGAGTGCAACATTGTTTTTTACGAAACCATGAGAGAAACTAACGTTTATCTTTATTGATGGTAAATCCTAGCGTTTGTTATACGCTTGGGTTTACCATCACTTTAACTACATGAAAGTAGTCTATGTCAGCACTTATTGATTTAGACATTTACAAGGGTTCTTCTAGGGAAAGCTTACAGCTCTGACAGGAAAGATTACATTGATTAATTAATGTATAGGGCTAAGTAGGTTATTTGGCCCCTTGTGTTTAATCTTAAATAACAATTTGTGTGCTCAACAAAACATGATTTGTATTTACACCAAGGGTATAATGATTAGTAGACTTTCCCCTATTGTTAAGAATCTAATTTCTATGTAAAATAAAAAAAAAGACTGATTTTCTGTAACTGTCAACAAGCCCTCCTGAAATGATGCACATTTATTTTTCTATACATTCCATTGGGCCAGTAACTCAATGTGACAGACCCTTCTGTCAGGACTGAAGGAGTTAATTGTGTTTAGCTAAGAAACTAATTTCTAAAGACAGAGTTGCTGGCTCCAGCTATAATCTAATTAGTGCTAAGCATTCTATTGTTTGATCACCTCCAGAGAGAAAACGCCTAAGTGATAAGAAGGGCCAAGAGTGTCTTGTGGTTGAAGTGTTTAAGTAATATAATTCTATTGTATCATGTCAAAGGGCTTGTTCCCTCCATGTAATGTACAACAGCCTTTCAACCCCCATCTGGGGGGGGGGGGGTCAGACCTGCATAAATACTAGGCATAGCCTTTTAATAAAGGTCATTCTGTTTTAAACCTGAAAACTGGCTGGGTTGTGAATTGCTGATTCCCTATGCAGGACATTGTTCATCTGATATTAACCTTGGTACACTGTTGGTACCGTAACAATTGGTGGCAAGCGACGGAATGAACCTTATCGCCCAGAAGAGCAACTACACAAGCCAGTAACCTCAGGAAGAGGGGGATTATTACAATACTGACTAAGATGGAAAGAGTACCAGGGACAGAAGGAACCAATGGGCCCAGCATATCAGACAGAACCCCTGAAGAAGCAAGCTTTGATCGGGCGGTTAAAATAAGACTGGCACATTATGGCCCCAACCCATCTGCGGAAATTATCGACCGGGTCATAGCAGCTGTGGAGGCCAACCTACTTCGCCAAAGCAGCGCTGCAGCAGCCCAAGTGGAAAAGAGAAAAGTAAATTTTGCAGCTTTAAAAAACTTCCTGGAAACAGAAGGAGAGATTGATGGGTTCCTTGCGGATTTTGAGAGGCAATGTGCACTACACAAGGTACCCGCAGAGGACTGGGTCACGATATTATCCGGAAAATTATCCGGCCGGGCCAGTGAGGCTTTTCGGGCCATTCCAGATGAGGAGGTTGGGGATTATAATACTGTGAAAGAGGCTCTGCTCTCCAGGTATGCGGTTACACCGGAGGCATACCGGAGGCGGTTCAGAGACACTGTTAAATTAGCTGGTGATTCCTACGTTGAGTGGGCATGTAAGGTGCACCGCACAGCAGCTCACTGGATAGCGGGGTGCCAAGCCGTATCTGGGTAAGAGGTGCTGCAGCTATTCCTGTTGGAACAAGTTATCAGCAGGAGTTAGAGAGTGGGTTCGGGACCATAAACCCTCCACCCTGCATGAAGCTGCTCGCCTGGCAGATGAGTATATGGATGCCCGCAAACTGGACACTTCTACCACTAAGCCCCCTGCTAGAGTGGAGTACAGACCCCCAGTCACCCCAGCAGCTGCCAGTTACCAACCCCCGGCGCACCGCTATACCACACGGCCTCCGTCCACGAACTACCCTCAGAGAGCCCGGTTCAATTCACGGGGCTACTCACAGCCTATTTGGTGCTTTGGATGTAAGCAACTAGGGCACAAAAGACCAGAGTGTCCCCTAAATGCAGCGAACCAAGCACAGTCCTGGAGAAGACCCGCCGGCGGAATCCCACGTAACTCTCAGCCTGCGGCCCGCTACGTAGAGGCGCAAGAATGCTGGAGCATCCTACATGAGGCAGACCTTGTGCAAGCTGCCCACCGGAATAACCGGCAACTGGTTAAAGTGAATGGGAAGAAGGTCAGTGGTCTACGGGATACTGGTGCTACCATGACCTTGCTTCAAAAGAACTTGGTGTCTGAGAAACAGTACACTGGAGACACTGTGGCTGTGAGGGTAGCAGGGGGCGATGTGTTCAGCCTACCTGTTGCCAGGGTACATTTGGATTGGGGAGTGGGCGCTAGACCTGTGAATGTGGGGGTCAAGAAGGACTTACCTGCTGATGTTCTTCTTGGAAATGACTTGGCTCCCCTTGTTTCTGCCTATGCTCCCATGGGTCCCGCTGATGTTAACCCTGTGACTACCCGTGCTCAGATCCGTGCAGCAGAGACTGACCCCCCTGCTGCTAAGCCCCAGGACGCTGAGCTCAGTAAATCTCTATCCGCTATTGATACGTGGAAGTCCCGTTACAATGCGCTGATGAAGGAGAAGAGGAGCGCAGAGGAAAAAGCACGTTTAGAACGTGAATCTCTGCTAGACAAGCTGCACCGACAGACTGCAGAAAACACCAGCTTGAGAGTGGGACATGAAACATTAAAGACAAACTTAGCGACACTTGAGGAGAAGCTGACGCTGGCTCATAGTGAGGTGCAGCAACTCAAGGGCACCCTATGTCAGTATGAAGGGATTGTGGATACCTATAAAGAGCAGGTACAGAAAACTCGTAAAGAAGCTGATGGGATTTTGAAGGACTGTTTAGCCCTAGTCTGGGCACTGAGGAAGTTGAACCCTTCTTTGTATGGACAGGAATTCTCTCTCATAACGGGAATACAGATGGATTGTCCTGGCAAACTGACATGCCTACCACCTCCTAGTCCGGTCATCCCCAGGTTGACCCGCCAAAGGGTCAAGCCGGGTCTGCCGGAGTGTTCCACAAGGGGGGAGATATGTGACAGACCCTTCTGTCAGGACTGAAGGAGTTAATTGTGTTTAGCTAAGAAACTAATTTCTAAAGACAGAGTTGCTGGCTCCAGCTATAATCTAATTAGTGCTAAGCATTCTATTGTTTGATCACCTCCAGAGAGAAAACGCCTAAGTGATAAGAAGGGCCAAGAGTGTCTTGTGGTTGAAGTGTTTAAGTAATATAATTCTATTGTATCATGTCAAAGGGCTTGTTCCCTCCATGTAATGTACAACAGCCTTTCAACCCCCATCTGGGGGGGGGGGGGGTCAGACCTGCATAAATACTAGGCATAGCCTTTTAATAAAGGTCATTCTGTTTTAAACCTGAAAACTGGCTGGGTTGTGAATTGCTGATTCCCTATGCAGGACATTGTTCATCTGATATTAACCTTGGTACACTGTTGGTACCGTAACACTCAAGTTCAATTTTCTTGCTGCAGCTACTTAGCTTGCACAACATTCAATGTTTTGTGTTCCCTCTTTTATTATTGATTAGTTGAGGCAGATGCAGACACAGGCAAGGTTACTCAAACATCATCTTAAAGGTTCTGTTTTATACTTGTGGAAGAAAACAAGAAGGGGGTGAAAGGCTGAAGTATATAAAAAGAAATGTGATAGACATCTAACCATGAGAGTGAGCAGCACTGGTTAAATGTGCATTACATTGTCAAGGTCAAAACCAAGAAACATTGATGTTTATTGGTCTCAGTAGGTAGTAAACTGAATAGGTCTGCTGCTGTATTCTGACAACTAGCAAGCAATGCTTATGTTAAATATAGAAAACTAAATGATGATAACGGTTAAGAACACAACCTGCTTATCCTAGCATCTGCATAAGAACCTTCCTGCATCTAACGAACAAGCTAAAATCATTCAAATTCCTGAGCAGCATTATCACCAAGGGAAAGTGAGGTATTAGGGGCTACAGCATTAATTCTGGAGGCTAAAGCCCAGGAAAAGCTCCAGTCATCAGCTGCATGCCCTCCTGCTGTAATATAGCCCTGCATTGTTTTTCTTTTGGATTGGAGCTGCATTATGACACTCACTGAATTTTGTGTGACTGGCACACGGGGGTTAATCAATGCCTTCTATGAGACTGCAGAAATGGGTTATTTACAGCTCATATTATGACAGGTAAAAAGTAGGTTATTTGCTGTTTTGCACAGTAATCATGCCATGAATTAAAGTTATTAAGTAAGCCCCACAGAAAGTATCACAAAGGACCACAACTCTCTATTTGCCTATGTGTGGTGATCTCTATAACAGTGAGTAGCACTTCCTGTGACTATGTAGAGTACACTAATGGCACCACTTCTCAACGTCCTTGCAAGGTATGCTGGGTTGAGTGGATCAGTCCTCGAAAAGGACACTCTTTGACCTTAATGTACCTTTACAATATTTAATATAAGTCATTTTGTTATATATGCATAGCATACATCAGCAATTAAAGGGGCATTCTAAAGCAACAATGACATGCTCTAATTCATTAAAAGTGAGGCTCAATAACACTAGCACTATTGATATCATAGACGTCTAAGGGGGCACACAATAAAGTTCATGTTAGATATCAATCAAGCTCTAAGCTAAGTATGTGTCAATTACTGCATTGCTCCATATAGTTATGTGTTATACTATTAATAATAATAATGGTTTACTTCAGGTCTTGAAAAGTGCTAAACTAAAAACATACCACACTTGCACTGCAGTTAGCACTGTACAAAGAGATTTGGTTTTAGGTATATTTTCACACTATTTTGCCTGTTTTTTATGCCTTAACATCTAGTAGTAAAAAAATTAAGTTTTGGTTAATGTTCAGCAGGAGTAAAACATTACTTTATATAGTGAAAACACAATACTAATTCTTGTCTAGCACTTCCCATTGATTTCAAAGTGAGATGCAAATGGTAAACCGCAGGCGATATTTAGGTAAAGCAAGAAAATTGGGTCATTCTAAACTGCTGAGGGATGTTAGGTATTAAATGGGAAAAATTAATACGGTGGATGATAATACATCATCTGCAGCAATGTAAAAGCGACCACAGATAGCTAGGATTGGTAAAGCAAAAACAACATACTGAAACAATTTATAGCAGGGATGCCCACACTTTTTTGAGTTGGGATCTACTTTTCAAATGACCAGCTCAACTAGATCTACCCACTAAAAATGGGCCGTCTCCTATGCTTACTTTCCTGCTTTTTTCAAAAAATTGAAAATGAAGAAAAATCAATAATAGGAGTAAATTAGAAAGTTGTTTAAAATTACATGTTCTATACCTGAACCATGAACCATCTGAACCATGAAAAAAATACAATGTGTGTTTCATATCCCTTTAAGGTTGCATGATTTAGCAACACATGGATGTGCAAAAGCATAAAGATACAACAGATTAATCCTGATGACAAAAGTAGCTCCGACTTTAATTCAGGTTAACAGGAGAAACCCCTTGTGCCATGTTACAAAACACTGCATTCAAATTACTGCCACTGACCACCTTTACTTTGTGCCGCAGGCTTGCCTGTTATGACCCAGTGAGGCTTACACAAATAAATTTCAATAGCGCGGCATGCAGACCATTTCTTACCGGATCAACACGCTCATTTGCCAGACGTCAATCAGACTTCTTCCTTTAGCATAGCACAGCAGCCTCCACCTTTACCTTTTTTTCTATCTATTGACGCTTATCCTCCTAACTATACTATACCGCCATATCCATTGGGAGAGTACTCACTCAACCATGTTTTTGATAGGCCTGTTATGAGATGCAGGACACAGCAGAGAGGGTACAAGACTATTTTATTGATGAGCATGGAAATATACATCTGGTACCATAGGTCTCACTTAACAACTGTGACAATAACGGACCTAAGCCCGCCCCCATCCGGTAACGTCACTTCCCACTCTCATCACATTTTCCCCCTTTTCAAAGTACAAAGTATACATTTTTTTTTTATTTGAATACAACAAATAACAAGGTATACAAGAAGCATACAACAGTTTTGTATAGTATATAACAAATAACCGGTTAAAGAGAATATCTGTATAAACAACATAAATTACATCCTGACTTGAACATCGGGGTAGACTACCCTAGTCCACAGTGACCATGGGATTATTCTGCCCATACTTCCGGTCACTGTTCTAACTAGTGCTAATCCCGATATCAGGCCGGAAGTTTTACCACTCTTCCGCTTGATGTAATTCTACATGAACTGTCCTCTGATACAGAAGAAGGTGATTGAGAGTCTGCTGGAGGCAAAGACGTATCCCCGCTGTGATCTTGCTGAGGGGAAGGCACCCCTCTCAAAACAGGGGATCCCATGGGCGGTGGTACAGAGGCATCCAACTCCAAACTCTCAGGTACAGGCTGAAGATGTTTTTGATTTAGACGTGTGACTGTCCCTCCATCAGTAAGGTCTACATAAGAACTTGGTTCTGGAGAGCGTCCAATTACCGTAGCAGGCATCTTCCATTTCTTCTCATCATCCAGTTTAATTCTGACACTTTGCCCTGCATTCAGCTCCTGCAAGGGCCTCACAGAATGTCTCCTGTCATAGAAAAATCGATAGCCCCTTTTTGCCTCTTCATCCCTCCTAAGGACCTCATCCCGAGGAATAGAGCCAGTTGGCTGGAAGACACCCACAGAGGGTAAGGTGGTGCAAATCTGACGTCCTAGCCTCAGCTGTGCCGGGCTAAAACCTGTGGCTTGAATGGGAGTCACCCTATAGGACATGAGGGCCAGGTAGTGCTCAGATTGCTTCAAAATGAGCTTTGTTGTTTGAACTGCCCTTTCAGCCATTCCATTGGCCTGCGGGTAATGTGGACTTGACGTGGAATGTACAAAATCATATTCTCTGATGAAATAACTGAACTCTGTGGAAGCAAACTGCATTCCGTTATCACTCACCAACTCCATTGGTATGCCCCACCGGGAGAACAGTCTCTTGAGATGAATGATAACATTCAGCCACCAGGACTATGGACTTTTGTTGTAACTTTCACCAGCTGAGGCTGTCGAGGCAGTTTTATGAATGCTGCAAGGGAAATAACAGTGATGTCTGCTCCTGTGTCAATCTTAAAGGCAACTTTGGCTCCCATTACAGTAAGAGTAACCTTCCAATCTTCTTCTGAACCCGGTCGTTCAACAACAGACCCTACAAAGGACACTTCTTGACCCTTCTGGTTGCTATCCACCTGCATCTCCTTAATATATTCAGTTTTACACACCACTTCAAAATGGCTCATTCCGTTACATTTTCTACATCTTTTGTCTTTAGCAGGGCATATGACACTCTGATCATGGGCACGGTTGCATCGTGTGCAGCGGGCATGCTGCGCCCATCCGCTTCTGGGCCTATCTGTTGCCCTTGGTCTACCGTCCACACTGTGCCTTTCACTAGCAGCCCTCCTGAACTGCTGCACTTCATCCAGAATACTCTCAGACCTCAGATCAGCACTTTGCTTTTTCACCAGTTCACTCTGGCGGGCCATCCTAATATCTCCATCTAAAGTTAAATCAGCCTCCAACTGTAGCTTCAGTGAGACTTCAGCATCTGCAATTCCTATGACTATTCTGTCTCCGATTTGCTTCTCTTTAGCAACACCAAACTCACAGAATTCAGCTAGTTCATACAGGCTGCGCACAAATGACTCCACAGATTCTCCCACACGCTGGGCACGTTTGTGAAAACAAGCCCTCTCATGAATCACATTTCTTTTGGGCAAAAAGTGGGCACTGAGTTTGTTCATAACTATTTCAAAGTCAAATTCTTCCCCTTCTTGGAAAGTAAAGGTATTGAACACTGGCTCCACATTTTCCCCATAGAGTATAAAAGAGAATTAACTTGTACTTCACCACTTTCCTTGTCCAGCTTGTCCTAAAGCGCTGAAACCACTGACGCCATGTGGGCCAAGCTGCAGGCTTAGAAAAATCAAAAGGCTCAGGTGGGGTAAACTTCGACATCATCATCAATCAGGAAACAGAAGCGCAGGCAAGAACTTCTGACACCATGGCCTCTAGTTATCAACGTGTCTACTTACCTGCCTTCGCCGGCCCCAATACGCCCGCCTAAGCTCGCCTACCATCGCTGCCGCAGACCTGAAAAATCTCGCCAAAGTTATCAATAAAGCTGTCAAAAAGCCGCGCACCAAGTACGGGGCGATGAGCAGCGGACTGTGATAGTTATCACTCATCCGATCTCGCTGCTCTTCGGCTTTTTTACAGCTTTATTGACAAGCTGTCACTAAGCACCCACACTAAACTACACTGTTCTACCCCCTATACCGGCGCCCCCGGAGCCCCCCGCAACTAAATAAAGTTATTAAGCCATAAACTGCCGCTCCTAGACCCCGCCGCAACTCTTATAAATGTATTAACCCCTAAACCGCCGCTCCCGGACCCTGCCGCCACCTACATAATACCTATTAACCCCTATCCTGCCCCCCATACCGCCGCCACCTCTAATAAATGTATTAACCCCTATCCTGCCGATCCCCTAACCCCTAAACCTAAGTCTAACCCTAACCCTAACACCCCCCTAACAAATATTAATTAAATACATCTAAATATTATAACTCTTATTAACTAAATTAATCCTATTTTAAAATAAATACTTACCTTTAAAATAAACCCTAATATAGCTACAATATAAATAATATTTATTTTGTAGCTATTTTAGGATTTATTTTTATTTTAACTAGGTAAAATAGATATTAAATAGTTAATAACTATTTAATAGCTACCTAGTTAAAATAAAGACAAATTTACCTTTAAAATAAAAACTAACCTAAGTTACAATTACACCTAACACTACACTATCATGAAATAAATTATTCCTATTTAAAACTAAATACTTACCTGTAAAATAAACCCTAAGATAGCTACAATATAATTAATAATTACATTGTAGCTATTTTAGGATTTATATTTATTTTACAGGTAACTTTGAATTTATTTTGGCTAATTAGAATAGTTATTAAATAGTTATTAACTATTTCATAACTACCTAGCTAAAAGAAATACAAAATTACCTGTAAAATAAATCCTAACCTAAGTTACAATTAAACCTAACACTACACTATCATTAAATTAATTAAATAAATTACCTACAAATAACTACAATTAAATACAATTAAATAAACTAACTAAAGTACAAAAAATATAAAAACTAAGTTACAAAAAATAAAAAATTAAGTTACAAACATTAAAAAAATATTACAACAATTTTAAGCTACTTACACCTAATCTAAGCCCCCTAATAAAATAACAAAGCCCCCCAAAATAAAAAAATGCCCTACCCTATTCTACATTAAAAAGTTACCAGCTCTATTACCTTACCAGCCCTTAAAAGGGCCTTTTGCGGGGCATGCCCCAAAGAAAACAGCTCTTTTGCCTGTAAAATAAAAATACAACCGCCCCAACATTAAAACCCACCACCCACATACCCCTAATCTAACCCAAACCCTCCTTAAATAAACCTAACACTACCCCCCTGAAGATCATCCTACCTTTAGCCGTCTTCAGCCAGCTGACCACCGATGGAACAGAAGAAGACATCCGGAGCGGCAGAAGTCTTCATCCAAGGGGCGCTGAAGAAGTCTTCCATCCGATTGAAGTCATCATTCAAGGGGCGCTGAAGAAGTCTTCCATCCGATTGAAGTCAACATCCAGGCGGCGTCTTCAATCTTCATCCATCCGGAGCGGAGCCATCTTCAGACGAGCCGACGCGGAGCCATCTTCTTCCACCGACGACTGAACGACGAATGACGGTTCCTTTAAGTGACGTCATCCAAGATGGCGTCCCTCGAATTCCGATTGGCTGATAGGATTCTATCAGCCAATCGGAATTAAGGTAGTTAAAATCTGATTGGCTGATTAAATCAGCCAATCAGATTGAAGTTCAATCCGGAATTCGGAATTCAGATTGAAGTTCAAATCGGAATTCGAGGGACGCCATCTTGGATGACGTCACTTAAAGGAACCGTCATTCATCGTTCAGTCGTCGGTGGAAGAAGATGGCTCCGCGTCGGCTCGTCTGAAGATGGCTCCGCTCCGGATGGATGAAGATTGAAGACGCCGCCTGAATGTTGACTTCAATCGGATGGAAGACTTCTTCAGCGCCCCTTGGATGATGACTTCAATCGGATGGAAGACTTCTTCAGCGCCCCTTGGATGATGACTTCTGCCGCTCCGGATGTCTTCTTCTGTTCCATCGGTGGTCGGCTGGCTGAAGACGGCTAAAGGTAGGATGATCTTCAGGGGGGTAGTGTTAGGTTTATTTAAGGGAGGTTTAGGTTCGATTAGGGGTATGTGGGTGGTGGGTTTTAATGTTGGGGGGGTTGTATTTTTATTTTACAGGCAAAAGAGCTGTTTTCTTTGGGACATGCCCCTCAAAAGGCCCTTTTAAGGGCTGGTAAGGTAACTTTTTAATGTAGAATAGGGTAGGGCATTTTTTTTATTTTGGGGGGCTTTGTTATTTTATTAGGGGGCTTAGATTAGGTGTAAGTAGCTTAAAATTGTTGCAATATTTTTTTAATGTTTGTAACTTAATTTTTTTATTTTTTTGTAACTTAGATTTTTTTTTGTAACTTAGAGTTATTTGTAGGTAATTTATTTAATTAATTTAATGATAGTGTAGTGTTAGGTTTAATTGTAACTTAGGCTAGGATTTATTTTACAGGTAATTTTGTATTTCTTTTAGCTAGGTAGTTATGAAATAGTTAATAACTATTTAATAACTATTCTAACTAGCTAAAATAAATACAAAGTTACCTGTAAAATAAATATAAATCCTAAAATAGCTACATTATAATTATTAATTACATTGTAGCTATCTTAGGGTTTATTTTACAGGTAAGTATTTAGTTTTAAATAGGAATAATTTATTTCATGATAGTGTAGTGTTAGGTGTAATTGTAACTTAGGTTAGTTTTTATTTTACAGGTAAATTTGTCTTTATTTTAACTAGGTAGCTATTAAATAGTTAATAACTATTTAATAGCTATTGTACCTAGTTAAAATAAATTGAAATTTGCCTGTAAAATAAAAATAAATCCTAAGATAGCTACAATATAATTATTATTTATATTGTAGCTATATTAGGGTTTATTTTAAAGGTATTTGTTTTTATATAGGATTAATTTAGTTAATAAGAGTTATAATATTTAGATGTATTTAATTAATATTTAAGTTAGGGGGGTGTTAGGGTTAGGGTTAGACTTAGGTTTAGGGGTTAATAATTTTATTATAGTTGCGGCGGTGTAGGGGGGCAGGATTGGGGTTAATAAATTTATTATAGTGGCGGCGGTGTAGGGGGGGCAGGGTAGTGGTTAATAGGTATTATGTAGGTGGCGGCGGGGTCCGGGAGCGGCGGTTTAGGGGTTAACATATATATTATAGTGGCGGCGGGCTCTGGGAGCGGCGGTTTAGGGGTTAACATATATATTATAGTGGCGGCGGGGTCCGGGAGTGGCGGTTTAGGGGTTAACATATATATTATAGTAGCGGCGGGCTCCGGGAGCGGCGGTTTAGGGGGTAATACATTTATTTAGTTGCGGCGGGGTCTAGGAGTGGCGGTTTAGGGGTTAACATATATATTATAGTAGCGGTGAGGTCAGAGAGCGGCGGTTTAGGGGGTAATACATTTATTTAGTTGCGGCGGTGTAGGGGGGACAGATTAGGGGTGTTTAGACTCGGGGTACATGTTAGGGTGTTAGGTGCAGACATCTCCCATAGAAATCAATGGGATGTCGGGCAGCAGCGAACATGAACTTTCGCTATGGTCAGACTGCCATTGATTCGTATGGGATTGAAAACCAGGTACGCTGGGCCGGAAATGTGCCGAGCGTACCTGCTAGTTTTTTGATAACTAGCAAAAGTAGTCAGATTGTGCCGAACTTGTGTGTGGAACATCTGGAGTGACGTAAGAATCGATCTGTGTCGGACTGAGTCCGGTGGATCGAAGCTTACGTCACAAAATTCTACTTTTGCCGGGCAGCAGGGCTTGATAACTATGGCGAATCTGCCTCGCAACAAATATGCTGCGGAATTCCAGCTTATTTGAGGTTGACGGCTTGATACCAAGAGGCCCATGTCATGAGATGCAGGACACAGCAGAGAGGGTACAACACTATTGTATTGATGAGCATGGAAAATACATTTGGTACCATAGGTCTCACTTAACAACTGCGACAAAGAAAATAACAGACCTAAGCCCCGCCCCCATCCGGTGACATCACTTCCCACTCTCATCACAAGGCCAATTGTGTTGTTGTTCAAAAATTACATTAATTGATTGAAATCTACCTATTGTACACCCCTGATTTACAGCATGGGATTTTTGCATTAGAAAACTCATTTAACCCCTTAATGACCACAGCACTTTTCCATTTTCTGTCCAAGGCTATTTTTACATTTTTGCTGTGTTTGTGTTTAGCTGTAATTTTCTTCTTACTCATTTACTGTACCCACACATATTATATACTGTTTTTCTCGCCATTATATGGACTTTCAAAAGATTCCATTATTTTCATCATATCTTATAATTTGCTATAAAAAATACAAAATATGAGGAAAAAATGGAAAAAAACACACTTTTTCTAACTAACCCCCAAAATCTGTTACACATCTACAACCAACAAAAAACACCCATGCTAAATATTTTCTAAATTTTGTCCTGAGCTTAGAAATACCCAATGTTTACATGTTCTTTGCTTTTTTTGCAAGTTATAGGGCCATACATACAAGTAACACTTTACTATTTCCAAACCACTTTTTTCAAAATTAGCGCTAGTTACATTGGGACACTGATATCTTTCAGGAATCCCTGAATATCCCTTGACATGTATATATTTTTTTTTAGAAGACATCCCAAAGTATTGATCTAGGCTCATTTTGGTATATTTTATGCCACCATTTCACCGGCAAATGTGGTCAAATAAAAAAAATTGTTCACTTTTTCCCAAATTTTTTCCCAAACTTTAGGGTTCTCACTGAAATTATTTACAAACAACTTATGCAATTATGGCATAAATGGTGGTAAATGCTTCTCTGTGATCCCCTTTGTTCATAAATAGCAGACATATATGGCTTTGCTTTTTGGTAATTAGAAGGCCGCTAAATGCCACTGCGCACCACACGTGTATTATGCCCAGCAGTGAAGGGGTTAATTAGGGAGCATGTAGGGAGCTTCTAGGGTTAATTTTACCTTTAGTGTAGTGTAGTAGACAACCCCAAGTATTGATCTAGGACAATTTTGGTTTATTTCATGCCACCATTTCACAGCCAAATGCGATCAAATTGAAAAAAAACGTAACATTTTTCACAATTTTAGGTTTCTCGCTGAAATTATTTACAAACAGCTTGTGCAATTATGGCACAAATGGTTGTAAATGCTTCTCTGTGATCCCCTTTGTTCAGAAATAGCTTTTTGTTAATTAGAAGGCCGCTAAATGCCTCTGCGCACCACACGTGTATTATGCCCAGCAGTGAAGGGGTTAATTATGGAGCTTGTAGGGTTAATTTTAGCTTTAGTGTAGTATAGTAGACAACCCAAAGTATTGATCTAGGTATATTTTATGCCACCATTTCACCGCCAAAAGCGATCAAATAAAAAAAAATGTTCACTTTTTCACAAACTTTTTCAAAAACGTTAGGTTTCTCACTGAAATTATTTGCTAACAGCTTGTGCAATTATAGCACAAATGGTTGTAAATGCTTCTCTGGGATCCCCTTTTTTTCAGAAATAGCAGACATATATGGCTTTGGTGTTGCTTTTTGGTAATTAGAAGGCCGCTAAATGCGCTGCGCATCACATGTGTATTATGGCTAGCAGCGAAAGGGTTAATTAGGTAGTTTGTAGGAAGCTTGCAGGGTTAATTTTAGCTTTAGTGTAGAGATCAGCCTCCCACCTGACACATCACACCCCCTGATCCCTCCTAAACAGCTCCCTTCCCTCCCCCACCCCACAATTGTCCCCACCATCTTAAGTACTAGCAGAAAGTCTGCCAGTACTAAAATAAAAGGTATCTTTGAATTTTTTTTATTTATTTTTTTTAGCATATTTACATATTCTGCTGTGTAGGATCCCCCCTTAGCCCCCAACCTCCCTGATCCCCCCCCCAAACAGCTCTCTAACCCTCCCGTTCTGCCTTATTGAGGGCCTTCTTGGGTACTGGCAGCTGTCTACCAGTACCCAGTTTGCAAAAAACAATAGGCTTTTTATTTTTTTATTTTTTTCTGTAGTGTAGCTTCCCCACCCACAGAACAACCCCTCACCCCCTGACTCATCATTTTTTATAAAACTTATTCCCCCCCTTTTTCCCACTTTTAACACAGGTTTTTCTGTAGTGTAGCGGTGCCCACCCGCTCCCCATGCACGCACGCGCGTCCGTGTGTGCCACCGGCTATCCCCGCCCACGATCCCGCCCCCTCCACATCACAGGGCCCATCGATTGCCACCACCCGCCTCCCACACCGGCTCTCTCTGCATCGGATGGCTAAAACTACACTAGTACTGGGATGTGCATTAAATATGTTAAATTTTGAGTTTAAATGCAGTCAGTCTTATATAAGCTGTTAGGGTTTTATGAGCTAAAGAAAAATTCTATGCTTTTTTAATAGTGAAATCTAAAGCATCTGGTTTTATAGTTCTCATTTTCTGTAAGACATATATATATATATGATACATAGGACTAGCAATTCAAATAGAACTTTTAATTCACACTATATCATAACGTTTTTGAGGATTTAAAACTCAAGCTGTAACAGCAAAGGATTTCCATACTAAAACTGACTGAAAAAAGAACTAGCTAGATAAATCACAGGGATAAAATATGTGCTCTGCAAAGGTGTGTAACACAATTTTTTTTTCCATTCCTAGCAAAAAGAGCGGATTATCATTTATGTATCCATATGTCATGTCCAGATTGCTTGAAACTTAATAAGGAAACAATGAAAGCAGGTTATAATACACTCAGTCATCGGTGCAGAACAAACACAATTGTCTCTTGTACAAAAATATCTAAACTTCATGTTTCATGTTCTCAGACATATATTTTGGGTATACATACGCACATATACATATACTGATTTGCACACACATATATGTATATATATATATATATATATATATATATATATATATTGTGACGGACTCCGTATACAACGACTGGGTATCTCTGCCAAAAGGGCCTGCTTCCACCTCGGAACCTGTAGCTGTATAGCTGGAAAGTGATTATAGCAAGCCGGTGAGTAGTTCCATAAGATTCCGTCTGGGCCTCGGCAAGTCAGGAAGGGGCCAAGCGGGGTAATGATCATTTTTTTCATGTCAATCTTTGTACCACACAAAAGGGTGGGAAACACAATAATCCAAATAGGGAAGGGGTTATCCATGACATATATATATATATATATATATATATATATATTATATATATATATATATATATATATATATATATGTATATATATATACTGTATATATATTCTGTATGCACAAATCAGCCAATAGGATTTAAGCAGTTCTCATCCTATTGGCTGATTTAAAATTTTCAGCCCATAGGAATGCAAGGTACCCCAATATAAAACGGTTACCTTGCATTCAAGCCTCAGTGTACGGCGGACGATCGCATGAAGAGGAGCCTTCACGTTGGATGACTGCGCCGCCGCCAAAGACTGCTCCACGCATCGAAAGACTGCTCCGCTCTTCCGGGAAGACGACAGATGTCATCTACACCTCCGGGATGCCGTCCCCGTGCTGGATGAAGATGTCGGCGCCTGGTTCAAGACTTGTCACCGCCTGGATGAAGATGGATGTCCAGACTTCAGGAACGGTGAGTACATTTTTTGGGTTCAGTGTTATTTCTTTTTTTGGGGTGTTTTTTTTTTGTTAGATTAGCAATTTTTTTTAAAGGGCAGCAAAAGAGCTGATTACCCTTTTATGGGCAATGCCCATACAAATGGCCCTTTAGGGACAATGGGAAGATTAGATTTTTATACTTAGGGCTTTTTTTATTTATTTTGGGGGTTGCATGGGTGGGGGGTTTTACTTTTAAGGGTTAATTTGTATTTCTTTTTAGGTAAAACAGCTGATTGCTTCAGGGCAATGCCCTACAAAAGGGCCTTTCAAGGGCTATTGGTAGTTTAATCTTATAATTGGGGGGTGTTTTTATTTTGGGGAGGCTTTTTTGTTTTCATAGGGGTATAAGATAAGGTTTACATTTTTTTATTTTGGATAATTTTGTTTATTTTTTTATGTAATCTTAGATTTTGTATTTGAATTTAATTGAAACTTAGATTTAATTTTTTTATGTTAGGATTTTTTATTTTAATTTTAGATTAGGATTTTTAATTTTGGTATTTTAATTAATTTATTAGTATAATAGTCTTTTTTGTTTTATGTAATGGGGTTTAACTTAGAGGGTGTTAGGTTAGGGGGCTTAGTGATTAGATTAATACATTGGGCTGTGGGGGATGGCATTTTATGGGTTAATAGGTTAAATAGGTACTTTGGGTTGTGGGGGGATGGTGGATTAGGTGTTAATAGGTTAAACAGGTAGATTGCATTGTGGGGGGATGGCGGATTAGGGGTTTATAGTCTAAATATGTACTTTGCGATGTGGGGAATAGCGGTTTAGGGGTTAATAATGTAATTAGATACTTTGCAATGTGGGGAGATGGCGGTTTAGGGGTTAATAACTTTATTAGATACTTTGAGATATGGGGTTGGCAGATAAGGGGTTGATACATTTATTAGTTATTGCGGTCGGGGGATGGCGGTTGAGAGGTAGATATTGCGCATGCGTTAGGTGGTTGCTTTTATCATAACTGCAAGCGACGGTAAAACATATGCGCCTTACTTGTATGCGTCACCGTATATGTGATCGAATGTAAGTGTAGTGTAAAGTCAGATTACCATAGTAACTAATGAATTTTCATGAAATCCGGCATCGGTGGAAGCGTAAACACAACGCTAACTTACCCCTACATGAAAAGGGCGTCTGCACGCAATCCGCAAACTATTTTAATGGAAACCTTGTACATAGCATATCATGTCCGCCAGACATCGCTGAATGCGGACAACATACGCTGTCCGTATTCAGCATTGCACAAGCAGTTCTAGTGAACTGCTTGTGCAATACCGTCCCCCGAAGATTCACGGCCGCTAGCAGGGGGTGTCAATCAGCCCGATCGTACAGGATCGGGCAGATTGCTGTACGCAGCCTCAGAGGTGGCATATGAGTTAAGGAGCAGTGGTCTATAGACCGCTGCTTCTTAACTCCTGTTTCCGGCGAGCCTAAAGGCTCGCGTGCAAACAGGGTGAATTAACCCAATTCGGCCAATAATAAATTGACCCCTTAGACTTGGCTGATGTGTTATAGCAGCACAACAGATTACGAAGTGTTTACTGTGCCTTTAAATAAGTTGTTTCTTTAAGTGGAGAAAAGCTTAAGAAAAATCTCTTTAAATTTCAGGTGAAAAGGAAGTGTATGTTTGTGTACAATTGGGTCCTGTTACTGGTAGTGACAGCTTCCACGCTAAGAAAATAGCTTATTCAGCACAGACATTTACATTTTCAAAAAACCAAGCACTGTAATACATTTTTGAAAACATTATCTTTTATATAGAATAGAAGCATATTTTAGTATCAAGCCCTTTAAAGATTTAAGACTTTTCTTTCAACCTAGATCCTTATTTCATGTGATATACAATCCAGTGTCATCCTCTAAAAACAAAGTCTCACATAGATTGATGAGTTGTTTGGGACTGATGTTCAGAGTGGCATTTTACTACTTTTATTATTTTAATGACACACTGGGCTAAATTGTGAGTGGCAAACTAACTGTTGCCTGCAAGCGATATCGGGTTTTTGTGCCTGATGGAATTAGCACTTGTGTTACAAACTGAAAGTAAACACAATTGCTAGAGTGCAATCACATTTTATAACATAAATACATTACTAGTGATGTCGCGAACATAAAAATTTGGGTTCGCGAATGGCGAACGCGAACTTCCGCAAAAGATTGCGAACCGGGCGAACCGCCATAGACTTTAATAGGCAGGCGAATTTTAAAACCCACAGAGACTCTTTCTGGCCACAATAGTGATGGAAAAGTTGTTTCAAGGGGACTAACACCTGGACTGTGGCATGCCGGAGGGGGATCCATGGCAAAACTCCCATGGAAAATTACATAGTTGATGCAGAGTCTGGTTTTAATCCATAAAGGGCATAAATCACCTAAAATTCCTAAATTGTTTGGAATAACGTGCTTTAAAACATCAGGTATGATGTTGTATCGATCAGGTAGTGTAAGGGTTACGCACGCTTCACAGTACGCAGTGTAGGTGATATACCTGCCCTGACCATGCTTTGCAGACCAGGTATCAGTGGTCAGATAGACCCTTGCCCCAACACTGTGTGCCAGACATGCCATTATAGCAGACTTGTATGGCTTTGGCGTTGCTTTTTGGTAATTAGAAGGCAGCTTGTAGAGTTAATTTTAGCTTAAGTGTAGTGTAGTAGACAACCCAAAGTATTGATCTAGGCCCATTTTGGTACATTTAATGCCACCATTTCACCGCCAAATGCGATCAAATAAAAAAAAATTGTTCACTTTTTCACAAACTTTAGGTTTCTCACAGAAATTATTTACAAACAACTTATGCAATTATGGCATAAATGGTTGTAAATGCTTCTCTGGGATCCCCTTTGTTCAGAAATAGCAGACTTATATGGCTTTGGCATTGCTTTTTGGTAATTAGAAGGCTGCTAAATGCCACTGCGCACCACACGTGTTTTATGTCCAGCAGTGAAGGGGTTAATTAGGGAGCATGTAGGGAGCTTGTAGAGATAATTTTAGCTTAAGTGTAGTGTAGTAGACAACCCAAAGTATTGATCTAGGCCCATTTTGGTATATTTCATGCCACCATTTCACCGCCAAATGCGATCAAATTTAAAAAAAACAAATTTTTTTGCAATTTTAGGTTTCTCACTGAAATTATTTACAAACAGCTTGTGCAATTATGGCACAAATGGTTGCAAATGTTTCTCTGGGATCCCCTTTGTTCAGAAATAGCAGACATATATGACTTTGGCGTTGCTTTCTGGTAATTAGAAGGCCGCTAAATGCTGCTGTGCATCACACGTGTATTATGGCTAGCAGTGAAGGGGTTAATTAGGTAGTTTGTAGGGAGCTTGCAGGGTTAATTTTAGCTTTAGTGTAGAGATCAGCCTCCCACCTGACACATCAGACCCCCTGATCCCTCCCAAACAGCTCCCTTCCCTCCCCCACCCCACAATTGTCCCCGCCATGTTAAGTACTGGCAGAAAGTGTGCCAGTACTAAAATAAAAGTTTTTTTTTTAAAAAAAAATATTTATTTTAGCATATTTACATATACTGTGGTGTAGCATCCCCCTTAGCCCCCAACCTCCCTGATCCCACCCAAAACAGCTCTCTAACCCTCCCCATCTGCCTTTTTGGCGGCCATCTTGGGTACTGGCAGCTGTCTGCTATTATTTCACAGTCAAAAAAGTGTTGTTTTTTTTTAAAATGTTCACTACTGTTACACCAGATATGAGTGGTGGCACTGGGCAGTTGGGCACAGTATACGCTGTGAGCCTGACACATACGCTGGCAGGCAGGCAACTGCAATTAGATTACACAGGAAATAAAAAAAAAAAAAGCAGACTGATGTTCTAGCCCTAAAAAGGGCTTTTTGGGGTGCTGTCCTTACAGCAGAGATCAGATGAGTCCTTCAGGACTGTAGTGGACACTGAATACACTAGCCTAGCTATCGATTTCTCTATTAAATCAGCAGCAGCTACACTGTCCCTCCTCTCACTAAGAATGCAGCTTCCGAATGAATCTAAAATGGATGCTGTCCAGGAGGTGGGAGGGTCTGGGAGGGAGGGTCTGCTGCTGATTGGCTGTAATGTGTCTTCTGACTGTGAGGTACAGGGTCAAAGTTTACTCAATGATGAGGAATAGGGGGCGGTCCGAACATCGCATATGTTCGCCGTCCGCAGCGAACGCGAACATGCTATGTTCGCCGGGAACTATTCGCCGGCGAACTATTCGCGACATCACTATACATTACAATTCACAGTTACACTCATATAAATACTATGTGATAAAAAATAGTCATATAAATACTAAAAAAGTTATAAGAGTTAAAAGGTATATGGTATATGACAAGGTATTTGACTGCAAAGGGCTAAATTGTATATATACATACATATACATGTCTAAATATGTTTATATATATATATATATATATATATATATGTGTGTGTGTGTGTGTGTGTGTGTGTGTGTGTGTGTACAAATGTATGTGTTTTACTGCATATTTACTGTACATACAGGAATATGTAATTTTTATTGGAAATATATATTCCTATATAAATCTGTATATACCTTTATATCTACTCGTATAGATGAATAGATAGATAGGTGTCTATATATATATATATATATATATATATATATATATATATAAAAAAATTTACATTAACATTATAAGAAATATATAGAAATATTTATTTTATAATACAAAAAAAAAAAAAAAACTATGTGAAAAACAGGAATGTAAAATATTTCTAACATGCTTTGTGTTTTAGGTCTAATGTGGTATAGAGAATTAGTAATCTTAAAGCGCATTCTTGAAACTATTAAAAAACATAAATTATGCTTACCTGATAATTTCATTTCCTTCTGTATGAGGAGAGTCCACGGAATCATTCCTTACTGTTGGGAATACTGAACCTGGCCACCAGGAGGAGGCAAACACACCCCAGTCAAAGGCTTAAATACTCCCTCTACTTCCCTAATATCCCAGTCATTCTGCCAAGGGAACAAGGAACAGTAGGAAAAATATCAGGGTATAAATTGTGCCAGAAAAGAGAAACAAATTTTGATCTGCCCATCGTAGCATACGGGTGGGGGCCATGGACTCTCCTCATACAGAAGGAAATTAAATTATCAGGTAAGCATAATTTAGGTTTTCCTTCTTAATATGAGGAGAGTCCACGGCATCATTCTTTACTGTTGGGAAAACTATACCTAAGCTCTAGAGGACACTGAATGATAACGAGAGGGGTAAAAGAGAGCTACATCAAAAAAGACAATTATGCTAATATTTTCAATAAAAAGAGACTAGGTGATATATTAGATCCAGAGAAGCTAATATACATTTAGCTATGAGTAATAGTATGCTTAGTCCCAATAGTATGACAGGTAAGTATAGTATCTTTCCTCCACTTGACGGTGCAAATAATGCATAGCGGTTCAGCAGATGTACTGCATTGAATCTCACTCCTCCATATGTCTTGAGCTATAGAGCGTGGTGATGGGACAACTTCTGTCGGCGAAGCTCATCAGGCGAGGAAGCCCCCAAGACTCGTCAGCAGGAAATGTCCCAAAGAAGAACCAGCTCCAAAATGTCACCACAGTTGGCGTGATGATTCTGCGTCAGTTCCAGAAACACTGACGTCAGTGAGTATCCATGCCTGCCATAGGCTCAAGAGGAGGGGATGGTTTGTTTGTAACCGGCAGATAGCACCAACAGGAGTGGAGAGAACGGAGGGCTCTAGGTAGCTCTGGCGGTACTTCCTTCTGCTGTATTGATACAATGATTCAGAGCAAAAAAGCCACACTGAGCCCAAGCTTGATGCTGAAGAAAAGTTATTTTATTCCAAGTGGTAGAAAGGGAACAAACAGACAAACACCTAATGCTTTTTCGCGCATGCTCACATGCACTTCATCAGAGGCTAATGATTCTAGGAACGTGGAGATCTTTAAAGGGCGGTGTGGCCAATCAATGCTGTTAATTTGATATCCAATCAGATATGTGACAGCTAAAGTAAGACGGCCAATCCACTCTTCAGTTCTCCACACTGCTAAGAGGATCTAGTAGTTAAATAATGAGCACATGATTCATTTGGGGGGCGGAGCCAATAGCTGAAGCAACTAGACACATATTCTTACAGCTCCTCCGCATGAGGAAGGAATTGATGCGGTGAAGTTCTTTTTGGATAAAGAACCCGACATACCATCAGAACAAAATGAGTTCATATTGGAAAGCATCCGATACATTCTAACACATAATTTCTTCAGTAATGATGGCAAATTCTATCGTCAAACTTGTGGGACAGCCATGGGGACCAGGTTCGCGCCAAGTTACGCGAATCTCTATATGGGAAAATGGGAGCAAATTTTCTGGGACTCCTGTCCAGCAGGCGCGGACCTGGTCCTATATCGGCGTTATATAGATGACATCATCATAATCTGGAAGGGCACTTTGGAAGATCTGGTATATACCATCGAAATTATGAATAAAAATCATGTAAATCTAAAGTTTACATATGAATGCAGCCAAACAGCCTTGACATTCCTGGACCTAAGAATAGAGGTAATAGGAGGGAGATTAGAAACTTCTACCCACTTTAAGGAAGTGGACAGTAACAATTATGTCCATAAAAAAAGCTGCCACCTAAATAGGTGGAAGAACAACATCCCAAAAGGACAGCTGTTACGGATGAAAAAGAACTGCTCTGATCCTCTTAAGTGGGAAGAACAAGCTTCAACAATCAAGGAAAAGTTTATAGAGAGAGGCTATGATGAGAAAATGCTGGATGAGAAACTGGACGAAGTAAGGAAAATAGAAAGAAAAGAACTCACCAGATATAAAGAAAAGGTGAAGGACAAATACTCTGAAGGCGATTTCAACATAGCAATGATAACAGAATACAGTGAGAATAAACACATCGTAGAGAATATATTTCGAAAACACTGGGCGCTGTTAAAAGACGATGACGTCTTAGGAGATAAACTGCCAGAAAATCCTAGATTCATATATAGGAAAACAAAAAATCTGAAGACTAGACTGGCACCTAGCCTCCAAAAGAAAGTATCTGGAGGAACAATGGACGTGTTTGGAAATAAGGTGAAAGGATTCTACCCTTGCCATACATGCAAAGCCTGCAAGTGTGGGTCCAAAACAACTAAATTCAGCTCCCATAACACCAAGGAGGAGTTTAAAATACAAGATCTGATACGATGCAAAGATAAAGGAGTGATCTACCTACTACAATGCCCATGTGGGCTGCAATACGTAGGACAAACGTCCAGGGTCCTAAGGGATAGGATCCGGGAACACCTGCTGATGATCGAAAAACTAAACACAGATACGCCACTTTACCAGCACTTTGCGACCAAACATCATGGAAACATCAACGCATTAAGATATATAGGAATCCAAAAAGTTGCCAAAAATTGGAGAGGCGGTAACTTCGAAAAACTATTACTAACTAATGAATCCAAATGGATATTCCTAATGGATTGTCTATATCCAAATGGTCTCAATAATAAAGAAGACCTTTCCCATTTACTTAATTAGCTTGTAAAAATACAAATATCTGGTAGAAGCAAATGGCATATCGGGGTAATTTATACAAAAAACATGTACCTCCAAGAAAAGCAAGATTCAAATTTTATGAAGAAAAGAAAAACTACCATATCTATCTCTCCCAGTTGAAACACCCACCTCTCTCTATTTCAGTTCACATGAAAAATACCCATCACTCCTAGCTTTCTGAGAACATTTTATATATATAAAGATATCTAGCCTAGCTCCTTGGAGTAGTCCATAAGAAAAATAAGATAGATGTATACTTATGAACCAATATTGGGACACCCTCCCTCCCTACCTTTTGGCTACTCTACACCAATTTAAAGAAAATCACTAATTGAACTAATCTATATAGAGCAGTGGAATCTAAAAATATGGATTAGGTTCAGCAAAATATGCTCGCACATTTGAACAAATTATAAGCCAGTAAAGTGTCTGAAGAAATTCATATAGTGATGAAAATATATATTCCTCTCTTTCTCTCTCTTTTGAACTCATATGGACATATATATATTCCCCCATTAGGAAATAGTATAAACCAACACTAGACACCAGCTAAACATCACCTTAATTAGAGAAAGTGAATGTATTATTCACCCGATAAAATATAACTAGGGTGTATGTTCAACGACCTTTAATGATAAATAATGCCACAAACATGCTTAATTTAACACTCATCTAATCCATTGGGCTGTTGCTAAAGTGGTGCCCTCCCTATAGAGATGATATACACAAATATTCTGATACATAGGTATTTGGATACATCCGGGTACATATTGGATTATCTTCCAAACCTCATTTCAAAAGAATCTCCCTGAGAAATCCCCCTATCAGTGATAACAAAATGCCCCCAGCAGCGATACCAGTAATATCACTTACTGCACTATAGAACACTAAAAAGGAGTCTTGGATGTTAACTATTCAATTGAGCTTTAACATCTATGTGTAACACAAGAAAATGTTTGCAAATACACGGAACTTGCAAAAAACGATATAGTTTGATTGAAAACGGGTCTAACAGGAGTTTAATATACTTAATTACGAATCCATATAGTAACAAAGAAGTGAACATATATATGTATACCACCAAGTTGTGAACTAGCTCACTCCGCTCCTCCTTTAAATGTATCAAGAAGCTCGCGATATTTTAATTATTGATACATGTATGAAAATGAACCCTCTAAAACCAAAAGGGAAAATTACAATTAAATCTTGTACTACGAGTCAAATAAGACTCAAAGGTATTATATACAGATCAAATAAAGATGGATAGATAAAATTGGATTAAGATCTATCATAAAACCCTATAAAATGGGGGGAATAATGTTGAATGTCTATTGCAAACAAATTGAGCTGATCAGTAATAATGACATTGCATGTCATCTACCATGTATACAAAGTTCAGGCACATACCCCCAGAGGTGACCAATAAGAATAAGGTTTCGGAATACACTGTACGTTACCTATCTACACAGTATCCAGAAACACGCCCCTGGGGAGGAATAATGAATAAATGTGACCAATGAGAATAGAGCTCTGAAACAGACCCTCTGAATCCAACCAATAGGAATAGGACATTTGCACACACCCCCTGTCACACACTTTTATATACGATAAGACAAAGCGATACTATGAGATACAGGCAGATTAAGCTCAAATATATAAAAACAGCACTATATAACTCTAATAGATGAGCGAATACCTGGCCGTTACAAAGGGCTGTCACTCCTTCTAGAGATAGAACTACATAGAGATTAACTATATAGATAACGGATAAACGACCATGTACAAGAGAATAACCAAAAACATGAGTCGGAACATTTATTCTGAATTTAGTATCAATAAGTACATTTGTTTTGTTTTTTGGGATAAACGATCATGTATAAGAGAATAACCAAAGAATAACCAAAAACATGAGTCTGAACATTTGGTCTGAATTTAGTATCGATAAGTTTATTTTGTTTTTTCGGCAAAGTCTACGTGCCGATAATGTGTAAACAAATTCTAAATGCAAACCGGAAGTTGTTAGATACAACAACTCCTATGCAAACCGGAAGTTGTCAGATACGAAAAATCCGGAAGAACACCGGAGTAAATTATAAGTACATACACCAAAAATTGAGATTGATTGTCATAAAGGCACATTAGAATACATAATATAATATAAAATAAAGGTGACAGTTTTTAAAAAAAACGAACATTTCTATCATCTTAATCACCCTGACGAAACAGGAAGTACTAAGCAATCACTTCCGGGATGCATCTAGAACACAGGTATAAAAGATCACCAAAATCTATATTATCCAGTCTTGATAAAGGTCTAGCACAGACCGAAACGCGTCGACTGGTGAGTCTTACTCCTTTTATTCTACTTGAGAAATTACGCTCTGCACTATTGTGTGTTTGTTTTATTTTTAGGTGGGATTTGGGTCAGCCGGGCCCCGGATGAAACTTTGATCTATCATCATTTTCCGGTACTGCTAAGGTTGCAGGATTATATTTACCTATTCACAGGATTGACTTGTTTTGTTCATATTTTACTGCTAAGGTTGCAGGATTATATTTTTCTATTCACAGGATTGACTTGTTGCTTATATTTTACAGTGGCCACTGATTTTTTAGCTTTGGTTTTTCATTTTGTGTTTTATTACCAGCACTTTTTGGAGTGAACACCGCAATTTGGATTTAACACTATCATTTGGAGGACTATTTTTGTGTTTTTTGTTTATGTCTTAGCCTATGTCTTTGTTTCCACATCTGCAACGCCTTGCTTATACAAGTTTTGTTTGAATATTTACATTGGAATGTTTATTACCTACATCAATATTTTATTCAAGCTGTAATACCACTGCTACTTCCCAACAACACAATCACATCGTTCATCGTTTTTTATCATTTTTTGTTTAATGCTTATATAGAAGGATTTGGTATCCTCTAGCACCTTTTTTTGCACTTAAAGCACTACTCACATATTGAGGGAATCTACCGCATTAACAGTAACTAAGACACATAACATCTAGGAAGGCGACCGCCACACCAAGAGCTACTGGGACACCAGTCTAGATAGGTCTGTACCAGTTACCCACAAGAGAATCATCAGTGATTATTTTATAATTTTGTTTATAGATTACCTAGAGATACAGGGAAACCAGTATAGATAGGTCTGCACTAGTGACCTACAAGAGAATCATCAGTGACTCTTTTATTGTTTGAAGAATTTTATTGTTTGAAGAATTTTAAGGTGTTTTTATGATGTAACATGGATCCATGTTTATAACGAATTAAAGTGTAATTTTTATTTTTAAGTGAATCTGTTTTATCACTATTGTTCAGACCCGGCCTTTCAGGCGCTTTGGTTCCAACTCTTTTCTACTTTAGTTACCCTATTGGCTACTAGGAGCCAATATCCAGAGCTAGGGTCCTTAAGGCAGGCGCTCAGTGTACCATCTACTATTACTGGTAGAAAGGGAACAAACAGACAAACACCTAATGCGTTTTCGCGCATGCTCACATGCACTTCATCAGAGGCTAATGATTCTAGGAAAGTGGAGATCTTTAAAGGGCGGTGTGGCCAATCAATGCTGTTAATTTGATATCCAATCAGATATGTGACAGCTAAAGTAAGACGGCCAATCCACTCTTCAGTTCTCCACACTGCTAAGAGGATCTAGTCGTTAAATAATGAGCACATGATTCATTTGGGGGGCGGAGCCAATAGCTGAAGCAACTAGACGCATATTCTTACAGCTCCTCAACTAAGACCAAATTTAATATATATTTATGGGGAAGAAATGCGTTATTTTGGTATATCAATAGCCAACAACTAATCTCTGACTAAGGATCACCTTAAGAAGTACTCTACGGTTAATCTACTCTATTGTGGCATCAAACGGAGAGGGCCTGTATGCTTTAGGTGGTGAGATACACAGTCCTGGCCCACTGTAGCCGTCTTACTCCGAACAAAGCCGAACAAAGCCAAAACTATATAGCATCTGAATATGGATGAGATACGGATGCTTCTCTCTGAGATAGCACTTAAGATGCAAAATAACTTTCATGAACTAGCGCATATACTTAGAGAACCATGTGCTTTGAAGAATGACACTATAAACAAGATGGCGGAGGGCAGAGCCGATTTGCTACAGACACACTCTGCAAAAGTTGCTCCTCACATGGTTACTAAAAAGAAGATCCACTGGTTGCAGCTTGGGAGAGGAGACATATCTTTAAACCCTGCATTATCTACATGTGAATCGAGTAGCGGTCTTACTAAAAACAGCTGCAGTATGTTCACACAGCGGAGCGGTTATGATTTGAAACCCTGCCCTCCAGATACTGACATCACTGCAACCGTCCTCCTGAAGCAAGATAGGGTGCATGACGGCGCTGATGCTGACAAAAGCCAGCCACGATTCTTTGAGAGAGTCTATCAGGATCCCCTAAGAGACAACCCATACCTGTATGATTTCACCGGAGACAAAGTTCCTGACCAAGCACCCTTGTTGCTAGCATATAATATCGGGTACAAGCTGTACAAATGCAGTGTGGGTTATTCCAGATCAGCGGTTGCCGTCCCGTCGGTGGTGGAGCCATATGTGGGGAAGGTTGGTATGCCTGGAGGGTCTACCGCTGCAGTTCCCCCTTGGGGATTATTTCTTTCGGATCTCACAGACCACATCGTGACTGGCAAAGACTTATCCCTTACAGGCTGGACATTGGGTCTATATAAACTGGCGAACACTTGCAGCTTATTTATCTTAGGTGGCATTGGTGGTCGCAGGGCTGGGGTCGGCTAGTCATGAGAGCTGCACTCTGTAGTATTCTCTTTTCTAATGTCTCACAGATAATGCTGCAGTCAAATTAAAGAGAACATTGTAACTTGATGATGGCGGCTAGCAGCCTGAAAAATGCCCTCCTTCTTACTGTATGCTATTATTTGTATATATGTCTTATATTGTCAGAGGGGGTTTAAAATGTCCTGGCCCTATAAGTCATTAGATATCTACTTGTTCAAGCTCCTTGTTCCTTCCTGCATTATCTACTAGACTGCCTAATGCTAAACTGCCTCACTTATACCTATTATGAGGACTTAAAAAGGTCAATGCTTATGAATACTCGGCTATCATTATACCGCACTATGTATTTATGTTTTTGCATATCGCTAGATTATTGCACTTTTTGAAGATCTTAGTCTCGCTAAAAGTTGGGGTATCCCTGCTTCTTGGAGAACTAATTATCTTCAACAGAAATTATTAGGTGTTATAATGATAATCTAAAAGAAAACTGGTTAATATGGTAATAAAGTTGTTTAACTCAAGGGTTTGTTGTTATTGGTCCGGTATTAACTGTATATCCCTAAAGCACTTTTACCTCAAATTTCCCTATGGCTATGTCCAGATTGCAATAAGTTCCTTAAATGTTTTTTCATAAGTATTAATTTGTTATTAGGAGGGGAGTAGGTGGAAACACAGGTTAACCTTCAGGCTCTACCAGCAAACCTCCTAGTGAGCCCTTTTATGTTTCAGCCATAGACATGGTATCTCCTGTAGGCTCATACCTAATAACAATAAAGTATTCAAATACTACCTATACTTTACTCTTCTAAGGCACATTTCATGCTTATATATCTGTCATAGATGTTGGGTTATATTTTATCGCACATTATTCTATCCCGCATTGTGTAGATTATACCAGGAAGCCCACAATGATATATATTTTGCATTATTGATATACACTACCTTCATTGGGTTTCTACATTAAAGTATAGGACTATATTTGGCTAGCTAGGAGGGATTTCATAGTCATTTAGGATGCATGTACAATTAACTACTTCTAGCTAAGACACACAACAAAATAATCTCTTCTTCACTGACTCTTGACCAAGCCAAAGTTAAATCGGGTTTGTTTAAATTAACTAATATGGTCTTATAGTTGTAGAAGGCACCCTAAATGTCGATTTAATACTCTGAGGAATGGGGAACCTTACCCTGTCTCATGAACCTAACACATGTTCTCCTGTTATAAGAGTTTAGAAACTTCAGCTGTGTAATCCGAGTTAACCAATTGATTTTTATTTTATTTTCCTCTCTTTTTCTTGATGTTTATGTTTGATGTAATTTTGCAGTAATCTGTTCCACCAAGTTTTAATTTATATATATATATGTTATTTTTAAATGTGGTACTAAGTTATGCAGGAGGTTGGTTTGAAGTGCAGTCCATGTATGTATCCCCCTATAGTGGTATTATTATGCATTGTCACCCTCTGCTTCAGAGCTTATATAGAGGATAGATGATCTGTCTTTGTCATTTAAGGTTTGTGCAGGTTAGAACTCGTAACCCTCACTATACCCTTATATGGTACTCTAATGGTGCCCATTGCCTATCACGCCAAAACACCCAACTCGTGTTTAAACTTAGCTCCTTGATAAGACCTATTTCTTTGGTTATTAGGGTGACATGAGATGCTTAAAATGAATCTTTAAGCTACCTACACACATACCAGCTTAATCGAAATATAATTGTACTTTTTATATGCATTTCTTCTAAGGGCTAGATAGGAGTAATCTTTGCATACCATTACCATCATATGCTAATAATATATCCACGGGTTAAGCTATTATATCAGGCAGTGAGTACATGTTGTTCTGTATAGATACTGTTCTGCACCGATAATTCTTTTAACTGTGTACTATAGCAGGTATCTTTTGTCTACCCCTCATATTTTTCCATTTTAATTTTAAATAAATCATTTCATCAGGGCCACCTTTTCCCTTTAAGTCTAGTAGCCAGCTTAATAGGCATTTATTATTATGGTTTATTGATATATGCTGACTTTGCTTTCAAGTACGTTCCACAACTATCCATTTAGTCAGCTCAGGCACTTTGCAAATAGCCCAAACCACTTCTGATGTTTTATTAAATTAGAAGAGATTTCATAGAAGAGGTATAGACTAGCTTAGCTTCGGTAAGAGATACTATATTATGTGATACCTCCTACTTAACCTGTTCCCTTTTCCTCTTGACCCCTGACTGTGTCTGCACAACAAGCTATATAATGCTGATACAATAGTTATCTCTAAGTTGCTCCATTCACCATCTATCTTTTCCTAATTTATTTCAGGGGAAATAACTTCAAAACAGTCATCCTCCCCCGCCTAGTTTTGTGGCCTATGTTGGTGCAAAGGTCTACATGCCCCACGTATCTAACGCTAAATTACGCCCAAGATTTTCCCTTAATGTTTTGGTTTATGCCCCATCTAAGATACATTTACATATATATATGCACAGCATAAATCCCTTCATAGCATATTTTCATTTATATACTTATAAATCTCAAGATTCCTAAATGTTATATGGTTCTCACTGTTGTCTGGCCCTATAATAACCCCTTTGATAACTGCTCTAGGTGTCTAGTCACACTCCTCATAATACTTTGCTATATGGCTCCGCCCTCCCTCCCCCTCCACTACCACCCCCCCTCCCCACTACCTCCTTTACCTCTTCTGTCATTTACTTATAATACATTCTAGTTCAACAATGTATATTTTAAGCGGTGCTTACCCGCTGATTGTTATTGGACATCTTGAAATCCCCTCCCCCTTCTTACTATGCACCCATTTATTTTTTTTATTTGAAGCTCATAAAGAGCTGCTCATCTGGCTAACAATTGTGTCTCGGATTCTTAGATCATCTGGCCTTGGAATTCGGCCCCTAACTAGTCAGCCTAATGCTAGTATATTGTAAAAATGAGGTCTCATTAGCCTATCGGCTGTTTATCCTATAATAATTGGTATATTTTCCTTTATACTATTGTTATATATTCTTGTTTTGCTTTCCTTTTTTCTGCTGATAAAAGGCGATAAATGTTTCTTTGTTTGTTGTATAAAACCACAATAAAAAATTATTATATATAAAAAAAAATTAATGAGCACATAAGTTCAAAATATACAGATATACAATACAACGAATAAATATTTTTGTTACAAATCTGTGTATGTTGGTTACAATGACTTGCTCCAATTAGCTCTCGGACAAGGGCAGCAAATGGATTATATATACCACACGGAATAATAAAATAATAGCAAGGCAAATATTCTAAAAGTTTGCTTTAGATCAAGAAACAAGTATATATAAGCATTACATACATAATAAACTAAGAGAACAAAAATAAAAATAAAGATAAGAATAAATATGCTCAAAAAAGGACTAAAATAAGTACATGTATTTAAAAAAACATACAAAATAAATGAGAACATGTAAAAAACATAATATCTCCAAATTTAATAGAACAATCAAGAAAAACAATATATATAAAGAATTAGTATTAAAAAGAATTAGTATTAACTATTCAAGAATTGAACATTGGGCACAACTAATCCTGAGTCAGTAGTACCGCTTAGCACAGGGTTTCCAGGAAATAGCCTAGTTAATTCCTACAAGATATGATAATATAGTTGAGTAGTGATTGATCTAAAAATAAATTATGCTATAAAGCCTGATGAAACGACTATATGTTGAGAAACGCGTTGCTGGACGCATGTTTTTATCTGTTTATACTCAATAAATATATCCTTGAGTATATCACACCTGCCTGATATCTATTATTGTTGCCGCTGGTGCAATTTAGTTTTGTTCCTGATTTCTCTTCGGAGGTCCGCTGTGCCGAGTTTCCATCAACTCCATTGGCTCCCCTGCTGGGTCGACTCTGACGCTGTCTGCTGAGTGACGTTTGCCTATAGCGTATTGAGCTTACGCTTGTCTGACGGGCGACTTCTGGTTCCGTCCTGCTTGTTTGGGTACACGTTTGTACTGCCTCTCTTGTGAGTAATACTCTGTGGGGGGTCCGCTGTTTTTGTTCTCCTCTGTTGCTCAAGACGATACTTGTCCCATGAGGCGCCTCTTCTCTCTGTCATCCACAGGTTCCCGACAGGTAAAAATGAGAAGTGCTTTTAAAGGAGAAAGATGTGCATCTATCTAACAGTGAACACACACAGAGAAATGTAATGGCGCTAACTCTCTTAGGAACAATGAATAAAGTTTATGAATAGAGGATAAATGAAAAGAAATGACACACTAATATATACCACCTATAAAATGGAATAGCCAAAGGGTAATAGGGATTACCCAAGAATATGGAGTCAAATCTATGAGCAATATATAAAAAAACTTATAAATATATATATATGTATATTACCACCTCCGGATGAAGTAATGTAAAAACCCACTTGAGACCTCTGCTGCTTGTTTGCCAAATGTATCCTTCGTACCGCTTGTAGTAGAGCAGGAACTTTCCAACTGAAAGAAAAAAGCGCAAACAGGACTCAAGTGCAATAATAAACACAGTGGCACCAGCGCTCTAAAATTTCACACTTACAATGTTTATTATTAAAAATAGCATTTCAAAACATCAAAACACGACTTTCGTCCTCAATATTCAAAATTTCAGAAACACTCTCCCTTCTGTGATAATACAGTTCGTTTTCCGTGTCCGCCGGAACTTAGAAAGTTTTAGGGGGAGGTTTGCTGTGCAAAATCCGGAAGCCCTGTGAGCGTATTCCTCTTAGGACTAGGGACTACGGATCCTCAGAAAGGTCACAACTCCTCTGCAAATACACCAACGCGTTTCATCTGCTATCGTGCAGACTTCCTCAGGGAGAATAATAAGATCACGATACCTATTATTCTCCCTGAGGAAGTCTGCACGATAGCAGATGAAACGCGTTGGTGTATTTGCAGAGGAGTTGTGACCTTTCTGAGGATCCGTAGTCCCTAGTCCTAAGAGGAATACGCTCACAGGGCTTCCGGATTTTGCACAGCAAACCTCCCCCTAAAACTTTCTAAGTTCCGGCGGACACGGAAAACGAACTGTATTATCACAGAAGGGAGAGTGTTTCTGAAATTTTGAATATTGAGGACGAAAGTCGTGTTTTGATGTTTTGAAATGCTATTTTTAATAATAAACATTGTAAGTGTGAAATTTTAGAGCGCTGGTGCCACTGTGTTTATTATTGCACTTGAGTCCTGTTTGCGCTTTTTTCTTTCAGTTGGAAAGTATCTAACAGTGAATCAGTGTGCGTAACTGTCTCAGATTCTAAGGTGATAAGATTAGTAAGATCTACCAATTCAGGATACTTTAAACCCACCGACGCAGGGACAAAGGCCGAGGTGCCCGCATTGGTGGGTTCAGCATCCCGGGTATGGAAGAAGTTTTTAAAAAAAAAAATTTGGACAAATTTATTTGTGTCCATAAGTGTATTAATCAAATCAAAGTTGTGAGCTGGTGCATATGACAGACCTTTATTAAGTAAATCAAGTTCAAAATTGGTGAGTCTATACACAGAGAGGTTAATTACCCCTATTTCTTTGTGGGTTTTCTTACTCTGCTGGGGTAACAAAAAGAAGTGCCCCCTTGTTTTGGGGTGCTTGTCTTTTGAGGTTGTTTCACAAGAGCTTTTAAAATTTTCCTACTGGCATTAATATCAATACTGCTTGGATTGGTTGCTGAAATATTAGGCAATACTTCATCATCAGTAGATTGAGGATTGGATTCATCCTGATTGTCTGTGTCTATACAAGAAAAAGTAACTCACCTTGGAGTACTATTCTTATTATCTTTTTTGTTTCTTAGACATGTTTTGTCTTGACATGCCTGTAGACCTATTGGGTTGAATTTTTTGCCAAGAATAAAGGTCTAATTCGTAATCTTTTACATCTCTATGGTATTTTTGCACTTTTCTAACTGAAAGTACTGAGTCTAGGTTATCCATTGTTTCATCTAACTGTTTTTTATAATCAATAAAAGAGAGGCTGACCCTAATCTGAGGGCACCACAGCCTGTAAAACCTTTCTCCCAAAAGCTGCTTCGGCCAAAGCAAAAACGTCAAACTTGTAGAATTTTGAAAAAGTATGTAAGGAGGACAAATCTGATCCATAGAGGGCTCGTTCTTAAAGGTCCAAGAGGAAGCCATCGCTCTAGTGGAATGAGCCATAATCCTTTGAGGAGGTCTAAGTCCCACTGACTCGTAAGCTAAGAATATAACATTACTCAACCAAAAAGATAAGGAAGTGGAAGAAGCCTTTAGACCCTTAGGCTTCCCAAAGAAGATAACAAACAAGGAAGAAGTTTGCTTGAAATCCTTAGTAGCTTGAAGATAAAACTTCAAAGCTCGAACCACATCCAGATTATGAAGTAAATGTTCCTTCTAAGAAGGAGGATTAGGACATAAGGAAGGAATCACAATCTCCTGATTGATGTTACGATCAGACACCACCTTAGGTAGAAAATCCAAGTGGGTACGTAGGACAGCCTTATCGGTGTGGAACACCAGATAAGGAGGATCACATTACAAGGCAGCTATTTCAGAAACTCTGCGTGCCGACGCAATAGCTAATAGAAAAAGAACCTTCCAGGACAACAATTTAATGTCAATCGAATGCATAGGCTCACACGGAGCCCGTTGCAAAAACTTAAGAACAAGATTCAAACTGAAAGGTGGAGCATTAGATCTAAACACAGGTCTGATCCTATTTAGAGACGTAATGAAAGATTGCATATCAGGGAGCTCTGCAAGCCTCTTGTGCAGTAAAACAGAAAGGGCTGAAATCTGTCCCCTCAGGGAACTGGCAGAAAGGCCCTTCTCCAGACCCTCCTGGAGAAAGGAAAGAATCCTGGCAGCCTTAACCTTATGCCAGGCTAAACCATGCTCTTCACACCAGAAGTAAGCTCTCCACACCTTATGATAGATGCGACGAGTAACAGGCTTACAAGTCTGAATGAGAGTGTCAATAACTCTCTCAGAGAAACGTCTCTTGGCTAGGACTAAGCGTTCAATCTCCACGCAGTCAGCCTCAGAAAATATAGATTTTGAAGAAAAAAAGGACCCTGTTCCAGCAGATCCCTGTGACAAGGTAACCTCCACGGAGAAGATGAGGACATCCCCAACAGGTCCGCGAACCACATCCTTCGCAGCCAAGATGGAGCAATCAGTATCACGGATGCCTGCACCTACATGATGGGGGCCACTACATGAGGAAGTGGTAATGGCGGGAAAATGTAAATTAGATTGAACCTCCAAGTCACTGCTAATGCATCTATTAGCTCCACATGAGGATCCCTGGACCGCGACCCATATCTGGGTAGCTTGAAATTGAGCCTGGACACCATGAGATCTATCTCCGGCATCACCCATTTGTTGCAAATCTCTGTAAACACCTCGGGATGGAGAGACCATTCCCCTGGATGAAAGTATTGTCTGCTGAAGAAATCCGCTTCCCAGTTGTCCACACCCCGAATGTGGATCGCTGATAGTGAGCAGTTGTGGGCCTCTGCCCACTCCAGAATCCGATATACTTCCCTCATTGCTAGGGAGCTCCTCATTCCCCCCTGATGGTTGATGTAAGCCACCAAGGTTATGTTGACTGATTGGAATCTGATAAACTGTGAAGAACCCAGAAGAGGCCAAGCCTTCAGAGCATTGAAGATTACTTGAAGTTTCAGAATGTTGATTGGGAGAAGGGATTCCTCTCAAGTCCACAATCTCCCAGGATGGTCTCAAGAAGGATGTCCCTCTCTCGACCGGTTGTCCAGAGAAATCTGTTGAGACAGATCAGAATGATCACCGTTCCACTTTCTCAGCATGCACAGCTGAAGAGGTCTGAGATGGAATCTGGCAAAAGGAATGATGTCCATGCTGGACACCATGAGACCAATCACCTCCATACACTGAGCCACAGAGGGCCTTAAAGTGAAAGTACATTTTTAACATGTTCAACACATCTATCTATTATTTATAATTAATATTTATGTTTCGCTATGTTTTTTTTTTATTTCGTTCAAATCATACTTTATATTTTATTACTTTAATTTCCCTACCATTATCCTCGTCGCTCCTCCCACCCTCCTCTTCCGGTATTTTATATCCATTACGTATAGAGAGGTCACACCCGCTCTATACATAGTCCAAATGAGTGTTCACGATACATGAAAAGATTGCGCATGCGCGAATCGCCGATCCGGACTCCAATGCGCATGCGATTTTATCCAGAGTAAATTTTCAACGCGCATGCGTCAAACTATTTTGCAACATAGCATTCAATGAATACTTACTAATTAAAAGCAAGTAGTTTTTTACTATCGCTAATAATAAGCTCTTAGATATTGCCTGGGAGCAGCCGTCTCAAATGATTACTTTTGCGGCTGAAAAAGAAAAGTAGCTGTGCGCATGCGCGAATTGTGCACGCGCGGCGGATACAATCTAGTTTTGCATAGATTTCGCGCATGCACACTTGATTGTATCGTAGTATGACGTAGCTTCACGGCCGCCGATCAGCCAGAAAGTCAATTGGTGGATAAAGAAAATGTGACCAGGAAGTTCATTATGTTTTGAAAAATGGGTTGAATTGAAAATAACAAAATTATTAGTTTATATGCGCGAAAAAGGTATTTATATATTACTGTGAAAAAACTGATGAATGAAAGTCATATTATTTTGATGTTGCCTAGATAAATGTGCATAGCTGACCAAGGAACTTTACTTTTACTTTAAGTAGGTCTGAAGGGCAAGACAAGCAGAAGTTAGCTTGTAACGTCTCTGGTCTGTAAGGAATATCCTCATGGATATGGAGTCTATTACAGTACCCAGGAATTCCACCCTGTACTGGGAATAAGATAACTCTTTTCTAAGTTTATCTTCCAACCATGAGATTGCAGAAGAAACAGAAGAGATTTCTAATGGTCCTCTGCCAGACGACAGGATCGTGCTTGAACCAGAATATCGTCCAAGTATGGAGCTACTGCTATACCTCTGGTTCTGGCCACTGCAAGCAGAGCCCCTAGAACCTTCGTAAAAACTCTTGGAGCAGTAGCTAGACCAGGAATGCAAACCTTAGGAACCTGAAGTGTTCCTTGTGGATTGAAACGTGAAGGTAAGCAACCTTCAGATCTATAGTGGTCATGAATTGTCCTTCCTGAACTATGGAAAGGACAGACCTTATCGTCTCCATCTTGAACGAGGGGACAGATAGGAATTTGTTTAAGCACTTTAGGTGCAGAATCGGGCGGAAAGTGCCCTCCTTCTTTGGAACCACAAAAAGGTTTGAATAGTATACCAAACCTCTTTTTGCAAGAGGTACCGGGACAATGACTCCTAGGGAGGAGAGATCCCTCACGCACTCCAGAAAGGCTTCTCTCTTTTCTGGCCTGGAAGACAGGTTTGATAGGAGAAATCTGCCCCTGGGTGGATGAGAAACCTATCTTGTATCCCTGAGCGATGACCTCCAGGACCCACGGGTCTTGTACGTCCCCAAACCAAGCGTCCAAGAGGAGCAACAGTCTGCCCCCTATATGATCCAGAACCGGATCGGGGACTGCCCCTTCATGCTGACTTTGTCTCAGCAGGCTTCTTGCTCTGCTTGGATTTATTCCAGGACTGAGCCGGTTTCCAAGTCCCCTTGGATTGCTCGGGCTTTGCAGAGGGCTGCTGACGTTGGGATTTATCAGAACGAAAATTAGGACAATGTCCCTTAGGCTTGTTGTTCTTATCTTGCGGTAAAAAGTGAACCTTGCCTCCAGTAACCATGGAGATAATTGAGTCCAGGCCTGGACCAAATAAAATCTTTTCCTTAAAGGGGAGGGAAAGAAGTCTGGACTTAAAAGTCATGTCCACAGACCAGGACTTCAACCAGAATGCCCTACAGGCTTGAACAGAAAAACCTGAAGCCTTAGCATTCAGGTGAATAATTTGCATATTAGCATCACAAATAAAAGAATTAGCCATCCTTAGGGCCTTAATTCTTTCCTGGATAACGTAGAGGGGACCTTCCACCTCGATCAACTCAGATAAGGTGTCACACCAGTAGGTATCCGCTCCAGCAACCGCAGCAACAGCTGCTGCCAGTTGAAACAAATATCCCGTATGTTGAAACATCTTTCTTAACAGACTTTCTATCTTCTTATCCATGAGCTCTTTAAATAACGAACTAACATCATGCAGGATAGTAGTGCGTTTAGCAAGCGTGGAGATAGCACCATCCACCTTGGGGATGGAACCCCACAACTCCAATTGAGAGTCCAGGACTGGGAACAATTTCTTAAAGAAGGGGAAAATAAAGAACCAATCCTTTGCCATTCATTCTTTTTTTTTTTTTTTTAAAGTTTAATTTTTCATAGAACATTAGAGATTATACAGAAAAAGAGATAAAAATAATATACAATACATACTGTACATAATCCACATATTTTAACATCTGCTAGAACTTCATATCATTATTTACAACAATTCCCGTATTTTCATCATATTTCAAACTAAAGGTATGTCCTCATAATTCTAAGTTATGCACAGCTCTTCAGCTCGCCTTCTTGCGTCTTACTTGGGTTCTAGCTAACACCTCTGAGAAATAATCCAAACTGCATTACATAAATTAAACATAATATTTCCTTATATATAAAGCGACAGCAAGTAGGCACGCTCAAAATTCTAATACAATTTATTTAAATCTCTAATCTACTTCTTTCTCAAAATCGAACTATAATTGACTAGGACTTGTCCTCCTAATCCTGGAAAAAGTCTGCACACTTAGCTGTAAATTATACCATACTATAGATTGTAATTTGGAGTGTTAACAGTTGCAAAAAAGAAAAAGAAAAAAAAGGTATATATAACATCAGATAGTCGTCTGATAATAATAATCATCTCTCCCTCTCCCCTCAGTAATTTTAGTATATTCCAATTTTTAAATCCTCTGTAATAGATGATCCACATATTTGCAGGTAAGGAATGGGGCTAAGAACTGTGCTTGAGTAGTTTTATCATATGTCTTTATAAAACTATACCATTTGTTACAATATTTCTTTATGCGCTGTTCAGATCCTACGGAGCAATCAAATTGTTCCATTACCACTTGTTTCATCATTAAATGTATTAAATTATGTATTGAGGGGGGGTTTGTTTTTCCAATTTTTAAGAATCAGATAACGTCCACCTAAGATCGTACAGTTAATAAACCGTGCATTCCATTGTCTATGAGTGTCAGAGTCAACCAGAAAGAAAATATGTTTTCTTCCCAGTTTAAGTGGAACCTGTAATATTTTACTTAACCAATAGTTTATCCTGCCCCAAAATTGCTTTGGGACATGTTCAGAACATATGGGTTATATCGGCACTAATATTTGCACATTGAGCACAACAGTGACCCAAGTTGGGAAACCATTTATTTAAAGTGGCGGGTGAAACATAACTCCTATTCAATAATTTAAAATGACTTTCTTGCCAACTCGCTGCCAATGTGGCGTTTTCTACTTTCTGAATACTTCTAATAACATCTTCTTTATTTAAATATTGTATCTCGGATGCCCAAGATGAAACTATTCTTTGTAAATTCTCCTCACCTGACTGTTCTAATATCAGTTTGAGCCAGTATTTTAATGAGTGAATACCGGCTGAGTATAAGATTATATATTTCCCATTCATTCTTAATAATATTCACCATCTTTACGGGAACCGGGAATGTTTGTGGCACAACCCTGTCCTCGTAGACCTTATCTAATTTAGGAATCAAATGTTCCTCAGACAATTTGGGCTCTGGAACCGCTAACGTAGCCAAAACGTCCTTCAACAGAAAGCGTAAATGCTCAATCCTAAATCTGAAGTCTGGTACCTCTCCAGCTGGAGGTTTAGAGGCAGCAGATTCTGAACCAGAAAGAGCGCCCTCTGAAGTATCAGAGGCGCCTTCATCATCGGATAATCTTGAATCAGATAAATCCAATAAACTAGTTGATGACCCCTGGGAAGGATAGCAATATTTGACCTTTCGCTTAGCAGGGCAAGGTAAAGCACTAAAGGCCGCAGACACTACCGTTTGTAACTGCTCAGTAAAGTCTGGTGGTAAAAGGCCTCCTCCAGATGGAGGATTAGGTGTGCTACGGAAGGCTGCATGTGTATTAGGAGATGACTGTAGGGTGTGCACCTCACGGGACGGAGACTCGTCAGAGGTGGATGGCTCAGTGGTATCAAACATATTAACCTTCTTTGACATGATTACTTTATAAAGGCATGTGGAACATAGTTGAGCGGCGGGTATACCGCGGCCTCCTCACAATATAGACGGGTATTAGACTTAGGTGAAGAGGGAGTACCCTCTAACACATCAGAATCCTCCATAGCTTGTGCTTACAAAGCAGACTATTGATTAATAAGAAAAAATGGCACCTTTATACCCCCAATGGCTGGGGCACTCACCACCTCCTATGACCCAGGCCAAACAGAGAATCCGCTTCTTCTCTGGTAAACCCCACGGTCTGGAAAGAGGAAATAAGTATGACCACACCCGGTCACATGGTGCGCAATGCAAGACCGCCCCTGCTATAATAGCAAAAGAAGTACCAAGCCTTTCAGGGTGCACAGCTCCCAAAACGAAAGTAAAATCTCTGTACGTTCCAACATCTGCCTGAGCCTCATCTCACACATGTCGCAGCATAATCAAATAAATTTATGTGATTAATCCCCACTGTTCAATAATCCCCCCTCCGAAAATATTAACCCTTGATTCCATACACATAAAAGGAGCAACACTGTGACCCTGTCTTCTTGCGTTATCATATGTGTAAAAAAAAAATGAAACGATCTTACCGGAATCTATGCCGTAGAACAGAAACACAGTCTCTCAAGTTTGACAGTCTTGTAGTATCACTCCTGACATTGAGTGATGGAAGCTGGCAGTGAAACTCGTCAACACTGATTGCTTAGGAGCTGTTAATATGAGTATGGATGCGTTCGCAGAAAGACTCTCCCTGCATCTCCAGACTCTAACTTTCGTCAATACTCTCACTGAGAGGCTGACAAGACTACTTAAAACTCCAGTCCCATTTCGAAGGGTAGATAGCCTTCATAAAGAACTACTCCAAATCTTCCGACACTTCTCTGCCAACCTCCTGTGACGAAAGGCAAAGAATGACTGAGATATGAGGGAAGTAGGGGGAGTATGTAAGCCTTTAGTTGGGTTGTCTTTGCCTCCTTCTGGCGGCCAGGATCAGTATTTCCAAACAGTAAGGAATGATACCGTGGACTCTCCTCATATTTTGAAGGAAATTATTATACATACTGTATGTATAAAACGCGCAAAAAGGTTACTTCGAGCAAAGTTTACACTCAAGCGAAAGCGATAAAGAGTGTGCCACTTATAATCTAGCCCTGTATGTTTTAATATATAACTGAGACTGAGTCCTGTGCTAACCATGAGATTCCTGCTGCCTGCAAGTGTTAATGAAGTGAGTAACATTCGGCGAGATTACGAGTTTGGCGTTAGCCTTAAAAAGCAGCGTTGAGAGGTCCCAACGCTGCTTTTTTTCCTAACTCTGGTATTACGAGTCTGACAGGTACAGGCTCGACGCTCACTTTTCTTCCGTGACTCGAGGCTACCGCAAATCCCCTTACGTCAATTGAGTATCCTATCTTTTTAATGGGATTTGCCTAACACTGATATTATAAGTCTTGGAAGAAGTGAGCGGTAGACCCTCTCCTGTCAAGACTGATACCGCATTTAAAAGTTTTATGGGCTAACGCCGGAACATAAAATTCTTAACTAAAGTGCTAAAAAGTACACTAACACCCATAAACTACCTATTGACCCCTAAACCGAGGCCCCTCCACACATCGGAAACACTTAAATAAATATATTAACCCTTAATCTGCCGACCAGACATCGCCGCCACTGTAATAACTATATTAACCCCTAAACCGCCGCACTCCCGCCTCACAAACACTAGTTAAATTTTATTAACCCCTAATCTGCCACCCCCAACGTCGCCGCTACTATATTAAAGGTATTAACCCCTAAACCTAAGTCTAAACCTAACCCCCCCTGACTTAAATATAAATTAAATTAAACAAAATAAATTTAACATAATTAAATAAATGAATCCTATTAAAAAAATAAATACTTGCCGATAAAATAAACCCTAAGATAGCTACAATATAACTAATAGTTACATTGTAGCTAGCTTAGGATTTATATTTATTTTACAGGCAACTTTGTATTTATTTTAACTAGGTACAATAGTTATTAAATAGTTATTAACTATTTAATAACTACCTTGCTAAAATAACTACAAAATTACCTGTAAAATAAACCCTAACCTAAGTTACAATTACACCTAACACTACACTATCATTACATAAATTAACTAAACTACCTACAATTAAATACAATTAAATTAAATAAACTAAATTACGAAAAAAACAAACACTAAATTACAGAAAATAAAAAAAGAATTACAAGATTTTTAAACTAATTATACCTAATCTAATCCCCCTAATAAAATAAAAAATCCCCCCCAAATAATAAAATTCCCTACCCTATACTAAATTACAAATAGCCCTTAAAAGGGCTTTTTGCGGGGCATTGCCCCAAAGTAATCAGCTCTTTCACCTGCAAAAAAAATACAATACCCCCCAACATTAAAACCCACCACCCACACATGCAACCCTACTCTAAAACCCACCCAATCCCCCCTTAAAAAAAACTAACACTACCCCCCTGAAGATCTCCCTAGCTTGAGCCGTCTTCACCCAGCCGGGCACAAGTGGTCCTCCAGAGGGGCAGAAGTCTTCATCCAATCCGGGCAGAAGAGGTCCTCCAAGCGGCAGAAGTCTTCATCCAAGCAGCATCTTCTATCTTCATCCATCCGGAGTGGAGCGGGTCCATCTTCAATCCAGCCAACGCGGAGCCATCCTCTTCAAACGATGTCCTAACACTGAATGAAGGTTCCTTTAAATTACGTTATCCAAGATGGCGTCCCTTGAATTCCGATTGGCTGATAGGATTCTATCAGCCAATCGGAATTAAGGTAGGAATCATCATATTGGCTGATCCAATCAGCCAATAGGATTGAAGTTCAATCCTATTGGCTGATTGGATCAGCCAATAGGATTGAGCTTGCATTCTATTGGCTGTTCCAATCAGCCAATAGAATGCGAGCTCAATTCTATTGGCTGATTGGATCAGCCAATAGGATTTTTCCTACCTTAATTCCGATTGGCTGATAGAATCCTATCAGCCAATCGGAATTCAAGGGACGGCATCTTGGATGACGTCATTTAAAGGAACCTTCATTCAGTGTTAGTACGTTGTTTGAAGAGGATGGCTCCGCGTCGGCTGGATTGAAGATGGACCCGCTCTGCTCCGGATGGATGAAGATAGAAGATGCCGCTTGGATGAAGACTTCTGCCGTTTGTAGTACCTCTTCTGCCCGGATCGGATGAAGACTTCTGCCCGGCTGGGTGAAGACGGCACAAGGTAGGGAGATCTTCAGGGGGGTTGTGTTAGGTTTCTTTAAGGGGGGATTGGGTGGGTTTTAGAGTAGGGTTGGGTGTGTGGGTGGTGGGTTTTAATGTTGGGGGGGGTATTGTATTTTTTTTACAGGTGAAAGAGCCGATTACTTTGGGGCAATGCCCCGCAAAAAGCCCTTTTAAGGGCTATTTGTAATTTAGTATAGGGTAGGGAATTTTATTATTTTGGGGGGATTTTTTATTTTATTAGGGGGAATAGATTAGGTGTAATTAGTTTAAAAATCTTGTAATTCTTTTTTTATTTTCTGTAATTTAGTTTTTTTTTTTTCGTAATTTAGTTTAATTGTAGGTAGTTTAGGTAATTTATTTAATGATAGTGTAGTGTTAGGTGTAATTGTAACTTAGGTTAGGGTTTATTTTACAGGTAATTTTGTACTTATTTTAGCTAGGTAGTTATTAAATAGTTAATAACTATTTAATAACTATTGTACCTAGTTAAAATAAATACAAAGTTGCCTGTAAAATAAATATAAATCCTAAAATAGCTACAATCTAACTATTAGTTATATTGTAGCTAGCTTAGGGTTTATTTTATAGTTAAGTATTTAGTTTTAAATAGGATTAATTTATTTAATTATGTTAAATTTATTTCGTTTAATTTAAATTATATTTAAGTTAGGGAGGGGTTAGGGTTAGATTTAGGTTTAGGGGTTAATAAATTTATAATAGTGGTGGCGAAGTTGGCGGCGGCGGCAGATTAGGGGTTAATAAATTTAATATAGTTGCGGCGACATTGGGGGGACAGATTAGGGGTTAATAACTATAATGTAGGTGGCGGCGATGTTGGGGGCAGTAGATTAGGGGTTCATAGGGATAATGTAGGTAGCTGCGGTGTCTGGAGCAGCAGATTAGGGGTTAATAATATAATGTAGGTGTCAACGATAGCGGGGGCGGCAGATTAGGGGTTAATAAGTGTAAGATTAGGGGTGTTTAGACTCGGGGTTCATGTTAGGGTGTTAGGTGTAGACATAAATTTATTTTCCCCATAGGAAACAATGGGGCTGCGTTAGAAGCTGGACGCTGCTTTTTTGCAGGTGTTAGTTTTTTTTTCAGCCAGCTCAGCCCCATTGTTTCCTATGGGGAAATCGTGCACGAGCACGTTTAGCCAGCTTACCGCTACCGTAAGCAACGCTGGTATTGAGGTGAGATGTGGAACTAAATTCTGCTCTACGCTCACCTTTTTGCGGCTAACGCCAAGTTTTAAAAAAACTGTAATACCAGTGTTGTCTTAAGGGAGCGGTGGGAACAAAAGGCTTGTTAGCAACGCACCCCTGTTACCGCAAAACTCGTAATCTCAGTGATTGAGATCGCGCACGTGAAGTTACCTAGGAGTCAGCACTGATTGGCTTAAATGTAAGTCTGTCAAAATAACTGAAATAAGGGGGCAGTTTGCAGAGACATAGATACAAGGTAATTACAGAGGTAAAACATGTATTATTATAACTGTGTTGGTTATGCAAAACTGGGGAATGGGTAATAAAGGTATTATCTATCTTTTTAAACAACAAAAATTCTGGTGTTGACTGTCCCTTTAAGGTAAATTTAAAGTTTTCTAACTTAACCTCTTTTGATGATATAAACATTTTAAGCACTGGGGTACAAAGTATTAATAGTATGATGAGGATGTGCAGTGTAGATGTTCTTGCGGGATGGAATATACCCTGACTATAAAAAAGTAAAACATGCCACTAGTCACATAGCTTTTAAAATACCACATTGTAACAGCTTTTGAAACATAGCAAACATATATTACATGAAAACCAGTGATAAATATAACAATGTATGACGTTTAATGTAACAGTATAAGGCAAATAACACTAAAAACACAACTGATGTCCATAATATCTAAAAGGACACAGCAATGTGTTTATCTTTCATCTCTTTGTGCATTTTGGACTTAGCAACTAAATAAGAAGCTAAGTTATCAGATGATACTGAGGAGGAGCTTTGAAGTAGCTCAATAACAGTGTTATCTTGCAGTCTGCTTCCAAGGCAGGAGCCCAATGGACACATTAACAGCTTTTGCATCTCACCTGATGAGGATGATAACGGATGGCGTCTGTGCCATAGCTCCAATCATGCTGCAGACACACATCACGCACAAGAATGTGAGAAAGGCCTCTTGACAACCAGGGCTGGGACATTTTCCAGGAACCACTGTGGTATTCTCCGCAGGGACAGAAGTGAGACAAGAGCAGCCAGCCAGATTCTAAATGAAAGACAGCGTAAAGGTTATGCAAGATAATTTTTCCTCTGCCATTTATGAGCAATTTATCAACAAGTGCTGCCAACCTGTAATTAAGCAGTGCATAATAATCTACCAGTTAACTCATGTATAATATATAACCCTGCAACACTGTGGGCTAGATTACAAGTGGAGCGCTAAATCTTTGCTCTCCCGCAAATTGGCAAATTTGCCTGTTTGCAGGAGTACAATAATTAATTGTAACGGCTGGTTATTGCTACTGCAAGCTTGCGGTAGCAATTAGCGCTTATAAAATTAACCAGAGATCAGATCTCTGGTTAATTTTATACATCTGCCGCCAAAATACTTTCTAGTGTAATTTATAAAAAAATAAAGAAGGCAGCATCTTTATTTTTTAATAAACTTATTGCACTAGACAGTATTTTGGGGCTAAAGTTGGTGGGAGTGGGGTGTTAGAAAAAAAAACGTCACTGAAAAGTACTAATACATTGCGGTCTATGGGAAATTTGTGTTCCCAGTAAATATTTATGTATATGCTCATATACATATATATGCATGTGTTAATATGAGTATTTACTGCATACATGTATATATGACTGCAATCCAGTTTCACCTGAGGAAGAGGAGGAGCCCTGAAACGCATTGTGTGGATTTAAAGTGAATGTACATTTTGATGCTAAAGTGCCCGGTTTTTAAAAATTTGATTAAAAAACAGGTGCACTTTAATTCATCAAAATTTACATTTCACTTGTGTTGTGAAAAAATACTTACCGTTTAATTCTGACAGCAGCTCCAGCTTCCTCCGCCCGCCGCAAAGCCTCTTCCTGGGTCTAAAATGAGGAATCCGGTTTCCTCCAATCACGGCATTGAATCAGACACTGATCTCCCTGGGGGGGGAGTCGTGATTGGAGGAAGACCCATCCATCATTTCTGACGTCTGACGCTTGCGACGAACGGGGGAAGCTGGAGTGGCTGTCAAGTTTAAAAGGTATTTTTTCACAACGAGTAAAATGTAAATTTTAATGAATTAAAGTGCCCCTGTTTTTAATCAAAGTTTTAAAAACCGGGCACTTTTGCATCAAAACTTACATTCACTTTAAGACCTGTCCAGGCAAGCAGTTTGTTTTGTCTCTCCACATACAGGCTTTTTAACTTTATCGATTTAGATATATATTTTATTTAGCCTTGTGTTTTAACATATTGCTTTTATTTTGTACTCTATATGTATGATTCACAGTGTGTGACACTTTTTAATTATTTTTAATAAATTGTGATATTTATATAACTAGTGCTGTCTATTTTAATAATTTCTGCAAATACATATATATTTACACTTTTGCTGCTATCGCTGCACAACTTACCCCCTTCACTGGCGCTGAAGTTCAGATGCCTCCTAACAATGCATACGCCAGAACGCGTTCGCATTGGAGCTAACTATCATGCACTGGTATTACAAAGTGCACAATAGCTCTCCACTTGTAATCTAGCCCTGTGTGTTTGTGTATATATATATATATATATATATATATATATATATATATATATATATATATATATATACACACAATATATATATATATATATATATATATATACACATACATACAAAAGTCCAAGGATAGTTACAGCACAAATACACAGTCTCACCAATCTTGCTTAAAGGGACACTCAATCAAAATTAAACTTTCATTATTCAGATAGAGCATGCCATTTTAAACAACTTTCCAATTTACTTCCATTAACAAAATGTGCAAAGTCTTTTTATATTTAAACTTTTTGAGTCACCAGCTCCTACTGAGCATGTGCAAGAATATGTGTGTATGCATTTGTGAATGGCTGATGGCTGTCACATGGTACGTGTATACATTTGTGATTGGCTTATGGCTGTCACATGGTACAGGGGGAGTGGAAAAAGACATAACTTTTAAAATTAAAATCTACTACTCATTTGAAGTTCAGACTAAGTGCTATTGCATTGTCTTGTTATCTTGCATTTGTTGATTATGCAAATCTACTGTATTGGCTGGTCCTTTAAGTGCTCATTTGCTCCAAGGGTCCTGCAAACCCTTCCAGGTATAGCCACAGCAAAAAAGAGGCAACAGCACTATTTCTTCAGCTAAAAGTGACATAGGAGGAAAACAACAGCAAAGTTTTGGGCCTAGCCAGCCTTTACTCATGCTGTAGAGTACTGGTATACATCAGAATATATAGCACCTGTGTGCTTAATCATTAACTCTTTCATTAACAGCACCTAACTTATTAACCAGTCAGTATCACCATCTAGAAGTCAAACGGCAATAAAACCTCTCTGAAAAAGAATAATTCTGTTTGCCTTTAGAATACCAGTAGGATTATACTTGTATATTGCTTTTAGATAAAAAGACACAATTCTTAACCTATACAATACAGGTGGCCCTCGATTTACAATGGTTCAATTTGCACCGTTTCAGAATAACAACCTTTTTTTTCAGTCATGTGACTGCTATTGAAAAGCATTGAGAAGCAGTGCATTGATTAAAAAAGCCAGTAGGTGGAGCTGTCCGCTTGTGTTGCAGCAAATATATGCAAGCCAAGCAAGCTGAAATTAATCAGTTTTAACCAGACCTGAGCTATTGAGCAGATTTCAAAAGAACTAAATCTTCCTGTCTATAAATCAGTCCAGATTGGAATGCATAGAAAGAACTGTTTGCAGAAAAATGCAAGTAAAGTCTGTGTTGTGTGATTATTTTAATAGTTTTATAATGCTGTTTAGCAAATATTTTTGTTCATTTAATTTAGCTTAATTATATATTCTGTGTTGTGTGATTATTTTATTAGGTTTATAATGCTGTTTAGCATGTAAAGACTTCATTTCAAAGCTGTAAAAATAATGTATTAGATGTTACTTATGACAATTTTGAGAGGGGCCTGGAACCTAACTCCCTCACTTTCCATTGACTTACATTATATACTGGGTTTCAATTTACAACAGTTTCGATTTACAACCATTCCTTCTGGAACCTAACCCTGGCGTAAAATGAGGGCTACCTGTACATCAAAATACACTAATAACCATATTATAAAAACAAAGTGAAGATCATAATCCCTGTTCAATCCCATAGGATGTAGAGTTCCTATATGCTGAATCCACCAAACTTCTCTTTTTTTCCAAATAGATTCACTATTACGGCCCCTTTTTAGTTTAGCAATGTGATTTATGATCCAAAACCTAAGTTAGCTTACTGAGTGGCTAAATGTGGCAAAAGGTGCAGAGACAGGCTGTGTCATGTCTCTATTCCTGATAGCTGATTTATGGGTGCTAATGCTATCCCTAATGGGGCGGATGATCTCTCCAATATAGCCCGCCCACAAGGACATTACAAAAGGTATATGACAAAATCTGTTTCACAGGTATATAAACCAATTAATTTCTCTTAATTTCCTGTCGTGAATTTGTGCCACGTTTTCCATTTATCATGGATTTGCATTGGGCGCAGTTTAGGCAGGGGTATGACCCTTTTTTGGGGTTTGAAAGATAATTAATATATGGAGTTCTATTATTGCCGACATCTGTTTTAACTACCATATCTTTAATATTTTTAACTTTTCTGTAAGAACTAATAGGGGGTGTTAACAATTCTCTTATGTCTGGATTGGATTTTATGAGTACATACCAGTGTTTTTTTGTAACTTCACTATACATGTTATATTCAGATGTGAAAATGAGTTGATTTGTCATTTTTTCTTTCCTATATTCTACTTTTTTATTATCATTTTATATAAAAAATTCTCCTTTACAACCAGCAATCATTGTGGAAGGATAACCACATTTATTTTGTTGCTGTGTACATATATATATATATAATGTGCGTGTGTATGTATATATAGCATTTGTCTTTATCAGGTTTCACAATACACTAATAAGCATAGTGCCTGGCCGGGTGTAATGTATTTTTACGTAGGACATGTCATGCAGCATGAACAATGTCCAATACTGGCAAACTATATGAGTATGACAGCTAAAGCTGTATCTTGATGTGATATAAAGCTAACAACACTGGTTATCACTCCCAGCTGGAAAGATAACCTATTTGCCCTATGATATAATAATATTAAAGCCACTGAGCCTGCTCTCCTCCCAGATACTTATGTACATGTTCATAGTCACATAGATCATTCCCTTTCTACTGAGGCCTGTAAACTGTCATGTCAATAACAATTGAATTATTTATTTTGATTGGGCACCTGTTAGTCATAATATTTCTGGTATAAAGCAGAGGAAATCAAATTAAATGGAAAAGCTGGGAATACAGTGTATTTTATTGAAGCTTTTAAAATATATATATATATATATATATATATATATATATATATATATATATATATATATATATATATATATATATATATATATATATATATATATATATATATATAACAGTGCATTACCAGTAGGATTTACTTAGAAAATATCTAATTTCTCACATTTACTCACTGATAGGTAGATAACAAGTCATAACATCTGGGTGCTGTCCAGTTTGAGAGATAGAGAGTTAAATATACTTTTCCAAAGCTCATACTCAGATGTGATTAACCTAACTGATGCTCTAGGCCTAGACAATTCTGCTCTCCCTTACCCAGTCCTGTTTTTATATCATATTGCATCTAAGGGGTAATTAATCTCTTTCTTAACAGACAAATAGATCAGTGGTTAACCTCTTTCTATAGGTCAAATTTGAAAGCAGTTGTTAATTCTTTATACCAGTGACTTAGACAGTAGTGATTAACCTCTTCTTGCAAGGCAAAGAGTACTTATTAACCCGTTCCTGACATTGATATTGAGGGTAGAGATTAACGCACAGCTATTAGTTGCAAAAAACCATTATTAAAGGGACATGAAACCCAAACATTTTATTTTACGATTTAAGTAGAACATACAATTTTAACCCCTTAATGACCACAGCACTTTTCCATTTTCTGTCCGTTTGGGACCAAGGCTATTTTTACATTTCTGCGGTGTTTGTGTTTAGCTGTAATTTTCCTCATACTCATTTACTGCACCCATGCATATTATATACCGTTTTTCTCGCCATTAAATGGGCTTTCTATAGATACCATTATTTTCATCATATCTTATAATTTACTATAAAAAAAATTATAAAATATGAGGAAAAAATGGAAAAAAACGCAGTTTTTCTAACTTTGACCCCCAAAATCTGTTACACATCTACAACCACTAAAAAACACCCATGCTAAATAGTTTCTATATTTTGTCCTGAGTTTAGAAATACCCAATGTTTACATGTTCTTTGCTTTTTTTGCAAGTTATAGGGCAATAAATACAAGTAGCACTTTGCTATTTCCAAACCACTTTTTTTCAAAATTAGCGCTAGTTACATTGGGACACTGATATCTGTCTGGAATCCCTGAATATCCCTTGACATGTATATATATATTTTTAGAAGACATCCCAAAGTATTGATCTAGGCCCATTTTGGTATATTTCATGCCACCATTTCACTACAAAATGTGATCAAATAAAAAAAAATGTTCACTTTTTCACAAATTTTTTCACAAACTTTAGGTTTCTCATTGAAATTATTTACAAACAACTTGTGCAATTATGGCATACATGGTTGTAAATGTTTCTCTGGGATCCCCTTTGTTCAAAAATAGCAGACATATATGGCTTTGGCATCGCTTTTTGGTATTTAGAAGGCCGCTAAATGCCGCTGCGCACCACACGTGTATTATGCCCAGCAGTGAAGGGGTTAATTAGGGAGCATGTAGGGAGCTTGTAGTTTTAATTTTAGCTTTAGTGTAGTGTAGTAGACAACCCAAAGTATTGATCTAGGCCCATTTTGGTATATTTCATGCTACCATTTCACCGCCAAATGCGAACAAATAAAAATAAAACGTAAAATTTTACCAATTTTAGGTTTCTCACTAAAATTATTTACAAACAGCTTGTGCAATTATGGCATAAATGGTTGTAAAAGCTTCTCTGGGATCCCTTTTGTTCAGAAATAGCAGACATATATGGCTTTGGCCTTGCTTTTTGGTAATTAGAAGGCAGCTAAATGCCGCTGCGCACCATACGTGTATAATGCCCAGCAGTGAAGGGGTTAATTAGGGAGCTTTTAGGGAGCTTGCAGGGTTAATTTTAGCTTTAGTGTAGGTATCACATGACACATCACACCCCCAGATCCCTCCCAAACAGCTCTCTTCCCTCCCCCACCCCACAATTGTCCCCGCCATCTTAAGTACTGGCAGTAAGTCTGCCAGTACTAAAATAAGAGTTTTTTTTTTGTTTTTTTGTTTTTTTAAATAATAATTCTGTTCTGTAGTATCCTCCCTTAGCCCCCAACCTCCCTGATCCCCCCCAAACAGCTCTCTAACCCCCCTCTCTCTGCCTTATTGCGCCATATTGAGTACTGGCAGCTGTCTGCCAGTGCCCAGTTTGAAATCAAATATGTTTTTTTTTTTTTTTTTTTTTTTTTAAATACTATTTTCTGTAGTGTAGCTGCCCTCCCTCAACCCCCAACCCCTGCCAGATCGCTAAACATTGTTTTGAGATGCCCACCCTCACTCCCACCGAGTACCATCATTGTTCCATAGTGTAGGGTACCCACCCGCGCGCGCGCTCCCGTGCACACCTGCTCCAGTTCACGCGCGCGCACACGCGCGCGCGCACTCGATCCTGCCCCCCTTCCCACCGATGGCCGTCCACCCGCCTCCCTTGGTAAGGCTCTCTCTGCATCGGACGGCTAAAAAATGTTATAGCAGGATGCCTCAATATCGAGGCATCACTGCTATAACATGAAAGCAGTTGGAAGTGATCAGGATCGCTTCCACTGCTTTCAAAGACCAACGACGTACAGGGTACGTCCTTGGTCGTTAACTGCATTTTTTTGCAGGACGTACCCCATACGTCGTTGGTCGTTAAGGGGTTAAACAATTTTCCAGTTTACTTCTATTATCAAATTTGCTTAATTCTCTTAGTATCATTTGTTGAAGGAGCAGCAATGCACTACTGGTTTCTAACTGAACACATGGGTAAGCCAATGACAATCAGTATATATAAGCAGACACCAATCAGCAGCTAGAACCTAGGTTATTTGCTGCTCCTGAGCTTTCAGAGATAAAGCTTTCAGATAAGGATAACAAGAGAAGGAAACAAATTAAAAAATAGAAGTAACGTGGAAAGTTGTTTAAAATTCTATGTTCTACCTAAATCATGAAGGAAAAATGTTAGGTTTCATGTCCCTTTAAATGCCTTCTGTTAGTTATAAATTGACTAGTAATTAACCTCTAGATGGTGCGGTGATTAGTTTTCTACTACTTTACTACACAATGGAGCCTATCTATCAAGCTCGGAATGGAGCTTGACGACCCATGTTTCCGGCGCGCCTGCGGGCTCGCCAGAAACAGCAGTTATGAAGCAGCGGTCTAAAGACTTCTGCTCCATAACCCTGTCCGCCTGCTCTGAGCAGACATCTCGGACAGACATCGCCGGAATTCAACCCGATCAAGTACGATCGGGTTGATTGACACTCCCTGCTGGCGGCCAATGCTGAATACGGAGAGCATATTGCTCTCCGCAATGAGCGATGTCTGTTGGACCTGATCCGCACTGTCGGATCAGGTCCAACAGACATTTGATAATTCGGCTTCAATACATCAAGAGAGATGATTCCTACGTGACACAGGAAGACAATGATAAAAGCATTAAACCTGTTCTTTGTTTCAAGTTTTGCAGGAGCTTTAAAGTGAAATGCTGCTGGGTAACTTCCAGTGATTAAACACGTAGGTTGCCATTGACACACCACAGTAATTTAACTCTTGGTTATGATTAATTAAATGCAAAACAGTGATTTCATCCCTTGGTTGCAATAAAAAAATCATACGTCTGCAATTTAACTTGCCAGAAATATATAAATAATATAGAATTTAAATATTTTATTGCCAAAAGCATACCTGCAACAGCGATTAAACATCTTGACAGACTGAAATATGTGCAGAAAAACTAAAACCCTTGATTGCCAGAAACATGCCAGAGAGAAAACAAAGGATGATAACCAAAATTCACTTCTAAACAAAAAGATGTCCGACCAACTAACAATGACGTTAACATACACATTTGAAGATGAGAAGACATAAGCCACTATTTACAAATATTGGCAGAGCCTGGAAACTGATATGAGCCATAGAATGGCAATTAGAACAGCAATCAAGAAAAAAAAGGAGTTTGGACAGCCCATGGCCAGACACTTTGCTGAAGCAGGACACAGAGTATCAGATTTAAGATATACTACTAATCACATACCGGTACCATCTCAAGGTGGTGATAGAGCAAGAACATTACTCCAATGTGAAGCAATACGGATCTACACTCTGGGTACACTGGTACCCAGGGCATTGAAAATGTATCTAGATTTGCATTGTTTGATGTAAAATAAGAAAAGATATTCTATATAGTATATAGTACAGATTAGATATATAGGAGAAGTGAGGGACAAATGGGCATCATCATAGCTAGCAAATTTTTTAAAACAAGAATAACCATAAATTAAGTAATATTGAAATATGAATAGTAGCATGTAATTAAAATTTCAATTGTATAGGGGTCAGTGGCGTCACTAGGGGGGTGCGGGCCGCACCCGGGTGACACCCTCCAGGGGGTGACACCACCAGAAAATGTTTTTATTTTTTTTTATTTTATTGAAATTCAAAGAAATACAATGTAGAGATGCATAGATTTTTTTTTTTTTTATTAGAGAGGCCAGCATTTGTGAACATTAGTGGGACTGGGGAAGTTGTAGACACATTACATTTTTTTGTCCCTTGAGCCAGAGCTGCAATTTCCACAAATAGTTTTCCCGGTTGCTTTTGCTTGTTTGTACTTTGCTCCTCCCCTGCCCAATTTCACTATGAATGTTGTGGGCATGCCGCGAGGCTTGCGAAGTTGCGCTGGTAGCCTAAACCTGCCTGCCTATCTGTGCTCACTGCTCAGTGATGTGTGGAGCAGTGGAGTCACTCACTGCTGTGCTGTCCCTGTAAACGGGAACCGGGAAATCGTGAGGGGGATGCATGGCACCTGACCGCATGACTGTCTGACACTGTCCCTAAAGTGAAGAAGTCACATATGATGCCCACCAGACTGGTACGGTTACGGTACACTAAGTGCACACTGAAGAGGTAGGAGGGGAGGGTGGGCAGAGTTTAGAGGTGAGTGGCCATAAGTAGCAGTAGGCATGCAGCCCGGGGCTGTGCACTGACAAACTTGGAACAGAGTCAGAGAGCAGAATTTTCATAGTTTGTGCGTCTAAACCCTTTCTTTAGTGATTTATTTTTAGAATGCACTGTTTATCTTTCGTTTGATGCTCTGCTGAGCCAGGAAGCAGCTCTAGGCATAAGCTTTATAATTAAAGCAGTGCAGTTTACATATTTTGTATGAGTTTTTGTGTGTGTTTCTGAGTGTTTTTGTGTGTTCGTCTGAGTGTTTTTGTGTGTGCGCCTGAGTGTTTCTGTGTGTTTGCCTGAGTGTTTGTGTGTGTGTATCTAAGTGTTTGTGTGTGTGCCTGGGTGTTTTTGCATGTGTCTGAGTGTGTTTCCGAGTGTTTGTGTGTGCATCTGAGTGTGTTCTTAAGTGTTTCTGAGTGTGTGTGTGTGTCTGAGTGTTTCTATGTGTGTGTGCCTATGTTTTTGTGTTTGCGTGTGCCTGCTTTCAGGGGGGTGTGGGTGACACCATAACTTACCGCACCAGGTAACACCTCTTCTTTCTTTTTATTTATGCAAATTATGACAATTAGGGAAGTCTCCATATGTGTGATGTGGGAATCCAGACGTGAACCCGTTGCTCAGTGTGCCTAGAGGGATATGGCTGCATCTCACTGATGAGGCCCACAATAGGCCGAAACGTACGTCTGGGGTTTTGCTGCTTCTCTCATTCAGAAAGGGATTGCCTGGTATTTCGGGGCTGGACTGTACTGTGAAGTCAGGATCAGACTGATGTTCTTCAGGAAATTTCTTCTTTGTGAAAGGCACATGCTGAGCAAACATAGGCTGCTTCTTGGGTGGTTACTAGCCATAGAACAAGCTATTATGCTATTGTTCGTTCCCAGGTTGAGCGCTTCTCTCTTTTTATTTATGGAAATTATGACAATTAGGGAAGTCTCCCTAAGTGCGATGCGGGAATCCAGACGTGGACCCATTGCTCAGTGTGCCTAGAGGGATATGGCTGCACCTCACTGACGAGGTCCACAATAGGCCAAAACATACATCTGGGGTTTTTCTGTTTCTCTCGTTCAGAGAGGGATTGCCTAGTATTTCGGGGCTGGACTGTACTGTGAAGTCAGGATCAGACTGATATGCTTCAGGAAAGTTCTTCTCTGTGAAATGCACATGTTAAGCAAAAATAGGCTGCTTCTTGGGTGGTAACTAGCCATAGAACAAGCAATTATGCTATTGTTCATTCCCAGGTTGAGCGCTTCTCTCTTTTTATTTATGCAAATTATGACAATTAGGGAAGTCTCCCTAAGTGTGATGCGGGAATCCAGATGTGGACCCATTGCTCCGTTTGCCTAGAGGGATATGACTGCACCTCACTGATGAGGCCCACAATAGGCCGAAATGTACGTCTGGGGTTTTTCTGTTTCTCTCGTTCAGAGAGGGATTGCCTGGTATTTCGCGGGTTGGACTGTACTGTGAAGTCAGGATCAGACTGATATGCTTCAGAAAAGTTCTTCTCTGTGAAAGGCACATGTTCAGAAAAAAAGAGGCTGCTTCTTGGGTGGTAACTAGCCATAGAACAAGCTATTATGTTATTGTTCATTCGCAGGTTGAGCCCTTCTATCTTTTTATTTATGCAAGAATGCTATTTGGCTGATAGGTGACATTTCCACTTCTTAGCCAATAGCCGTGTGGGAAATCTAGCTTGGCGCTGAAAAACGCATTTCTCAAATGCTAGGATTTACCATCACTTTAATGTAAAATTAATAAATAAATGTAACTACTGAACCAGAGAGAACTGTTTTAGAGCAACAGTATTTTAAGGAGTTAGAGACTGTGAATGGACAATTGTGGTAAAACAGGATTTGATGCTACAGTAAGTAAGCAGAATGCTAAGATTTGCAAGAAGGGAAGTGTTATCAGCACAGAATATACTACTGTATGCCTTTCGAATCTGCTGCTTTTGCAGTAATTGGAAAATCAGTAAATTCTACCTCTATTAGCTCCCTGAGCAATGCTTGTGCCACAAAGGCAAATAATCTGTTGATAAATAAGTAAACCTTAATGAAAAGGAAATGAAAGAATTATCAATGAATCAGCATGCATTTTATTCTCAGCCAGTAATAGTTTCAATAATATGGAAACATGTGTAGAAGAAAATTGCTTCCTGGGGCTAATGCTATGGATAAAAAAAGCTATCCGTGCTGCAGCATGTATCTTCTAGTAAATAATCAAATTGACTGGACTTATGTCTGAGTGTTTCTATGTATGTGTGTGTGTATATAAATATATTTGTTTAAAACTGTTTCAGTTTAAAAAAAAAAATAGCAAATAATTACTCATGTACTGCCATATTGGGGCCTAGTTATCAAGCTGTCTACTTTACCTGCCTTCGCCGGTTCAATACGCACGCCTAAGCTCACCTACCATCGCCGCCGCAGACCTGCAAAATTTCGCCTAAGTTATCAAAAAAGCTGTCAAAAATCCGCGCACCAAGTACGGGGCGATGAGCAGCGGACTGTGAGAGTTATCACTCATCCGATCTCGCTGCTCTTTGGCTTTTTGACAGCTTTATTGCTAGCCTGTCACTAAGCACCCACACTAACTACACTGTTCTACCCCCTATACCGGTGCCCCCGGAGCCCCCCGCAACTAAATAAAGTTATTAACCCCTAAACCGCTGCTCCTAGACCCCGCCGCAACTCTTATAAATGTATTAACCCCTAAACCGCCGCTCCCGGACACCGCCGCCACCTACATTATACCTAGTAACCCCTGTCCTGCCCCCCCTATACCGCCGCCACCTATAATAAAGTTATTAACCCCTATCCTGCGGATCCCGGACCTCGCCGCAACTAAATAAATAGTTTAACCCCTAAACCGCCGCTCCTGGACCCCGCCGCAAGCTATATTAAACTTATTAACCCCTAATCTGCCCCCCCTACACCGTCACCACCTATAATACATTTATTAACCCCTATCCTGCCCCCCCTACACCGCCGCCACTGTAATAAAATTATTAACCCCTAAAGCTAAGTCTAACACAAACCCTATCACCCCCCTAACTTAAATATTAATTAAATAAATCTAAATAATATTTCTCTTATTAACTAAATTAATCCTATTTAAAAATAAATACTTACCTTTAAAATAAATCCTAATATAGCTACAATATAAATAATAATTTTATTGTAGCTATCTTAGGATTTATTTTTATTTTACAGGCAACTTTCAATTTATTTTAACTAGGTACAATAGCTATTAAATAGTTATTAACTATTTAATAGCTACCTAGTTAAAATAAAGAGAAATTTACCTATAAAATAAAAACTAACCTAACTTACAATTACACCTAACACTACACTATACTTTAATAAATTATTCCTATTTAAAACTAAATACTTACCTGCAAAATAAACCCTAAGATAGCTACAATATAATTAATAATTACATTGTAGCTATTTTAGGATTTATATTTATTTTACAGGTAACTTTGTATTTATTTTAGCTAGTTAGAATAGTTATTAAATAGTTATTAACTATTTAATAACTACCTAGCTAAAAGAAATACAAAGTTACCTGTAAAATAAATCCTAACCTAAGTTACAATTAAACCTAACACTACACTATCATTAAATTAATTAAATAAATTACCTACAAATAACTACAATTAAATTAAATTAAATAAACTAACTAAAGTACAAAAAATAAAAAAGCTAAGTTACAAAACATAAAAAAATAAGTTACAAACATTTAAAAAATATTACAACAATTTTAAGCTACTTACACCTAATCTAAGCCCCCTAATAAAATAACAAAGCCCCCAAAATAAAAAAATTCCCTACCCTATTCTACATTAAAAAGTTACCAGCTCTATTACCTTACCAGCCCTTAAAAGGGCCTTTTGCGGGGCATGCCCCAAAGAAAACAGCTCTTTTGCCTAGGATTCTATCAGCCAATCAGAATTAAGGTAGGAAAATTCTGATTGGCTGATTGAATCAGCCAATCAGATTGAAGTTCAATCCGATTGGCTGATCCAATCAGCCAATCAGATTGAGCTTGCATTCTATTGGCTGTTCCAATCAGCCAATGAACTTTCGCTATGGTCAGACTCCCATTGATTCCTATGGGATCCGCCGCCTCCAGGGCGGCGGTTTGAAAACCAGGTACACTGGGCCGGAAAAGTGCCGAGTGTACCTGCTAGTTTTTTTATAACTATCAAAAGTAGTCAGATTGTGCCGAACATCTGTAGTGACGTAAGCATTGATCTGTGTCGGACTGAGTCCGGCGGATCGAAGCTTACGTCACAAAATTCTACTTTTGCCGGTGTCTAGGGCTTGATAACTAAGGCGAATCAGCCTCGCCATAGATACGCTGCGGAATTCCAGCGTATTTGAGGTTAACGGCTTGATAACTAGGGGCCTATGTGTATCATAAAAATTGGACAAAAAATATATTTATTTTTTTGCATGTCATACGGCTGCATGTTCACATGTCATAAGGATTTCTGCAAAGTCTAAAAACTGCTTAAAAAAATGGTAGGATTTGAGTTGATTTCTATCTATTAGTAGTAAAGAAGTATGTTATTTTGTAAGATAATTTAGTTGTTGCATAAAAAGGGCATGCTTAAAGGTTTCTTCCTTTTAATCTAAATCTTTTGCCACAAGATCCATTGCCTTTTATCAAGACTTAAAAGTGCTTGCTGTGACCGACTGTCTACCGAATCCTTGTTTAACAAAGGTAAAGTCATCTCAGATGAATTGGTTTTTACTTTTCTGAAAGTCACTAATCCTCTAACATCAAAATCAAATTCCAAGTCTTCGTCCAAATGGTCTAGATTATGTTGGATAACATGGTCTGATAATTTGATTTTTGTTCCATTGGTTCCCTGAAAGTTTAAGATTCTGCACTTTTAGCTCTCATCCACCAGAAATATGCCTTTAATCACATCCGGTCTTCAAAGATACAATTCCTCTGGGATTTACTATATTTTGCAAATTTACCCTTTTGAATATTGGCACAAAACATCTTGTTTAGCTTATAAATATTTCTGAGATGGGAACTCTTCTTAGGGTTCCTCCTTATTTGATTTTTCTAGATAAGGTGTGTTTCAGAACTAACATTAATTTCTGAAGAAGGAAGTTTATTCTTACAATATAAAGGTTCCTTTATTTTCTAACGGCTAGATTTAGAGTTTTGTCGGTAAGGACCCGCGTAGCTAACGCCGGCTTTTTTCTGACCGCACCATAAAAATAACTCTGGTATTGAGAGTCCACATAAAGGCTGCGTTAGGCTCCAAAAAAGGAGCGTAGAGCATTTTTAACGCAGCTTCAACTCTCGATACCAGAGTTGCTTACGCAAGCGGCCAGCCTCAAAAACGTGCTCGTGCACGATTCCCCCATAGAAAACAATAGGGCTGTTTGAGCTGAAAAAAAAAACCTAACACCTGCAAAAAAGCCGCGTTCAGCTCCTAACGCAGCCCCATTGTTTGCTATGCGGAAACACTTCCTACGTCTGCACCTAACACTCTAACATGTACCCTGAGTCTAAACACCCCTAACCTTACACTTATTAAACCCTAATCTGCCGCCCCCGCTATCGCTGACCCCTGCATATTATTATTAACCCCTAATCTGCCGCTCCGTAAACCGCCGCTACTTACATTATCCCTATGTACCCCTAATCTGCTGCCCTAACATCGCCGACCCCTATATTATATTTATTAACCCCTAATCTGCCCCCCACAACGTCGCCTCCACCTGCCTACACTTATTAACCCCTAATCTGCCGAGCGGACCGCGCCGCTATTATTATAAAGTTATTAACCGCTAATCGCCTCACTAACCCTATAATAAATAGTATTAACCCCTAATCTGCCCTCCCTAACATCGCCGACACCTAACTTCAATTATTAACCCCTAATCTGCCGACCGGAGCTCACCGCTATTCTAATAAATGTATTAACCCCTAAAGCTAAGTCTAACCCTAACACTAACACCCCCCTAAATTAAATATAATTTTAATCTAACGAAATTAATTAACTCTTATTAAATAAATTATTCCTATTTAAAGCTAAATACTTGCCTGTAAAATAAATCCTAATATAGCTACAATATAAATTATAATTACATTGTAGCTATTTTAGGATTAATATTTATTTTACAGGCAACTTTGTAATTATTTTAACCATGTACAATAGCTATTAAATAGTTAAGAACTATTTAATAGTTACCTAGTTAAAATAATTACAAAATTACCTGTAAAATAAACCCTAACCTAAGTTACAATTAACCTTAACACTATACTATCATTAAATTAATTAAATAAAATACCTACAATTACCTACAATTAAACCTAACACTACACTATCAATACATTAATTAAATACAATATCTACAAATAACTACAATGAAATAAACTAACTAAAGTACAAAAAATAAAAAAGAACTAAGTTACAAAAAATAAAAAAATATCTACAAACATAAGAAAAATATTACAACAATTTTAAACTAATTACACCTACTCTAATCCCCCTAATAAAACAACAAAGCCCCCCAAAATAAAAAATGCCCTACCCTATTCTAAATTACTAAAGTTCAAAGCTCTTTTACCTTACCAGCCCTGAACAGGGCCCTTTGCGGGGCATGCCCCAAGAAGTTCAGCTCTTTTGCCTGTAAAAAAAAATACAATACCCCCCCCCAAAATTACAACCCACCACCCACATACCCCTAATCTAACCCAAACCCCCCTTAAATAAACCTAACACTAAGCCCCTGGAGATCTTCCTACCTTATCTTCACCATACCAGGTTCACCGATCCGTCCTGAAGAGCTCCTCCGATGTCCTGATCCAAGCCCAAGCGGGGGGCTGAAGATGTCCATGATCCGGTAGAAGTCTTCATCCAAGCGGGGCAGAAGAGGTCTTCCATCCGATTGAAGTCTTCATCCAAGCAGGGCAGAAGAGGTCTTCCATCCGATTGAAGTCTTCATCCAAGCAGGGCAGAAGAGGTCTTCCATCCGATTGAAGTCTTCATCCAGGCGGCATCTTCTATCGACATCCATCTGGAGCGGAGCGGCAGCATCCTGAAGACCTCCGACGCGGAACATCCATCCTGGCCGACGACTGAACGACGAATGACGGTTCCTTTAAATGACGTCATCCAAGATGGCGTCCCTCAAATTCCGATTGGCTGATAGGATTCTATCAGCCAATCGGAATTAAGGTAGGAATATTCTGATTGGCTGATGGAATCAGCCAATCAGAATCAAGTTCAATCCGATTGGCTGATCCAATCAGCCAATCAGATTGAGCTCGCATTCTATTGGCTGTTCCGATCAGCCAATAGAATGCGAGCTAAATCTGATTGGCTGATTCAATCAGCCAATCAGATTTTTCCTACCTTAATTCCGATTGGCTGATAGAATCCTATCAGCCAATCGGAATTCGAGGGACGCCATCTTGGATGACGTCATTTAAAGGAACCGTCATTCATCGTTCAGTCGTCGGCCAGGATGGATGTTCCGCGTCGGAGGTCTTCAGGATGCTGCCGCTCCGCTCCAGATGGATGTCGATAGAAGATGCCGCCTGGATGAAGACTTCAATCGGATGGAAGACCTCTTCTGCCCCGCTTGGATGAAGACTTCAATCGGATGGAAGACCTCTTCTGCTACCGGTTCATGGACATCTTCAGCCCCCCGCTTGGGCTTGGATCAGGACATCGGAGGAGCTCTTCAGGACGGATCGGTGAACCTGGTATGGTGAAGATAAGGTAGGAAGATCTTCAGGGGCTTAGTGTTAGGTTTATTTAAGGGGGGTTTGGGTTAGATTAGGGGTATGTGGGTGGTGGGTTGTAATGTTGGGGGGGGGGTATTGTATGTTTTTTTTACAGGCAAAAGAGCTGAACTTCTTGGGGCATGCCCCGCAAAGGGCCCTGTTCAGGGCTGGTAAGGTAAAAGATTTTTTAACTTTAGTAATTTAGAATAGGGTAGGGCATTTTTTATTTTGGGGGGCTTTGTTGTTTTATTAGGGGGCTTAGAGTAGGTGTAATTAGTTTAAAATTGTTGTAATATTTTTCTTATGTTTGTAGATATTTTTTTATTTTTTGTAACTTAGTTCTTTTTTATTTTTTGTACTTTAGTTAGTTTATTTCATTGTAGTTATTTGTAGATATTGTATTTAATTAATGTATTGATAGTGTAGTGTTAGGTTTAATTGTAGGTAATTGTAGGTATTTTATTTAATTAATTTAATGATAGTATAGTGTTAGGTTTAATTGTAACTTAGGTTAGGATTTATTTGACAGGTAATTTTGTAATTATTTTAACTAGGTAACTATTAAATAGTTCTTAACTATTTAATAGCTATTGTACCTGGTTAAAATAATTACAAAGTTGCCTGTAAAATAAATATTAATCCTAAAATAGCTACAATGTAATTATAATTTATATTGTAGCTATATTAGGATTTATTTTACAGGTAAGTATTTAGCTTTAAATAGGAATAATTTATTTAATAAGAGTTAATTAATTTCGTTAGATTAAAATTATATTTAACTTAGGGGGGTGTTAGTGTTAGGGTTAGACTTAGCTTTAGGGGTTAATACATTTATTAGAATAGCGGTGAGCTCCGGTCGGCAGATTAGGGGTTAATAATTGAAGTTAGGTGTCGGCGATGTTAGGGAGGGCAGATTAGGGGTTAATACTAATTATTATATGGTTAATGAGGCGGATTAGGGGTTAATAACTTTATTATAGTAGCAGTGCGGTCCGCTCGGCAGATTAGGGGTTAATAAGTGTAGGCAGGTGGAGGCGACGTTGAGGGGTGCAGATTAGGGGTTAATAAATATAATATAGGGGTCGGCGGTGTTAGGGGCAGCAGATTAGGGGTACATAAGGATAACGTAGGTGGCGGCGCTTTGCGGTCGGCAGATTAGGGGTTAATAAGTGTAGGTAGCTGGCGGCGACGTTGTGGGGGGCAGATTAGGGGTTAATAAATATAATATAGGGGTCGGCAGTGTTAGGGGCAGCAGATTAGGGGTACATAAGGATAACGTAGTTGGCGGTCGGCAGATTAGGGGTTAAAAAAAAATAATCGAGTTGCGGCGATGTGGGGGGACCTCAGGTTTAGGGGTACATAGGTAGTTTATGGGTGTTAGTGTACTTTAGAGCACAGTAGTTAAGAGCTTTATGAACCAGGCGTTAGCCCAGAAAGCTCTTAACTACTGACTTTTTTCCTGCAGGCTGGAGTTTTGTCGTTAGAGTTCTAACGCTCACTTCAGACACGACTCTAAATACCGGAGTTAGAAAGATCCCATTGAAAAGATAGGATACGCAATTGACGTAAGGGGATCTGCGGTATGGAAAAGTCGCAGCTGAAAAGTGAGCGTTAGACCCTTTTTTGAGTGACTCCAAATACCGGAGGTAGCCTAAAACCAGTGTTAGAAGCCTCTAACGCTGGTTTTCACGGCTAACGCCAAACTCCAAATCTAGGCCTAAGATTTCTAGAAACAAAGAAAAATCTTGATGTCAGAGATCTGTAACGTGTTTTGAAATCTACTAAGGAAATCAGAAAGTCTACTTGTCTTTTTCTCAGCCCTGATAGTGCCAAAACAGCACAAGAACAATTTAACAGTTTTTTTTAGCCAATTGGATTTGCTCTGTGATCCAGAACGCCCCCAAAACAAACATGTTTTTACTATATTCTACCTGTTCAATGTGGCTACATCAGTGCAAGAGTTATTAAATAGATGGTTCCTACAATCTGTGCTTCTTCACATGCAGATTATTTTTTTTTAAACACCAATAACTTCATATCTTTTAGCTTTGAATCTACGTACTATTAATTATATCATAACTTTTTTTCACAGTCTAAATTGAAGTATACAGAGACCTTTTTTATTTATATCTGAGCCTCCAGGGTTGTAGAGTCTGTGTAAGAGTCAGAAGACCTTTTAAATGGAGTTGGTAAAAATCTACAGATAGCTATAAAATCTAAATAAAATGCTTTTATATGGGGGCATAAAACTCAAAAAAATGCAATCAAGCATATTAAAGAGAACACTTTAAACATGTTAACAAAGTATTAGGGATGGGCGAATGTTTTGCAACATTCAAAAATTTAAACAAATTTTAACACATTTGTTTCAAATTTAGAATGTTTGCACAACGGTCTAGCATTCATTTTATGTAATAGTATTTCTAATGCTTTCTTTAAATGTAATATTCCATTCAAATTTTTCTAATCCTATTTTTAATTATGCAATATTCGAATTTGAAAATTCAATGTATATATTTGTAATAGTATTTCTAATGCTCTCTTTAAATTTAATATTTGAATTATGCAATATTCAAATCATTCAAATTGATATATTTGTTAAACATGTGCGTTTTATTTCGTCCGAATTTCATTTTCGGACAAATTTTGGCCCATTCGGAGATTTGAATGGATCCAAATTTCCGAATAGGCACCATAACTAAAATCCCCAAAAATTCCAAAAATTTATAAATCAGTTTCCGAATTTTTGGATCCATTCTTTATTCATATTCAGAATTTTTCATTGTTCTAATCTAAACCGCAGTTCCCCGAAATCGCAGATACTAAATAAATAACTAAATAAAGCTATTAACCCCTAAACCGTCATTCCCTAACATTGCCAACACTAACTAAACCTATTAACCCCTAAACCGCAGTTCCCCGACATCGCCATCAATATTTTTTATAATGGTAATGTTTTTATTTTTTTATTTTTTATTTTTTATTTTTTAGTAATCTTAGTTTTTTTTATTTTTAGTAATTCGACCGAAGTTAGGAAGAGAAAGGAAAAGCTAAGGTGCAGAGGTGACTGAAGGTTAACCAAAAATAAAAACCTGTCTCATAATACAGGGCGGGCCGTGGACTCATCATGTCTAAAAAGAAACAAATTTATCAGGTAAGCATAAATTTTCTTTTCTTTTTAAGACACGATGAGTCCACGGATTTCATCATTACTTGTGGGATACAATACCAAAGCTATAGTACACGGATGAAATGGGAGGGACAAGACAGGGAACCTAAACGGAAGGCACCACTGCTTGAAGAACCTTTCTCCCAAAAACAGCCTCAGCCGAGGCAATGGTATCAAATTTGTAAAATTCAGAAAAAGTGTGAAGAGAGGACCAAGATGCAGCCTTGCAAATCTGTTCAACTGAAGCATCATTTTTGAATGCCCATGCAGAAGCAACAGCCCTAGTGGAATGAGCAGTAATTCTTTCAGGAGGCTGCTGTCCAGCAGACTCATATGCAAAATGGAAGATACTCTTCAGCCAAAAAGAAAAAGAGGTAGCCATAGCTTTCTGACCCCTACGTTTCCCTGAAAAAAACGACAAACAAAGAAGAAGATTGACGAAAGTCCTTAGTCGCCTGCAAGTAGAACTTCAAAGCACGGACTACATCTAAATTATGTAGCAGGTGCTCCTTCTGAGAAGAAGGATTAGGACACAAGGACGGAACAACAATTTCCTGATTAATGTTCTTATCCGAAACAACTTTAGGAAGAAAACCAGGTTTAGTACGTAACACCACCTTATCCGCATGAAAAATAAGGTAAGCAGAATTATATTGTAATGCCGAGAGCTCTGATACTCTTCGAGCAGAAGAAATAGCAACCAGAAATAAAACTTTCCAAGATAATAACTTAATATCTATGGAATGCATAGGTTCAAACGGAACCCCTTGAAGAACCTTCACAACTAAATTCAAACTCCAAGGAGGAGCAATTGGTCTAAACACAGGTCTGATTCTAGTCAGAGCCTGACAAAAAGATTGCACATCTGGAGCATCTGCTAAACGCTTATGTAACACAATAGATAAAACAGTGATCTGTCCCTTAAAGGAACTTGCTGACAAACCCTTCTCCAATCCCTCTTGGAGAAAAGACAAAATCCTGAGAATCTTAACTCTACCCCATGAGTAGCCTTTGGATTCACACCAATAAAGATAATTGCACCATGTTTTATGTTAATTTTCCTAGTTACAGTCTCACGTGCCTGAAATAAGGTATCTATGACCGAATCAGAAAAAACCCTGAATGGATAAGAATAAATGTTCAATCTCCAAACAGTCAGTTGCAGAGAAACTAGATTCGGGTGAAGGAAGGGTCCCAGGTGAGTAGATCCTTCCTCAATGGAAGTTTTCAAGGTGGCAGGGATGACATGTCCACCAGATCGGCATACCAAATCCTGCGAGGCCACGCAGGAGCGAAAAGGATCACTGATGCCTTCTCCTGTTGGATTTGAGCAATAACCTGACTGAGAAGAGCCAGCGGGGGAGAATGGATATGCTAGGCAGAATGACCAAGGAACTTCCAAGGCATCTATCAGCTCGGCCTGGGGGTCCCTGGACCTGGACTCGTAGATCAGGAAAATAGCATTCTGACGAGATGCCGTGAAATCCAACTCCGGCCAACCCCATTTGAGAATCAGTTTGGAGAAAATTTCTGGAAGGGATTTCCCAGTTGTCCCCACCTAGGATGAGGAAAGTTGACAGATGGTAAAAGTGGGCCTCTACCCACTGGCTCAACTGGGCTACTCTGATCATTGCTGAGGAACTCCTGTTCCTCCCTGATGATTGATAAATCCACTGTCGTTATGTTTTCCTACTGGAATCTGATGAATTGGGCCGAAGCCAACTGAGGCCAGACCTGAAGAGCATTGAAAATCGCCCTCAGCTCAAGGATATTGATGGTAAGGAGAGACTCTGCCTGAGTCCATATTTCCTGGCCTTTAAAGAGTCCCAGACATCTCCCCATCTCAAAAGACTGGCGTCCCCTGTCACAGTCACCCAGTAAGGTCTGTGAAAGCAAATCCACTGGGATAGAGGATCTAAAGACAAACATCATTGAAAAAAGTCCCTCTTCTCCTGTTCTAGGGTTATTCAAGGAGACAAAGCTATATAATTTCCATTCCACTGCCTGAGCATGCTTAGCTGCAGAGGTCTGAGGTGAAACCGAGCAAACGGTATGATAACCATAGCCGCCACCAACAATTCGATCACCTCCATGCCCTGAGCCACCGACGGTTGAAGAGTGGATTGAAGGGTTCGAAATGTATACCAGAATCTTTGATTTTCTGACCTCTGCCAGGAAAACTCTCATGGATATAGATTCGATTAGAGTTCCCAAGAAGGGTACCCTTGCCTTCGAAATGAAAGAACTCTTTTCCAGATTTACCTTCCACCCGTGAGTTCTCAGGAAGGATAGAACAATGTCGGTATGGGACTTTGCTGACACGATGACGCCTAGATTAGAATATCGTCCAGATAAGTCACCACCGCAATGCCCGCGGTCTTAGAACTGCCAGCAGAGACCCCAAAACCTTTTGGAAATTCTGGTTGCCGTGGCCAGACCGAAAGGAAAGGTCTCGACCAGAAAGCGTTTGCCCAGAAGGCACCAACTCGGGAACTTGTGATGATCTCTGTGAATAGGAACATGAAGATATGTATCCTGTAGCTCCACCTTTGTCAAAAATTGACCCTCCTATATCAATGGAAGGATGGTACAAATAGTTTCCATCCTGAAAGATGGAACTCTGAGAAACTTGCTTAGAGTCTCAAAGTCAAAGATAGGACTGAAGGTCCTCTTGGGAAATTCCAAACGGAATTGAATAAAAATTCTGCCCCTGTTCCTGTATCGGAACAGGCCAAGTACTCCCATGGAGGGGAGGTCTCTTACACAATGTAAGAACGCCTCTCTCTTAAACTGGTCTGCAGAAAATCTGAAAGCAGAACCAGACCACTGTGAATCCCTGAAACATTATTTTCCATTGTCCAGGAATTCTGAGCATATCGATGCAAGCCTGAATGAAAAACTGAAAATTCTGTCCCCTATAAAATCCTATCCCAGATCGGGGACATGTTCTTCATGCTGTCCTTGCTTCAACAGTAGGCTAATTGGACCCCTTTTTTTTTTAATTCAAAAGATAGCATCTCCATCAAGCCAGGTTCCAACAAGGCCCCTTGTAAAGAATCATTAAAAAATTTAGACTTAAAACATACATCCGTATCGAAAGGCTTTAACCATAAGGCTCAGAGAGCTGAAACAGAAAAACCTAAAACCTACGCTCCTATTTAAGGAACATCAAGGCAAGAAATTGAAATAAAGGAACTTAGTCAATTGACAGCCCTCATCCTATCCTGGATTTTATAAAGGAGAATGTCTGACTTAAAAGTACCAGACAACGCATCAAACCAAAATGCCACCCGCTAAGGATGGTAGAAAGTTGTAAATCATTGTAAACCTTGGTGTACATCCCATTCCCAATCTTTGTGATAACCCTTGAGAAGCTACCTAGTCTCAAACAAAGAAAGTAGTTCTCTTAGTCAAGTTGGGAACTACTCCTTTCACCCTAGGTAATATCTGCTCCTTAATTAAGTCAGTTATGGGAAACATCTGTTTAAGTATAGGGAATACGGACTTTTCCATTCCGTATAACTCACAGGACGTACTAGGATAGGTTACACCTGTGCTAAGGTGAAAAAAATTCCTCTAGTAAGGTTAGTTTCCACATGGGAAAACCCTAGAATGCATGATATGCAAAGAAAGACTCCGGATGGAGTATGCGAGGAAGCGCAGGGCATTACATGTGTGCCCAAACATTTTGTGAACACTATAGGTTTGTGGCATAAAGTGATCATTGTCAACATACTCCCAAACAGCAAACACCATAAAAGGAGAAGTTCAGAAAAAAGAGTGTAATGTTTTAATAAAAATTAACACAAAAACGTTACTGTCACTTTAAATTCCTATTTCTGTGTCAGAAATTAACCAAGTATCATGTTAACCTTGAGGTGTGGATCTGTGAGCAAAAAATCTGTAAAAACAGAAAGGGGTGTGGAGCGCAGCCAGGGAAAAAAACACGCTGATCTAAGTGCAGATTAAAAAACACCTTCTCACTTTATTCACAATAAAATCATCTGGATGTACACTCACAAGCTTCACCCTCAAACATATGAGGTATGTGCTGGCACTCTGTAAAAGTTGTCTCGAACACGGATAAACTGGATACTGTATGTTCGAACTGTGTCTGTGTCCCACTGTGAGTGAAACACTGGCCCACTTTATTCACAATAAAATCATCTGGATGTACACTCTGACGAAGCTGGGAGGAGCCCAGCGAAACGCGTAAGGCCACGCCCATCTATTTGACGGAGGATCAGGTCAGCACTGTGTGCAGCGGCGTCTCCTTTAGCCGGCTATCATTATAGGACCGCGCTGCCACTGTTTCTTACCGCCTCCAAACGACCATAGCCTGTTCCCCTGAGTTGTTACACAGCCCTATTTGTTATCGCACTATATATTGGGACTTTGCTTCTCAGTGCCTTTCTAACAGCCATAAAGGGACATTAGTATCCCGGTGAGCTATATATTTAAAGTGGGCCAGTGTTTCACTCACAGTGGGACACAGACACAGTTCGAACATACAGTATCCAGTTTATCCGTGTTCGAGACAACTTTTACAGAGTGCCAGCACATACCTCATATGTTTGAGGGTGAAGCTTGTGAGTGTACATCCAGATGATTTTATTGTGAATAAAGTGAGAAGGTGTTTTTTAATCTGCACTTAGATCAGCGTGTTTTTTTCCCTGGCTGCGCTCCACACCCCTTTCTGTTTTTACAGATTTTTTGCTCACAGATCCACACCTCACGGAGATCACACCAGTGATTGGGAGGGAGCTGCACCGCAAATACACGCATCCAGACAAGGACACTCCAAGAGAGGGAAGTTTGAACTTTATGTTATCTTCTCTCATATATTGAAATGACTTTCTAAAAAGGGACTATATCATCAAATTCATATGAGTATCTGAGCTTTTATTTGCATTGCTAGTATTATTTATATTTATATCGTTTTCTATGTGCTGAATTTTTATTATCTGACTTATTGCTTATTTTATGATCACACTGTGAATTATTCACTTTTTTGCCATATACAGTGCCCCTTGCACATTTATATTTACTGCTGTGTGGCGCTACCTTAATATTGTATTATATACAGTATATTTTTTATCATGTTAACCTTGCTGGTAATAGACATTGCTATGTACATTAAAGCAACCCTGGCTTGTGCACACAATCCCTATGAAAATTGCAAGGAACCACAGAGCACCACATGTAGGCTAGAATAAAAATCTTTATTTTATGTGTACACTTGTTCCATTTTAAGTACAAAGCTGCATTATACAGTAAACAGCTGAAATGTATCAAATAAAAGTAACCCCACAAAAAATAGTACTGTCTCTTTAAACTAAAAAATAACGTTATTTTTGTGCACCTTCATTCCATTCAAAGTCTCTTTAAATGTGTAGAGATACCTCACATTTGTACTATTAACAGTAGATAGGTAAACAGATGGAATAGGGCCTGCTACATCACAAGATGTTTAACTAGAAACCGGGTGGTACTGTGCCTTTAAAGTGAAAACAAAACAGTGCTTTACTGTACAATATGAATTGCAACAGTTGTTTCCACCCGTGTCCCTTTTTGTCAGCTAACGTAAGACTGACCAACAAACAGCAGGCACGCACCGCTCCAAACTAAACTTTTATGCCACCACATTTGCTCCGTGACTGTCATAGCAACATCATGACTAGACTCATTCACAGATTGCCCATCTGAATTCTCAACGTGTACCAGGACTGTACAAAAAGGCGCGCAAACTTTCCTTAGTGTGACGTAGCGTAGCCTAGCTCCGCCCATCGTGGGCGTATCAGGCTGGAACTCCCAGGCAGCAAATTAGTAAAAATGGAGCCGTCAGAACAGAAATACACCATAGCCCCGCCCATCATGGGCGTATCAAGCAATAACTCCCGGGCGGCTAAATAATAAAGATGGAGCCATTGGACAGTAACCCACACATAGTCCCATAAAAAACATACCTCCCAATCGGTTAGAAGTAAAATACCGTTATCGGGAGTGGAGAATTACGCTACCCTGATTCTGAAAATACCAAGTGCCACTCTTTCTGTAGATTTTTCCAGAAAACCAAAACTAGCCGTCTCCCGGTTTGCGTATTTGAATGATACAACTGCCGGGAGTAAAATAACACTGTTTGCTCTCCAGCCCCAGTGTATGTATAAAGACCACAGTCCCATCACAATAAGAGTCCTTCATTATCTCTTGACATGTGAATGAATGTAATGTAGTGCTCACTTTTTTCTGAGTGGATGTGTCCCCAGAAATAATAAAGTTAGCACTTTCCTTGAATTCTGTGCGACAGCATGGCAGTCCGGCAGGTTTTCAGAGGTCCTCTCCCTCCCATAGCCCTGTGGACTAAGATCAGCCTGAGTTAAAAGTGCTTAGGCTATCTGGATTAGGGCAGCAAATATGTATAGGAGGCACAGTGAGAATTATGTCCCACCAGTTCCTATTGCTTTAAAGCCACCAAATGCTCTACTGTAGAGACTGATCAGGTCTAGGCTACACCCTAGAACAAAGTAGCACTCACTGGCACTACTTTTTAAAATAATAAACTCTTAATTGAAGAATCTAATCTAACACCTCACTTTACCTCTTCCTATCACTAACACAGGCAAAGAGACTAACTGCTCTTTGCCTCCTCCTGCTGACCAGGATGCGTAATTCCACAAGTAAGAATGAAATCCGTGGACTCATTGTGTCTTTAAAAAGAAAGGTAGGAACTCAATAAGTTACTACACACAAGACAGGGATTTCAGCACACTAATTTTATTAGTCAATAATTATCATTGACCTACCAATCATAAGTGGTTGGATACAGCACCTCTCAAATCATGGACACATGATTATTGTATTTGATGAATTTTGGTTTACAAAGTTAATCTTACAGTGCCTTTTTCTTTGATTGCCAACACACATGAGTTGTTTGGTTTGTCTAATATAAAGTACTTTGACAGACAACATTGAAATTTGTAAGCTGAGTGACGTTCTTTTGTCTTCCATTAGCCATGACTTTTGTGGTATCGGATGAGCAATGGGAGGTGGAACTGGGTGAATCACTACAGAATACTACTCCCCCTGACGGTGAGGAAATTCAAAATATTTTTGGTGCCTTTAAAAAGTATCGGAACCTAGAAACTAAACAAATTAGAATAAGAGCAGAAAAAAATAGTCTAGAGAACTACATTAAAATAAAAATAATTCCTAGAGGTCTGAGGTTACATCTTGATCCTGGGATGCATATGAGAGATGATGATGAGGAAGGAGAAAACTTTATGGATGATTGGAACACTAGGTTATCCGAATGTTCCTTAGATTTGATGCAGCGGATGGTTGACAAAGATATTAGAAAACTGGATAAAATTAAAGTTGAAATAGATAAAGCACTAAAATCTGTAAATAGTTTTGAAGGAGATTCAAAATTTACTAAATCAAATAATAAAACAAAAGAAATTGTTTTGAAATTAAACAGAGGGAATGTAGAAAATTAGGAAGAGATCAAGATGACTATAAGAAAAATCAAGTTTATACTTACTATTTAAATAGAAATTCTTATGACTTGGGCACTGATGGTTCGGATGTGGAAGGAGATTTTAAATAAAAAAATGAGGCCACCAGGGCTTTGGTAAAAAAGAAAGGAAACCTGGAGGAAGGAAAATAAATCAAAACAAAAATAGGTCCTATGGAAGGGCCACGAGGGACCAGGGAGAGAGGCTGGTATCAAAGGAGAGGAAGGAATATGAGGAGAGGGGCGGATATGAGGATGAGAACAAGGAGAGACTACAGGGGGAATTTTAAATGGACCCCAAAAGGAAGGTTGATGAATTACAAATTGTTAATCTCTCTTCGTTTCCCCTCAATATCACACATGTAAATCTATTGAAAAAAGGTCTTTCTTTTTGCCCAACGAATAGCCTAGATAAATTCACAGTTATAAAAGATCTACACCTCTTTGCACGAAAAGTGGTACTTTCTTATGTAATGAAAGGTAAACAAAATCTAGAAATACCCCAAATTCCCCAAGTGATTAACTTGAATCAAGAGGACTTAGAAACTGTGGATAATCTGGTATAATTGCTGGATGCAAATGAAACCCCTGTGGATCCATTTACTGCTAATCCTCTTGCTGAACCAGAGAGCTCACATGACATAAGTGTCAAGGTGAACTCTGGTCTAAAAAGGAAATCCGATTATATGCCAGCACTATCCCTTGTCCATGCAGTTCAAATGTTTGTAAAAGAGGTAGAGAAGGAAATTAATAAAATCTACTATGATAAGATAACACAGGGTAATTTAACGTATGAGGAAAGAACAGCCCTATATGAACTAATGAATAAATCCGGTAACATCATTAAGCAGGCAGATAAAGGAGGGAACTTGGTAGTTATGAATGAGAAAAACTATGTAAATGAGGTAAAGAGAAAGTTGAGAAATAAGGATCAATATCTCCTGTTACAGAATAATTCAATAACTGCAATACAAACTGATTTGCTCCATTTGTTGAATGTGGCAAGGAAAGGATTATAGATAAAAATGAATTTGGATATCTATACACTAGGTTCCCCAGAGTCCCTGTGTTTTATTGTATCCTGAAACTCCATAAAAATATGAGAGACCCACCAGGACGGCCCATACAATCTGGGATAGGGAGCATCACTGAGAATCTGGGGAACTATGTAGATACATTTCTGAAACCGTTTCTGCTTACTCTGACTTCCTATGTAAAAGACACTAGCGATCTTCTGAGGAAACTGGATGGAATAGAAGTCGAACAGGATACTACATTGTGACTCTATTCAACCATTCCTCATGAGATTGGTTTAAGGGCAGCTAGAAATTTCTTGGACAGCAGAGGTACTATGTACAAAAACATACTGTGTTTGTATTTGACCAGAAGTTCTATAAACAAATCAGAGGAACAGCGATGGGGGCAACGTGTGCCCCATCTTATGCCTGCCTACATTTAGGATTGTGAGAAAGTATGGTGGTTTTTGGTGACCTTCAAGAGTGGATTGAAAGACATGTTTTAATTTGGCTATGCTATGTCGATGAAGTGTTCCTCCTTTGGAGGGACAAAAGTGAATCCTTGAAAGAGTTCGTGAAAATTATTAATATTAATACATTTAATATTTTGTTAACTTTTTAATATAATATGAATGAGCTAAGTTTCTAAGATATAAAAATTAAAAAAGAAGATAACTCTTTGGCTACTGAAATTTATCGTAAAGAAACAGCTACTATCAATATACTGGAGGCTTCAAGTCACCATCCAAAATCCCTTATACGAGGGATCCCAGTAGGACAGTTTCTTCGATTAAGGAGAAACTGTTCAAGTAAAAGCAAGTTTGATACACGTGCTGTAGATATGTACAACAGATGTGAGAACAGAGGGTATTCGAAAAGGAACTTGAGATATGCTATGAATAGAGCTAGGAAAGAAAAGAGAGATGATTTGCTCTATAAACATAATGATCTATAAACATAATGATAAAATAACTGATCAAAAGGTACGTTTTGTTACTGAATATAATTGCTATTGAGAGATAATTTGTGCAATTCTTTCCCAAAAATGGCAATTTCTACAAGCTGATGAAGTAATTGAGAAAATAGTAGGGGAAAACCCCTCTTTAGTTGCTAGGAGAGTCCCAAATCTCAAAGACAGACTGGTTAAAAGCTATTGTGTGAAGAGCCCTAACGAAAAAGATTGGCTAGGGGAACATAGAAAAATCATTGTGTCCTTTGTAAGTATATCATGCAAACTAAACATTTCTCGACGGGTTCCCTTACCTATCCAATTAAGCAGTTCATTAACTGCAAAACTGAAAAATGTTATTTATCTCCTATCCTGTAGCTGCCCGGTTTTCTATGTGGGTAAAACTAAATGGATGTTAAAGGATAGAGTAATCGAGCATAGGGATGACATTAAAATTGCCAAGGATGGTGAGATTAATAGTGGTGTAGCTTTACACTTTGCAAGACACCACAATTGCTCTCCTAATGATCTTAAGGTGTTAGGAATAGAGGCTTGTTCTCTTTATGGAATTGGAGGAAATATAGACAATATTCTCCTAAAAAAAAGAGACAGCCTGGATGTACAAATTAAATAGTGTTGCTCCAAAAGGCCTCAACAAGAAGTTTGAGTTTGCAGCATTTCTTTAATTGGTTCTAGGGTTTGTCCTGGTTGTTCTGTCCGGTTTCATACATGTTTATGGCTGGGGCAGACAGAAGATGTTAACTCAGTTTACCTTCAAAATGTAAATTAAAGGGACAGTCTACAACAGAATTTTTATTGTTTTAAAAGCTAGATAATCCCTTTATTACCCATTTCCCAGTTTTGCATAACCAACACAATTATATTAATATACTTTTAACCTCTGTGATTATCTTGTATCTAAGCCTCTGCAAACTGCCCCTTTTTTCAGTTCTTTTGACAGACTTGCAGTCTAGCCAATCAGTGCCTGCTCCCAGATAACTTCTCGTGCACGTGCACAGTGTTATCTATATAAAATACGTGAACTAACACCCTCTAGTGGTGAAAAACTGTTAAAATGCAATCTGAAAGAGGTGGGCTTCAAGGTCTAAGAAATTAGCATATGAACCTCCTAGGCTAAGCTTTCAACTAAGAATTTCAAGAGAACAAAGCAAAATTGGTGATAAAAGTAAATTGGAAAATTGTTTAAAATTACATGCTCTATCTGAATCATGAAAGTTTATTTTGGCCTAGACTGTCCCTTTAAAAACCTTTGATTATGACAAGGGAACTATTTCTAATAAATCGATTTTTCGCTTTGTAAATAAATTTAAGGTTATAATGGTTTATACTGTAACCTATTTTCATGTTAATATGTTAGTGTACAGGTTCTTAAGCTTATTGTAATAATGTGTGTTTACATTATAGTGCAACAAATGTTTATTGTCAATATTTTTCACCTATCCTAAGTTAGGGGTGTGTTTTTTGTGACTTTCTAATTGGATGTCTGGACTAAGGAAGTGCAAACCAAGCTGTGTAACGGCCTTTAAATAATCAGTGATGCTGTTCTTTCAATGAACGTTTTCCCTGAGGAAGCTCCAATGACGCTGTAGTCACATGGGGGGTGAAACATGCATCGGCAGTGAAACACTCAGAGCGGATTGCTCTGTATCTTACCTAACAGTCAGTGTCAGCTTCTCAGCTTCACAGAAGGAAGGAAAAGTTTTGTTGCAATTTGCAGCTGTTTCTTACCTAACAAGCTCTTGCCAAACAGAATGGTAACTTTGTACAAACTTTATTTCCATTCTTTGGAGAATAGCTGCTTATGCTTATGTGGAGGACTAAAGGTGGTAATTATAACATATACACATGAGTAACAGAGGAGAATCACAGCTTACTACATTGAACTTTTTCCTAACAATTAAATGACCACTAGTTGCGTTTAAAGTAAAGCCATTGTTGTAGACACTATAACATATGCTTCTGTGTTTGTTCTTAAAGATGTACCTTACCTTGTATTGGTAACAAACTGATTCAACTGGGGGTGTACATAGATCCTATTGTACTATTATTTTCATGACACCGTGTACTATTATATTATAGTGGTGTCCTCTGAAACAGGTGTTGTACATACCCCTTATCAGATTCACCTTTAATGTAACACATGCACAATATGCATGTATCCTACTGTTTATTGCAGCATAGAGCCTAATGGATTACTAAGGTAGCCAGATTGTTTCGCTTGTCAAGCGAAGCTACCCTCTAGTAGAGGTGCTGAATGGTCCTTATATATGTTTGCAATTGATTCACATTGCATTAACTATAGGCTGTACTTTTACTGTGGTTTATGAAATTTTGGGGGTCTTAGAGCATTTTAACTGACAAGCATAGATCCTCATGGATCACAATGGTGGCCATTATTCGCTTGGCATGCGAAGCCACCCTCTAGTGGAGGTGTTGCCTTGTTATTTTTTGTGCTTCACCTTATTACTCTTTTGTGTTTTAGGTAATCTGAACAACCTTACTCTGAGTGTGATTTATACTATTATTAATGGTTCATTTGTCCATACTATACATTTTTAGATTTTTTCTCATGATGTGTATCCATGATTTGAGAGGCACTGTATCCAACCACTTATGATTGGTGGGTCAACGGTAATTATTGACTAATAAAATTAGTGTGCTGAAATCCCTGTCTTGTGTGTAGTAACTTATTGAGTTCCTACCTTTTCTCTCTTATTTATATTCTAATATGTTATTTTAAGGGTTTGCACACTATTCCCTTATAAGGGTTTAACAAATTTGTCTTGGGTTCTCTAACTGATTAAAATACCTCAACTCCCTTAAACATGTATAGTCTCGTTTGTATTTATTTTAATTAGCTAGTTAGTAAATAGTTATCTTGTAGCTAGCTTAGGTTTTATTTTTATATCACAGGTAAGTTTGTATTTATTTTTAAATAGGTAGTTAGTTAATATTTGTAACTTTAATTCAGGTCTATTTTAATTATGTTAAAGTTAGGGGGTGTTAGGTTTAGGGGTTAATAGTTTTATTTTGGTTATTGTGATGTCGGGGCCGGCAGTGTTGGCGATGTTTGGGAACGGCGGTTTCGGGGTAATTAGCTTTATTTAATGTTGGCGATGTGGGTGGCGATGGCGGTTTTAGATAATATTGTTTCTGCAATCGCCGGCATATTGTTTATGTTAAGTTAAATCGTTTTTTCGGATACTTTCATTTTTTTCGGATCTATTCTTTATTCATATGCATTATTCTATTCTAAACTTCAGAATAGAATAATGGATATGAATAAAGAATGGATCCGAAAAAACGAACGGATCGGAAAAAACGATTTAATGTAACATAACTAATTTGCCGAAACATTTTTTTTTTAAAACTTAACTAAACTAATTTGCCGAAACAAAATTATTTATTTAACACATGAAAATGAAAACATTTTTTTAGCTTTCCACATGCCTAATATTTGTATCTATTATGTATCAATTTGCTAAACTCCCTACCACATGAAGTTTTGAACTTCTGAATAGTATTTTTTAAATCGAATGTTACATACGAAATTTTGAATGTGGATATTCGATTTCATTATGAACATTCGAAAACTAAAGTAACATTCAATTACCGAATTGTAATGGATTTTCATTCTTATCAACATTCTATTGTCCAAAACGAATGTCCACAGAACTAATTGTTCTATCAGCACATTCGCCATCCCTACAAAAGATACGTTAAAGCTGTTTATTTGATTTTGAAACAGGAAGTGTACATTGATTGGTGGAAGAGCTTCACAGCTCTATTGAAAGAATAGAGACATAACTCACAAGCATAAGACTTTGAATTATGATTTTTTTTTATTGTGATATCACTAAATATTGGAAATAAGCTTCTTATAGTTTCTTACAGAGACAGTAAACACTTTGTAATTACAAGATACTACAGTATAACATATCGGCCAAGTCTAAACATTTTTAAAATGGATTAATATCCTTTTAACTACTATTATTTTTCAATAGCTAAACTCCACTAACCATATGGCTTATTACGAGGAGCCAATCTAGGCTTTAGTCTGCAGGCAACAATGCTATCTATGGTCATAATATTAGTTTTAAGTAAATTGTTTTGCAGTGGTTATCAGTTAAAACTAATTAGGGACAGGCATGTAGCAGGATTGGCCTTAATACATATTGAGCTTTTATGAAGGAGACATAGATGGAGTCAGCAACTGAAAAAAAATAGTTGGAGTTTAAAGTTTAGACTCTACAGCCGCCTCAAAGTTGAGATTATAAATCTAAAATAATCGGCAGCAATCAATAACTGTTTCAATCAAAATTAAAGTGATTGTAAACTTTACTGAATTAAAGGCCAGTATTAAATAATACTTTTAAAAACAGGGGCACTTTAATTCATTAAAGTTTACAATGACGCTAGCAGTAAACTATTTGTGTGAGTCGGGTTGCGCTGGTTTTATGAGTTGAAAGTAAAAAGCTATCGCTCCAGTGCTAACCTGACTTACAGAAAAAGCCGAACTTACACTATCGTGTGCGCGATAACCTACTGCCCCATAGAAGGCAAGGGAGCCAAAAAAGTGGAAGAAAACCTAACACCCTACTCGAGAGCTAACCTGAATCGCCAAAAGACCCCTACACTAATAATACCTAAACTGCCACATAGCCAACCGCAAAGTCTGCACTACACTATTAACCCCTATACAGCGAGCCCCCTACATTGCAAACTACATATATACACTATTAACCCCTAAACCGTCAGCCCCCCCACATTGCAAACTGCTTATGTACACTATTAACCCCTAAACTGTCAGCCCTCCACATCGCAAACTACCTATGTACACTTTTAACCACTAAATCTCCAGCCCCCACATTGTAAACTATAAACACTATTAGCACATAAACCACCAGCCCCCACATCACAAAGTCTGCACTACACTATTAACCCCTAAACTGCCAGCCCCCCACATTGCAAACTACCTATATACACTATTAACCCCTAAACCGCCAGCCCCCAATGCAAAGTAACCCTCTAACATCTATACTACCTAACCTAACACACCCTAACCAAAATAGACTAACCCTAGCTTTACAAAAAAACAAAAACAAACCTACCATTACCAAAAAATAAATAAATAAAAAATGATGCCTTTTCTAAAGCCCCCAAATAAATTATAAACTACAAATAGCCCTTAAAAGGCATTACCCTAAAGTGATCAAGCTCTTTTTCTGGAAATACAAAAAACCTACACCCTCTCATTAACCCCCCCCCCCTTAAAAAGACAATCTAAAAAAACCTACTCTAAAAAGTAGGTTGCATAAAAAGTTTGAGCGGTAAATGCAATTGTGTTCACGCAATCACATTTACTTTCAACTTTAGGAGCATAAATTACAGCAAGTTTGCGCAAATTAATTTTGTGGGATAATTTGAACAGCGTGCCACTTCTAATATGGATTTGAGCGTAAAGAACACCCCAAGCTTGTGATCGCTTTTATGCTCCTCATACTAACGATAGCGCTCCACTTGTAATCTAGGCCTATATATACTTAAATTCTTAGTCTAGCTAGCAAATCAGATGCGCTTATTATATTTATGGTGAAACCACCAAAAAAAAAAAAAAAAACATATTAGTCTATTTCTTTATGTTCCTAAGGCTACATTTACAGGTTACAGGGATTTTCTAGCAAAAGTGTATGTCTTTATAAACTAATTTAATAATGAGTTCAATTTAAATAATATAATTGTAACTAAGAATGCAGCTAACAAGATATATTAGCAGTACTGTTACAGGTGTTTCTGGTCCATACTTATGGGGACATTCTGATTAAACAATAATTGCATGCTCTACACCATGACATAATCTATTTTATGTACATAGCTTACTATAGGTTGATTCCAATCTTTCCATTTGTGGAAACTCATGGTCATGAATGCTTGTTATAGTGACCATGTTTGGACTTAGTGTGCATGGAGGCATGTCCTCTATAAAAACACGGGCACGAAGGCAAAGAGGCCCATTAATCTAGCTCCGTATGGAGCTTGAGGGCCCGTGTTTCTGGCGAGTCTTCAGACTTGCCAGAAACAGCAGTTATGAAGCAGAGGTCTAAAGAGCAGGCGGACAGGAATCGCCACAATTCAACCCGATCAAGTACGATCTGGTTGATTGACACCTTACTGCTGGCGGCCCATTGGCCACGAGTCTACAGGGGGCGGCGTTGCAGTGCTGAATACGGAGAGCGTATTGCTCTCCGCATTCAGCGAGGTCTTGCGGACCTGATTCGCACTGTCGGATCAAGTCCGCAAGACCTTTAATAAATAGGCCTCAAAATCTTGTTTAAAGGAACAGTCTACTTGATTTTTTCTATTCTTTAAAAAGACTGATAACACCTTTACTACCCATTCCCAGCTTTGTACAACCAACATTTTATATTAATATGCTTTATATCCTCTTTAACTTTGCCTGTTTCTAAGCCCTGCAGGCCGTATTTTATCTCAGTGCTTTTTATTAGATTGTTACTGCTAGATAGTGCTAGTTCATGTGTGCAATATAGAAATAATTGTGCTTACTCCCGTGGAGTTATGCAGGAACCAGCACTAATTGGCTAAAATGCAAATTTATAAAAAGCATTGAGATAAGGGAGCAGTCTGCATAGGCTAGATACAAGGTAATGATAGAGATAAACAGTATAATAAAGGGATAATTTAGTCCAAATGAAACTTTCATGATTTCTCATTTACTATTATCATTTTTTCTTCGTTCTCTTGGTATCTTTATTTGAAAAAGCTGGAAAGTAAGCTTAGGAGCAGGCCCATTTTTGGTTCAGCACCCTGGATAGCGCTTTCTGATTGGTGGATACATTTAGACACTATTTAGCAAGCACTAACCAGGTTGCTGAACCAAAAATGGTCCGGGTCCTAAGCTTACATTCTTGCTTTTTCAAATAAAAATACCAAGAGAACAAATAAAAAATTATAATAGGTGTAGATTAGAAAGATGCTTAAAATTGCATGCTCTATCTGAATCATGAAAGTTTAATTTTGACTAGACTATCCCTTTAATATCAGTCTTTGTTTATCCAAAACTGGGGAATGGGTAATAAAGGGATTATCTATATTTTAAAACAATAACAATTTTCAAGTAGACTGTCCCTTTAGGGGTTTCTTAGGAAGATGCAATGTTACAAGGTAGTAGGTTCATGATTTACAGTTTAAATAATATTAAAATCCAGTAAAAGAAGATATTATAAGTACTTTTCATAGAAAACTTGTAGTAAACATTTTGTTTTCAGTTCTCACTAAAATAGAAACAGTGCTTTAACAAATGATAGTTATAGAAAAAAAATGTGCATAGTCCCATCTTGACAACCTAAAAAACTCATTCAGATGGGCAAGTAGTGGTGCGGATGTTAACAGATAACAATAGCTATCTATCACCTAGATTACGAGTTGTGCGTTCATCTTTTAACTCTGAATAAAATGGTAATTTCAGCGTTAAAACAGCACCACAGCCATTATGAGTCTTGTCGGTATAGCTGAAACCACAAGCCTTTTAGCCTATAACGCAACATAAGTTCCACACACATAAAAATGATGTTTCTTCGTGGGACTTCCATAGTGCTGCCATTACGAGTTTTGCGGTGAGGCTAAAAAGCTTGCGTTGCACCCTATACCGACAGGATCCGTTCTGCAATCTGAGAGCAGTAGTTATGAGTTTTACGCAACAAAACTGTTACATAAAACTCATAACTAAACTGCTACAAAGTACACTAACACCCATAAACTACCTATTAACCCCTAAACCAAGGCCCTCCCGCATTGCAAATACTATATCAAAGTTATTTACCCCTAATCTGCCGCTTCTGACATGGATGCCACTATAAAAAATTATCAACCCCTATTCCACCGCCCTCCCGCATCGCAAACACTATTTAAATATTATTAACCCCTAATCTGCCGTCCGCCCACATTGCCCCCACTATACTAAAGTTATTAAGCCCTACACCGCCGCCACTATAATAAACCTATTAACCCTAAAACCACAAGCCCCCACAACGAATTATACTAAATTAAACTATTAACCCCTAAACCGAAAGCACCCCACATCGCAATAAACTAATTTAAACTAGTAACCCCTAAACCTAATGCCCCCCTAACTTTATATTAAAAATACAATTTTCCTATTTTAAATTAAATTAAAACTTACCTGTCAAATTAAAAAAAAATAAGTTTAAACTAGCAATTAAACTAATATAACTATTAAACTAAAATTAAACTAACTACCAATTAAATTAAACTAAAATACACATTAAAAAAACCCTAACACTACATATTACAAACTATCTAATTACAAAAAAAATACTAAATTACTAAAAAATAACAAACACTAAATTACGAAAAAATAACAAACAAAATTATCCAAAATAAAAAAGAATTACACCTAATTTAATAGCCCTATCAAAATAAAAAAGCCCACCCAAAATAAAAAAACCTAGCCTACAATGAACTACCAATAGCCCTTAAAAGGGCCTTTTGTAGGGCATTGCCCTAAGTTAAACAGCTCTTTTACCTGTGAAAAAAATACAAAGATCCCCCAACAGTAAATCCCACCCCCCAACCAACTCCCCAAAATAAAAAACCTAACTCTAACAAAAACCTAAGCTACCCATTGCCCTGAAAAGGTCATTTGTATGGGCATTGCCCATTAAAGGGCATTTAGCTCTTTTGCATTGCCTTGAAAAGGGCATTTCGCTTGTTTACGAGAAGCCCAAACCCTAAACTAAAAAGAAAAAACACCCAAAAAAACCCTTAATAAAAACCTATCATTAACCCCTGAAGATCCAGTGTTTGAAGTCCCGCTTGAATGATCTTCCATCAGGTGGCAAAGTCCTCATTCAGGCGGCGAGAAGTCTTCATCCAAGCGGACTCTTCTATCTTCATCCAGGCGGCGAAGTCCTCATCCAGGCGGCAAAAAGTATTTATCCAGACGGCCTCTTCTATCTGCATCCAGGCGGCATCTTCTATCTTCATCCTGGCCATGCGGAGTGGGTCCATCCTGAAGACATCTGGTGCGGAGCATCCTCTTCATACGGTCGCCACTGTACACTGAATCTTCAATGCAAGGTACGCGATTCAAGATGGCGTCCCCTGCATTCCTATTGGCTGATATTATTTTGGAAATTCAAATCAGACAATAGGTTGAGAGCTACTGAAATCCTATTGGCTGTTCAAAACAGCCAACAGGATGAGAGCTTCTGAAATTCTACTGGATGTTCAAATCAGCCAATAGAATTTCATTAGCTCTCATCCTATTGGCTGTTTTTTTTGGGTGTTTTTTTTTTTTTGTAGTTTAGGGTTTGGGCTTTTCATAAAACAAGCTAAATGCCCTTTTCAGGGCAATGCAAAAGAGCTAAATGCCCTTTAAGGGCAATGCCCATACAAATACCCCTTTCAGGGCAATGGTTAGCTTAGTTTTTTCAGATAGTTTTTTTTTTACTTTGTGGGTTTGGGGGGTGGAGGTTTGTAATGTTAGTGGGTGTTAGAATTTTTTTTTTATAAGCTAAAAGAGCTGCTTAACTTAGGGTGATGCCCTACAAAATGCCCTTTTAAGGTAGTTTAAATGGGTATTAGAATAGGAATAATTTTTATTATTTTTGATAATTTGTTTGTTATTTTGTGTAATGTATTTTTTCCTTTTTGGATGGGTTTTTATTTTTAGATTAGGGCTTAGGCATTTCATAAAAGAGCTGAATGCCCTTTTAAGAGCAGGAAAAATAGCTAAATGCCCTTTTGGGTAGATTGGGTTTTACTTTATTTTTATTTTGTGGGTTTGGGGGTCACCAGGAGGAGGCAAAGACACCCCAGCCAAAGGCTTAAATCCTTACTCCACTTCCTCATAACCCTAGTCATTCTGCTGAGGTAACAAAGAACGGTAGGAGAAATATCAGGGTGAAAAAGGTGCCAGAAGAAAAAAATTAAAATTTAGTGCCGCCCATCGGAGAACACGGGTGGGAGCTGTGGACTCTTCCCATACAGATGGAAATGAAATTATCAGTTAAGCATAATTTATGTTTTCCATCTTAATATGGGAAGAGTCCACAGCTGCATTCCTTACTTGTGGGAAACATATACCCAAGCTCTAGAGTACACGGAATGCTAACGGGAGGGAAAAAAGAGAGGCGGACCCTAATTTGAGGGCACCACAGCCTGCAAAACCCTTTCTCCCGAAGGCTGCTTCAGCAGAAGCTTAAACATCAAACTTATAAAAATTTTGGGAAAAGTATGTAAGGAGAACCAGATAGCCGCCTTACAAATCTGATCCCTAGAGGCCTCATTTTTGAAAGCCCAAGAGGAAACCACTGCTCTCGTAGAATGAGCAGTAATCCTCAGAGGAGGCTTACGTCCTGCCGTTTCTATGTTAAACGGATGACACTCCTCAGCCAAAAAGATAAGAAAGTCGAAGAGGCCCAACGACCCCTACACTTCCCAGAAAAGAGAACAAACCGAGAAAGAGGTTTGTCTAACTTCCTTTGTGGCCCGAAGATAGAACTTCAAGGCACAAACTACATCCAGAATACGTTGGAAATGTTCCTTCGACGAAGAAGGATTAGGACATAAGAAAGGGACCACAATCTCTTGATTGATGTTGCAAATTGACACAACCTTAGGAAGAAACCTAACTTGGTTCATAGAACAGTCTTATCTGCAAGAAAAGCCAGATAAGGAGAAATGCATTGCAAGGCAGCAATCACAGATACTCTACGTGCAGAAGCAATAGCCAGTAGAAAAGGAACCTTCCAAGACAATAATTTAATGTCCACTTCATGCACAGACTCCAACGGAACCCGTTGCAAAACCTTAAGGACAAGATTTAAACTGCAAGGAAGAGCCTAAGATCTAAACACGGGTATGATCCCAGCAGAGCCTTAACAAATGGCTGCACATCTGTAAGCGCTGCAAACCTATTGTGCAGTTACACAGACAGGGCTGAAAACTGTCCCATCAGGGGACTTAGCAGAAAGCCCTTCTCCAAATCATCCTGGAAAACAGAATAAGTAGGTCCTCCACACCTTTTGATAGATGTGACGAGCAACCAGCTTACAAGCTTGATGAACAAAGAGACCTTGGTAAGCAGATCTCTGTGACAAAGGTAACTTCCACGGAGGAGATGATGGCATCCCCACTAGATCTGTGAACCATATCCTTCGCAGCAAAGAAGGAGCGGTCAGCATCACTGAAGCCTGCTTGACTCGAGCCATTACACTAGGAAGTAGTGGTAACGGTCGGAAAGGATAAATCAGATTGAACCTTCAAGGCACCGCTAATGCATCTGTTAGCTCCGCTGAGGATCCCTGTACCTCGACCCCTGTCTGGGAAGCTTGGTATTGATACGTTATAAGATCTTCATCTTGCAAATCTCTGCAAACACTCGGGGTGGAGAGACCAATCTCCCTGATGGAAGGATTGTCTGCTGAGGAAATCCGCTTCCCAGATGTCCACACCCGGAATGTGAATTGCTGACAGCGAACAAATGCGGGTCTCCCCCACACCAGAATCCGAGATACTTCCCTCAACACCATGGAGCTTCTCGTTCCCCCCCTGATGGTTGATGTAAGCCACCAAAGATATATTGCTTGATTGGAATTTGATTAACTGGGACAAACCCAGCAGAGGCCAAGCCTTCAGAGCATTGTATATTGTCCGAAGATCCAAAATGAGATCAGGAGGGAGCTTTACCTCCTGAGACCAGAGGCCCTCTGCCTTTCTGGCACCCCAAACAGCTCCCCATCCTGACAAACTTGCAACCATAGTCACAGTTACCCAGGATGGTTTTGAAACAGACGTCCCTCAGGACAAGTGATCCGGACAAAACCATCAAGAGAGCGATTCTCCCTGTTGAGACAGATCTGAATGATTGCCGTTCCACTAGTTCAGCATGCACAGTTGCAACAGTCTTAGGTGAAACCTGGCAAAGGAAATGATGTCCAAGCTGAACACCATGAGACCAATCACTTCCATACACCAAGCCACAAATGGCCTTAAGGAGATCTGGAGGGCAAGGCATGTTGAAGTTAGCTTGCAACATCTCTGGTGTCTCATGTCTATGGAGACTATTATAGTACACGAAAATTCTACCCTGGTACTTGATACAAGAGAACTCTTGAGATTATCTTCAACCATGGGATCTAACAAGACAGAGGAGATATTCCGAATGGTCCACTCTTCGAAAAATTTCTTTAGCTAGACCAAACAGAAGGGAAATAACTGGAAGTGCTGGTCCAGGAATGCAAACCTTAGGAACTGGAAGTGGTCCTTGAGGATTGGTACGAGAAGGGAGAATCCTTCAGATCTATCATGGTCATGACAGAAATTTCCCTCCTTCTTAGGGACCACAAAAAGGTTTGAATAGTATCCCAAACCTCTCACTGCTATAGGCACCGGGACAATAACTCCTAGAGGGCAGATCCCGTACACACGCCAGAAAGGCTTCCCTCCTTACTGGTCAGGAAGACAGGAGGAATCTGCTCTTGGGTGGCTGAGACTTAAAACCTATCTTGTAACCCTGAGCTTTGACCTCCAGGACCCATGGATCCTGCACGTCCCTGAACCAAGCGACTGAAAAGATCAACATACTGCCCCCTACATGATCCAGAAGAGGACCGGGGACCGCCCATTTATGCAGACGTCGACTCAGCGGGATTCTTGCTCTGCTTGGAGTTATTCCAGGACTGAGCCAGCTTCCAAGAGCTCTTGGTTTGCTCCGGCTTATCGGAGGACTGCTGACATGGGCTTTATCAGAACGAAAAGAATGAAAATCATCCCTTAGATTAGTTCATATATTCTTGTGGTAGGAAGGCACCCTTGCCCCCTGAGACCGTGGAGATAATTGAGTCCAGGCCTGGACCAGACAAAATCATTCCCTTAAAGGGAGGGAAGAAGACCTGAACAGAAATAGCTGAAGCCATAGCATTCAAGCGAATAAACTGCATAATAGCAGCACAGATAAAAGAATTAACAACCCTCAAGGCCGTAAATCTTTTCTGAGAAACATTGAAGGGACCCTTCAGCCCGATCAATCCCATAAGTAGTTGTGCCTGAAGGTAGTTTCTCCAGTAACCGTTGAAACAAATATCCTGTATGTTGAAACATCCTTCTTAAGAGAGTTTCCATTCTTTATCCATAAGCTCTACAAACGAAGAACTAATCTCAAGCAGGATAGTAGTACGTTTAGCAAGGGTGAAGATAATGCCATCCCATTTAGAGACGGAACCTCACAACTTCATTGAGAGTCCAGGAACAGGGACAATTTGTTAAAGGGAGAAAAGGAATCCAATCCTGTCCCATTCATTCATAATAATGTTCGCCATCTAACAGGAGCAGGGAAGGATAAGGTACCACCCTGTCCTCAAACTCTATTCAATTTTGGAATTAAAGGTGCATCAGGCATCTTGGCCTCTGGGACCTCTGAATTCACTAAAAACTTCCTTTAGAAGAAAGCACAAATTCCTAAACTAAAGCCTGGTTCCTCCGCACCCGGAGGTTTAGAGGCAGCAGACTCAGACCCAGAATGTTCATACTCTGAAGTCTCAGAAAGAACTTCATCCTTGGATAACCCTCAGTTAAATCCAATAAATTATCTGATGTACTCTGGGAAGGAGTGAAATATGTAACCTTTCGCTTGCGCTTAGCAGGCCAAGGTAAAGCATTAAAGGCCGCAGACACTGCCGTCTGAACTGCGCAGTAACGTCTGGTGAAAAAAGGCCCCCTCCAGATGGAGGATTAGCAATGCTATGGGAAAACTGCATGTGTAGTGATATAAGAATGTAGGGTACGCACCTCACTGGACGACAACAGCTCAGAGGTGCACGGCTCCGTGGTATCAAACATGTTTGATCTTATCACATTATCAAGGCATATGGAACATAATTGAGAGGGCAGAACTAAGGCCTCCTCACCATATAAACAGGAATTACTCATTAGGAATAGAGGGAGTGCCCTCTAAAGTAACAGAATCCTCCATCGCTAGTGCAATAACTGGAGAACTAGAGAAATAAAACATCTTATTTTATTAAAAAAAATGGCACCTTTATACCCCAATGGCTGGGGCACTCACCACCTCCTATGACCCAGACAGTATAGAGATTTATGACTCCTCTCTGATAGACACCCGGTCAGGAAAAAGGGAATTAATTACATGGTGCACAATGCAGGACCGTTCCTGCTATGAGAAAGCGAGCCAAGCTTGTAAGCTGCATGGCTCTCAAAGTGAAAGTGAAACCTGTATATTCCATAAAAGTCTATGAGCCCATAACATCTCACACATAAAAGCAGCATAAAATCAAATAAACATATGATTATTCCCCCCTGTTCAATAATCCCCCTAAGGAGATATTAACCCTTGATTCTATACAGATAAAAGGAGTCACACTGTGACACTGTCATCTTGCATTATCATACATGTATAAAAAATGAAACAATCTTACCAGAATCTATGCCATGGAACAGGAACATGGCCCTTCAAGTGTGACAGATAGTAGCATTGCTTCTGACATGGACTTGAGTGAAGAAAGCAGGCAGCAAAACTCGTCAACGCTGATTGCCTATCGAGCTGTTAATATGAGTCGGGATAGTTTCACAGAAAGACTCTCCCTGCATCTCCGGTCTCTAACTTTCATCCATAATCTCAACGAGAGGCTGATAGGACTACTTAAAACTCCAGTCCCATCTCGAAGAGTACTACCCTCTATAAGAGACTACTGCAAAATCTTCTAACACTGCCAACCTCCTGTGACAAAAGGCAAAGAATGACTGGGGTTATGAGGAAGTGGGGGAGGTATTTAAGCCTTTGGCTGGGGTGTCTTTGCCTCCTCCTGGTGGCCAGGTTAAGAGTTTCCCACAAGTAAGGAATGCAGCTGTGGACTCTTCTCATATTAAGATGGGAATATAGTTTAATTTAGGTTGTTGCAATGTGGGGGGCTGGCGGTTTAGGTGTTGATAGGTTTATTTAGTGGCAGTGATGTGGGAGGCCAGAGGTTTAGGGGTTAATAACTTTATTTAGTGGCAGCAATGTCGGGGAGCTGCAGAATAGGGGCTAATAGATTTTTTATAGTGTGGGCGATGTTGGGGTGCAGGGGAATAGGGGTTAATAATTTTAGTATAGTGGCGGCAATGTTGGGGGCGGCAGATTAGGGGTGTTTAGACTCGGGTTTATGTTAGGGTGTTAGGTTTAAATGTATCTTTATTTTTCCCAATAGACATAAATGGGGCTGCGTTACGGAGCTTTTTATTCTGCGATCACAGGTGTTAGGCTTTTTTCTGACCTGCTCTCCCCATTGATGTCTATGGGGAAAGCGTGCACGAGCACGTCAAAACAGCGCATGTATTGTGTGCAGTATGGAGCTTAAAACCACCATATCGCACGCACAAGCAGGCTGTTTGAAAACTTATAATGGCTGCGCTATAGGGGGTTAAATAACGCAACTTTTGTTGCGTTCCTTAATTTCCCTATAGCGCACATAACTCGTAATCTAGGTGAGTGAAAATTGGGATTTAGAGATCTCCTTTAAAAACTCAATTTAAAAAAGACGCCAGTACTATTTGTGACAATCAATACAGTGCGAATGTGACAATCACAAAAGAAAAATTAAATATAGTACATGACTTTGCAGATGTAAGTATGTAAGCATGCTGAAATGACTTTTCCTACAGACCCCCTTAGCTGCATTGTATAGGATATGAGCCAAATAATAGCAACAAGACTTATTTGTTAAAGAACCAGTAAATACAGTAGATTTCTACAATCAACATATGCGTGATAAAAAGACAATGCAATAGCACTTAGGGGGGTAGTTATCAAGCCGTCAACCTCAAATACGCTGGAATTCCGCAGCGTATTTGTGGCGAGGCTGATTCGCCTTAGTTATCAAAGGCTCGAGACCGGCTAAAGTAGAATTTAGTGACGTAAGCTTCGATCTGCCGGACTCAGTCAGACACAGATCGATTCTTACGTCACTCCAGATGTTCCGCACACAAGTGCGGCACATTCTCACTACTTTTGCTAGTTATCAAATGACTAGCAGGTACGCTCGGCACTTTTACTGCCCAGCGTACCTGGTTTTCAAACCGCCACCCCTGGAGGCGGCGGATCCCATAGGAATCAATGGGAGTCTGACCATAGCGAAAGTACAAGTTCGCTGCTGCCAGACATCCCATTGATTTCTATGGGAGCTGTCTGCACCTAACACCCTAACATGTACCCCGAGTCTAAACACCACTAATCTGCCCCCCTACACCGCCGCAACTAAATAAAGTTATTACCCCTAAACCGCCACTCCCGGAGCCCACCGCAAGCTACTCTATACATATTAACCCCTAAACCGCCGCTCCCTGACCCCGACGCAACTATAATATATGTATTAACCCCTAAACCGCCGCTCCCGGAGCCCACCGCAAGCTACTCTATACATATTAACCCCTAAACCACTGCTCCCGGAGCCCACCGCAACTATAATAAATGTATTAACCCCTAAACCGCCGCTCCCTGAACCCACCGCAACCTATATTAAACTTATTAACCCCTAATCTGCCGCCCCCTACACCGTCGCCACCTATAATAAATTTATTAACCCCATCCTGCCCCCCACTACGCCGCCGCCACTGTAATAAAATTATTAACCCCCAAACCTAAGTCTAACACTAACCCTAACGCCCCCCTAACTTAAATATTAATTAAATAAATCTAAATAATATTTTTATTATTAACTAAATTAATCCTATTTAAAACTAAATACTTACCTTTAAAATAAACCCTAATATAGCTACAATATAAATAATAATTATATTGTAGCTATCTTAGGATTTATTTTTATTTTACAGGCAACTTTCAATTTATTTTAGCTAGGTAAGCTATTAAATAGTTATTAACTATTTAATAGTTACCTAGCTAAAATAAACTGAAATTTACCTGTAAAATAAATCCTAACCTAAGTTACAATTACACCTAACACTACACTATACTTTAATAAATTATTCCTATTTAAAACTAAATACTTACCTGTAAAATAAACCCTAATATAGCTACAATATAAATAATAATTATATTGTAGCTATCTTAGGATTTATATTTATTTTACAGGTAACTTTGTATTTATTTTAGCTAGTTAGAATAGTTATTAAATAGTTATTAACTATTTAATAACTACCTAGCTAAAAGAAATACAAAATTACCTGTAAAATAAATCCTAACCTAAGTTACAATTAAACCTAATACTACAATATCATTAAATTAATTAAATAAACTACCTACAAATAACTACAATTAAATACAATTACATAAACTAACTAAAGTACAAAAAATAAAAAAGCTAAGTTACAAAAAATAAAAAATAAGTTACAAACATTTTAAAAATATTACAACAATTTTAAGCTACTTACACCTAATCTAAGCCCCCTAATAAAATAACAAACCCCCCAAAAATAAAAAAATGCCCTACCCTATTCTAAATTAAATAAAGTTCAAATCTCTTTTACCTTACCAGCCCTTAAAAGGGCCATTTGTGGGGGCATGCCCCAAAAAGTTCAGCTCTTTTGCCTGTAAAAGAAAAATACAACCCCCCCAACATTAAAACCCACCACCCACATACCCCTAATCTAACCCAAACCCCCCTTACAAAAACCTAACACTAATCCCCTGAAGATCATCCTACCTTTAGTCGTCTTCACTCAGCCGAGCAGCGATGGAACTGAAGTGGACATCCGGAGCGGAAGAAGTTAATCCTCCAAGCGGTGCTGAAGAAATCTTCCATCTGATGAAGTCATCATCCAGGCGGCGATGAAGAAGTCTTCGATCCGGGCGATGTCATCTTCAAAGAATCTTCAAAGAGGCGCTGAAGAGGTCTTCTATCCGGGCGATGTCATCTTCCAAGCCGGGTCTTGAATCTTCCTCCCGCCGACGCGGAACCTCCTTCTTCACCGACGGACTACGACGAATGAAGGCTCCTTTAAGGGACGTCATCCAAGATGGCGTCCCCTCAATTCCGATTGGCTGATAGGATTCTATCAGCCAATCGGAATTAAGATAGGAAAAATCTGATTGGCTGATTCCATCAGCCAATCAGATTGAGCTCGCATTCTATTGGCTGATCGGAACAGCCAATAGAATGCAAGCTCAATCTGATTGGCTGAATCCATCAGCCAATCAGATTTTTCCTATCTTAATTCCGATTGGCTGATAGAATCCTATAGAATCCTATCAGCCAATCGGAATTGAGGGGACGCCATCTTGGATGACGTCCCTTAAAGGAGCCTTCATTCGTCGTAGTCCGTCGGTGAAGAAGGAGGTTCCGCGTCGGCGGGAGGAAGATTCAAGACCCGGCTTGGAAGATGACATTGCCCGGATAGAAGACCTCTTCAGCGCCTCTTTGAAGATGACATCGCCCGGATCGAAGACTTCTTCATCGCCGCCTGGATGATGACTTCATCGGATGGAAGATTTCTTCAGCGCCGCTTGGAGGATTAACTTCTTCCGCTCCGGATGTCCACTTCGGATCCATCGCTGCTTGGCTGAGTGAAGACGACTAAAGGTAGGATGATCTTCAGGGGATTAGTGTTAGGTTTTTGTAAGGGGGGTTTGGGTTAGATTAGGGGTATGTGGGTGGTGGGTTTTAATGTTGGGGGGCTTGTATTTTTCTTTTACAAGCAAAAGAGCTGAACTTTTTGGGGCATGCCCCCACAAATGGCCCTTTTAAGGGCTGGTAAGGTAAAAGAGCTTTGAACTTTATTTAATTTAGAATAGGGTAGGGCATTTTTTTATTTTGGGGGGGTTTGTTATTTTATTAGGGGGCTTAGATTAGGTGTAATTAGCTTAAAATTGTTGTAATATTTTTAAAATGTTTGTAACTTATTTTTTTATTTTTTGTAACTTAGCTTTTTTATTTTTTGTACTTTAGTTAGTTTATGTAATTGTATTTAATTGTAGTTATTTGTAGGTAGTTTATTTAATTAATTTAATGATAGTGTAGTATTAGGTTTAATTGTAACTTAGGTTAGGATTTATTTTACAGGTCAATTTGTATTTCTTTTAGCTAGGTAGTTATTAAATAGTTAATAACTATTTAATAACTATTCTACCTAGCTAAAATAAATACAAAGTTACCTGTAAAATAAATATAAATCCTAAGATAGCTACAATATTATTATTATTTATATTGTAGCTATCTTAGGGTTTATTTTACAGGTAAGTATTTAGTTTTAAATAGGAATAATTTATTAAAGTATAGTGTAGTGTTAGGTGTAATTATAACTTAGGTTAGGATTTATTTTACAGGTAAATTTCAGTTTATTTTAGCTAGGTAAGCTATTAAATAGTTAATAACTATTTAATAGCTATTGTACCTAGTTAAAATATATTGAAAGTTGCCTGTAAAATAAAAATAAATCCTAAGATAGCTAGAATATAATTATTATTTATATTGTAGCTATATTAGGGTTTATTTTAAAAGTAAGTATTTAGTTTTAAATAGGATTAATTTAGTTAATAATAGAAATATTATTTAGATTTATTTAAATAATATTTAAGTTAGGGGGGCGTTAGGGTTAGGGTTAGACTTAGGTTTAGGGGTTAATAATTTTATTACAGTGGCGGCGGTGTAGTGGGGGGCAGGATAGGGGTTAATAATTTTATTATAGAGGGCGAAGGTGTAGGGGGGGCAGGATAGGGGTTACTAGGTATACTGTAGGTGGCAGCGGTGTCCGGGAGCGGCAGTTTAGGGGTTAATACATTTATAAGAGTTGCGGCAGGGTCTAGGAGCGGCGGTTTAGGGGTTAATACATTTATAAGAGTTGCGGCAGGGTCTAGGAGCGGCTGTTTAGGGGTTAGTAACTTTATTTAGTTGCGGGGGGCTCCGGGGGCGCCGGTATAGGGGGTAGAACAGTGTAGTTTAGTGTGGGTGCTTAGTGACAGGCTAGCAATAAAGCTGGGAAAAAGCCGAAGGGCAGCGAGATCGGATGAGTGATAACTATCACAGTCCGCTGCTCATCGCCCCGCGGCTTTTTGACAGCTTTTTTTGATAACAGGCTAACGTATTCAAGGTCCGCGGCGGCGAAGGTAGGCAAGCTTAGGCGGGCGTATTGGGCCGGCGAAGTCAGAAAAGTAGACGGCTTGATAACTACCCCCCTTAGTATGGACTTCAAGTGAGTAGTAGATTTTTTTCTGACACCCATCAGCCAATTATAAATGCATATACATATAGTCTGTGAATTCTTGCACATGCTCAGTAGGAGCTGGTGATTCAAAAATTGTAAATATAAAAAGACTGCACATTTTGTTAATGGAAATAAATTGGAAAGTTGATTAAAATTTCATGCTCTATCTGAATCCTGAAAGTTTAATTTTGACTTGATTCTCTGCTTAATAAAACAACAACTATAGTTTTAACCTATACCAGGAATAATAAGTAGGTAATCTAAGATATCCAAACATAAATTATGTAGTATCAATACATAACTATATATTAGAATATTGCATATTTAAAATACTTAATAATATTCACATGTAGATAAAATTAATATCAAACTAATATTCAAATATGTAGATAAAATCAATATCAAGTCAAATTATATTACATCTGTAAATACATCTCTACCAGAAAAGTAGAGATAATAAATGTGATCATGATAGGTAATTTTTCAAAAACTGTCCAAACGATCCACGTAGCTACATAGATAGATATAAGATTATATTATAATAAATATGACCCATTTATAAGCTCACCGTTTTAGTGCAGCCAGCAAAGCAGGCGGACAGATAAGTAATACCATCGGCACCACACACAGGAGTAAACGAGTCTGTTTGGCAGTCACAGTTATTGTTACAGGAAGCATATTGGTCCAGTGAAGAACCAAGTGATGTGCTGAATAAAAAGAGAGAAAAAGTTTGAATTATTTTTTGCAAAATGTAACCCCTACGGGTACACTATGGTCCAGATTACGAGTGGAGCACTATTTAATGCTCCCGCTCAAGCGTTAACTGTGCTAGAAGTAAGCTTTTTGCATGTGTTGGGTTGCGCTCGTATTATGAGTTCAAAGTAAACTGTTTTCATTTGTGCGCTAATCCAAAGAACGTAAAAAGCCGAATTTACAATATAGAGCTTGCGATAACCTTAACCCCCATAGAAGTCAATGGAGCAAAAAAAATTCACATATTCTCAAGTGCGCTAACTCGACATGAAAATATGAATATTTGACAATCCAATATTCTTCACAATATCTGATGTTTTTTGCACAAATATAAATATATATATATATTCTAAAAATCAAGGAGGGACACCAGCACTAAAACTATAACACCTGTCACTATTACTAAGTAGAAGGAAGAGTAACTTAATAACCTTGAATAAAGAAGAATTTCTATAGTGATATTGTTAGAACAGTCTCACTATGGAATAACAGTGTGTGATACAAAGGTATACAAAGATATAATGCGCTCAATATTTGTATCAGTATTGTGTATTCGTGCTGCCTACGTGTTGATACAGTGTACCCTTGTCACTGTTGTAAATAGAAGTAGGAAAGTGGATATCAAATCAAATGAGAAGGCGCACAGCGATACAATGTGATCCAGTATAATGCTGGCCTCATTTTTTTGAGATAACTAATAAGTGTTCAATAAAGTTCCTGTTGACAATTAGTTATTTCTTTGATTTTCAACAAATCTTTGTTTAAGGTAAGTATATTGCGCTTACCAGTGGGTACCTCAGTCGTATGAGGTAAGTTGTCAGCTCTTAGAAATAAAGGTGATCCCTTGGCTCTTTAAGCAATGGTATCCTGGTAGTTCCGTGGGTGTTTTCTTTGCAGCAATGGAAATCCTGGACTCTCTCAGCTTTCTTTCTAATCTTTCTCCTGGTGGTGAGAACCTCAGTCCCGTCATGCAGTCGTGTGAGTTGTAGATAGGAAAGAAAAAGACATGCACATAGCGTAATAATCAGTTCTGGCAATGTGCACAGGTTTTTTTTAAGGGTTTATTGGGTGGGTTTTAGTTTTAGGTTAGGGCTTTGCGCTGCAATAGAGCTAAATGCCCTTTTAAGGGCAATGCCCATCCAAATGCCCTTTTCAGGGCAATGGGGAGCTTAGGTTTTTTTAGTTAGGGTTTTATTTGGGGGGTTGGTTGTGTGGGTGGTGGGTTTTACTGTTGTGGGGTTGTTTGTATTTTTTTTTACAGGTAAAAGAGCTTATTTCTTTGGGGCAATGCCCCGCAAAAGCCCCTTTTAAGGGATATTGGTAGTTTAGTTTAGGCTAGGGCTTTTTTTTATTTTGGGGGGGCTTTTTTATTTTGATAGGGCTATTAGATTAGGTGTAATTAGTATAAATATCTTGTAATTAGTTTTTTATTTTGTGTAATTTAGTGGGGTTTTTTTTTTTTTTTGTAATTTAGGTATTTGTATTTAATTTAGTTAATTGTATTTAATTTAAATAATTTATTTAATTGTAGTGTAGTGTTAGGTGTTAGCGTAAGACAGGTTAGGTTTTATTTTACAGGTAAATTTGTATTTATTTTAGCTAGGTAGTTAGTAAATAGTTAATAACTATTTAGTAACTATTCTACCTAGTTAAAATAAATACAAACTTGCCTGTAAAATAAAAATAAACCCTAAGCTAGATACAATGTAACTATTAGTTATATTGTAGCTAGCTTAGGGTTTATTTTACAGGTAAGTATTTAGTTTTAAATAAGAATTATTTAGTTATTAATAGTAGGTTTTCTTTAGATTTAATTTATTTATATTTAAGTTAGGGGGTGTTAGGGTTAGACTTAGACTTAGGGGTTAATAAATATAGTATAGTGGCGGTGACGTTGGGGGCGGCAGATTAGGGGTTAATAATATTTAACTAATGCTTGTGATGCAGGAGTGCGACGGTTTAGGGGTTAATATGTTTATTATAGTGGTGGCGATGTCCGAAGCGGCAGATTAGGGGTTAATAAGTATAGTGTAGTTGTCCGCGATGTCGGGGGAAGCAGATTAGGGGTTAATAAGTGTAAGATTAGGGGTGTTTAGATTCGGGGTTCATGTTAGGGTGTTAGGTGTAAACTTTAAATGTGTTTCCCCATTGGAATCAATGGGGCTGCATTACTGAGCTTTACGCTGCTTTTTTGCAGGTGTTAGAGTTTTTAAAAGCCGGCACTCCCCATTGATGTCTATGGGGAAATTGTGCACGAGCACGTACAACCAGCTCACCACTGACTTAAGCAGCGCTTGTATTGGAGTGCGGTATGGAGCACAATTTTGCTCTACAATCACTTCTTTCCTAATAACGCCGTGTTTATAAAAACCTGTAATACCAGTGCTGTAGGAAAGCGAGCGGTGAGAATAACGTGCAAGTTAGCAACGCACCCCTCACCGCAAAACTTGTAATCTGGCCGATAGGAAATATGTACACAATGTATATATAAAATATATATAAAAAAACACAAATTTCAGAACAAAATGGTTCTTCAGGCAAAAGTCAGTATTTATTGTGACCTCCTTTGGCACTAAGCCGATATTGAATTATTTTGGGGAGACTGGAGTTTTCTGAAGTTATCTTCTTGTATATTATACCAGGCTTCTTTCAGCACTTACCAGAGTTCTTCTTTAGATTTAGGTTGTCTTTTCTTTCTTTCTCTGTCCAGGTGATTACATACTGCCTCTATAATATTCAAGGCTGGACTCTGTGGAGGCCAGACCATTACTGTCAGTGTTTTAACAGCTGCTTTTCTCTCCAAATATGATTTCACTGCATTAGCAGTGTGCTTGGGATCATTATCATGCTGAAAAATGAAACCATTCCCACCAGGCGCTTTCCAGAAGGAATGGCATGATGGATTAAAACCTGTCTTTACTTTACAACATTTATGATCCCATCAATTTGAACAATATCACCAGCCCCACTGGAAGAAATGCAGCCCCAAACCAGGACAGACCCTCCACCATGTTTCACTGAAGGCTGCAAGCTTTTATTCTTCCATTTCTCTCCAACTCTTCTTCTCACATATTGAGGCCCATTTATCAAGCTCCGTATGGAGCTTGAGGGCCTGTGTTTCTGGCGAGTCTTCAGACTCGCCAGAAACACAAATTATGGAGCAGCGGTCTAAAGACTGCTGCTCCATAACCCTGTCCACCTGCTCTGATGAGGCGGACAGGAATTGCCACAATTCAACCCAGTCGAGTACGATCGGGTTGATTGACACCTCCCTGCTGGCAGCCGCGGCGTTGCACCAGCAGCTCTTGTGCTCTCCGCATTCAGCGATGTCTGTCAGACCTGATCCGCACTGTCAGATCAGGTCCAACAGACATGTGGTAAATCGGCCTCATGGTCTACGATTGGACCCAAAAATTTCAAAATTGGATTTGTCACTCCATAACACTCTTTTTTACTGATCTTCATTCTAATCTTTGTGAGCTTTAGCATATCTTAGCCTTTTCACCCTGATGCCCTTCCGAAAAAGTGGTTTTTGGCTTCTTCTCTTCCACAAAGAACATTCCTGATCAAGCTTCTTCGGACTATGAAAGGGTCAATTTGGCATCTCGATGAAGCCACCAGATGCTGAGCCAGGTTCTTGCTAGACATGTGCGGTTCGTTTCGGATTAATTCGGAAATTCGGTAAATTCGGTAAATTCGGAGATTCGGATCGATTCGGATTTCCGAATTAAAATACTTCCGAATCTACCGAATGAATCCGAAATAGCTGCCGTATCTCCGAATAAATCCGAATTAGCTCGTTAAGATTCGGCATTTCCCCATAGGAAACAATGGGAGTTTCGGCTGAAAAAAAACTAACACCGCAGCCCCATTGTTTCCTATGGGGAAACACTAAGTCTGCACCTAACACCCTAACATGTACCCCGAGTCTCTAAACACCCCTAATCTAACACTTATTAACCCCTAATCTGCCGCCCCCGCTATCGCTGACACCTGCATTATTTTATTAACCCCTAATTTGCCGACCGAATATCGCCGCCACCTACATTATAGCTATTAACCCCTAATCTGCTGTCCCTAACACCGCCGACCCCTACATTATAGTTATTAACCCCTAATCTGCCTCCCCCAACGTCGCCGCAATCTAACTACAAGTATTAACCCCTAATCTGCCGACCCGATATCGCCGCCGCCTACATTATAGCTATTAACCCCTAATCTGCTGTCCCTAACACCGCCGACCCCTACATTATAGTTATTAACCCCTAATCTGCCTCCCCCAACGTCGCCGCAATCTAACTACAAGTATTAACCCCTAATCTGCCGACCCGATATCGCCGCCGCCTACATTATAGCTATTAACCCCTAATCTGCTATCCCTAACACCGCCGACCCCTACATTATAGTTATTAACCCCTAATCTGCCTCCCCCAACGTCGCCGCAATCTAACTATAAGTATTAACCCCTAATCTGCCGACCCGATATCGCCGCCGCCTACATTATAGCTATTAACCCCTAATCTGCTGTCCCTAACACCGCCGACCCCTACATTATAGTTATTAACCCCTAATCTGCCTCCCCCAACGTCGCCGCAATCTAACTACAAGTATTAACCCCTAATCTGCCGACCCGATATCGCCGCCACCTACATTATAGCTATTAACCCCTAATCTGCTGTCCCTAACACCGCCGACCCCTACATTATAGTTATTAACCCCTAATCTGCCTCCCCCCAACGTCGCCGCAATCTAACTACAAGTATTAACCCCTAATCTGCCGACCGCAAATCGCCGCCACTATAATAAATGTATTAACCCCTAAACCGCCGCACTCCCGCCTCGCAAACACTATAATACATTTTATTAACCCCTAATCTGCCCTCCCTAACATCGCCGCCACCTACCTACAATTATTAACCCCTAATCTCCCGCCCCCATCGTCGCCGCTACTATAATAAGGTTATTAACCCCTAAACCTAAGTCTAACCCTAACCCTAACACCCCCTAACTTAAATATAATAAATAAAACGAAATAAGTTTACTATAGTTAAATAAATGAATCCTATTTAAAACTAAAGACTTACCTGTAAAATAAACCCTAAGATAGCTGCAATATAACTAATAGTTACTTTGTAGCTATTTTAGGATTTATTTTTATTTTACAGGCAACTTTGTATTTATTTTAACTAGGTACAATAGTTATTAAATAGTTAATAACTATTTAATAACTACCTAGCTAAAATAAATACAAATTTACCTGTAAAATAAATCCTAACCTAAGTTACACTAACACCTAACACTACACTATCATTAAATTAACTAAATAAATGAATCATATTTAAAACAAAATACTTACCTGTAAAATAAACCCTAATATAGCTGCAATATAACTAATAGTTACATTGTAGCTATTTTAGCATTTATATTTATTTTACAGACAACTTTGTATTTATTTTAACTAGGTACAATAGCTATTACATAGTTATTGACTAATTAATAGCTACCTAGTTAAAATAATTACAAAATTACCTGTAAAATAAATCCTAACCTAAGTTACAATTAAACCTAACACTACACTGTCATTAAATAAATTAACTACAAGTACCTACAATTATCTACAATTAAATAAACTAAAGTACAAAACCCCCCCACTAAATTACAAAAAAAAACAAACACTAAATTACAAAAAATAAAAAAATATTACAAGAATTTTAAACTAATTACACCTAATCTAAGCCCCCTAATAAAATAACAAAGCCCCCCAAAATAAAAAAAAATGCCCTACCCTATACTAAATTACAAAAGTTAACAGCTCTATTACCTTACCAGCCCTGAACAGGGCCCTTTGCGGGGCATGCCCCAAAGAAAACAGCTCTTTTGCCTGTAAAAAAAAAACACAATCCCCCCCCACATTACAACCCACCACCCACATACCCCTACTCTAACCCAAACCCCCCTTAAATAAACCTAACACTACCCCCCTGAAGATCTCCCTACCTTGAGTCGTGTTCACCCAGCCGGGCCGAAGTCTTCATCCGATGGGGCAGAAGAGGACATCCAGACCGGCAGAAGTCTTCATCCAAGCGGGGCAAGAAGAGGTCTTCCATCCATCATACAAGTACCAAAATACAAACAAACACTAAATTACCAAAAATAATAAAATATTACAATAATTTTAAACTAATTACACCTAATCTAAGCCCCCTACTAGCTATTAATATAGCTTCAATATAACTAATAGTTACATTGTAGCTATTTTAGGATTTATATGTATTTTACAGGCAACTTTGTATTTATTTTAACTAGGTACAATAGTTATTAAATAGTTAATAACTATTTAATAACTACCTAGCTAAAATAAATACAAATTTACCTGTAAAATAAATCATAACCTAAGTTACAATTACACCTAACACTACACTATCATTAAATTAACTAAATAAATGAATCCTATATAAAACTAAAGACTTACCTGTAAAATAAACCCTAATATAGCTGCAATATAACTAATAGTTACATTGTAGCTATTTTAGCATTTATATTTATTGTACAGGCAACTTTGTATTCATTTTAACTAGGTTCAATAGCTATTAAATAGATATTGACTATTTAATAGCTACCTAGTTAAAATAATTACAAAATTACCTGTAAAATAAATCCTAACCTAAGTTACAATTAAACCTAACACTACACTATCATTAAATAAATTAACTACAAGTACCTACAATTAAATGCAATTAAAAAAACTAAACTAAAGTACAAACCCCCCCCACTAAATTACAAAAAATAAAAAAATATTACAAGAATTTTAAACTAATTACACCTAATCTAAGCCCCCTAATAAAATAACAAAGCCCCCCAAAATAAAAAAATTGCCCTAACCTATACTAAATTACAAAAGTTAACAGCTCTATTACCTTACCAGCCCTGAACAGGGCCCTTTGCGGGGCATGCCCCAAAGAAAACAGCTCTTTTGCCTGTAAAAAAAAACCACAATCCCTCCCCCCACAGTACAACCCACCACCCACATACCCCGACTCTAACCCAAACCCCCCTTAAATAAACCTAACACTACCCCCCTGAAGATCTCCCTACCTTGAGTCGTGTTCACCCAGCCGGGCCGAAGTCTTCATCCGATGGGGCAGAAGAGGACATCCAGACTGGCAGAAGTCTTCATCCAAGCGGGGCAAGAAGAGGTCTTCCATCCATCAGAAAAGTACAAAAAAACAAACAAACACTAAATTAGCAAAAATAATAAAATATTACAATAATTTTAAACTAATTACACCTAATCTAAGCCCCCTACTAGCTATTAATATAGCTACAATATAACTAATAGTTACATTGTAGCTATTTTAGGATTTATATTTATTTTACAGGCAACTTTGTATTTATTTTAACTAGGTACAATAGCTATTAAATAGTTAATAACTACCTAGCTAAAATAAATACAAATTTACCTGTAAAATAAACCCTAACCTAAGTTACAATTACACCTAACACTACACTGTCATTAAATTAACTAAATAAATTAATCCTATATAAAACTAAATACTTACCTGTAAAATAAACCCTAATATAGCTACAATATAACTAATAGTTACATTGTAGCTATTTTAGCATTTATATTTATTTTACAGGCAACTTTGTATTTATTTTAACTAGGTACAATAGCTATTAAATAGTTATTGACTAATTAATAGCTACCTAGTTAAAATAATTACAAAATTACCTGTAAAATAAATCCTAACCTAAGTTACTATTAAACCTAACTCTACACTATCATTAAATAAATTAACTACAAGTACCTACAATTAAATACAATGAAATAAACTAAACTAAAGTACAAAAAAAACAAACACTAAATTACAAAAAATAAAAAAAATTACAAGAATTTTAAACTAATTACACCTAATCTAAGCCCCCTAATAAAATAACAAAGCCCCCCAAAATAAAATAATGCCCTACCCTATACTAAATTACAAAAGTAATCAGCTCTATTACCTTACCAGCCCTGAACAGGGCCTTTTGCGGGGGCATGCCCCATAGAAAACAGCTCTTTTGCCTGTAAAAAAAAACACAATACCCCCCCCACATTACAACCCACCACCCACATACCCCTACTCTAACCCAAACCCCCCTTAAATAAACCTAACACTACCCCCCTGAAGATCTCTCTACCGTGTCTTCACCCAGCGGGCCGAAGTCTTCATCCGATCGGGCAGAAGAGGACATCCAGACCGGCAGAAGTCTTCATCCAAGCGGGGCAAGAAGAGGTCTTCCATCCATCAGAAGTCTTGATCCAGGCGGCATCTTCTCTGTTCATCCATCCGGAGCGGAGCGGCAGCATCCTGAAGACATCCCACGCAGAGCATCCTCTTCTTTCTTGATCCGACGACTAGGTGACTGTACCTTTAAGTGACGTCATCCAAGATGGCGTCCCTTGAATTCCGATTGGCTGATAGGATTCTATCAGCCAATCGGAATTAAGGTAGGAAAAATCTGATTGGCTGATTTAATCAGCCAATCAGATTCAAGTTCAATCCGATTGGCTGATGGAATCAGCCAATCAGATTGACCTCGCATTCTATTGGCTGTTCCGATCAGCCAATAGAATGCGAGCTCAATCTGATTGGCTGATTGGATCAGCCAATCGGATTGAACTTGAATCTGATTGGCTGATTGAATCAGCCAATCAGATTTTTCCTACCTTAATTCCGATTGGCTGATAGAATCCTATCAGCCAATCGGAATTCAAGGGACGCCATCTTGGATGACGTCACTTAAAGGTACAGTCACCTAGTCGTCGGATCAAGAAAGAAGAGGATGCTCTGCGTGGGATGTCTTCAGGATGCTGCCGCTCCGCTCCGGATGGATGAACAGAGAAGATGCCGCCTGGATCAAGACTTCTGATGGATGGAAGACCTCTTCTTGCCCCGCTTGGATGAAGACTTCTGCCGGTCTGGATGTCCTCTTCTGCCCGATCGGATGAAGACTTCGGCCCGCTGGGTGAAGACACGGTAGAGAGATCTTCAGGGGGGTAGTGTTAGGTTTATTTAAGGGGGGTTTGGGTTAGAGTAGGGGTATGTGGGTGGTGGGTTGTAATGTGGGGGGGGGGTATTGTGTTTTTTTTTACAGGCAAAAGAGCTGTTTTCTTTGGGGCATGCCCCCGCAAAAGGCCCTTTTAAGGGCTGGTAAGGTAATAGAGCTGATTACTTTTGTAATTTAGTATAGGGTAGGGCATTTTTTTATTTTGGGGGGCTTTGTTATTTTATTAGGGGGCTTAGATTAGGTGTAATTAGTTTAAAATTCTTGTAATTTTTTTTATTTTTTGTAATTTAGTGTTTGTTTTTTTTGTACTTTAGTTTAGTTTATTTCATTGTATTTAATTGTAGGTACTTGTAGTTAATTTATTTAATGATAGTGTAGTGTTAGGTTTAATAGTAACTTAGGTTAGGATTTATTTTACAGGCAATTTTGTAATTATTTTAACTAGGTAGCTATTAATTAGTCAATAACTATTTAATAGCTATTGTACCTAGTTAAAATAAATACAAAGTTGCCTGTAAAATAAATATAAATGCTAAAATAGCTACAATGTAACTATTAGTTATATTGTAGCTATATTAGGGTTTATTTTACAGGTAAGTATTTAGTTTTATATAGGATTAATTTATTTAGTTAATTTAATGACAGTGTAGTGTTAGGTGTAATTGTAACTTAGGTTAGGGTTTATTTTACAGGTAAATTTGTATTTATTTTAGCTAGGTAGTTATTAACTATTTAATAGCTATTGTACCTAGTTAAAATAAATACAAAGTTGCCTGTAAAATAAATATAAATCCTAAAATAGCTACAATGTAACTATTAGTTATATTGTAGCTATATTAATAGCTAGTAGGGGGCTTAGATTAGGTGTAATTAGTTTAAAATTATTGCAATACTTTATTATTTTTGCTAATTTAGTGTTTGTTTGTTTTTTTGTACTTTTCTGATGGATGAAAGACCTCTTCTTGCCCCGCTTGGATGAAGACTTCTGCCAGTCTGGATGTCCTCTTCTGCCCCATCGGATGAAGACTTCGGCCCGGCTGGGTGAACACGACTCAAGGTAGGGAGATCTTCAGGGGGGTAGTGTTAGGTTTATTTAAGGGGGGTTTGGGTTAGAGTAGGGGTATGTGGGTGGTGGGTTGTAATGTGGGGGGGGGTTGTGTTTTTTTTTACAGGCAAAAGAGCTGTTTTCTTTGGGGCTTGCCCCGCAAAAGGCCCTGTTCAGGGCTGGTAAGGTAATAGAGCTGTTAACTTTTGTAATTTAGTATAGGGTAGGGCATTTTTTTTATTTTGGGGGGCTTTGTTATTTTATTAGGGGGCTTAGATTAGGTGTAATTAGTTTAAAATTCTTGTAATATTTTTTTATTTTTTGTAATTTAGTGGGGGGGGGTTGTACTTTAGTTTAGTTTTTTAATTGTATTTAATTGTAGGTACTTGTAGTTAATTTATTTAATGATAGTGTAGTGTTAGGTTTAATTGTAACTTAGGTTAGGATTTATTTTACAGGTAATTTTGTAATTATTTTAACTAGGTAGCTATTAAACAGTAAATATCTATTTAATAGCTATTGTACCTAGTTAAAATAAATACAAAGTTGCCTGTACAATAAATATAAATGCTAAAATAGCTACAATGTAACTATTAGTTATATTGCAGCTATATTAGGGTTTATTTTACAGGTAAGTCTTTAGTTTTATATAGGATTCATTTATTTAGTTAATTTAATGATAGTGTAGTGTTAGGTGTAATTGTAACTTAGGTTATGATTTATTTTACAGGTAAATTTGTATTTATTTTAGCTAGGTAGTTATTAAATAGTTATTAACTATTTAATAGCTATTGTACCTAGTTAAAATAAATACAAAGTTGCCTGTAAAATAAATATAAATCCTAAAATAGCTACAATGTAACTATTAGTTATATTGAAGCTATATTAATAGCTAGTAGGGGGCTTAGATTAGGTGTAATTAGTTTAAAATTATTGTAATATTTTATTATTTTTTGTAATTTAGTGTTTGTTTGTATTTTGGTACTTGTATGATGGATGGAAGACCTCTTCTTGCCCCGCTTGGATGAAGACTTCTGCCGGTCTGGATGTCCTCTTCTGCCCCATCGGATGAAGACTTCGGCCCGGCTGGGTGAACACGACTCAAGGTAGGGAGATCTTCAGGGGGGTAGTGTTAGGTTTATTTAAGGGGGGTTTGGGTTAGAGTAGGGGTATGTGGGTGGTGGGTTGTAATGTGGGGGGGGATTGTGTTTTTTTTTTTACAGGCAAAAGAGCTGTTTTCTTTGGGGCATGCCCCGCAAAGGGCCCTGTTCAGGGCTGGTAAGGTAATATAGCTGTTAACTTTTGTAATTTAGTATAGGGTAGGGCATTTTTTTTATTTTGGGGGGCTTTGTTATTTTATTAGGGGGCTTAGATTAGGTGTAATTAGTTTAAAATTCTTGCAATATTTTTTTATTTTTTGTAATTTAGTGTTTGTTTTTTTTTGTAATTTAGTGGGGGGGTTTTGTACTTTAGTTTATTTAATTGTAGATAATTGTAGGTACTTGTAGTTAATTAGGTTTAATTGTAACTTAGGTTAAGATTTATTTTACAGGTAATTTTGTAATTATTTTAACTAGGTAGCTATTAATTAGTCAATAACTATTTAATAGCTTTTGTACCTAGTTAAAATAAATACAAAGTTGCCTGTAAAATAAATATAAATGCTAAAATAGCTACAATGTAACTATTAGTTATATTGCAGCTATATTAGGGTTTATTTTACAGGTAAGTATTTTGTTTTAAATATGATTCATTTATTTAGTTAATTTAATGATAGTGTAGTGTTAGGTGTTAGTGTAACTTAGGTTAGGATTTATTTTACAGGTAAATTTGTATTTATTTTAGCTAGGTAGTTATTAAATAGTTATTAACTATTTAATAACTATTGTACCTAGTTAAAATAAATACAAAGTTGCCTGTAAAATAAAAATAAATCCTAAAATAGCTACAAAGTAACTATTAGTTATATTGCAGCTATCTTAGGGTTTATTTTACAGGTAAGTCTTTAGTTTTAAATAGGATTCATTTATTTAACTATAGTAAACTTATTTCGTTTTATTTAAATTATATTTAAGTTAGGGGGTGTTAGGGTTAGGGTTAGACTTAGGTTTAGGGGTTAATAACCTTATTATAGTAGCGGCGACGATGGGGGCGGGAGATTAGGGGTTAATAATTGTAGGTAGGTGGCGGCGATGTTAGGGAGGGCAGATTAGGGGTTAATAAAATGTATTATAGTGTTTGCGAGGCGGGAGTGCGGCGGTTTAGGGGTTAATACATTTATTATAGTGGCGGCGATTTGCGGTCGGCAGATTAGGGGTTAATACTTGTAGTTAGATTACGGCGACGTTGGGGGGAGGCAGATTAGGGGTTAATAACTATAATGTAGGGGTCGGCGGTGTTAGGGACAGCAGATTAGGGGTTAATAGCTATAATGTAGGCGGCGGCGATATCGGGTCGGCAGATTAGGGGTTAATACTTGTAGTTAGATTGCGGCGACGTTGGGGGGAGGCAGATTAGGGGTTAATAACTATAATGTAGGGGTCGGCGGTGTTAGGGACAGCAGATTAGGGGTTAATAGCTATAATGTAGGCGGCGGCGATATCGGGTCGGCAGATTAGGGGTTAATACTTATAGTTAGATTGCGGCGACGTTGGGGGAGGCAGATTAGGGGTTAATAACTATAATGTAGGGGTCGGCGATGTTAGGGACAGCAGATTAGGGGTTAATAGCTATAATGTAGGCGGCGGCGATATCCGATCGGCAGATTAGGGGTTAAATAATGTTATTATAGGGTTTGCGATGTGGGGGGGCCTCGGTTTAGTGGTTCATAGGTAGTTTATGGGTGTTAGTGACTTAGTGTTCTAAATGGGTGTTAGTGTAGTAAAAACATACCGAATTTCGGAACGGAATAGAACCGAATTCAGCCGAATCCGAATAAATCCGAAACGAATTTATTCGGATCCGAATAAATCCGAAACGAATTTATTCAAATTTTGCCGAATCAGATTCGATCCGAAACGAAATTCTAAAAGTCCGAATCGATCCGAACCGAAAACGAACCAAATTTTTTAGCGGTGCACATGTCTAGTTCTTGCTGAACTTCTTCCGGCCTCTCAAGGAAGAAACTCTTCACATCCGATTTTGAAAGATTTTTTGGCCTTCCAGTCCTTTTTTTGTCCTTGACCTCTCCTGATTCTTCAAATTTCTTTAAAACAGCTTAAATACCACGTCTTGAATATCCCACTTGTTTGCTGATTTCCCTTTGAGAGTAGCCTTGCTGATGCAAAAGTATGATTTTATGCCTGTCAAATTCTGTAATCTTTGGCATTTTGAATAGTATGATGTGATTGAAAGTTTGTCTTATTAGCAAGCGACCAATGAATTAAACTCGAATACCACGTCTTGAATATACCACTTTTTTGCTGATTTCCCTTTGACAGTGGCCTTGCTGATGCAAAAGTATGATTTTATGTCTGTCAAATTCTGTAATCTTTGGCATAGTGAATAGAATGATGTGATTGAAAGTTAGTCGTATTATCAAGCAACCAATGAATTAAACTCATTGAATGTAAAGAAAGCTTAACCATGTCTTGCAAAAACCTGGTGTAATAAACATTTTTCACAGCAGTCATTTTGACATGAAATAGTAGGACAAATACAGGTGTTAGCAATGACATTAATTAGGGTTCCATTCCATTGAGGTTTATGAGAGTCAGGTACTGCTATTGCTCAAGTGTAAGAGGAGGTCATACTAAATACTTGTCACTTTAGCCTATAGAAGCTGTTTTTCTGATTTTTTCTGTTTTATTTAATACTGCATACAAATATCCTGTATTTTCTGGTTATATTCTAATAAAGAGACTGAGAAATATGACATCACATCCCCATTACATTTCAATGTGATGTAAATTAAACTTGAATAACACTTTCAAAAGACCGGTGAGTGCAGCGTTTTATTCTGTTCAAGGATAAAGGAATTTGTGTATGTGTATATATATATATATATATATATATATATATATATATATATATATATATATATATATATATATATATATATATATATATATATATATATATATAGTCATTCAACAAAAGATGCACTTGTCGTTTTTTTGAAAAATGTTGTTTACTTCAAAAAGGTATATATAGTCATTATACCATTGCTAAAACAACAAATCTAATGGTGGCTTAAGACTATTGCACATTACTGTGTGCGTGTTTATGTATGTATATATATATATATATATATATATATATATATATATATATCATCAATAAAGAAACTGCACTCTCAGGTCTTTTGTGAAGTTGAGAACAAAAAAGCCTCTTTTTTAATGTAACGTTTTGAAGGAGCAAGTCCCCGTCATCAGTATCATAAAACGTTACATTAAAAAAGAGGCTTTTTTGTTCTCAACTTCACAAAAGACCTGAGAGTGCAGTTTCTTTATTGATGATATTTGTGACATTACTGCACCCAGGCAGACGACCTTAGGAGGGTATATCCTGTGCAAGGGACGGTATTATATATATATATACAGTATATATGTTAAAGTCCTTTGCCTGCCTTTTATTCTGACACCTGAGACCTTATAACTTTTTGTGCAATATTGTTTTGAATTATTTTATTATATGGTGCTATTATGAGTGCAACTGTACTTTTTAATGTATTTTTGTGAAACAGTTAACCAGTGCTCTGAGGTTGCGCTAACCCATCACACGTTAACTTGAAAAACGTTCACGTTAACTTTCAACTTGTAATACGAGCAAAAAATCTGATACCTGCGATAAACCCCTTTTTGCTTGCACGGAACTATTAGCACACCACTCGTAATCTAGCCCTTTATAGGGCGCTCTATCAAATTTTTTATCCACAAATATCACAATATATACAGCTTGTGTGTCTTGTTCAGTGGTGGTCGTCTTTCAGCCTTTCTTACCTTGGCCATGTCTCTGAGTATTGCACACCTTGTTCTTTTGGGCACTCCAGTGATGTTGCAGCTCTGAAATATGGCCAAACTGGTGGCAAGTGGCATCTTGGCAGCAGCATGCTTGACTTTTCTCAGTTCATGGGCAGTTATTTTGCGCCTTGGTTTTTCCACACGCTTCTTGCGACCCTGTTGACTATTTTGAATGAAACGCTTTGTTCGATGGTCACGCTTCAGAAGCTTTGCAATTTTAAGAGTGCTGCATCCCTCTGCAAGATATCTCACTATTTTTTACTTTTCTGAGCCTGTCAAGTCCTTCTTTTGACCCATTTTGCCAAAGGAAAGGAAGTTGCCTAATAATTATGCACACCTGATATATGCTGTTGATGTCATTAGACCACACCCCTTCTCATTACAGAGATGCACATCACCTAATATGCTTAATTGGTAGTAGGCTTTCGAGCCTATACAGCTTGGAGTAAGACAACATGCATAAAGAGGATGATGTGGTCAAAATACTCATTTGCCTAATAATTCTGCACTCCCTGTATATATATATATATATATATATATATATATATATATATATATATGTGTGTGTGTGTGTGTGTATGTATGTATATAAAATGTGTGTGTGTATTAATATATATACAGTATCCCACAAAAGTGAGTACACCCCTCACATTTTTGTAAATATGTATTTATATCTTTTCATGTGACAACACTGAAGAAATGACACTTTGCTACAATGTAAAGTAGTGAGTGTACAGCCTGTATAACAATGTAAAATTGCTGTCCCCTCAAAATAACTCAACACACAGCCATTAATGTCTAAACTGTTGGCAAAAAAAGTGAGTACACCGCTAAGTGGAAATGTCCAAATTGGGCCCAATTAGCCATTTTCCCTTACCAGTGTCACATGACTCGTTTGTGTTACAACATCTCAAGTGTGAATGGGTAGCAGGTGTGTTAAATTTGGTGTTATCGCTCTCACACTCTCTCATACTGGTCACTGGAATTTCAACATGGCACCTCATGGCAAAGAACTCTCTGAGGATCTGAAAAAAAGAATTGTTGCTCTACATAAAGATGGCCTAGGCTTTAAGAAGATTGCCAAGACCCTGAAACTGAGCTGCAGCACAGTGGGCAAGACCATACAGTGGTTTCACAGGACAGGTTCCACTCAGAACAGGCCTTGCAACCGGTAATGAGTTACCATGAGCTGCTAGACCACAATCAGCAGCCTGGCCCTGAGCTTGCCACAACAGTAGAAGCGCTGGCAACAGAGCAAGGCACCAATGGCCTCTGTCCAGCAAGTTTGATATCTCTGGAGTCTCAGGTAGTCAATTTCTCTACACAGCCACAGGCTCCAGAGGTTGATAATTTAATAGACTTTTCCTCTGAGGAGGGACAGACTGGTGAGTCTCCAGCAGAAGAGATGGCAACATGGCAGAGCACCCCTGGCCTCTGCCCCGCACCTACGGCAGCTCCAGGAAGCCCGGGAGAGGAGGTAGCCGACCTCTCTCCACATAAGAAAGTCAGTTCAAGGGAGAGGAGGTAGCTGACCTCTCTTCCCAGCGGCAGAGTGGTTTCCAGGGAGAGGATGTAGTTGACATCTCCCCACAGCGGCATTGCCAGTTACAGGGAGAGGAGGTAGCCGTCCTTTCTCCCCTGTGGCAGAGCTGTTTACAGGGAGAGGAGGTAGCTGACCTCTCTCCCCAGCGGTAGAGCGGTTTCCAGAGAGAGGATGTAGCCGACCTCTCCCCACAGTGGCAGAGCCAGTTACAGGGAGAGGAGGTAGCCGACCTCTCTTCCCAGCAGCAGAACCAGTTCCAGGGAGAAGAGGTAGCCTTCCTTTCTCCCCAGCGGAAGAACGGTTTCCAGGGAGAGGATGTTGCCGACCTCTCTCCCCAGCGGCAGAACCAGTTCCAGGGAGAAGAGGTAGCCTCCCTTTCTCAACAGCAGCAGAGAGGTTTCCAGGGAGAGGCTGTAGCCGACCTCTCCCCACAGCGGCAGAGCCAGTTACAGGGAGAGGAGGTAGCCGACCTCTCTCCCCAGCAGCAGAACCAGTTCCAGGGAGAAGAGGTAGCCTTCCTTTCTCCCCAGCGGCAAAGCTTTTTCCATGGAGAGGATGTAGCTGACCTCTCCCCACAACAGGAGAGTCAGTTCCAGAGAGAGGAGGTAGCCAACGTCTCTCCCCAGCTGCTGGACCAGTTCAAGGGAGAGGTGGTAGCCGACCTCTCTCCCCAGCGGAAGAACCAGTTCCAGGGAGAGGAGGTAGCCAGCCTCTCTCCCCAGCAACAAAGCAGGGCCCAGGGAGAGGAGGTAGCCGACCTTTCTCCCCAGCAACAAAGCAGGGCACAGGGAGAGGAGGTAGCCGACCTCTCTCCCCAGCATCTTAGCGTGTTCCAGGAAGAGGAGATCAGCATTCTCACTTCCCAGTGGCAGTGGCCAAAAACAAAAATGGAAGAAAGTTTTGGGCTGGGCCATCCGACTAACACAGGTCCAAACCAGTGAGTGGTCTGGTACCTGGTTAGTCTACTCCAGGGGGGGGGGGGGGGGAATGTAATGGAAGCTTACGTTACTTTTGTACTTGGAGAGGACTGCAGGCCAGCCTCCACCCCACTGACTATAGACCCAAAAATTTGAGGGGATTCTATGATTCGGGAGGTGGGTGCCCAGGGTACATTTGGAGTACTTTTGCCCTAGATTCAGGGTTACCCAGTTCCCATGAATTCCCAGAGACTCTGAGGACTGGAGGGAACTGATACAGAGTTGGGATTCCTGTGTTTTGTTGGAGTATAATGTGACAGCCCAATTCACTATTGCCTGCTCCAACCCCCCCCCCCCCGCTTTAGACTCAGAATTTTTGAGCTGATTGCAACCACCTGCTGTTATGTGTCTGTATATCTAGTCTGTGTGTGAGACACAGAGCAGGAGATTGCACACAGCACATACAATCTAAAGCTGAGACCTCCTGCTGTTATGTGTCTGTATATCTAGTCTAGATGTGAGACACAGAGCAGGAGATTGCACATAGCACAGACAATCTAATGCTGAGACCTCCTGCTGTTATGTGTCTGTATATCTAGTCTAGGTGTAAAGTGTCTCTCTGTTATTTTGTGAGTCATCAATTGTCCTTTTGTATGTCAGGATGTGATTAGAATCTTGTTTAACTAACCATTGTCTGATGTTTGTCCCATTGTATAATATTTGTTTCTATTGATTATGTGGTAACTCCCCCTTTGTTGGAAATGTATAAAAGCCGTGTTCTCTGTGCAATAAAGCAGTTCCCATTTTTGACCCTGAAGCATTCAGTCTTGGCTAATGTTCTTGGGGGTAGCTATAACAACTAGAAGCGGCCGTTATTCTAATAGCGGCAGGTATCCAGTGGAGGTTCATGGGTTGGCGTTTGGTGGGAGGAAGCTGACTTTAGCGGGTATACCCAGTCTGGGGTACCGAGACCCGCTACATATACATTTTAGCTTGTAGTATATAAACTCCTGAACAGATATATATCACAACATTTAAAAATATACAAGGATGGCTTTGATATTTCATGGATTCTGTTGTGATATTGTGCGATTTACAAAAAAAAAAAATGTTATATTTAAAAAATATACATTTTAGCTTGTAATATATTAACTCCGGAACAGATATACAGTGGGGGAAAAAAAGTATTTAGTCAGCCACCAATTGTGCAAGTTCTCCCACTTAAGAAGATGAGAGAGGCCTGTAATTTTCATCATAGGTATACCTCAACTATGAGAGACAAAATGTGGAAACAAATCCAGACAATCACATTGTCTGATTTGGAAATAATTTATTTGCATATTATGGTGGAAAATAAGTATTTGGTCAATATCAAAAGTTCATCTCAATACTTTGTTATATATCCTTTGTTGGCAATGACAGAGGTCAAACGTTTTCTGTAAGTCTTCACAAGGTTGTCACACACTGTTGCTGGTATGTTGGCCTATTCCTGCATGTAGATCTCCTCTTGAGCAGTGATGTTTTGGGGCTGTCGCTGGACAACACGGACTTTCAACTCCCTCCAAAGGTTTTCTATGGGGTTGAGATCTGGAGACTGGCTAGGCCACTCCAGGACCTTGAAATGCTTCTTACGAAGCCACTCCTTCGTTGCCCGGGCGGTGTGTTTGGGATCATTGTCATGCTGACAGACCCAGCAACGTTTTATCTTCAATGCCCTTCCTGATGGAGGTAGGTTTGCACTCAAAATCTCACGATACATGGCCCTATTCATTCTTTCATGTACACGGATAAGTCATCCTGTTCCCTTTGCAGAGAAACAGCCCCGAAGCATGATGTTGCCACCCCCAAGCTTCACAGTAGGTATGGTGTTCTTTGGTTGCAACTCAGCATTCTCTCTCCTTCAAACACGACGAGTTGTGTTTCTACCAAACAGTTCTACTTTGGTTTCATCTGACCATATGACATTCTCCCAATCCACTTCTGGATCATCCAAATGCTCTCTAGCATACTTCAGACGGGCCTGGACATGTACTGGCTTAAGCAGGGGGACACGTCTGGCACTGCAGGATCTGAGTCCCTGGCAGCGTAGTGTGTTACTGATGGTAGCCTTTGTTACGTTGGTCCCAGCTCTCTGCAGGTCATTCACTAGGTCCCCCCGTGTGGTTCTGGGATGTTTGTTCACCGTTCTTGTGATCATTTTGACCCCACGGGGGGAGATCTTGCGTGGAGCCCCAGATAGAGGGAGATTATCAGTGGTCTTGTATGTCTTCCATTTTCTAATTATTGCTCCCACAATTGATTTCTTCACACCAAGCTGCTTGCCTATTGCAGATTCCGTCTTCCCAGCCTGGTGCAGGTCTACAATTTTGTTTGTGGTATCCTTCGACAGCTCTTTAGACTTCACCATAGTGGAGTTTGGAGTGTGACTGTTTGAGGTTGTGGACAGGTGTCTTTTATACTGATAACAAGTTCAAACAGGTGCCATTAATACAGGTAATGAGTGGAGGACAGAGGAGCCTCTTAAAGAAGAAGATAAAAGTCTGTGAAAGCCAGAAATCTTGCTTGTTTGTAGGTGACCAAATACTTATTTTCCACTATAATTTGCAAATACATTCTTTCCAAATCAGACAATGAGATTGTATGGATTTGTTTCCAAATTGTGTCTCTCATAGTTGATGTATACCTATGATGAAAATTACAGGCCTCTCTCATCTTCTTAAGTGGGAGAACTTGCACAATTGGTGGCTGACTAAATACTTTTTTGCCCCACTGTATATCACAACATTTAAAAAATATACAAGGATGGCTTTGATATTTTATGGATTGTGTTGTGATATTGTGCAATTTACGAACAAAATATATATTTGTTATATTTCAAAAATATACATTTTAGCTTGTAGTATATAAACTCCTGAACAGATATATATATCACAACATTTAAAAAATATACAAGGATTACTTTGATATTTCATGGATTGTATTGTGATATTGTGCTATTCCTGAGCTATGATGTCTGATGCATGAGAACGGATAGAGTTTCTTAGGAGGGAGGAGGGAGTTTGTTAGGAGGGAGGAGGGAGTTTGTTAAGAGGGAGGATGGAGTTTTGTTGGGTGACTGACAGATTTTTTTAGGAGGTAGGAGGGAGTATGGTTTGTTAATTGACAGAGATTCAGAGGAGAATGGACACTCAATCCTCCCTCCTAACAAACTCCCTCCTCCCTCCTAACAAACTCCCTCCTCCCTCCTAACAAACTCCCTCCTAAGAAACTCCATCCGTTCTCATGCATCAGACATCATAGCTCAGGCATAGCACAATATCACAACACAATCCATGAAATATCAAAGCCATACTTGTATATTTTTTAAATGTTGTGATATACAGTATATCTGTTCAGGAGTTTATATACTACAAGCTAAAATGTATATTTTTGAAATATAACAAATATATATTATTTTTTTTTGTAAATCGCACAATAACAAATATAACATATAAAAGAAAGTTATGATTGTGCTATATACTCTTCTGACTGTGCATAGCTAATATTTTAGAAAGAATATTATAGGATGGCATTGATAGTTGAAGGATTATATGATTGCCTGATGAAAAAAATGCAAATACATTATGAACAGATATTTTTTCAACCTGATGTGTGACACCTGTTTGACTCCTGACACTTGATGTCTGATACCTGATGTCTGACACCATGATGTCTGACACCTGATACCTGATGTCTGACACCTGAGACCTGATGTCTGACACCTGATACTTGACTTCTGACATCTGATACCTGACGTCTGACACCTGATACCTGATGTCTGACACCTGATACCTGACGTCTGATACCTGATGTCTGACACCTGATGTCTGACACCTGAGTCCTGATACCTGATGTCTGACACCTGATGTCTGATACCTGACGTCTGATACCTGATGTCTGACGTCTGATACCTGATGTCTGATACCTCACATCTGATACCTGACGTCTGATACCTAATGTCTGACTCCTGACACCTGATGACTGACACCTGAGTCCTGATGTCTGATACCTGATGTCTGACACCTGATGCCTGACAACTGATGTCTGACACCTGATTCCTGATGTCTGATAACTGAGGTAAAATGGAGTTTTCAGGGAGGTAGCATAGAGTTTTAGAGGATGGAGAAGAGAGTTTTGGAGGAGGGAGGAGAAAGGAGGGAGTTTTGCAGGAGGGAGCATGGAGTTTTAAAGGATGGAGGAGGGAGTTTTGGGGGAGGGGGGAGAAAGGAGGGAGTTTTGCAGGAGGGAGCATGGAGTTTTAAAGGAGGGAGGAGGGAGTATTGAAGGAGGGAGCAAGGATGTCCTAAAATGGACACCGTAATCTAATCTGTGGAGCAACTAATATTTTAATTGTGACCCAGAGGCACACTAACAAGTAATCTGTATATATAAGTGCAAACTACACAAGGTATCAATACCTAGCCATACTACTACTGTTGCAGTACCCTATCATAGAGTGCATATGGGTACAATTTATTTTAGTATCCACATAACACTCAGTGAGGTATACAATTTATGAGAATACACTTTGAGGCCTATTTATCAAAGGTCTTGCGGACCTGAACCAACAGTGCGGATCAGGTCCGTAAGACCTCGCTGAATGCGGAGAGCAATACGCTCTCCGTATTCAGCATTGCACCATCAGCTCACAAGAGCTCCTGGTGCAACGCCACCCCCTGCAGACCCGTGGCCAATCAGCCGCCAGCAGGGAGGTGTCAATCAACCAGATCGTTCTCGATCGGGTTGAATTGTAGCAAATTCCTGTCCGCCTGCTCAGAGCAAACGGACAGGGTTATGGAGCAGCGGCCAGAAATACGCTTGATAAATGGGCCTCTTTGACTGAATAGTGGCCCCTAACAGGTTGGCCTCAATTTTGCAGGGATGTTAGCCCACAGCAGATTATAAACATACCTTTACTATTAAGGTTTACCACAAATCCTCTTTAGGTTGGAGTTACTATCCATGATATCAATTCAGGATAAGAATTTGTAACTATCCACCATTTTCACTACATTAGTTTGAAAACCACTTTTACTTGCTGCAACTGTTTTTATTGTGTGTAACCCTTTTTAAATAAAACTAATAAAGTTGATATATTTTAAAACCTATATACACTAAGCCCATACGTATGAGGGCAGAGTGCTTTTCTGGTTAGTATGCTGTCCAGCTCTCTTGCTTGAATTATTCTTTTATATGTTTCTCTCTGACTTTCAGCACCTATACACAATTACATAGTATAACTACACATTAGATTATATTCTATACATTTAAATAAAGTGTTCCCTCAAAGTAATGAGTGGTGCCATTGCTCATCTCTCAAATTTTGTCTGTTGAGAAAGTCTGCTTCCCAGTTGTCCACCCCCGAGATGTGAATCGAAGAAAGAAGGCAGTTGTCGGATTCCGCCCCATTGAAGGATATGAGACACTTCCATCATCGCTAGGGAGCTTCTTGTTCCTCCCTGGTGGTTGATGTAAGCCACCAAAGTTATATTTTCTGATTGGAATCTTATATACCGGGCAGAACAGAGCTGGGGCCATGTCCTTAGAGCATTGTGAATCGCCTGAAGTTCCAAGAAATTGATCGAAAGAGAAGATTCTTCTTCGGACCACGTCCCCTGAGCCCTCTTGGGGCCCCAGACTGCTCCTCAGCCTGAGAGGCTGGCATCCGTAGTCACAATCTCCCAGGATGGTCTCATGAAGCATTTGCCTAGGGCCAGGTGATCTTGACAAAGCCACCAAGACAGAGAGAGTCTCTCATCAGGTTGTCTAGAACAATTTGCTGAGACAGGTTTAGGTGATCGCCGTTCCATTGTCTTAGCATGAATAGTTGTAGAGGTCTGAGATGAAAGTGGGCAAAAGGAATAATGTCCATGGAAGACACCATGAGACCAATCACCTCCATGCACTGAGCCACCAAAGGACTTAGGGTGGACTGAAGGGATAGACATGCTGCAAAGAGCTTGGAACGTCTTTGATCTGTTAGAAAGATCTTCATGGATATTGAGTCGATTATAGTTCAGAGGAAAATAACCCTGGTACTGGGAACAAGGGAACTCTGTAACTGTTGGTCCAGGAATGCAAACCTCAGAAACTGAAAATGATCCTTGTGGGTTGGTACATGAAGGTAAGCATCCTTTAAATCGATTGTGGTCATGAAATTTCCCTCCTGGTTCAAAGGAAGTATGGATCTGATAGTCTCCATTTTGAAGGAGGGAACCCTGAGACACTTGTTGAGACATTTTAGGTCCAGAATTGGGCGATAAGTTACCTCCTTTTTGGGAACTACAAAGAGGTTTGAGCAAAACCCCAGGCCCCTTTCTGAAGCAGCCACTGGGACGATTACTCCCAAGGAGAAAAGGTCCGAACGCAATCTAAAAAAGGCTGCCCTTTTCTATGGTCTTGTAGACAGTCTTGAAATAAGAAATCTGCCCCTGGGAGGACAAGATTCGAACCCTATCTTGTAACCCTGGGAAATGACATTTAATACCCAGGGATCCTGAACTTCCTGGACCCAAGCCTCTAGGAAAAAAGACCGTCTGCCCCCACTCGATCCGGTCCTGGATCGGGGGCCGGTCTATCATGCAGATTTGTTATCTGTGGACTTCTCCGGTCTGCTTGGATTTGTTCCAGGACTGGTTAGGTTTCCAAGTACCCTTAGACTGTTCAGGTTTGGAGGAGAACTGAGTCTGCTGAGATTTGTCTGGATGAAAGGAATGGAAATTAGAGGACTGGCGACCTTTAGTTTGTGCTTTCTTATCCTGGGGAGGAAGGTACCCTTCCCTCCTGTTACAGTGGAAATGATTGAGTCCAAGCCTGGCCCGAACAAAATGTTCCCCTTAAATGTTAAAGAAAGAAGTCTGGTCTTAGATACCATATCCACGGACCAAGAATTTAACCAAAGAGTCCTGAGTGATAGGACTGCAAAACCTGAAACCTTAACATTCAGACGGACAATTTTCATATTAGAATCAAAAATAAAGGAGTTGGCTATCTTAAGAGCCTTAATCCTGTCCTGTATATCCTCCAGAGGGGATTCAACTTCAATTAATTCTGATAACGAATCACACCAGTAAGTAGCAGCACCCGCGCCTGCGGCAACAGTTGCTGCAGATTGAAATAGAAAGCCCATATGTTGAAACATCTTCCTTAGATAGCCTTCCAATCTCCTGTCCATGAGATCCCTAAACAAGGAGCTATCCTCTAGGGGGATAGTAGTACGCTTGGTGAAAGTTGAAATGGCTCTGTCTACCTTAGGAATGGAACCCCATAGCTCAAAATGTGAGTCAGGGACTGGAAACTATTTCTTAAAATTTGAAGAGGGGGGAAAAAGGAGTTCTAATCTTCTCCCATTCTTTTGAAATATTATACGCCATTTGTACAGGAACTGGCAAGGATTCAGGAACCTTCTTTTCCTCGTAGACCCTATCTAACATAGGGATATTTGGTTCCTCGGGAACCTTAGCGCCCGGAAACCTCTAGAGTAGATAATACCTCTTTCAAAAGAAAACAGAGGTGCTCAATTTTAAACCTAAAATTTGGTTCCTCAGGAGTAGGAGATTTAATTTCAGACACCTCTGACTCCGAATGATCACCCTCAGATGTAATGGAGGGTAGTTCATCCTCAGAGAGGTGAGACAAGCTAGCCAACACAGACTGAATAGAGGGATTAACCCCCAAGTCAGTGGAACTATGCTTATCCTTTCTCTTACGTTTCCCAGAAATAGGTAAAGCGTTTAATGCAGCTAAGACAGCAAAGTTGAGAAGCAAAATCCGCTGTCAAAAAATGACCTCCAGCCGGAGATATAGGAGCGCCACAGGGCACTGCTTGTGACATAGGGTTAAAGGGGGACTGCAGATGCAGAATAGGCATCTCCAGGGTAACAGTCCTGAGAGGTGGAAGGCTCAGGGCAAAAAAAAGTACCCGGGGGTAAAACAGTTTTAGACCTCTTATAGGCAGAACATAAGCAGATAGAACAAAATTGCGCAGGGCGGGCAATCCATAGTCTCCTCACAATATAAACATGCATTCGTTACAGTGATTGCTGAAACTGAACCCTCTGAGGGGTTAATATATAGGGAATCCCCCATAATGGGGCAAAAAGGTCTCAACATAAAGTGATTTTTTTTTATTTTGTAGCGTGGCTGAGGTACTCACCACCTCCTAATATGCCAGACTGGACAGGAATGAAGTGGTATCTCTCCGAATTCCTGCTGTGAGATCTGTATATTGATCGCTACACAGGAACAAACTTCCGTCCAGCCGAAGAGAAACTGCGCCCAGTCAAATGGTGCGCAATTCAGAGACTGCCCCCACTAGATAAAAAACCTTGCAAAGCTGAATATCTGCTGCGTAGCGATATTGAGGCCCCAGTAGGAAAAAAATCCAAACTGCCCTGCATCTTAAAACTGTCCTTATCTGTGTCCCTCATGAGCCAAAACCCTTACACACGTGCTCAGGATGGCAAGGAACTAAGCAGTATATATAAAATAGCCCCAACCGCTCAAAATAATAACCTCCCTAATAAAGGTATTAAATGTCCCCAGATCCAGAAGAGGATTGATAAGTATCACACTGTGAACTGATTTGCTTTATTAAATGTCCCTGTAACTTCAGGGGAATTTGCAGCCCACTAGGCATAATCCCAAAAAGTAAAAATAAAGGAATTACCATCCAGGATCAATGCTGTGGAGCAGGCACAGCGTCTCAAGGTCTGACAGTCTCAGTCAAACACATCTGACATGGATGTGTCAGGGAAAACAGTGTAAAACATTAAGAGGTCAGAGATTGTTCCCTGCGACATCTGGAAGCTAAATTTCACTACAACTCTTACTGAGAGGATTACATGGTTACTCAAACACCCCAGTCCACACAGAAGGGGAAATACCCATTAATGGACTAACTTTCTCTGCCATCCTCCTATAGTGACGAAAGGCAAAGAACGACTGGGGGGATAGGGGAAGTGGGAGGGATATTTGAGCCTTTGGCTGGGGTGTCTTTGCCTCCTCTTGGTGGCTAGGTGTCGATATTTCCAACAGTAATGAATGAAGTCGTGGACTCTCCCTGCCTTTGGAAAGAAATATACCTGTATATACTGTATGTTTATATATATA